>NC_079914.1:10398767-11128429 GCF_024868665.1 Triplophysa rosa
ATTTCATTTGTTGAAACTGTTTAGGTCTAATTTGGTCTTATTTTGTGATCGATATCAGACAACAGAGGAATGTTATAAGCAGGGAAAATAGTAATTGCATAATGTAACCGAGTGCAGTTATAACTTCAAACTGCTGTTATGTGATGTAAGTTTAGCATTAAATACTAATAATATTATCCTCACATTCAATAAAAGCGTCTTAAGTTATAATTGAACAAATGTAAAAACCACCAAATCATAATTCACAAAAGATATACAAAATATGCAGATATTTGTACATTTTGCTGAGACGATATCACATTTGATGCTCTGCCACGAAAGAATTAGGTTTTGAATCGCTTACCCACATCGTTTTCATGATAAATGATGGAATGATGCTCTGATTTGCTGGTTGTGTATCTGTCAATGGGCTCCACATAGAACGTGCCATTGGCTGTGGTGATGGAGCCTTCGAATTGACCCTCACGAACAGAACCGTGACAGGAACCATCACTCTCATCTTTAAAAACGAAGCAAAGAAAATGTCAGAAAGTCCACTTAATTTTAGAAACTGTATCATGACATTTGGTCAAAGAGACTAAATTTGATTTAAAGGTCCAATGTGTGATTTTTTTGGAGGATTGACAGAAAGGCAATATAATATACATAACTATGTCTTCAGAGGTGTATAAAGACCTTACATAATGAAGCGTTATGTTTTTATTACCTTAGAATGAGTTATTTCTATCTACATACACCGTGGGTCCCCTTACATGGAATTCATCATGTTGTTTCTACAGTAGCCCTAAATGGACAAACTGCTCTACAGAGCGCGTTTCGTAAATACATTATCTCCTTTATGGGAGGGGTGGAGTGAGCCGTTGGTTGCTATTCGCAACCTCATCACAAGATGCCGCTAAATATCATACACTGGACCTTTAAGTGACCATGTATTTGCCAGTAGCAGTCCGCATTATTTGGAACTAAATCACTGACAAAAAGTATAAATGTAAACCTGTTACTAAAATCTGAGCAGCATGACAATGAATAGAAAGAATGACATTTAAACCCTACACCCCGAACCCAAACTCAACAACCTCATTGACAAGAATGCTGTTCCAACATGCATGTTTGAACACCTACTTGGCAAAATCGTGGTCTTTGTTCGAATGTGATAATGTTATAAAAAATAAATGTTGAAACATGTCCCACCTTGGAGTTTTCCTGAGAATATGTGGGAAAGATCCCCCAAATACGTTTTATTTTCTGACTGGACCTTGAAATCCTCTGTAAAGCCGACGATGTCTCGCTTGAGGCGCAAGTGGAATACCCTACAACAAATGCAGTGCATAACCAAAGGGTCATATATTAAAAGTGTTGTTAAACCAGTGTATATCTGAACGCTTGAAATGTCATCAGTACCTTTCAAATGCGTTGAAGTTTAGGTGAAGCACTCGATCGCTCAGATGAGTTTCCCGTTTGATGCGCTGGTGCTGTTGCTTTAAAAGTTCTCGATCGTACGACAGGCCTTCATAATGCTTTATGTATTTGCTGATGTCTTGTAAAGCTTCTGAAATATTAGATAGATAGATAGATAGATAGATAGATAGATAGATAGATAGATAGATAGATAGATAGATAGATAGATAGATAGATAGATAGATAGATAGATAGATAGATAGATAGATCTTACCTGAAGAATGTCCTTTAGATAAAATAAAAATAAGCAAGAAAATCTTGGAAGCACTCAAAAGCGTGGCTAGCATTTCTCTTTCTTATCTCAATGGGTGTTTGGAAACACCACAGACAGGAATGCTTCTAGCTTTACATGTTCTTACTAGTCATCCAGACTTGTTAGTATGGAGGAGGGTCACATTTTAGAAGTGCAATGAGAATCTTGAACGAGTGTCGCTTACATGTGTATATTTGTGCTGAACTTTAAGAGTTACACCGTGTAGGGGGTCTTGAGTCGTATAATTGAATTGTTCTGACACAAAAATGTGGAAAAAACTGGAGAATAGACTTGGAAAACACCCCAAAAACGACTTCAGGGGGGACCTGACATTCACTTGAGTGTATTGCAATTGAATTACCAGATCTGTGCAGCTCCACACGTGTGTTGATGTATCTGAGGCGAACGTGTGCCAATCCAAACAACCAGACATGGTTTGGGCCTAAAATATTTCTTTTGTTTTGTTTGAATCGTTGATACTGAGCAAAAATTGAACATCTTGGTTGAAGAATATCTTTCATGGAAGGCCTCTCTAGGGTGAGCTTGACCCCGCCTCCAAGATCCACTCCTGGGATATGATTGGCCAACGATGCACGATCTGATCTTGATTCTGTGACATCATTTAAGAGAAAGTTACTTTAGGACATTGTTGAACTGAAACTTCCAGGTCACCAAAGACATAAGCCACTACACTTTCTCTAACTTGATTTTTCATCCATAATGGGATTTTTATCGATCATGTCAACCAATATTCAGAAAAATGAACCAAAACCTGTCTGGAATATTTTGCATGCTTGCTTTTGAGTATGTAGCACATTGTACGCAAATTCCTCTATATTATATGGATAATTTCAAGACAGCAATGGCCAACATCTCTTGTACAGTTTATGGTCTCAATTACTAAATGATTACAAAAAAATAAACGCAGATGTTGAGACAACATCGCTCCCTAGCTTGAGATTTGTGTAACTTCTATATTTTAAGGAGCAAATCACATTGACTGTATGGAGGACTAAAAATGACCTAAAATACAAATATATGTAGAAACAAAAAACTAAATAGGAATTAAAATTTGTTAATTCATATAATTTGTCAAGACCACAATCTACGTATTTAGTTCCACATTTGTTTATTCATTTCTGCATTTATGTATAATGAATAAGCATCCAAATGAATCATTCAGGAAAATATTTTCATTCACTAAATTTTCCCCATATTACATAATTTCTGAGATGGGAACTTGGGTGTTATTATTAGATGGTAGTGATGTAATGCGATTTGATTTACACACTTTCTTTGATCTTTAAAACGTGACGTTTTGTGGCAAAGGTTGATGTATTTATGGTTTATTAGATTAAAAGTTACAGTCCTCCTACTGCATGAGTAATAGAAATGTGTTGAGAAAGATGTTGCCAAGCAGCTGGTGAATGTGATTCAGTATTTAATTTAACTTCTAATACATTAGATATTGCTTAATCCTAAAACTTGTATCTGACAGAGAGTGTGATACCACACATTATTTTCACTTAAATATTTCAGTCAACATGACTCAAAACTTACATAAACAAACCAATGATAACATTATATATTAATAAAGAATCAATATTAAAAAAAATGTAAAAGTAAAATGTTACTTCCTTTTTGACGACTTATACTCTACACACATTTTAATATTACAATTGTGCAGTGTATTGTGCTAAGTGAGCCACCTAGTGGAAAGACAATGCAAACGATTTCTATTTACAAAAATCTACCTCAAAGTTATTTTAGTTTTCTACAATTAAAACTTTGAAAGCGTTTTTGTTTATCGAAATCAAAAATATTGGCCTAAAATTATTGGAAAAAAATTAACTAAGCACTAAAAATATAATAAAAACAACTAAAAATTAATCTTATATAGTGACAAAAAATAAACAATAACATGACAAAAGCATATAACAAAAAAATAAGGCAATTCAAAATAATAAAACTAAATTCTGATCTACCTAAACATGATCGTAAGAAGTGAATGGTCTTTGGCGTAAAGAAAACTCCACAATTATTTTATTGAAACACGTCAAAAAGAATTGAACATCAACTTTTACCATGGTTTCATTTGAGCGGCGCATTCCTGAGCATTAACCGAGTGCAACACAAACAAAAAACCAGACTAAAATCTTAGGAGATGATGAATCAATGGAGGGGGCGGAAAAAAAATCTAAAGAAAATCGACACATTCTTTACACAAAGCAATTAACTTCCTGTTTGTCTTTACACCATGGAAAAATTAGACTTTAAAAATACAATTACAAAGCTTGATGGGCAATGTACAAGCTGCAGTGTTTTTGTAAATGCACACGAACTACAGACAAAAGGGAAGAAGTTAATAGCGCCGACCGAAGGCTCCGCCCCCTTGCATTCCGCTGCCCTGCATCAACTGGTTTGGTCGATTTAAGGCTCCTGAGAACGACTGGGACGTTCCTGTCGGCATGTACCCGCCACGGCTGAGGAGCACAAAAACATTAGAGCAGTCATTCTTCACCCCTGATATTTACATTAAACACAACATCCAAAAGACAACAAGAGTAAATTTCAATACCCTGCGATTCCTCCTCGCATCATGTGACCTTGTCCCGCGACACCTCGGTCGCCACCTACACAAAATAACAGTTAAAAGAAAGGAAATAATGTGTGACATCATCTAACTTAATGGGCAATGTCAGACAAACCTTGCCAGTTCCTGTCTCCATCCATTTTACGCCCAGGTTCCCAATCTCTGTTGTCACGACTGTGAACATTTAACAAAATATCGGTTTAACCGCATCAAGACAAATCCGATTCGAGTCTCATTTGTTAAACTAGGTAGAGAGAGATGAATCCACTAACCTGCCAGCCATGGGCCTCGAAGGATTCATTCCTCGCTTGTCGTAACTGCCGCTCCAGTTATCGCGACTGTCTCTGCCATGTCTGTCGCGATCCGAAAAGTGCTGAGAATTGAAAGAAGGATCAGACGCCGTCCGATTCCAAAGCACCAAAACTAACATGTGTGGAACGTTTCTTACCTGGTTGTCTCTGTCTCCAGGCATTCCACCTCTGTTGTCTCTCCTGCAAGTAACACAAAAATCAACTGCAGTGCTTAAAAATATAAAATGTAAACGAAAAAAAGAAATTCATTGAGGCATGTGGACGTGAGACCCTGGGATGAGAAATTTGAGTTACCTGTCCATCGTGTCATCCTGATAGCGGCTGCGATCCCTGTGATCAATGTCCTGGTAGCGTTCTTGCCGTCCCAAATCGGATCGTCCGTAGCGATCGTCCATGGCCATTCTCTTCATCTGCCAGTCGTCTTTTCTACTAAAAAAACAAACAAACATTTAAGTGTGTTGCAGCAGCATTAAATGTCAAGAGATTTCCCATA
Source organism: Triplophysa rosa (assembly GCF_024868665.1). Lineage (NCBI taxonomy): Eukaryota > Metazoa > Chordata > Actinopteri > Cypriniformes > Nemacheilidae > Triplophysa > Triplophysa rosa. The sequence goes on from NC_079914.1 coordinate 10,403,876, forward strand.
AAAACAAAAACCTCCCCATACCTGCTATCCATATCATAGGGCCTCTTAAGGGAACGGCGTTCCTGTTCAAAGCGCAGCTGTTCCTGCTGTCGTCGCAGCTCTTCCCTCTCTCGATGAATGCGCTCTTGTTCGCGCCTTCGCTCGTACTCCACACGGATGCGCTCGCGTTCCAGGAACTCGCGCTCCATGCGGTCGGCATCCAGCCGCTGCTTCTCCACCTCCAGCCAGTTACGTTTCCTCATCAGCCGCTCCCTCTCCTCGCGTTCCCGGAACAGACGGATGCGCTCGCGCTCCGAGCGGCTGTCGCGATCTCTGCAAAATAACACAATAGGTTGAGAACTTGCTTTGTGCCTCTAAATTACGTGATATATATTTTCGGTTAATCGGGCAGATGTCTAATGTTGTTCTTTCGGCACAGACAATTGTTTGCTTTGCTAACAATAAACCAACAAAAATAAAGAGAGAATTTACCCAGTGTGCCTACGCCTCTCCACCTCTCTAATCTCCCGTTCCCTCTGCCTCTGTCGCTCTCTCTCTCTCTGCTCTTTGATCTGGTCGAAGGACAAAATGTCCTTCCTTTCTTTGCTGGAGGACTTGCGGTCGCGACTCTTGGTGCTCTGTGGCGAAAACAAAACAAGCAGGGTGTCATTTCAACGGTGCTTTAATATGAGCTCGATACAGTTGCTAAGTAGCAAAAAACATACTCGTTCTTTGCTTTTGGTCTTGACGCTGATGACTGGTTCTCCTTTCGACTTGTCCATGACAACTGTCCTCTCTCCACCATGTTCTGCAAAAACAAGATGGAACCATATTTGTGCACAGCGCTAATTTGAGCCAACATAAAATGGTATGTTCATAATCGGACAACTTTCTTATTACCTTTATCCTCAGAGATTCCAGATTTCTCATCCTTGTTCTCTGACCTGTATAAACGTAAATACGTGAGACCGTTCCATTCATGTGAAATTGAGAAATATCTATAAAAACGAGTGTTGAACTATGGCGTACTTCTCAGTTTTAGAGTCGGAGGAGAGTCTTCGGTCACTCCCAGACTTCTTGGTGTCGCTTTTGTCGGCAGGCTTCTTTCCAGCAGGTTCGTTTTTAGCCTTAAAATATACAAGATATAGAACAATTAATCAATGGACGCCTACGGCAGGATTTCTTAACTATAAGTTGCATGATGGACACTCATTTTGTCACATCAAACTCAATTCATTTGCAGCCTCATGTAGCGTCAACTTGATTACGTAATGTTAATAGCTTGAAAATAAATTCATACTCTTTCGACAGAAATCATTCTCCCATGCAGTTCGGTTCTGTGCAGATGGTCGATGCAATTTGTAGCTTCCTCGGTAGAGCACATCGTAACGAAACCATAGCAACGAGCTCCTGGGCTCCGCGCGTTTGTTACGACTTTAGCGCCAACGACCTGACAATTCGGATACAGATAAAACGTTAGCGTAAGCTTATTGACAAAATCTCAATCTGAAGTTTGCTCTTGCACTCATACCTTGCCGTATTTGCTGAACAGGTTCTTCAGATCAGTCGCTCTGGTGGTTGAAGAGAGTCCGCTGACCCAGAGGTTCCGCCCGCTATCAGCAGCGCTACCTGACGGGTCACAAGATCAATAAGGAAAGTCAAGACTCTTTGAAAATAAACTTTGTGTCTGGCCAATTCCATGCCAACCTTGAAAAGAAATACATTTTTACCAAACATTTTCACCATACTGATGGATAAGATGTCCATATTTGGTGGTTTAAAAAGTTTTTATAGCATTTTTTGTTTTTTATTGTTTTCCATAGTCAGGTAAATGAATTGTCACATGCATAACAGTTAACATGAAAATTGAAATATTTTATGTTCTATAAAAAGTCAAGTTGTTGGGTATCATTGCTTCTGGCTCGCCCTATTTTAATTCAAAGAAATTCTACAAAGTACGTTGTCTCAAAAATGTGCACCCTTTTTTTGTCACATCCATTACCTATTAATTTTTCCTTCTTTTAAAATAATAAACATATTTTTCTAGCGTCTGTACTCTATCATCAGAGGTTTCAAACATATGATTCAATATATCGGTACTAAATACACTTCAAGTTCTGACTAAAAATGTCACGTCCATAACGCTGGAATTTCCCATCTTTTTAACTGCAAACCAACCTTTGTCATCTTTCGACTCGGACTTGCTTGATTTATCCTCATCGCCACTAGAGAGAAAAAGAACAAGGTTATAAGAAATGGAATGGGCGGTTTGAGTATAGGCAGAGTTTATTACAAATACCCACCTAGCGAGGACACAACCTCAAGCAGTGAACGAAAACTTAGCTCATTTGGATACTATGCTTTGATGGCAACCAAATATCTGGTGCGTTACTTTTTGAAAAGACAAGGGGAAAAAATGACACAATGGTAGACAAAATGCGCAGTCGATTACACCTCCCAAGAGCACCCACACTTGTTAACAAAGGAGCCAATGAAACAGAGAAAGCCATTGTACTAGTAGACAGAAAACAACAAACCTCATTTTCTGATCATCACCCTGAACAGAGGACTCTTTCGCTTCGGCTGCTTCAGTCTTCGTGCATTCCTCGACGCCTTCTTTTGACGGTGTTTCCAAATCAACCGCGCTTTCGATATCGCGCGTACCCGTTTCGCTAGCGTTAGCGACCTGAGCGGAAGCGCTCTCAGAGTCCACCAAATTGTCCTCAACGTTTTCTTTGCTCGAGGATTCAACTTCGGTTTGCTCCGTCGTCGCCGCTTCGCAGGCCTCGGGCTCCGTTTCCAAATTGCCGGCCTCCTCGGCGCTAGCAAGCACATTGTCTTCCTCTTTGTGAATATCGCAGACTGAAGATCGTTCGTCTTCAGTCGGCTCTTCGGCGGAGTCTTCCTTAAGCGGCTCTGATATACAAGACCCCGCTACTTTCTCACTTTCTACGGATGTAACAGGAATAGAATGGCACAGAGTTTAATCACTTCTGAGACATTGCAATGGTTATCGTGGAACTGGCAAGGCTGGACTAGGAGGTGACCCTTTCCTTCTCATTCACAAGGCAGGCTAGCCTATAAAGAGACTGGAAAAAACCAAAGCGAGAACAAGCAACTAGCTTCCAGACAACAGATTTCGTTTCACCTGCCCTCAAAGCAAAGAGCACCGCCGACCAGATCCGAGCGTCCGTTGTTGGCTTGTACAGAACTTGAAGCGTCCGTGATACGAGAGAAGCCGTCTGTGTTGGCTTTACTGGAAATGGATTCTTTTGAATCAAGCAAATGGTCCTTTAGTGAAATCTCCAATTAACAAACTTTGAGTCCTACAGAGATTTGGCTTCGGCGTGATCCGTTTCTTCTCGTCTTCCCGCTGATGTCTTCTTTAAGCAACCTAGAAACACTACATTGCATCTGCAAGAGCTGTTTAAACCAACCTGACGTGCTGACTGAAACAAAGATTGCTGGCTCTCTGCATCGCCGGATGATGTCATGATTTTAATATGAGTATATTAAACGATTACATGAATCTTTATGTTGTCGGCAACGCAGAAAGACAGTAATCCAACTTTGGATTTCCAGTCTCTTTCCCTGAGCTTCCTGATACATTAACTAAACTTTAGCTCTTCACCCTGACTTGAACGGTGTGTCCAGAAGACTCTATACAGTACCTTTGTCGCTTTTTGTATCGTCACGTCCATCCTCTCCGTTATCCTCCTGCTAAAGATGAGAACATGCGTTACGCAGAGAACCCCAAAGAAGCATGGGATCAAAACGTGTATGGTTTCTTTGAGGCCAAGATACTTCCTATTACATGGATTAAATACGCAAACACTTAATAAACAAGCCTAATTGAATAAGTTCCTGACTTCCTCAAAATGTTGGCTCAACCAATGGCGTGAGTTTGTCGGTGGGATTCTGTTTGGTTGAACAATGGCAGATGGGAGTATTGAGCTAACCCTCAAATGTTGAATTTACACACCCCAGTTTACATTTTTTTTTTCAGGCTGATTAATACAACAAAAGAATCACAGAACCAAGATCTGCAGCCATTAGTACCTGCTTATCCGTTTCATGGTTCTCTTCCACAACGGTGTCCTTTGCCACCATTTCCTAAAAAAGCCAAAAAAAGTCATCCAACGTGCAATAAAATGTAACTCCAAAAATATAATAAATCACCAAGTCTCACCTCCTCCATCTCAGATTTGCTCACAACAGCATCGCCGACTTCCTCAGCATCGCAGTTATTTGCGGAATCCTCCTTCAAACAGTCCTCGTTCTCATCATCCAAAATGGTGTCTGGGAGCTCCTCGTCATATTCATCTCCGCCTCCATTTTCCATATCAGCTTCATCCAGAACGTTCATGTCCATGATGTCCATTTCGTGGATGTTCTCTGGGATACCATCTGGGTCGTCCTGAAAGATACAAATGATGTTTAGGCCACGTAGATCAACGCAAACCTGTTATGTATTTTTGTATTAAATCTCATATTGGAGACCTGGCCGTCGACCGAGTCTTCTTCAAGTGTGCAGTCTTCAGTTTCGTCGTTGTCTTGCCTTTTACCTGCAGACATCAGATGGCATTAGGTTTAAAACTAAAACTTGGATAAAACACCAATGTCAGTAGATGCACAAATGCGCCTCAATTTTACCTTTGGAAGTTCGGCGAGGGGTTTTCTTAGGCGTGATCTCAAGATGTACAACAATTTCATCTGGGTTGCCTCCTTCTTCCTCGATTGCCTGAATTGAAAGTGAATGTTATGTAACAAAACACAGCACGCACACGCGAGTTGTCCATTTAGCTATTATGTAAAGCCAATTTTCTCTAAAATATTAATTTGATAACAATGCTACTAAAGATTGGAATTCAACACATGCTACATATAAATAGTTTTGCATCTCTGTTACATCTACTTGTATGATAAACACCTATATAGAGCGAAACTATATCCCAAAAAGACATAGCAGCAGTAAAACTGGAGATTGTCATTGTATAAACAGCACGTGCATATCGCTTACTGCAATATCTACGTACGACCACACAGAACCTCTGCAATTTCACGTAGGTGACGTCAATGCATTAAGAGTTGCACATGTCTAAGGAAATGTTGTTCAATTAATATATCAGAGGGGTTTTCTTGCCTTTTTGAGTCTCTCTGAAAGCAAGCTCTTATTGCCGCTGATGTCGAGGTTTCGGCGCTTCAGCTCGGCCTTCAGATCGATGACTCTCAGCTCTGATAGCTTTCGAACCCCCGGCTCCACGGGACCTACATCTGCGGCAGACGAGTCCGACATGCTTGCAGGTTGTGAGGATAAGACGGCAGATTCTGAATTATGAATCTCTCCCCCACGCACAAACACCAGATATTAGATTCAGTGCTAAAACACCGATTCTCGAAGCAAAATGGCGCAGCAGATCGGCGTTTTGCGCATGCGATCGCAGTGGTGCAGTTGTGCACATGCGCGCAGGCGTCTTACTAAATGCTTGACAGCAGAGCGGCGAACATTACATTGCTTTGTACATTGTTTTATATTTAGAAAAATATAATTTTTGTTTACATTTTTTAAAATAAATTATAATTTTGTAGGTACTGCACATTTATATATATTTATACCACGGCGCTGTTGAATGCTTCAATCTGATTGGATGACAAACGTTCTAAGCGAGTATGCATTAACTTTCAGTAAATGCACACCTATGAAGGTGTTCCAGGTCTGCTGACCGCATTACAGCGACATGTCACTTAGCCAAGTTTAAACAACAGAAAGTTATAGTGTAGACAGGCCATCACTGCACACAGCACCCTGCTCTTGATCTGATGTTTATAATGTCAAACTTTACTGTTAACGGAAACGTGTGCAGTTTCGTTTCAATAAACAAAGCATTTCAAAAACAAGAAATACATATTCTGAAATCGAATAAATAAAATACCTAAATAGAAACACAAAATGCATTAATAAGCCTACTGGTTCGCTTTCCTCTTCATGCTGCTTATAACTGATAACAAATGTATTTGATAGACCTACTCTTTCAAAAGTTTGCGTTATTATTTTAACTGCTGAAGATAGAAACAATACGAGGAATAAATAATTTATTATCACTGGCTTTTCTGTCACATTAATGCAAACAGGCAGGTGAGCGCGCGGTCTCTCGCTCTGGTGTTTCGAGTCTGACGTCATCACGCAACCGTGTTTTTTGGCCATTTTATCAATCATAGGTAGTTTAGATGGTTAGAGTAAGGTTAGAGTGTGGGTTAGGGTAAAGGCAATTCGCATACTATCCGTCCTAAATAGTATTCGAAAATAGAATTAGTATGTCCCAAATCGTAGTATGTTGAAACGAGTATTCCAAAGATTCCCGGATGGTCTACTACTTCCGGTAAAAATTCTACAAACCGCGAGTAGGCGGAGTTAAGTGACGCTCCACTGCATTAATAAAATTAAATAACTGACGCGTCACTAAATTAATGAATATAAGCACAGAGTTAACATTACATATGAAACAATGAATGAATAAATACTGAAATGGAAAGAAGAGCTGTATTTTGATGTGTGTGACAGTTAATGGCCACAATGTTGTCTAGGCAACAACGGCCACTTCCGTTTCCTGTTAGTATGTCCCAGTGTGTGCATATTGTTTTGCTACACACTAAAATGTATATACTTTTCCATAACAAAAACAGTACATACTTTTAGTACATATATATGAGTAGGCGAATTTGGACGCAGCACAAGAATTTTGTTAAAACCAACAAGCCACGCCCACGGATCTGACTCGAAACACCAAGGTTGGCCCTGTCCCAAATGGCGCACTCCGGTATTGTGGACCTCCTCTGAGTCCACACTTGATGACGTCAGGAAGTGCAGACCTATAGGGCACTAGGCACGAGTCCACAAGGGTACATGGGAGTGCATTTTGGGACAGACTTGAGGTCATCACACCGGAAAGAGCAAGCGGTGCTTTCTAATCTCTCTCGCGGTACTTTGTTGTCATTCGCTGATCAGTCTGCGCAGTGCCGCGTGAAGTCGACCACTTGTTGTCCCATTGTAGTTATATGGGACAGGAGCTGCTGGTTTTTATTGTTCAGTATTTCATATGTTGATATACCACCCGAGCATTATACAATAGATACTTATGTTTGTAATGCATTCATTTGTCATGACGTAAATGCAACTGCTTATGTATATGTATTTATTTGTATACACTATTCTTCTGTATACACTTCTTAATATGCATATATGTTGTTATTTAATATTTCTCTATAATAAAGAAGCTGTGTTGTTCAGCTTTACAGAGGCCAGAGACAACTAGATATAGATCTACAACAAAACATATTACCTTAAGTAAGAAAATGCACTGCATTAAAAGTTTTTATTCTTGAATAGCTGGCATAATAGAAAATAAATAAGCAATAATACGAAAAAGTAACTAATTAATAAATTCATTTTGAATTTTATCAAAACATACATTTAAAAATGTATCCGTCATGTTTACGTATATGTCTGACATCCACGACACTCCTCCCATCCGTTCTGTGATTGGGCGCTCGCAAGGATTCCTGGGTAGGGGACTTCAGTGGAGTCTGTGTCAATGCGGGCTTCACCGAAGACCGCATCAAGGGCACAAAGGAGGCGCTCGTGAGCAGACTTCTGAGCTCTAAAAAGACAAATGGGACACACTACAGACTCGTAGACTTGGCGAGAACGCGCAATTTAAGTCCACGAGACAGCAAGTGTGCCATTTGGGACAGGGCCGTTTTATTGAGCGCCCTCGCTCTCTCCACTCACACACACCACGTGGCTCAAGCTTCCGAGTCCGTTCGCTCTAACTGACGCTTGAAATGAGATGCGCAAGAAAGTAGTCATAACCTCAACAGCGTTTAAAAGAAGATAACATGACAAACATTGAATTTAACCATTTGAACATTGTCCTGTGGTGTGGTATAAGCGGAATAATTGACTCCGGTCCGTTCAATTATTCGAAAGTTAATGCACACCCGAAGTGTAAGTGTATTAACTTTCGAATAATTGAACGGCCAATCATTAATTATTCCTTACATATAATTATTTATAATTATGGTCTGTTGAAAAGGAGAAATGGACCTGTGGGGGAAATGTTTTGTTATTCATTTATATAAATTACCATTTAATTTAGTTCACATTTTTTTTACATTTTACGGGTAAAAGACATACTAGGGATTTTTTATAATATTGTCATTTATTCATTATAATTGTGTTGATTTTGTAATGGTTATAGAAAAACATTGTCTTCGTTTAAAGTTGGTTTACATCTTGGATCCTATTTTGTCATTTATTCTTAAAAAAAAAAATTGTGACATGTTAAATCTGTTAAATAAGTTTATTTGAAAATGTATAGACAATATGAATTATAAACAATACAATAAGGCATAGAAAGACTCTAGGGAGTACACAAATTTTCTCCATTGTACTCCCATTCACAGGATTTAAAACACAAACACTGTCAGGTATAACAGGCAAGTAGAAATACAGCATTTGCACTGTAACATACTCAAAAAGTTGAGATGAAATACTCTCCCCACTTAAAATGAATGTGTTAAGTTGCTGAATTTGAACGGGAGCTCCTCAGCAGCAGCACTAGGCAAACTTTTTGTGTCAGGAGGGTCTTCACACGAAAGGAACTCCGGGCTTATGCTTTCCTCTGGCTCATTCTTAAATCCACATCTTGTTGGTGATTCCATCGGCCTCTGATAAAAGGACCAAGACGTGGATTCGGATCCGATGGAAGAGAAGTCTGTCAAGCCTACGCTAAAGGACGAAGACTCCTGCATGCTGGACATTTGAAGATCTGAGGAGGACGATGCTGAGAAACATTGAAGAGGCCGTGCCTCGTGGAGATTAAGTTTTGATACTAGAGGTTTACCAACGGACACCCTTTTCTCTTCCAAAAGCTCCTCATCCAGATTAGTGTACTTGTAGTGTAGACATACAGTAAATGACAGCTCTTTCTGTGAGAAGAAGTAAAAATTCCATTACATTGTGTTTATATCTATACAATTATGACCATCTCTTCACTTTTTATTCAATATTTTTTAAAGATGCATTAAAAACAGACGTATTCATGTATTCATGTTGCATATGTAATAGATTAGATCCAAATGTCCAATACTCTTCCTTGAGAGTCTGCGTCCTCCAAAGTTCACCTCCAACCCTAGTAAAGCACACCTAAACCAGCTAAAGGTCTTCAGGATTTCTTAAAATTGCTGATTTAACAGGACAGTCGCCCTCGAGGAACAGGTCTGGACACCACTGCATTACATGTTTTGCCCTGCCTATAAAACCAATATCGTACCTGGAGCCTTTGCAGGGCGCTAATACGAGTGAAGAGCTGAGGCTGTTCCAGAGGCTGTAGATCATCCAGGGTTAACAATAAGCTTCCAGCTTCACAGAGACTCTCCTGATTGCTTTGTTTCAGGTCTACTTCAGGACCCTGAAATGGACAAAAATAATCCATTTTGGGACATGAGACTATGAAGCTTTTCTTGGATTGACAATAAAGAGAGTTTACCTCTGTGAAGTCAGAGAGTTGAGCAGAGCAGGACATGATGTCTTTTGGAGTTTCTAGTATCCGTGTGTAGATAATCATGATGTTGGAGAACTCAGCAGCGAAGGACAGCTGTACCTTAACGCCACATTCGAATTTAAGACAGCGACTTTCAGGAAGAACTAGTACAGATAAAACAAAATCACGTCTTATTCATGTTTCCACATTTTACCTACACTGTAAATTTCACATTAAAGTCAATATGAACTGGAAGTTGCGACCAAGTTTTGACGTATTTCAAAGTGAAATAAAATATTGAATGAGTAGAATAGAGGGTATGGTTTGTTTTTTCACTGCAAATTGATTGGCCCTTGTAAAAACGGGCGTGTCATTCAGAAATGTTGATTTGAGAGCTGAAGTACATGTTAGGATTTTAATTAAAAATTACAAATACTTTTTTTGCGACCTGACTTGAATGGATGAATTGTTCACCACAAAACTAGAATTGTGCACTAACAAAGAAATAGGGTACATTTTAATTTCATGGGGACTTTAAAAAAACGCTACCGACTATACTGACAATATAAACTTCTGATACTAAATATTATTTGGATAGGTTATGTGGCAATATTCAATTGAAGTTTATCTAATCCCAACGCTAAAGGGCGGTTTCCCGGACACCTAGTTAAACCTTTCCCAGATCGGAAACAACTTGCACTGACATATCCTAAAATACATCAATGCGACTGTTTTTGTCTCAAAATGCACACGGTAATGTTTGTTTGTAAAGTATGTTTTTAAAAACGTTTTAAATATTCAAATTTAAGGCCTAGTGCTGGCTTTAACTAATCCATGTCTGGGAAACCGCCCCTAAGAGTAAAGCTTGCCATAAAAAAACACAACTGTTAGCCAATAAGCATATAAAGCTAAGTGAGCAGAGTATCACCATGTGCAATAGCCCACTGTAAATTCCTCGTTGATGCCGTGACCTTACAATCCGGGGACTTTATTCGGTCAGTAAGAGCACGGCGCTCTGAGAGATTACTGCGCAGCTCCAGAGCCTGCCGACCTCGGGTGATAACGCATCTTCCCATGTCTGCAATAGCACACAAACATGTTAAACCATGCAAAATGATGTTATCTGCAGCTTAAGCATTAAACCAAAACCAGCGATGGAATGCGAATAAGATTAACCCAGAACCTTCTGCTACTTTATCAAGTAAGACGGTGACCTTCTCCGGCTCCATGAGTCTCTTCTTCAGGAAGCTCATGAAGATTCCATTAGAGAGGTCGTCTTTGTTTACTTCGAATGCTTCGGCGTCAACGCACCTAGAATAGATATATGACGGCTGTAAATTTGATCTGTAAATATCGAAGACATTACTAGAGTGAGACTCACGTTGCGTAGCCAAACACTATGTTTGCGGTAACTTTCAAGGGGCCGGGCTGTGGGATGCTGTCATCGTTCGGGTTTCTGTTTGAACAGCACCAAATGTTGACTGTTTTAAAACTTGTTTGTAAACACATACATATACACAAACTGGGGGTGTCACAATAATGACAATAACAATGATATTCAAAACCATGATTATGGGATATCTTGTTAATTTTACACATAGCGTAATATTGTAAACTATTCAGCACTAATTTAACCAAAACCAAAGTTTCACCTTAGGAGTCACAATGGGTGATTCATTGACCAAATAAAAGACAAACCAGATAAAAAAACGAAATATAGTAGTATTATACATATACTATTATGTAATGGATACCACGATACTGCAGCGACAACAAATTATTTTGGCTACGATAACCGTGTAGTAAAAATTCTGATATCATACTACACACATATAATCAGTTAAATAAACCGAAATGATCATGAACAATGTAAAGCACTACGAGTCAAACCGTTTGCGACACATGTCCATAAGAAAGATGTTCAGTCCCGTCTGGCGTTGTTGCATGCGCTGTAACACGTCCTGCACCCAGAGGCAGTGTTTGGAGGTATATGAGGCCGGAGCATCGATGGGCACCATGAAACTGTTCCCGTAATTCTCATAGCCGTGACCGGCGAAGTACAACAGCCCTGGAAATGACATTCATGCAGAATGAAGCATTGTAAGATATCAAACTGAATGTTTTGAATTGATAATAATTCAATTTAATAAAGAGATTTATTTTGTTCAGTGGTAAGCCTTCCTTGAGTTGTACAATGAAGTAAAAAAGAAAAACATTAAATAAAAAAGGAAATGACCAAGTTCCTCTTGACTCCAACACAAAAGCACAAAACAAAAACCATTATTGATACTACAAATGGAAATTCAGCAGAATACAACATTTGTGTGGGGGGACTGTGGGGGAACTCTGGCAATACAGTATTATATTTCTGAATATGGTAAAACGTGTTCGACAGAGCTGAGAGTACTTCACTTTTTTGGTAGCTGATAGCATTACCAAATTTTCCAGCGTTTTTTATTCAATGTATTATTTGTGCTTTTATCCGAAGCAATGCATTCAAGTTTTACGTTTTTTCGTTGCACTGCAACATATATATAGGGAACCAGCTAACCATAAACTCCTCGATCCAGCAGCAGCAGGAACTCATTGACGGCACTATGCATCTCCTGCTGGTTGAGGTCCAGCAGAGACACGACTTTAAAGTCCAGCTGCCGTAGAAGGTTCATCAACTCGTGCACGTCGGCCATCGGAGCTCTGAGCTGTCTGTGGTGCAGGTAGTTCATGTTCCCGATAAGCAGCGCGACCTTATCAGTGGCTATAATTTGTGTGTGAGAATTGACAAGATTGACATACTGTAGTAGATCTTTCAAAGACATTAAGGACGGTATTTTCATGACATACCGTAAAAATCACTTCTTTGTTTTGGAGCTACATCTGGAGCATCTGTGAAATACAAGTGCGCGTGAGTGACAACAAAACATCATATACTTTACTAAATAAAGATATGTTTGAATGCTAAATAAAAAATATGTGCGTACCTGCTTCAGTCATTTCCCACGAGGCGTCTGAAACCGAACCAGGACCTGAGGGAAAACAGTCCATATTATATTATAGTTATACGGAGGCCAACAAGATTACAAAGCCATGATGCAAGTCTCCATTTAAAGCTTCAATGTGTAATTTTTTGAAAGATCTATTGACAGAAATGCAATATAATATACATAACTATGTCTTCAGAAGTGTATAAAGATCATAAATAATGAAGTGTTATACATTTATTACCTTAGAATGAGCTATTTCTATCAGGGCTGTGCAAAATTCAGAATTTCAGAATTTAATTCAATTAAATGAATGAATTTGAATTGACTCCACCCTACAGGATGTTGAATTGAATTTGAATTGGAATTACAGGAAGTGGAATTGAATTCATTGCAATTCAGAGAAATTCATTCTTATCACATATCAGTGAGAATGTGACACTTTTAACATACATTTTTCATCCTAATAGAAGTACAGACACTAACATTAAGCATACATTAACTTAATGTTGAATAATTAGCAATATCTTCATTTCAAAGTAATCAAATGAAACAATGTTTTGGTAAATGCAATTATCATTTATTAAAGGATAACGTTGTTGCATCTAATGGTCAACAGTTCCTCAATTGTTTGGTCAACAATTTTGAAGACTTGGATACAGCAAGGTATTCTGGGAAATGAAGTGCTATCCTATCATTTTCCACAATTTGAAAGTTATTACAATTTTAAGGATCTGTTTTATAGAGTATGTTTTTAATGTTAATTTGTGGTAAAAAATTGGCCTATTTACTATAATAAAGTATTGTGTACATAAAGTCCATACAATAATATCTGTATGAAATTCATGTTGTAATCATTTGTAATATATACTGTAAAGCTTCATTGTTAAATACACCTTAATTATATATCATGAATTTCTTTGAATTTTATGGAATTCCAATTCTACTTCCTGCAATTTGAATTTGAATTGCAATTCAGCTTCCTGTTTGCAATCTCATTTCAAATTCAAGATTTGAATTGGAATTTAGGGGTCATTCTCAATTCAATTCTGAATATTGTACAACCCTGATTTCTATCGACATACAACGTGGGTCCCCTTACATGGAATTCGCCATGTTGTTTCTACAGTAGCCCTAAACGGACAAACTTCGTAAATACGTTATCTCCTTCGGTAAAGAAGTGAAAACTTACGACATCTTAGTCCCGTGTAGGCCACCATAGTGCTTCAAAAGTGAGGGGTGAAGTGAGTCGTTGGTTGCAATTCGCAACCTTACCGCTAGATGACACTAAATTTCACACACTGGACCTTTAAGGAAACAACTCAAGTGACTCACCTATGTTTACTTGCACCTGATCACTCCACATTTCATGATAGAGGTTGTAGGCCCTGCAGGTGTATGTACCTCGGTGAGCTGTGGTTACACATGGAATCTGCACGAGAACATATAGCCAAACTTTCAACTCACGTTGACTTTACAACAGAGAAAAGAGAGCTGGAATGATAACTTAACACTGAAGGTGAGACCTTTAAGATACTTCTAGTTGAATTTGGCATTGGCTGCTTGTTATGGTACCACTGGAACTGTGCAGGCGGGTTGGCCTGAGCACCACATTCGAGATAGAGAGCATCACCCTCCACCAGTGACTGAGGTCTGGGCTGCTTGGTTATAAGCAAAACGCTAGACGTCGAAGGAAAGTAGCTACTGTTTGAACCTGCAAACACAGATGTTCAAAGACCATTTATATACAAAGGCTTTACGAAACAGTGTAAGGTGGATATATTCACATACCAGCACTTGCGCCTCCAGACCTCAGTATCCTTACGTTGGCCCAGTTGGAGAAGATGTACTTGTCACCAGAACTTACACGACAGATGTAGTGGCCCTGCTGAACAGGATTTAAAGTGCCCAAAACCAATTCTGGGCTGCTGCCTCCTGGCACCTACAGAGAAAGTGAAGATTGAACTATTGGGACACAGACGACAGTCCAACAAATTAGATTTAGTTGCACAATCTTTGTTTACCAGACCTCATCTTTGCCTTTGAACCACTGGTAGGTGAGATCCAAAGGTCCAACAGCTTTGCAGCACAAAACCACAGGACTTCCCTCGGGTACCCGTTGACTGTGTGGATGCAGTGTGATATTGATGTTCTCCATCGCTACAAAAAAACAAACATGCATTAAGATACTATTGTCACAGCCACCAGCCAGAGTACCCTTGTGCTCCACAAGAGGGCACTCCATACCCCACCCGGACTGCCAATTCTTACTACATTTCCCATAAGCCTTTGGACATATTAATCAGTACTGCATCCACCTCTGCCTATTTAAACCCAGTTTACGCACTCATTCATTGCTTGGTATTGGATTTAGTTACAGCTGCTTTTGTTTTGTTACCCAGTTCTCTGTTTTTGTATTGTTTGGACTGATTATCTGTCTATGACTTCTGCATGTTTATGGATTATGCCTTGGATTACCCCTTTTAATAAACTGCGTTTGGATCCTCACCTCTGTGCCTGTGCAAATCGTAACAACTATTTTTTTTTAATTGTATACCTTATACAGTATGTATTTTTTGCATGCACTTTGGAGTAAAATGTCAAATGTAACTCTTATAGAGGAACTGTGTACCATGCATCGTAAGAAATTCGACAGCCTCCCTGTGGTCAATTTTCTTGAAGCACTGCAGCAGGTAACTCAAGGTACAGCCTCTATCCGCAAGGAGGGCGAGCAAGTATCGGCCAGGGCTGCCGCTAGGATTTAACACCTTAAGTGAGCACTCCGTCAAATCCTTTTCGCTAAAAAAGGGAGGATTTATTAACAGGAAGATGTGGCTTAAATGAATTTAAATCATGATTAAATTTACAATGGACTCACCTACAGGAGAAATGTGGCTGTTCGGCCACTGCCCTTGCAAGTTGTTTCCAACCATGCTGTAAATTGTCCAGCATATAACCGAGTCTGGCTAACGTTGCTTCGGTGAGGGTGTTGAGACCCAAATTGCTGTCCTCCATAACTGCTTAAGAAATTACCAAAGCTTTATTTATATTCAACTTTTCAACTAAAATGGCAAGTCTAAAATCAAACGTTGTCTAAAGCTGGAATTTATGGCATCAAATAAACTATACAGTAACATTTTAGTAAGCAGTAGGAGAAATAAATATACATAACACATTAAAGACATCTCAATTTTCTCGTTTGTAAAATCCTCCGTAAAACATTTGTAAAATGTAAAATGACTGTTTAAAAAAAATCCCAAACCAGATAGTCCCAGGACATTTATGGATTGCGAAACAAATGCCTGTAACACCCACACTCTTGTACCACAAAGGGGAAGATGTCACTGATTTCTATTGTGCCCGTCAAGTGTTGACTCAACCTACATCTGTATCAGATCATCTTCATATTTTTATCCCTGATAGCACACAAACATGTTTATGATTTAGAATGGATGTCAAACTGCTCTAAGACGTTTAGCAGATGTTTCTATGTGGCAGATGTTTTTCAGATGTTAAGATAGCTGGATCTTAAAAAAAATAACTGGTCTGATTTTATGGAAATTAGCATGGTTTAACTACAGTAACTAACCAGAGTTTTACTGTAGTGTTTGTAAAGCAATCATAACCATGATGTTTGTAGTAAAACCTTGGTAATACATGTGGTACTCTGCCAAAATGCATAGTTACTATTTAATATAATAAACCATGGTAATGTTCCTAAGGTTAGATAGTATGAGTTAGGGAAGAAAACGCAACTATTAGAAAAGGAAAAAAGGAAGCAACATTTTAAATGAATGAAGAAGTCACAAAGGTTACGAAAAACAACCTCTAAAATCTAAATTTGACGTTCGTGTAAACCTTCAATTCACTACTTTCTATAATAAAAACGGAATACCCACAAAGATCACAAGCAACGTGAAATGCGTGACTGAACGTATATTGCTACATTTGCATTACGGACACGCGTCATGAATTTTACATTTAAATGACCTTACGGGTATACCATTTTAGCTTTCTACACATCGCTTTAGCATAAGAAATCTCGTTATAGACATAAATATATATTTATTATAGGACTATTAAGTTTTCCAACGTGCAAAAAACTAGCTTTTAATAAATACAACATATGATTAAAAGAAGTTAATGTAACGTTACCTGTTGCACGGCAATAGAGACTCCAGGAAGTAACTTACGTTTATCTCGCTGCTTCCTAAATGTAGACTACACAGAAATACTGACAGAGATGCGACGAGCGCACAAACAATATGACGAAAATTAAAGTATTAAAATCAACTGTAAAACACAAGTAACAGTTAAGCTGATGTTATCAGATGTTGAATCTTTCCGCCTATCACGAGTCGTAAATCAGTAAGGTAAACATCCGAGTCCGCTTTTTTGCCAGCAGTTCCTCTTTCTAACATGTATTTGCATGCACGAGCACCCAGATTTTTACTTTCACCTTGGCTCGACCTATAGGAGCAATGCATCGTCATATCTACGTCTCACACTTAACTCATTTTCAAAAAAAATCTATATAATAGCCTTGGTTTATGCAAAAGTTTGTCATAATATTGTTCTAAAACACACCCACACACATTTTTACCTTGGTGATATAACTGATAATGGCATAAGAATTTTATTTTTTTATGTGAAGTGAGTGAGACAAACACACAATGTAATTGATATTGCTCAACAGAATTAACTTTAAAGTAAACACCGTATCAAAATACATAACCATTGATCCTTAGGTACAGGAGCACAGACTAAATAAAAAAGGCTCAAAACTGAGATGTGTGGTAATCTGGCAAAGTTGCTGGACTTCTCTACTTTAGTCTCTTCTGTATTTGTAGTGTTTGTCAGCCGACAAACACATTATGATCTGCGGCCCACATAATGTCCGCTGAACCTGCAGGCAAAAAAAGTCCTCACACCCTACATCTTTTTGCCTTTATGCAGTTTATTATGTCTCCAAATATGCTCCTTTCTTAAAAGCTTCCAGTATTCCCAACTGTCCGGATCCAGTTCGTTGAGTTTTCTAGGTGGACCGAGATCCAGCTGAAACAACCTGAAAGTGTCACAGGAAACACAACTTGGGTTAAACTGCATTCTTTCTCAATTATATGAGAGATTATTAAATAAATGTGATCAAATCAGCACATAATTCATACCATTCTGGATACTCCTCCTTGGGTTTAAGTGAAGGGTCCTCGCCCTGTTTGAAGATGTTGACTCCAACTGCATTTGTGCACAGTCTGACTGTGTCCTTACAGACGTCTGGGCCCTTAAGAGCTTCTTTTACCATTCCTTTGCCTTTCCCTTTGGTTGCTTTCATTGCAGAAAAGAACAAATTAGTTTTGCATTAAATCTATTTTTTTGCATTTAATATCACAAAGATATTTTGTGAATGTTGACATGGCCAGCCAGCAGTGTGACACTGTATCCTACTTTTAGACAGAATCTTGGTAATTGTTTTATAATTGTATTCATATGTCAAACCTTCATGTAACACTATACGTATTATAAAATATACATCGGTCAATGTAAGTGACCAATGACATAAGATAAAATATGCTATTGCCTTTATACATTATTACGAATATTAACATAAACTTAATATATAACCATTCTCCACAGCACATTCTATACATTATATATCACATTATAATGACAACTATATTGCAAATAAATTCATAAATTTGGTCCTCCAAGGTCAGATGTCAACAGAAGCAGGCTAATGTTGACGTCACTAGATAAAGATATCACAGCCAAACCTTACCTGCTTTCTTAGCATAGCCACAGGTCTGGATCATAAGAACGTTTACAAAACGCTCGTTAAAAGAAGTCAAGTTTAACCTCTTAAAAGAATGCAGTACGTGTAGGGCCATTGTGCCTTCTGTGGTCTTCCACCATGCTTGTCTGTCATACGTAAATGTGAGACATACTTCCGGGTGAAAGCGGAACATACTAGATTCCAAAAGATTTACCAAGATTTTCAAATAGCATTTTTTTTCAAACAGCGCAAATATAATTTCTAAACACAGTGTAACACAATAACGACAACAGAATATAAAAGAAACGGATGTATAATTATTATTAAGTGAATTATTCAGTGTAGCTCCTGGCCGCTAGAGGGCAGTAATACTGCGAATAATCTATAAAGACTCTATTTGGACGGCCGTTATTGTTTTACTAGAAGAATCTAGGATGTCGGAATACGCACCTACCCAGAAAGGTGCTCTAAAATTGAAAGGAGTCCAGTTGCCAAGCAAAAAGTATGCCTTAATACATACGTATACTTTTCTAGATATAAAAATAATACATTTAGTAGTGTTTGTTGCGGTGAAACCGGCACGATTACGACTGAATAATAAACGATAGCGGTAACGTTAGCTGTTATGCTAGCTTGCGCTCCGCTGTGTTGTAATGTAAACGTTACTCGCCATAATACATGTATGTTTATTAAATTGTTGTATGTTTTAATAGGAAAAAGAAGAAGGACAAGGAAAGGAAGAATTTAGAGCAGCAAATGCTTGCCAGTCAAACTGAAGAAGAGGGGATTGAGAATGGTCATGTTGATAAAAGGACACCAGCTCAGATGGCGTTTGACAAAGTACAGGAGAAAAGGGTATTAATGGTTTTCTATTTTTATCAGTATGATGTGTTTATGCTATTGTCAAAGTACAATATAAAACACGTTTAGAATAATTAATCCACATCTAAAACATAATTGAAACATTGGAATAGCACATAGTTATGCAATGTATTTATTTTTGTATGCTTTTTGTTAGTAATATATTCTTATTTTATTTTAGCAAATGGAGCGGATTTTAAAGAAGGCCTCCAAGACACACAAGAGAAGAGTTGAGGTATGTAGCTGATCATTTGTTCATTTTTAAGTAACTCGTGTCCATTTTGTATTAATATGTTAAAAACTTTTGTTCTGTAACAGGATTTTAACAGACACCTGGACGCATTGACAGAGCATTATGACATACCCAAAGTCAGCTGGACTAAATAAATTAACTTCTTCGGCTCCACTTTCATCTGGTTGCTGGCAGAGTAATATTATCTGTTATGATGTTACGTTAAATCGCATTCAACCTGTTATGATATTACTGTATATACTTTTTTGTTGAACTTGAAACATTTTGTCTGTTGCCAGAGTCGAGAGGTATTTGTAGATTTGGGTCATTCTACAGCATTTCTTTTAGTAATTGATTTCTTGACACTTCAGATAATACAAGACTGCCTCTTCAAAGGTATTAAGTGTGGTTTTCTTTCACAGTTTTATGATTGCTGATTTGCATCCCAACAATGGCGTTATAGTTGTTTGTCTTTGTACCAATAAATTTAGCTACTGTCATCTAAAAGGGTCTGTTGTAAAGCCATACAATGTGTAGTCCTTCTTTTAAGGGTCTTGATAAGAGATGCATTTTATCCAAGGGTATCAATGTTGCAGTTTAGCTCAGTAACAGCAGGTGGCGCCATTGTTCTTTGTTTTTGCCTTTACCTGCTTTCATGCTGAAGTTGGGTTTAAAAAGTGGCAGAAGGGCCTACTTTTATGAAGACTTAATAAATGAAACTATTTGTTTTTCTTTGCAGTCATAAATTTGAGGGAAAAAGTGAAATTCATTGTTATTAACTAAGTGCTAAACAGCCTTTTGAAAGCAAAGTAATGGGCTACGTAAGAAAACCAATATAGTGCACAGTTTATACTGGTTGCTAGTTTGTGAAACCGTATGCGATATGCAATGAAAATGAATGACCTTTAGTTCATTAAAATGTTTAATTCTAGATTATATAAATTGTTTAAAATCCGTTTTTGCTTGTGGTCAAGCCGAATGCATAGCATTGAAAGTGCTATATTGTGCATTTTGGCAAATAATAATTTGGATAATCTAGCCATTGTATGCATATAAAAAATGCACATAATCTGCCCTCTACACATACACCACTGAAATGGTAATCGTCTTGTAGTATGTATTCTAAACATAGCCCAGAATTCACTTCAATAAGTATCTGCAGGACCTTTGAAATTGTAGCTCCTGTGGTCTCAAGTCAATGAAACCTCTTGTCATAAGAATCCTCAACCAGCTATAAGCACACCAGCCACATGCCTTAATTACAAGGGTCAGGCCACTTAGAGCTCGTGTGCGTGTGCCGGTTCTCCGCGCACATGGAGGATGAACAAACATGAAACAGACAAAACCACATAATCACATTGTTAAATTACACAGTCATAAAATCAAACGTATCAAAGCTCTGCCACAGGGTATAATCATAGATCAGCACGATGTGTCCAAAGCATCAATCACGTTATGTCAACGCATGTTGCTTTATAATGTGGCAAATTATTTTGCTACTAATAATGCAAGCATTTCAGATAGCTGTAAACAGGACGCCCAGTGTGAGTCTGATTGTGAAAATACTTATTTTGCAATTTTATTATGTACTTCAGTTAAATCACAACTAATTACATTATTGTTGAAAGTTAAAGTTGAGTTTGAAAGTAATCATAACATATTGAACTTTAATTGAACATCTGTGTTGTCCAGCACAACTCGAGGACGTTCCAAAAAGCCTCTTCCTGCATGAGCTTCAATATAAACAAGGAACCTTTCCAGGATTAAATTAAATTTTGGATGCCAGACCTTCGAACAGCACAGCATGAAGTCAAATACATTATATTCAAGAAAGAACTAAAAGCAAGCACGTGTGTGGCTGTTTCAATGTACCTTCGCGACAGTCGGACTTAATTTCCCTTTGAGACGATATTTACAACTCCCCAGACAATGCACCCTAATTAGAAGTTAATAAATTACCGTTGCCTTGGTGATCAGGGTGGATTCTTCGGATCGGTGACATTGGATCATGTTAACGTGGTTCTGATGGGAAGGTACAGTACTGATGTTATCTGACTTCAGAGGGTTTAGTCGCTATGTCAGTGTAATTCTTGGGTGTATATTATACTTGCGTCTTATCTTTAGGATTTGAAACATGGGTGGCTTTTTGGCTAGTACCATTTGTGTTTTACATTACAATTCAATTAAATACTTAAAAGATACTTTATACTTGAAAAATTATTACCTAAGTATACAGTCTGTGCACGAATAATAAAAAAGGACATCAAGGAGATCTAAAATGCTGAAATTACTACAGACAATAGTTTATTATTTCATCATTTATTGACCCTCATGTCATTCCAAATCTGTATGACTTTCTTCTAACACAAAAGATATTTTGAAGAATGTTGGTAACCAAACAACATCGGCCCCATTGACTTCCATTGTATGGACACAAAACTACTGAGACATTTCTCAAAATATTTTCCTCCCTTTAAGAGAAAGTGTATTGTTGTAGTTTTTCACTTTGGGTTAGGGGCACACTTGCGTGTCCCCATCACCGAAATTGAAGGATTAATCTTAACTTCTGGCGAGCCCACAAAACTCATCACCCAAGATGCACCGCTGCCTGGTCTCTAATCATGAGCGTGCTGCTGCACGAGCCACAGGAGCTAAACACAGAGCTCGAAACCCACAGACATAATGAAAGTGCTGTAACTGAGATATGGGTTTCAATGAAAAACAGAAGGTTTTTGGAAGCCATGAGAGAAGGGTCTACAGCGTTGGGTGCTTTATATATTCATATTCAATATATGTCATTTAAATGTACTAAAGAAATAATTCACCTCAAAATAAAATTCTGTCATCATCTATAAGCTCTCATGTCTTTCAAAACCTGTATTTGACTCATTTTTCTGTGTAACACAAAATGGAAGATATTTGAAGACAGTGGTTTTGTGTTCATACAATGGAAGTCAATGGGGGCCAATGTTGTTTGGTTACCAACATTCTTCAAAATATCTTCTTTTGTGTTCTGCGGAAGAAAGAAAGTCACAGGTTTGTAATGACATGAGGTTGAATAAATAAAGAATTTTCATTTTTGAGTCAACTATGCCTTTAAAATAGCTTTATGATTTGTTATAATAAGATAAAAATGCAAACATTTCAATAACGCTATACAGGACAGCACACTAGATGGACTGCTGACAACTCAAAGTCTCCCCTTGTTATTGCTCTTTTTTAGACGATAAACTAATCCCAGTGGAATTCCTGTCAGTGTTCAACCTTGATAAAAGTTGATTTAAGCAACCTGAGTGGGAAGTCCTGGTGAATTATGGGTATGATTTAGAACCGGAGCTGACGCTAACCCTGTGACATGAGCTGGGGTTCAGGTCTGTATCGCAACGATCCAAATGAACTTGCTCAAGACGTCGATGTTATCTCTTCCAATAACTATTTAGCGATGAAAACAATAGGAAAATGTAGAGAGCTCAGGGGAAATAAGGGGGTAATAGTACGAACCTGCTCGCACAGACGGAGGCCTAGCTGGAGCTGACTGCCAATAGTTTTGACCTGAACGGCGTCGGGTCACTTGATGACGAACATTGCGCTGCCTGGTGGGATTCCAAACACACGACTAGAGCCCATGATGTTTACATTACAGTTTTACGCTTCAGGGTCGCTGCTGTTGCTTAAGGTTTGAAACTGTGATGCTGTACATTGAAGCAAGACAGGAATAGTTATGAAGGAAATGTGACCATCAACTGTCAATTGATGGCCAACTTGACATGCTTGACAACAAAGAAGTTCCGTCAATAGTTTGAAGGCCAAGATGTTAAACATGCAAAAATCAAACAACAGCTTATGGTTGAAATAGTTTTTAATTTACTGTCGGCACTAATTCAATGAAAACGAGGACAGCCGCCACATGTTCTCAGATGTTGCCAAGTGACTTTCACAGAATCCACACTCCACCTAAGAGCGAGAGACAATCTGATATAATACTATAATAGCCAGCTGCACTTTGTTGATATTGTCACATTTTGGTGCTGTAGTAATCTCCTTCCAAATGTTATTAGATTTCTTTTTCCATTTCTCCGTAAAGTTGTTTGCATAAATTATGAAATTGCTTGGATCTTGGATGCTACATTTATGCCAACGATTGTATGATACTGTACCCGAGATGATACAAAATACTTGCAAGTACATGTATATTGGACACATCAAACGGACTAAGATATCTAGATAGCTTTGTACTGGGTTGGGGGGGTTGTGGTACACGGCCAAATTACAAACCTTCCTCCATCATCTAGCTGAGGCTGCTAAACTTTAACTATCAATTACAGCGACGGACCCCCTGAATAGTAAACCATCATGTTTTACCCTTTTTAATGTTCTCGTCTCGCAACCCCTCCAGGAAACCAGATTGTTTTGATAGCACTGCAGACAGTCATTTCAGAAGATCCTTTGGGAAAGAGGAAACAGCAATTTAGACCTATTGTCTAGACGCTTACAAAGAAAGATGCCTAGTACAAATTCACATATCATGGTTTAATATTTAACATAATCAACTTATGGTTTTAAAACTAAGTTTAAGGTATTTTTTCAGAAACAACATTAACAAGTTTTAAAGAAGAAAAAATTATTGACAGTACAAAAAAATTATAAACTGTAAGCTCAAATAATGTCCAAAACATTAATTTATTCTAAAGTAATACAAACAACAGCGCTTCATGAAGTTGAACACACCTACTCACGGAAAGTCACGTGAGAGCGCTATCATCGCGCTGTGATTGCCATGTCAATAATGTCGCTAATACCCGCCTCTCATATTTGCAACAGATTGGCGTTTCGGCCTAACCGGATATTGGATGCTATTGATAAATTGCATATTGACAAATTGAATTCTGTGTGAATCGGTTTCTTGAAACCCCCGTGTACAAAAGCTTGTCCTAGGAACCAAAGTTGTTGTCCACAGGACGACAGTTTGCTGAATGCTCATCTCTGCACACTTGTTTATGCTCTGTGTAATGCGTTGTATGCCTTGATTTAAGTAAATCTGTACATGTGTATGTTCATCTAGTACATGTTATTGATGGTCCCATGATTGTTTGCGATTACCATCGGCGAGTTCTGATTGCCGTAGCGGCCATAATTAGCATTAGCATCTGCGGTATAGAGAATGTGAAGCTGACGTCATGCCCTATGTTGCATGTTGCAGTGGCGCCGCCATCATGGAAGGATCATACTCCACTGCTATTATTGTTTTGATATGTACCGTTACTTGTTTTGTTTGATATATGGAGAAATCTAAAGTGAAAGAACCAGGGGCTTTTCCTGAACGACTCTGCGTTTTTAACACAGCAAGACCAATCTACCATAGTTATATTTCCTAATAAAACAAGAAAAACAAAACACTGCATTGAAAGCACTGGCAGCGATCCTCTCAAGATGGTGCAACATTCAACATGGCGTGATGTAGCTTCACATTCTCTATAGACTGATTTCACGCCGCCACCCTGTTGAAATCGAAAGTTAGTCCTTTTATTCTAAGCAAGTGCAAGCAGCTCTCATAAAGTTTAATGTAAATACGGTTGTTTTTTCCTCTGGTGATTTGTATTTGTGGTCATTATGCGCAATGACGCAGATTCCCAAGCTCTATAGACTGATTTCACTCTGCTGCCATGTTGAAATCGAAAGTGAGGCAGAGGTGGGAAGAAAACCGGAAGGACAGATAGACTGCAATGGTTTGGACAAACAACCTCGATTTATGATCTTAAATTTGAAATTATAAGCATAGGATGCATATCACACAAACTGTTTAGCTGTACCATCACATATTAGTGACTGTTTAAGCTGCCATAAGTGGGTTTCATTTGCGCACACACAGCTACTGTAACATTGTTTTTAAACGCATCATTTGTTTATTCATGTCACAGACACTTGATGGTAGTCCTTTATTTTCTATCCAAAGCGTTCGACTCAGAGTTTGCACCAGGAATTCACTATTCAGAGCGTACTCCTGAGCCGACAGCCCTTAAATCCAGCTCTGAGCCCAAGCCATACTGTCCCCATTGTGACAACAGGGATCACTACCTTAACTCTTGTGAGACTTTCAAGAAGTTGACTACCAGATCGTAGCTTGAATTAAAGATGATAAACGCTGCTGGAGATGTGGACGGTTTCATGCTGTAGAGTCTTGTAACCTCAAACGTCCATGTAAAATCTGTAAGGAGCTACATCTTACAGTTCTTCATGATTCCACTAATCACAACTCCAGAGCTGTTCTCACTGTCAGCCTCCCATCTACAGCTCCTCCATAATGGACCCTGCACAATGCCATTCTTCGACGATGGGTCAGAGAGAACACTTGTACTTTCCACAGTCGTTCAGCAACTCAAGCTTACCTGTACCCCAGAGTTACTTCATTTACAGACTGTCCGACAGTGTCACACAGAACTTGAAGGGCCGTCTGTTCCACACAGAGATTCACAGCCCCTAATGCCTTTACCACGACCGGTCTGAGTCTGGCAGAACAGAACTATCCAGTGGCTGCACCTCAACGAGCTTATCGTCATCTGAGAGATCTTCCTCTTGCCCCTGTTGACAGAGTCAAGCCACTACTTCTCATTGGTTCTGCCGATACAGCCTGTATGCCGAGATCCAGACGGAGGTCCAATAGCTATCAGAACACAGCTGGGATGGTCTCTTCAAGGTCCCATGAGCCCCAAGCAGTCCTCATGGTGTCATCAGCAGTGCCTTCATATCACCACCGTTCAGCCTCATGATGATCTGATCCGGCACGTCGAACGACTCTGGCAAGTCGGCACCCTCCCATGCAACATACCATCCATCACTGAACATCTTCCCTCAGAAGCCCGGTCCGCTAACTGAACTGTGGTTGACCAAAGCCAGCACAGACCTACAGGAACCCACTCTAGGCCTACTGTGGGATTGTTTCAGTGACACCCTAGGCTATAATTTGTGCTTGACCGAGCCCTTAGAGCAGTGGTCACCAACCCTGCTCCTGGAGATTGACTGTCCTGCAGACTGCAGCTCCAACCCTGCTTCAGCACACCTGTCTGTAATTATCAAGCAAACCTGAACACCTTGATTAGATAGTTCAGGTGTGTTTGATTGGGGTTGGAGCTGAAATCTTCAGGACGGTCGATCTCCAGGAGCCAGGTGACCACTGCCTTAGAGCCTACCATGAGAACCATGTATAAGACCTTGGCCAGCCAGTATGACCTGCTGGGGTATATCATCCCCTTTTCCACCCAGGCTAAGGTTCTGATCCAAGACCTCTGGAAGCAGATTTTGGACTGGGACGATCCGATAACACCTCTACCACTGAGAGAGAAGTGGCTAAGTTGATTCCTAATCTCATTCACCTTCAATTTCCTCGACCCTACGCACCAACCTGTGCTGATCACCCTAGTGCCATCCGAGAACTCCACATCTATTGTGACGCTTCAGAAAGAGCATATGGCTCTGTGCCCTATCCCCGCACTACTGATACTCAAGGCCACATCTATTTCTCCTTCGTTTGGGCCAGATCCAGAGTGGCTCCCAAAAAATGCCTCTCCATGCCCCGTTCGGAGTGCAGCCCTGACTGGCGCTCAGTTAGCCAAAGTGATCCAGACTGAGTTGTCTCGTAACATCCATTCAGTCACCCTCTGGTCCGACTCAACCACCATGCTGAACTGGCTGACATCTGAGTCCTGTCGCTACAAGGTATTTGTAGGGACACGTGTAACAGAAATCCCGACCCTCACAGACACGGCTGAATGGCGATACATTGATTCAGCTCACAACCCTGCTGACCATATCACGAGAGGGGCAAATAACTGTGCATTGGTTATGTTTTTTAATTTGACATTTAATGCATTTATTAGTAAATAATTTTGCACTATAGTACTATAATAATTAAAAGCGAGCACGACGGCCCCAGACAGGAGGTTCCCTGACATTAGGTCTCTCCAAGAACTGTTTTTCTACTTTACAGAAGACACGGCAGATCATTTTTCTAAAAGGACTATCTTTTGCCCTCCTCCTTAACCCTCTTCCTCTCCTCTAGTAAAAAAGAACGTCAAGTGGTTGTTTTCTCATCGTAAATGTCTCGGTCAGTGCGTAATAACAAATAACAACAATAACAAAAGTTTGTTGCTGTGGACGCGTCACGTGCCTGTGTAACCTTCCGGAGATACGGAATTGAACTAACGAGACCGCCAAACACGATAATATTATATTAAAATAAAGTATCTGGTATAATAGATTTAGTTCTCTCGCTAACGTAATTCCTGTTGTGATGTTTTTTTTTATAAGTAACGTTAGGTCTTATTATTTATTTAGTGGGTTAGGGAACGTCATGGTAGCCAAACGTGATTTAAAAGCGTACGTGCTCATTTCCAAGAGATAGATGTATACTTTTAAATGCAATTTTTTTATTATCAGAAAGTTAAATAGAGCATACAAGATGCAAAAACCTGAGGTAAGTTTGCGTCCACATATACATTTTTTATTTTTTAAGAGAGTAATTTAAGTTAAAAAGACATTGCACCTACCATTCAAAAACAACAAGCACGCAAAAAAATACAGTGAATTCAAAACATATTTTCATGATATACAATGTTTATCCTTGATCATCCAATAAATAAATAATTCAGATCCTTCACAATAATATGTTGGAAAAGTCTGTTGACCGATCTTTGTTATGCATTACTCAAAAGACAAAGTCTAGATATGTCCGTCAGTTATATGCAAATAGAAAAGATGAGGTCTGTTTTCCATAGTTTTATGTAAACATCCCTAAATTCCATAGCGGTGTATGTTGCTTTTCCCATGGCACTATAATATTCAATTTTGGGTTCTTGAAGAGCAAATAACTGCGCATTGGTTATCTGATGACGTATGCAACCTTTGAGTTGGCAGCCTTCACATTGGGACGTGGAGTGGGCTTTTCCCCTCATTTTACAACATACCCCTTTGTACATATAGTATTTACTCGCATAAGATTTAATGGCAATGTCATACACACGAATGAATGAGTTATCCATGGTCTTTTCTCAAAACAAACATTTTTCCCACTTTACACTTAATCCTCCACACACTGCAGCGCCAATAAAAACCTAATGACAACCTTTCATTGTTGTTGTTATACAGCGAGGCTTGCACACTTGATATAGTGTAACCATATGGTCTCCTCCGACAGCTGGTTTGGTCTCACTGACAAATTCAACAGCAAACATGCGCACACGGCCTATTGTTTGAGCCTGGGCCGGACGTCAGGTTCACCTCCACCGCTGGCCCCCAGATCGCATTATAGATAAAGATTTGGCTCAGAGTTAAAGAGTGAAACTCAATACAGCTGTTCTTTCATTCAGCAAGACTATGAGCAGACCAGCATATACCAGCCTTTTTTAAGAAAAGAGTTGACGTTTATATAGTTTTGTTTCATATAGCAAAATTCGACTCAAATGTTGAATGTCTGTGTTTTTACAGAGGCTCAGTTTTGAGATTCAGACATTGTATCTCTTAAGTTTGGGTCTAAGTTGATGGATAGCCTATCCTAAGGTCCAGCTGGGCTTTGTTTTGTTTTGCCATAATCACAGGTTGATTTATTGTTGCTCTGGGCATTGATGAGGTGCTGTAAATGCAAATTTCTTATTTACATACGTTTTGGATCCAAATAATGCTCTGAATCTCCCGAATTTTCCTCTCCGCTATGTCTACAATCCACATCCATCCAAAAGCATTGGTTAGCCAGCCATAGTGGTTCTTTGCAGGGTTTGCCAAGATCTAAGATGATCTGTGGATTATGCATAACACATATTTTCCCCCAAAGATAATATTTTTCTCTATGGGCAAACTCGCTTTGGATAGCACGTTGGTGAAAAGCTGGAACATTGTTAGATTGTGCAGCATAAAATGGTGCTTTGGTGCGAAATATTGAAAGATAGGCTACTTGCAAAGCCGGGTGTAATGTGTGTTTTTTTGTAATATATTATTTTTGTACTATAACGCAGAATTCTGGGTAAATTTAAATTTAAAGATTTTTTACGCTATAGATTATACAATATGTGTATATATTTGCAGCATAATTATTTTTTATGTTTTTATAATGTAATTTTATTAATATTTTGAATTAGCTTTTATTTTTATATTTTTAGTTTTCATGTTAATTTTTTGTCTTGTCATTTTATTTATTTTTATTTTTTATGTTGCTATATAAGTTTAATTCGTTTATTCTAGTTTTAGTTTAAACTATAAGTAAGACATACATTCAATTCATTATTTTATTTTAGCCTACTGCTGATTTTATTTTATTTCTGAAATTTCAGTTTATTGCTGAGGCAACATTTCTGATTTTCATTTAGTTTACAAAAAATGTAGATTGATATTGTATTTAATTTAAAATTAACATAATTATTTTCATAGTTTTAGTTTGAGTAAATATAGGCTCGGTTTCACAGACCAGGCTTAAGGCTAGTCCTAGACTAAAATGAATGTGAGACCTTTCTTAACTGAATATAACTTGCCCAGAAATATTTAAAAATATTTCAAGGCATTTTTATAAAAGTGACATAAATATCTTAATTCACCTAAGGCATTCAGTCCTGGCTTAAACTAAGCCGTGTCTGTGAAACCGGGCCATAATAACTTTGATTTAAAGTCGCGATTGCCATTTTTGACATCAATCTGACACTGCATTGAATTGGGAAATTGAATTGGTAACCCACAAACCCAACCAATCCCTTGTGCTTATGTTCACAATATTTTGCCTGAAATAGTAAGCAACAAAAGTATGTGGGTCTGTCTGTGCGTCTGGGCAAAGAAAAATCTCTGTATTTTTCAACACTGGAGAAACACTGAAGGCTAATTAAATAGCTATATAATTGCCATGACGTGAAAAAGCAAAACGCAAAATCATTTTTGGCCATATACAAATTTTAAAATGTCTCTTTCACACACTCAGATCAATCAAGTGATGAGCAAAAATCATACATAATGCCTAAAGGGGGAAACCGTCAACAAAGGGCTTTTCCTCCAGCAAACCGTGTTTGGCTATTTCAGGAGCTGAGGTCAGTGGCCCGCATTGAGTTGATGTCACCTTCTGCGCTCTGAAGTGTCACGTTATTGTACAGGAGCATTGGAATGTGGTAAAGGAAGTGGTTTAGAGCTACTGTATACTGTCTGCGAGCACACAATAATTGAGACATTGCTGTCCACATGCTGAGCCAATTCAAAGTGATGCTTTAATATTGATTCATGTGAATTACATCTGCAAATGGTTAAAAATAAAAAAATATGATAAAAATGTAAATAAGATTAAGTAGCTACTGTAAATAATATATTACATTTTAGTTCTGTATAAAATACAGGTGTGTGATGATTCTTTAAATATATTTTTGTGCACAGACAAAATATGGATATTTATCGTGGGGTGCACTACTGAAAAAGTAGCTGTATTGGCACTTGACATTTTGAACTTTCAGAATCCTCCCAGCGTAGGACCACTGAAGAAATCCCCCCCATGTTTGCATGTCTGATACTAGTATTATGCTTGTTTGAGGAGAACTTTGTCAAGCAGACGTTTCCCCTGAGTATTGTGCAGTTTATCTAATCTGTGTGCCTCACTTTGGTATGCGAGGTGCTTGTGGTCAATGCGGCTGTGTGTGTTTCTTCACGAGAGACAGGATGAAGGGCTTTTGGTAAACGCCTTGTCTGATACTCTGAGGTAATGAGGGTATTACGGTGAGACTGGTTAATTGCGGCATTAATAACGAAGTGTGGAGGCTTCCAAACGGATGAGTGTTTTGTGTTTGTCGCTAACAAACAACTTGAATATCAGATGTATTTCATTTGATGTGTCCTGGGGGTTTGTCTGTGTTATTTTAAATATCTGGGAAGACACATTGTGCACAGAAACATCTGGAAAAGAGCTGTTTGGGTGCCATAACCAACACAATTCTGTAGAGGGCGCTGTTCCCCACACACCATTTGAAATATTGTCTCTGTTGTTCTGGACGGTGTCAAGTGTAATTGTGACTGAAAGACAAACCATGAACAAACCGTCAAGAGTGTAAAATAGTTTTTGAATGTTATAGTTGCATTAGTTTATATTTCATTGCAGTTTGGGGCAGTCGTGGTCTAATGGTTAGAGAGTCAGACTGCCGGTTCGATTCTCAGGGCCGGCGGGTAACGACTGAGGTGTCCTTGAGCAAGGCACCTTACCCCTACCATACCTGACAAATAGGTCACTTTCACTTCAGTTTGTTGCATAATATCTCATTCAGGTCTTCTAGACTGCAATGGAGACTTGGATGGAAAAGACTCGCATAATCCCACGTGTCCCTTCAAGTGTCAGAAGAGATCTTAATAATGTCTCGAACTGTACACAGATTGTTCAGAATAGTCTGCAAACAAACAAGTTTTTGGTATTATTATATTACTTATAAGTCCATTTCTTATGAAATCCTTGGAACTTATCAAAACTACAGTATCCACTTACTGTATGATACTCTGTAAACAATTTACGGTCTAATTTGTTTCTGTTTTCATTTCTTGTAAGGATACTAAACCCCCAAATGAGATCTCCAGTAATTCCCCCGAGCTTCACAATGATCAGCTTTCATTGGTTTGGTTACATTGTTTCACTCCATACGGGTCAAACAGCGCATTGGGGCTATATCCGGCTTATCGATGTAACCTCGCCCCTGCAGAAAACATACGTTTGTTTTAGAAACCGAAAACCTTAACTCATAAAATATCAATTTTAAGTGTTCTGGCATTCGTACATCCATATGTGTGTCTTTGACGTGATCTAATGCCTACGTATATCGAGTTCCACAGGACACCGAGTGCCTCTCGCTCTGGAAAGGTGTGTTGCGTGCTTGGGAGTCCTGGTGTTTGTTATTCTGGCGTCGTTGCCTAGCGACCGCAGGGAAACCCTTGCGTGTGAGCGCACCTGGGTCTGTGACGTGAGCATGCAGCCGTTCCTCAAAGGAGCGCAGGCGAGGATCTCGTACAGTTGAGTAGCGTTGAGTGATGTGGGACCGTTGGACGGGAGCCAAGTACATATAGAAGGATTTGGTTTATGGAGCGAGGATTGACGGAAAAAGCTTTCAGACCGATTCTATTTGAATACCTCATCCGTGACATAGATGCGTGTGACTTGAATCGTTCTGTAAAGGCAAATGTATTAAAGAAAGGAATAATACACCCCAAAATGAAAATTTGGAGATTTACTCTAATGTGGTTCCAGACCCAAATGATTTCCTTTGTTCTGTGAAACACAAAAGGCTAATTTAAAGCGAATAAGGACCGGTGTTGTCAAGCTGCGTAAAAGCATCATTAACATGCTCCATATGACTTTGAATATATGCCATATTCAAAGTCTTGAGACCATATGAATGAAATTAAAGTTATTATTCATTGAACATCTAGACATCGGCCCACTTCTGCTTGAGTAACCAACGTCATCATTCAAGTCAGATCTTTTCAATGATTCCCATTTTTGGGCGAACTGCCCCTTTAAATCCCAATAAAAAAATGTTGAGGTTATGTGAAGTCATCAGTGATGAAGATATCTCAAATCTAATCTTTCTCCCTGGAGCATGTTACAGGGAAATATCTTTGCATGTCCCAAGCTTGCTGTGCCCTCGGGCATCACATGACTGCCAAGGTATGAACTTTTACTGGTATTCTGACAGTATGTTGATGTGTGTCTCCAGGACATTTGACTGCTGAACTCCTATTGCTATGATGATACGTTCTGAACCCTCAGTCTTTTCACCTCTAATAAATGAAGCATGTAGAGGTGAGTGTTGATGTGTACCTGAAATCAACCTTTCAAGTACCAATACACATAATAAGAGCAGATTTGGGATACATTGTTTAAAATCGGATTAAAAATGAATCTAAAAAACTAAAATCCAGTATTATTTATTTACTCATGGGCCAATATGTCATTTTGCATGTACTGTACCTTTAAAATATTTTGTTGAAACTTATTTAAAGGGATGGTTCACCCAACATTAAAATGGTCTCCCATTTATTCACCCTCATGCTATTCAAAACCTGTATCAGACTCTCTTGTGAAACACGAAAGAAGATATTTTGAGAAAAGTTCTCTGTGGTTTTGTGTCCATACAATGGAAGTCAATGGGGTCCAATGTTGTTTGGTTACCAACATTCTTTAAAATATCTTCTTTTTGAATTACATTAATTGAATTTTCATTTTTGGCTAAACTATCTGTTTGTTTAACTACAGCTTTTATCTGTTATCCCAGGTGTACCTAAAATTTGGAAATCTCCCCCATTATGCTGGATTTCATCATCAGTTGATATGTTGTGTAATCCCACACGCACTAAACCCTCGAGCGAACACTCACTAACAGATGAACTTCTGGTTTGTTTTAAGACCTGAGATCTTTGCCAGCGAGCGGCGTTAGGCACAAATAGGTGAATGTCATTGCATGCAAGGAATGTCTAGCGAAGATAATGTGATGGATTACACAACAAATGCTGTTTACCGGATGTACGCCATGCCGTCGGATATTTCATAGAGATAATGTTTACTGTTCATCTCATAGAAGCTAAAGCAGTTTCTAACTGTGTATTTGATAGCTACAATGCACTGTAAAAACATATTTTCACATATTGAAATACGGTCAAAAACCAATTTAAAAGTTTAAAAGAAAAACAGGAAAAATTTTACGCGAAAAACTGTTATTTTACGGTATATTTCTGGGGCCTCAGCTGCCTGAAAATTTCACCGTTTTTTTGCGTTTTTACAGTCTATTTTTGAAATACGGTCAAAAACTGTCAAATTACAGTAAGACCGCAAATTTAAAAAGAAAAACGGAAAACCATGGAATTTTACAGGGAAAAAAGTATTTCACTGAATATTTTTTACAGGATTTTTTTACAGTGAGCTTGGCTACGATAAAAGGTCATAAACCAATGAAAGCAAGCAGCTAAAATGGTTTGCCAGTTCTCCCAGCAGGTTTTAAAAGATTTTGGGCTCCAGACAAGACCACCTGAGTTTTTTCAACATGGTAGTCCACTTGCTCATCTTTAAAGAGGTCGGTAACCCCCCCACACGTCGATCCGCATCCCTATTCGCCTCTTTAATACAACTTCCCGCGTCGGAATGCAGGAAAAATGCCAGGGCAACACGTGTCCCGTAATTTCGTCCCCTCCATGCGGCGACCACTCTCCGAAGCCATGAAGTGGTTTCTAGCCCTCCAAACTGCTTTAAAGGGGAGTAAAAATAAACCCTGGAGACACATGTGCTTTCCATTTGACTCAAGGAGGTGAGGGGGGGTGGTAGAGTCAAAAAGAAGCACTCATTGTGACCTATTTACTTTGAGTTGTTATGATTAAGCTTAAACCAGCATGCAATTTACAGATTATTCCCTTTAAATAAGAGGCT
Organism: Triplophysa rosa; assembly: GCF_024868665.1. Classification (NCBI taxonomy): domain Eukaryota; kingdom Metazoa; phylum Chordata; class Actinopteri; order Cypriniformes; family Nemacheilidae; genus Triplophysa; species Triplophysa rosa. The sequence continues at coordinate 10,438,653 of NC_079914.1, forward strand.
ACGCTCAACACAAGAAAAGGCCCAAGATGAGTGAAGTGCAGGGGGGAGGTTTTTTTTTAATGAAAGAAGTTAAATATAACACATCCCACATAAAGACACCGCCAAAATATACGTATATAAACCGACGGTTTAGCATGTCGGATGGAAAGCGCACGTATATTTTGAAGTTCTGTCGTGAGTGTTTGGACTGAATATGCATGCGACGACATGTGCCGTGTTTGCATGTCTATAAATATCACGATGAAAAAATAGGAGAGTGAAAATAGAAAGTCCCAAAATTGTTTTAGCAAAATTATTATTCATGTATCTATAAAAAAGTAAAACTAACTCGTTTTTTAGTTTTTTCTTGGTTCTCAAATATGACACTTGTCTCTTTCTCAATGAGAGATGTCCGTTGAATGTGGTTACGTAAGTTTAACACATACGATTAGCTTTTTGTGTTCAGATCTCTTTAAATACGAATAATAATTCCAATGCTTGCCTTAGCGATCACCGCTTATGATAAACTGATCTTAAATTAGGAATTGTTCATCGATTAATCCTTTCAGGACGCTGGTATCTCACATTCAAGTCAAACGCTGCCTTGCGTATTGACATTGTTCTTGCTTTAAACATTTATCTGGCGACAAGTGACTCATTCCTTAAACAAAGAAACAAAGCATTTAATCGATATTCTAAGGAGGGAACATGTCATATCTAAGCTATACACCAGGTAGGGGATTTGGAGATAATAGTTAGGAACACGTGGGGATGGTTGCTTTCCACCAAACTACTAATCATTAATCTTTATGGCGTTTTAAAACGAAGACATTGTTTCCCATCCGAAACACTACCATAAAGCGTGTTTAACACTCAATATAGTGTCCAAACATTATATAAAAATTTAGTGCACTGGCATATGGTATATGGACTCGGCATAGCATTGCATTGGATAGCTGAATTAAAGGAGGCACGTATAAGATAAAAGTTTGAAGGTGACTTAATTTAAATACAGCTCAGTATTGAAGCTGGACCTGTGAGCGGTTAATATAAAACACAGGTGTTTGCGCTACACTATCTCTGAAAAGACGTTTCGTGAATTCAGCGCATAAGCTCCCAAAATATGCAGACTACAGATCAGAGCACTCAAACTTGTCCACATAAAATATGACATGTTCAATCATGCGTCTGCCAGCTCCAAGAAAGCAGAGACGTCCTGTTCCGTGCGCTTCGCGTTTTAAGCAGAGATCATGCGAGGTTGGAGCGCCGCGGGGCATTGTGGATCCTGCGTACAGACAGTTCTTACCTGAGACAGGTAATCGTCGCAGCCGTGCCAAGTCCTGTTCTAATCTTAACTCTCGCCAAACAAGTTTAAAAGGGCTGAGAACAATGAAAAGAAAGCTTGCGGTTGGCCGTGAGTGAAAGCTTCATGCTTTGCGATTGAAAACAAAGCTAAATAAAAACACGCCACGCAGATGGACAGTCGGTTGCTTCATGGAAGCTAAAATTAAACACAGATTCAGAAGGACATCCAACCAAGAGTAAATAAATAAGTAATCTGTACTACTGGTCAAAAGTTTGGGATCGCTTGACAAAAATGTTTCTCATGACTTTAAATATCATTTTAATCTGAAGGTGTACTGTATGTTTCAATGTTTGAAATGTAATTGTGCCAACAATTTTATTAGAAAACAAAATTTTGATTTGAAAAAAATATTATATACCGAATAATGAATTAAAAGCAGCCAATAAGAGGCCAGAATAGACAGAAATTCCTTCAATACTGTTTAAAAAGCTTTGCAGGTTGAGACCTCAAGAAGCTGGATGATAAAATGCCAAGTGCACAATTTTGCAAATTCTAGATGCTTAAATATCATTTTAATAATAATTTATTTTGAATGCTTTTAGTCACAACATAATTCCCACATTTACAGTTGTGTTATTCCATGGTTTTGATGGGTTTAGTAATCATCTTAAATGTGGAAAATTAAAAAAAATAATTGATCCTAAACTTGACCAGCAGTGTAAATCTGGTCATTTACTCACTCAACCCTGTGCGAAAAGACTTTTTCTTATGCAGTATTACGCAAAAATATTTTTTAGGAACCTTCACGGTGCTCCATATATGTACTTTTTATTAACAACTTTATAGTGACCACAGTTGTGTTCGTTCATTGCTTTTGTTGCTTTTTGTTTACAAACAAACCAAAATGACTGTATACTTGCACACTATACTACATATACATTTTTCTACTTTATAGCACTTTTGTTGTGTTTTTGGAGTTATACAGAACTCATGTATTATGGAGAACTGCCACTGTATGTAAAAATCTTAAAATTCTTCTTTCACAGAAAAAACTGTGTGAATCTGGGGGTAGGTAAATAATAATTTATTATTTATTATGAAAAAACGACACTTTTCATTTTTGGGTGTACTGTTCCTTTAAGAGTCACTAAAGTAAGTCTGATTGCTCTACACTTTTACCAGCTTTACAACAGGTGAATCCCGGTTAAACACCAGCCTTTGGCAAGGATTAACAGCTTTTCTCTCTGCTTTTCCCACTAAACCGGGCTGCCAGAGAACAACGACATCTTCCCTTAGGCCCACATTTATTTTAATGCAAGTAAACAGATACAGTAAGGTGTGATACATTAATGTTTCGTGACCAAAACAGATACAACCTGTTTTAATCCAAACTCGCTTTGTTTCGGAAAGCAAGGGTACGTCTTTTTCGAAAGATTGAAAACTATAAAGGCACATAAAGAAAAATGGGATCTAGCTGTTTAACAGATATTATTAATATTCTTTGATAATAATATACTTGGAATTTACAGTCGCTCTGTCATTTTGTTTCAATAGAAAACACGTGAAACCAATCATGGCGCGTTACCTTATATGAGGTCAAGAGTACAACCTCCTGCTTGGAAGACAAATTTTTAGGACTCTCTAAAGTAAAACCAATACTGTAAACATTGCGGGCCTTTATTACATTAGAAAGGGTCAGGTGAACGTCCAGGGATGAAAGCAGGTTTTCCTCCCCCTCCGGGCAAGCAGCTGTCAAAGCAGTAAGGTGCACAAAACAAGATCGACAGGACAACGCTCTCACGGTTCACTACAGAGATATTTACAGGTTGTCTGGGAATGGCAAACGTGGATAGAATAGTTTTAATGGTATTCAAACCATGCATTGCTGCTTTTTTAGGGTGTAATGAAACATTTTAAGGCTAAAACAGATTTGACTGGCTGTTTTGATGGTTGCTATAGTACATATCTGAGATATGACGTTATGATCCGTAGATACGATTCGGGTCCCTCCTTCCTTTTTCATCCATTTGATCATTCGCCAGATGATTTACGCAATAGCACGCCTCTCCTTGACAGGCCAAACAATGTGAGGTTACATGCCGAACCTTTAATACCTGTTCAAATCGTACTTATGAGATACAGTAAAGTCTAATATTGAAGCTTGTCTAAGCACGTACCAGTAATGTACTTCATACACACGGAAAACAAACTCCAAAATTGGTTCCCGGAGCTCGTCCCCGGATTAGTTTAGCTTGTTTTGTTTACCAGATGCAGAATTAGTTCTTATCTCTCAGACATCAAAAAAAGGTACAATCACGTTGACTTCGAGTAATCCAGCGAGCACATCCTCTAATAGCAGTCGCGTTTTTTCCTCAAACAAACAGTAAGTCAAATAAATCCACGTTTTAAAGAAAGAAGACACCTTGCACCTGTATTTTGGAAGCCGGAATTAAATTGTTACACACTATACTACAAGTTATACTGTTACAGGATCAACACGAAACCCTTGAGATCCAACAGCTCCGGGTGATTATTTGACCCGCCACCAGGAATATAGCGGTGGGCAAGAGGGGCCGCAAAACACGCTGTTTGTTTTTTCAAAATGCTCTGAAGCTCAGATTCGTTCCAGTTTCATCTAAGCGTGAGCTCGCGTTCAGAACGTCGAAAAACAACATCGCCCGGTGAGGAGCATTCCAAGCCTGTTTGATTTTCTCCTCCAAACATTGGCAGTTTCAAAGAAAGCCGGTGTGACAAAATTGTACCGGGGTCGGTATGCGTGAGGGAGAAAATACCAAGCGTAACATCATTGAAATAACAGACTCCGTTATAGACCACCGCTGATTTTTATTGAGCCAAAAATGTATATTCCCTCAGCACAATAACCGTGATATTCAACTCATAAAAATTGCAGTCTTGTTTTATGTTTGCAACAGGCTGTTATTTGCACAATACGAATAATGTAACGTCCACAGAACATTTCACGCCGTTAAGGATTCCCATGAGAACCTGTTGTGTTTGTTTGCACTTCTTCTTCAGTGAAAGTGTACATTCATCACATGGGACGCCGACCAAACAATCCACGCACAAATATTCATATAGTTGTGGTTGTTTGGTTATCGCATTGGCCTTTGTCACGCTATTACGGAATGTCTCCGTATGTCAAACACCTGGCCTGGCAAACCTCCAAGAATGTTACCTTGACCACAAGTGTACATGGTCATGTGATCCGAGAAGTATTTTTAACACATTGCACGTCAAACTTTCAATGTTTGAGTGAAATTCAATGGCCCCGAGCGTTTCCGACTGTATGCGAAAATATTGCGCAACCTTAACATTCATCTAGAAGATGAGCACAGATGTCACAACCAGATTCTTGGACCGCATGTATTTTGTCAACCAGACATACTTTTTTTAGACGTCTGGCATAGATTTGATCTGGTTACATGCATGATCGATCAGCAAAAGGGATCAGATTTGTATTGACGTCCGCTTTCAATTGTGCTTATAAATCAAATACTTATTAGGCTTCTGGTCAATTGAACTACACTTGATATACTATATATATATATACTGTATATATACTGTATATATAGTATATCAGGGCTGTCAAATGATTAATGGTGATTAATCGCATCCAGAATGAAAGTTTGTGTTACATAATATATGACTGTGTACTGTGTATATTAATTTTGTATTTATAAACACTAAAACATACACATACAGTATATGTATTCATATTTAGGAAATATTTACATGTATGCCTATTTATTTATATTTACCAATCATTTAAATGATATATAAATGTTCATTCATTTTTATATATATTTTTAAATATAAGCATATATGTGTATGTGTTTATAAATACAAAATTATTTGTGATTAATCATTTGACAGATCTAATTCTGTATTCTTTATTGTGTATTCTTTCTTTTATTGTCAGGTAAAGTTACTGAAGGCATGGGAATATAAATAATGGAGGACCTGTGTGCCATTATTCACAGGTAAACAATTAAAGTGATTAATGTTATTTATTCAGCAATTTAAAATAAAGTTGTTTATTTTAGAAAACTCACATCTGCATGTTAAATAACCTATAACAATTCTTATAGTCACGCAGCCTTGTCTTATTAGTTCCGAGATGACAAACGCTATATGCATGAGTTTGCCTGTTCATTTAATCCTCACAGTCTATTCACCATTCTTTTCTTTAATTCAGCATTACGCAAACAAACATTACAACAACGTGTCAAGAGTTGCATGCATACTTCCCTAAGTCCTAGTTTAGCTTTCAATGTTTTTTTTCTGTCTTCCCATAAGGCACCTGTCTGCACCTCGCAGGACCGAGTGGAGGCTTTGCGGGAGACTTTGGGAATGTTACAGACGTGGGATCAGCGGAACAGGCCGTCTAGACGAAGGTGCCGTACCTGCATTCCTTCCAGAGTGACTCATACCAGCCAGCTTAAGGTTCCTTTCGAGCAGTACGCGTGGGAGGGAATTAGGCTTTTGACGCAAGCTCCTTCTCCGCCAGGCCCCCTTTACGTTCGAGCGCCACATGTCGACTCGGGGTGACCGCTGCCCACCCCGCATCCCCCATTAAGTCACAGTCGCATTAAACAACACATGCGAACCCTCCAATCATGTAATTATACTATTTGAGCCAAACATGTCATTTTAGGTTAGTAATTCGCCATTGACGTGCTGACAGAGTCTGCAATTTGAAGGAAAATGACACACGTGCTGTGCTGCGCTAGGCTGAAATGAAAAGGCCGGATGACGTCACGGTCGCGAGTTAGGGATGCTGCGAGGTGTTTTGAGAAATAACCATTCAAACGATGGGTTTAAAGCAGGTCGAGAGCAGAAAATGAACCGGGTGACTTTTTTACCCATGGTTAATCCTTCATGTAATGTTTTTTACAAATGTTAGGTGATCATCTCATTTTGAATCGACGCAGCCAAGAAACATTATGCCTTTCCAAAGTCTGATGATTTTACGCAACACTCGCTAAGCATAACTCACCTTGCCCTGCCAGCCGCCTTTATCAAACGGGTGTTTTTTTACCACGAGCGAGTCCCACATGAGCAGTTACCTTTTACATGATTTGCACAGATTTTAACCTTTAACAATTGCAAAACATTGGATCACGAGAGAGTAAATCAAACTGAAACGTTGAAGCCATCCATTCTGCAAAGGGTAACTGTAACTGCTTCATACTTCAGGGAAATGTGAAGCGGTTCATGGAGATTTATGTCCCGAGGGTCGACTCTAGAGATTCATCTGAAGACAATGGCGCTTTAATCAAACATAGTTTTGGGTTATTTTCAGATATAGAGATTCAAAGATTGCCGTAGAGAAAGAGGCTTCTAGGCTACGCTTACAGTTATTCCTTTAGCAGAACGTTTATCCAAAGCAAATTAGAAATGATTTTAAGAAGAGCTACAGTATATGTAGTATCACACACTGCCATGTTTCAGAAGTATTCCAGACCAGCAGATTTAAAAAAAATAAAAAAAATAGATTCTTAAAGTAAATAAACAGGAAGTGCTTTTATGGTTGTGGTCTAGTCAAATGCATGTTCAAACGTTTTCAGTGTCTTGATTATAAAGGGACAACTGTACTTCTAAAACTTTTAATGAACATAATTCAATGTTTTTGTTTATTTGTGTTATTTTCGAATTTTCTTGATAAATATTTCTAATAATTAAAAACTCTTTAGTTTGACCTATAGATATTAGATATTATATAAACAGCACTGTTTCAGTTTTTTAACACTACACAAACGTTTTAAACAAAATACAACCAGAAGAACATTTATTACTGAATCATAAGCGAATATATTTAAGATTGAATTATGTAGGTAAGACTAAAAATAAAATAAATGAAAATGAAACCGGACTTGCCTCTAGACCAGTGTTTACATCTTGCGAAGCGGTCTATAGCCACCACACCAATTCATTTTTCCCTTTTTTTCAGGAAATAAATAAAAAAGCAAAATAAATTCAAATAAAATAAATGACCATAGTACTGGGTAAAATAAACTACACGTCTATATGCTCAAATCTATTTCTAATACATCTATAAACCTAAATTTCTATTTACCAGGTCATTATCAGATTATGTTAACTCCACTTTACAAATTCGAACGGCACACAATGAATACAAGCTCATTCATTGACCGCAATAAACAAGCATATTTACATCTCATTTGAGATACAAAAAAAAAGCATGTGAAGTATTTGTGAGCGTCCGAAGCCCCCAGTTCAAGTTTCATTTTTAATTCTCGTCGTTTTTGCTTGAACCAAATTGCTTGCTGGCATTGTTATGTGCAAGCTTTGATTCAACCTGATAAACATGTATTCTGAAACAAAGACTGTTTGTTTATACCCAAACACACACCTGAGACAGGCGCTCGGCAGGGGATTGTGGGAGTCCTAATTATTTGTCCCGTGTGCCTTTTGCTATGCATTATCTCTGGTAAGACATCAGCGCACCTGAATGCACCTTGACGGCCCCCTGTTGCTGGCAGTAGTAAAAAGGTCAGACCGGGAATGTGTGTCAACAGGTTTGTTGAAATACTAATTGTGAGTCCATCTGTCTATGACCCAATGCTTTTTTTAGTATTGTTTCCTAACAATAACGTGCCGCACAATTACCGTGAGTCTTACTGTAATTGACACGTTTAAGTCTGAAGGATGAGTTCAGAAGTAAACAATCGGCTCTCTTGAGGTGGTTTTGGCGTTCGACGACGTTTCATGTTCTTTCACGGGATTTTGAATGCAGACTTGTCAGCGATGTAATTGAGTGTAAATGATCGGGCCTATTACATTAAATGTGAAATGTGTTGCCTGCAGATCTATTTATGCAATGATTTGTGTTGAATGAGGACAGCCCGAGTGAAAAGACAACAAAATGTCTGTCAACATCACATCTGTCAACATTACATCTTCACACCCTCAAGAATGACACTTATTATAGCAGAAGACAGCTATTACAAGACATAGTTTTCTTCATTCATTCAAAATATTTTACAATCACTTATCTGTCTGTCTTGGTCTCTCTTCTCAAAATATGGAATTGTTTCCATTACGGTTGCTTATACGTTGTAAAAAAAAACCTACAATGCATTTTCTGATCCGCATGCTCGAATACTTAGAAGCAACGAAAATCAAATCAGTGTGTCAGAACACACATTCAAGTTATTTTGTAGTCCGACTTAAAAAAAAGGATAAAAAGTGCAGCTTTGCAAGCGCTTGCACGCAAGGACTCACACAGAACTTCACGCAGAATGCAGATTTTGGCACGGGTCTCCTAAAGCTGTTAATGCATCGCACAGCAACCAGGTCCTGTCTCACATCTGTTTGCTTAAAATGTATGAAGAGAATACGTATTCTGTCTTATAAAATGCTAAAACGCATTCAGTACGTCGCATAATATTGAACTGTTTGAGGACGTCACACTAACAGTTCACCGAGTTCGCTATAACGTCAGGCTTTACCTGCGTATACGTTATGCGGCCACACCTGCCAACATGTACATAACACAATGAAAATGACATTGTCTGTTTACTTAGTGGTAAACTTGAAAATGAAGTGCACATGTCTGTCCTGTTCTCCCTTGTTTGAGAAGATGCTTCGAGACGCGTTATGAGAAAACCGGCCTCCGAGACCAGATGAGCGTTTCTGTGTTTGTTTCAAAAGATATAATTAAGTTTTGTCTTTTTTTGAAAGCACTATTTGAAAAGTCCTGATATTCGTGTCTGGACTGCGTTTTTGGTTCAAAGATTCAAGCTGAAATTTAAACAGTCTGGTTGCAGTCGAAGGAGTTACAGAAAGTAGACAGCTAGTCAAGTATTACAAACAGATGTAATACTTGTTATTTTACGACACGTTTGGGACTTAAAGTGGAATAGTTGCAGAGGCGGCACAGGTGCTGCACACATAGTTAAACATGGTGCAAAGGCACTTGTCAAATCTGTATTGCTCTAGGTCATCTCATGCTTGGTTTAAAGGGATGGTTCACCCCAAAATGAAAATACCCATTGGCTTGCATTGGTTTTGTGTCCATACAATAGAATTGAATGTTGTTTGGTTACCGACATTGTTCAAATGATCTTCTTTTGTGTTCTGCAGAAGAAAGAAAGTCATACAGGTTTGAACCATCACTTTAGTTTAAGCCTACAACTTTTGAGTTGCAAGCCACATCATTAACCATCGTGGCATCTGAGACACATTAGAAAACACTCAACACTCAAAAACTGTCAAACCAACTATCTAAACTCATACACACACCCCAAATAGTGTGTATACTTGTTTACTATTATTTAAATAGTTGATAAATAGTGATTATAATTGTAAGTATATTTATCATAAATTATAATTAAAAGATAAACAACAGCAACAACAATATCATAACTGTGTGTTATTTATTATTATCATTATTATTATTATAGTTTTTCTCAGTCGCTTTGGTACATTTCTCAGATCAGAATTGAAATTCTCAAAACTACCTGTTCAATCCTCACATCATGTGCACATCAAAAAAGCAGTTTCTCATTTCTTTGAACAAGTTGCAAATGCTTTGGTACATCCATGCAAATGATTATGTACAATTCTCTGCTGTTTCCTACATTATCAGTTGCTATTGTCATGTTGCTCAAAATGTATCATATAGTTCTCTGTGCAATTGTCTTACCCCTCTAAACATCTAGCCATTCGTTCATAGCATAAGTCTTTACATGCAAAATGGTTGAACAAGTTGTCATAATATGTCAAGCATATTTCTATACATTTCCAATAGACTTTTTTTCCAAATCTGTCCTGAATTGGTAAATTGCTCCCAGGTGAATCTTGACTTTCTCTAACGAAGGTGCATCTCATGAACCATCAACTGGCTAGTATATACTTTGTATATAGCCGGAGCACAACACAATGATACAATGTCTGACAATGGGAGGACAAGGAATTGGACGGGGTCAATAGCCAGAGAGGAGAAGAAGAAGAAGAAGAAGAGTGAGGCTGCGTGGCGGAGGAGGAGTTGGGAGGCAAAACAGAGGAAGAGGCAGAAGAGGACGAGGACATATGCGCGTTCCTGATGAGATTAGAACCACACTTGTAGACCACGTTCTCAATCATGGGTTTACAATGGCCGAGGCTGGTCGAAGGGTGCAGCCAAGTGTTGGGAGAACAACTGAGTCCTCAATCATTCAGACTTTTCGTTGACAGAACAGGTATGTAATCTAACAATAGGCACTGTACTGTAATACTGTATACTTTCTGTAATGCTTCATACAATATTACAGTATTCCACTTGCATTTTACAATATACAGTAAGTATACTTTACGTAAACAGTGACATTTTATCTTACTCAATTTTGTGTTTTGCATTACTATATATTTTTCCACATAGGACTGCAAGACCACCTTTTCACACCTGAACAGTAGGAGGCTATTTGCACCATGGTTGTAGAAAACAATGCCATAAGACTAAGGGAGATAAAGAGTGCCATTATAGAGGACAACAACATCTTTGGAAACATCCAAACAGTCAGCATCTCAACCATTGACAGGGTGCTGAAAAGACACCAAATGAATATGAAGCAGCTGTACACTGTTCCATTTGAAAGAAATGGTGAAAGAGTGAAGGAGCTGCGCTACCAGTATGTACAAGTAAAACATGTATGAGCATGCAGCAACTGTACCTCCCAGTAAACAGTACAACATCGTATAGTAATATACAGTACAGTGTGACCTTTACACATTTGCTATGGATGTAGAAAAGAAGATGCAATATGTGCTGTACACATTTGATGTAACTGTATCTTGGCCAAAATGAAAACGCATTCGTTCCACGCTGCATCGCAAGAGAAGATATTCGTTGTGATGTGGATGAGAATTTGTGGCCCAACAGACAGGAACGTCAGGAGGTGTAGGAGGACTGCACTGTAATTCCTATACTGTCAATAAATTACAGTACAAACAGTAAACGTGAATCATGTCCAGTCTCTATAACTGTCATCAAAACTTTAGCCATCGTTTACATCAGAACATCCCTCCAGAGTACAAGGTTATATTGACAACATGACTAAGCAATTTGACTGTCTTATCCGTACACAATGGCACAAGGACTTGTCATTCTGATGGCACTGACATGTTCATTGACACAGATATTTATTTTTGAGAGATGAACTAAAGGATTTTGAGCAAGAGACTGGCTTTTGCCGGTAATGCATGGTGTTTTGCTATTTGTACGACTTGTTTTGAGAAATGCACTTACTGTTTTGCAAAGGTCTAGGATGATTCGAGAAATGTACCAAAACAACTGAGAAAAACTGTATTATCATTATCGTTAATATTATTAATAATATTAAATGTATTCAATATTTAAAATGTTTATTTATATAAATATGTAAATAATAAATATAAAATATATAAATATATATTTACAGTTTTCAGAAAGGACATAAACGTCGGTTTGTGTATTACAGTGTCATTTATTCAGTTGTTTTTTATGACTTATAGGTGAACATCAGTTGAAGCCGAATAAATAATACATGCAGAACACAATGACATGAAAGCGTGAGAGGTGAGTCAAAACTTTTCCAAAAGTCACTTTTCGAACTGTAAAGCTTTAAATGCCTATTGAGAATGACACGTTCTTATTAGAAATGGAGAGAAAGATGTAGAGGACCATTTCACGTACTATACAACCAAATACGTTTTCTGCAGAGATTGTGCCTTCATTGCTGTCAGAGTTTAGTTTAAGTATCAACTTTGTTTCAAAGTAATTTAAGATAAATGAACATGGATATAAATTGATGATACATTCTTTTGAAATTCTCTCTCTCGATAACAGACAGACAGACAGACAGACAGACAGACAGACAGACAGACAGACAGACAGACAGACAGACAGACAGACAGACAGACAGACAGACAGACAGATAGATAGATAGATAGATAGATAGATAGATAGATAGATAGATGTGAGCACAGTTTGAGACATTAAGATCTTGTCTAAAAGTGTTCATCTGAAGAGAATAATCTGAGAAGTGGTTGAAGACTTGAGTAAAAGCATCTCTGTGAGAACCGATGTGTGAAGCAGATCTCATTTGCAATTTATTTGCTTTTCCTCTGGCCACTTAGGAAATGATTTCTTACATTAAAATGACAGAAGCATTAAAATAATCATGCAATCACGTCACTTCGGCCGTAGCGAGTTTTATTACTGCAGCTCTATTGCGGGGATTTTGTACGGCAATTGCTGAGCAACGGACAGAACATTACAATAACATTTAAAGGTTAAGTGCCCAAACAGACCACCTGAAATCAATTCAGAACGGTGGACTTGGTCGACTGTGCCTGTCTTTTATTAATGCCTCACGTCATCCATGAAACAAGGGGCCGGAGTAAAGCTGGCCCAGCAGTCCGCATCTGCTGCAATTGTTTATTGAAATATGCCCATATTTTTCCATTACTCCCCCAGGACCTGTATTCAGGAACGATACATTCCAGAGAAAGAAACGAGCGATTCCTCCGGCAGAACTTATGATTGTATTTCTGGAAGGGCGCCTGGTAAGAGACGGGGGCAGTTAACGTCAATTACGAAACGAACGAGCTGCGTGGATCCGCTTCGCCAGGTCGGCCATACGTGGAGTTTTTAGATCTTGGAGCGAGTTCAGTTTCAAAACATTCACAATGTTTTTCATTGTCGACTTTTGGAAACGTCTGAACGCTGCGCACGGGATCTGTTTACCGAGTTGATTCTTCACGGTGTAGTGTTTGAGGTGAACGAGTTGAGCTTGGATGGGGATTTGAAGCCACCAAAGAGCACATTAGTTGGGATGGAAATAATGAGATGCCGATTGCCAATTGTGGTTGCCATCGGTCAACTTCACATCATTGCTTATACTGCTGTACCATGAAGGTACTGAGATTACAAGAAGTGATGTCTCTGGCAGGCTAACCTGAGATAACTCGTGTATGGAGAGATGGAGGAGAGGTAATTACTCTCAGCAGGCCGAGAGAAACGGGAGGGGAGCAGAGAAAGAGCCAAAAAGAGAGAGAATATGAGGATAGCTGCCAATTTGATCAAGATGCTTGCGGTGTTCACCGCATATGGGCTTCATTACGACATTCTGCGCCTGACACGACACGCCTGCGGTGACCCCCATTGGACTACTCGATCCCGCCCCCGAAAGACCACGAGGGTGCCCGTAGTGCCTGCAGGTGGACCTCGGTAACCTTCTGGTGTGGTCGCCGTCCAAATCCGCCAACACTCATGCAAAAACGTTCCCACCGAGCTATACGCCTGGCAGCCTCTCTCAGTTTGGAGCCGTGTGTCAGGGTTGGCCCGTCTCCAGTCGAGCCTCAGTCGTTTTGACGACACTCGAAGAAGGGCGCCAAGGTTACGCCATCGCTGACGTCCGTCAGGCGGGATTCCTCTCCCCGTTTTCTTTCTAGATCGGCCCGAGTGTTTTCTCTGCGGTTCGGGAGACAGAAATCCGAACATGCCGGTGATTATTGCTGGCTTAGAGCGAGCTCTAAATCCATTTGCTGTCGGCTCTGCTGTCACGGGGCCAAGTCAATATGGCGACTGGAAAATACCCTGGAAGAGAGTCACGGACACGCCTGACCCTCGCAAAAAGGCCGCTCGTGAGGACGCCCCTGTTGAGGAGGGAGATGAGAACGGGAGAAAAGAAGCGGGTGTCGAATCACCGAGTCCTTTGTTTTGGCTCTCCTCTCCGTGGCAACCATGAAACATGCTTGTTTTCCTCTTTCGTCTCAAGCACCAAGACTATAAGAAGGGGCACAGGGGGAAATGTGTGCAGTATGTTCGCTGCCAAGCCAAGAATGGTGAATTCACACATGCGTGTGTTTCACAACAGTGTGTCTGTTTCACAAGTTTATCAAACATTTTCATTAATTTTTTTGTCATACAGATATATATGAGGTATACATCTGAAATGTGAAATGAAATCTGGCCAACTGATATATTTAAATTACACTCAAACAACCCAGCATTGGTTCAAAAAAGGTATGAACCCAGTCGTTGGGTTAAATTAATTTATATGTTTATATATTATTAATGTTTATATTTGACCCAACAATGAGTTGAAACAACCCAACGGTTGGGATCATCCCCGTTTGACATCATGTCAACAAGTTTGCAGTCAAATGCAGATTTGTAAAGATCTGGAAGTCCTTACTGAAGAGTCAAAGCTAAGATTTTAAAACAGTATGAACTTCTTTTTCATCAAATTTGTTAAAAATGTAATAAAATTATCCCAACCACAATAATCATATAGCTCTATATTCTTATGGATTTGTCTTTATTTTCTCACAAGGTCTTAAAAGCATGACTGAGAACTCCACAAGCAACGTCTGACCGATTCAGTTTTTCTTTTTAAGCAAAACAGAGAAACTTTCACCTTCACGTGATCAACATTCGTCAGCATTCATCTCTTTGACATTTGTTTGGGTTCTAGCATTCCAGGTACAATCTCTCCTCTAGTCTAAAGGTAAAGTTCTTCTGATGGATTTCTATCAGCTGATCGCACACATCCTGTGTTGACAGCCCGCTCGCTGACCAAGACCCCGAGGCCAGACAGTACATGGGCGGAAATGGCAAACACTTACGGTGGACTCAGTCAGTTCCTGTAGGCCGTGATAGCCAGGAAATCACGCCAAGTCGTGTCAAAAGATGACTCGGGACTATAGACTCACATTTTTCAGGTAATGGTTTAAAGCTGGTAAATGGTAACTGCAATGAACTTGAACTTGCAGCATCACGACTTAAAGTAATAGACGGCACCATGCAATGTAAAATATAAGCAATAGAGTACAGAATAATAATATACCCTTGCTAAAAATAACATCTAAGCCAACTTAGACTGGCTTACAATGTTTTATTCACAACAACACCACAATAGAGATGACAAAATGTGAAATAATACAATACAGTGGTTCTAAATCCCAAATATTCCCAAATCTCACGATGAGTAAATACTGGTGTACAATACTGCGTACACCAGTAATATAAGCCAGATGACTCAAATATGTCAAGACAAATGTTTTCCATAAACAATTTAGCCAAGTTCAACGCTGTTGCTTGAGGTTGACAAAATCCTTCTCATTAAGGCTTTTGCAATGGAATTTAGTAGTAAAGCCAGACAATCCCCAAGAGAAACGCTGACGCAACATCTCCAGACGTAAAGAAACGGCCTCAACTGCGTCGCTCTAACATAATATCACTGTTTTTCAGCGGGGGAGGTTTCAGGCAGCGTTTCAAACCCATCTGCAGACCTCACACAGCAAATAAGTGCAACCTGAGACCATCGGACTGCCAAAACACTTTGGAATTGACTAACACGAGTGTCAACATCAGGAAAGTTGTTGTAATGGCTTCAACCACGCCTGACGGCGCTCAGCCACACAAGCTCAGGGTGCCGCTTCAGGATAGGGACCCGTGATGCTTTTATTAAAATTGATGGAATATTTAAGTCCGTTACCACCAACGGCTCAATTTTCAAAACAGCTTTGACAGTTTTGACCCCCGTCGCTGGAAGACAGAGCGCAAGCGTCGTCCAAAACGAAATCCAAGACGACGACGTGAAGAAATATTGAATGTAAAATGTAAAACAATGGAGCTGGCTGAGCGCCAGCAGTTCGGTCTTGAAGAAAGGTCTATTCAAATCGCAAAGTAAAAAACAATGGAATGTCTTTTCAGCTACATGGGAACTGGGGGGGTCAGAGCTAAAAGTAGCGATTTTATTTGTCCGTGACTAAAATAAGATTCATTGTGAGACGATGGAATTTCATTGTAGCAGCTGTGAAGCACCTGCATTTGGAGCTCAGCATCCACAGGGAATGAATTCCTCACACGCGCATCCCGTTATACACAACTGGACGTATTAATAATGATCAGGTGCTTATGCTGTAATTATGTAATGATTTGTGCATATGACTTTATGGGGGTTTAATGGTTAAAATGACACGTTGTAGGGCTGTCAAACGATTAATCACGATTAATTGCATCCAGAATGAAAGTTAGTGTTTACATATGTCTGTGTACTGTGAATATTCATTTTGTATTTATAAACACATACGTGTACATATATACAGTATATATATATATATATATATATATTCAGGGAATATTTACATGGATTTATTTATATTTACGAATAATTTAAATTATTTATAAATGTTTATTAAGTGTTTTTAGTATTTTTATTAAGTATATGCATGTATGTGTGGGTTTTTATGAGTACAAAATGAATATGCACAGTACACAGACATATATTATGTTAAGACAATGGATGCGATTAATCACGATTAATCTAAAGAATGGACAGTGTTTCGAATGGATAGTTTCTAAATGATCCCAAATGTTTTTACCGTGATAAAAGAGATGATAAAGACAGGCCATGCAGATTTTGGTTGAGGAGAGGGAATTTAAGGAATGGAGCTAAAGTGGAGAAGGGAAGAGATCATGGAAATTTCCCAGAGGAGTCAGTGCGCGGGCATTGAGCAGCTATACAGACTGAATGGTGAAGGGTGCTGGACAGAAAAGTGAGAATTGCTCTTTTTTGTAAATAATATATTAACATCGAAAAACTAACATAAAACAAGGTCTACATGATCACTAACGCACTTATTTCTTAGTTTAATTACTTCTTTTCTTTCATTACTGTCCCATAAATTAAGCCGTGCGACTATGTTTTGCTGAGGAAAGATGACAGGGCCCAGATTTTATTACCAGCTGGGTGCATTTTCCACCACACAGCCCCATTATTCCATGTGGGCTAATTAGCTTAATAAAAGACGCCTTCAGCTCAATGGAGGCAGTTTTAGTGAGCACTGTCTCCAGTCAGTCTGAATGCCTCCTCCGTGGAATCAGCTCTTGAAGGCCACAATGTTAAAGCGTGGCTCTGAGGTACTTTGGCCGAGGGGTTTGACTGAGGGTCGCCAGCATGGGAAGATGTTATCAAGGCATCGGGGGTGGAGAGAGGGAGGCGGGTGCACTTATACCTGTAGTAGTTGCAAGGCTAATTAAACGGGTCAAACTCATGCTTGCTAATCTCCATTAAGACTCCAGATGCTTTGAAGAGCTCCGGATTGACATGAACCGGATTTATTTGCAGAGGGGGAGTTTGGATTATAGACTTCCCTGACTTGAAGTTGAACCTTTAGCTGTGTTTTCAAGTACGCTCACAAGCCATTTCAGCTTGGGTCATCTCTCGGATGTTTCTCCTAAACATGTTTTAAGACAAATTAAGATGAAATGACATTTGCAGACATAAGATATGTTACGGTATTGAATTGTCATCTCATGATAATTGCTAAGTATTTTATCAATACAGTATTGTCGCGGCGTTGTGTTACATTTGAACGCTTTAAATTAATCCACAACAAATGAGATTTGTGTTTGAATGATGATTTATAGATGACTAGTTGTCTATGAATCTAATGTGAAGTGGATTTGCATTGTCAATAGCATTTTATTTATTACTTGCATTAAAAAGATATCAACAAGGGACAGTTCACTCAAAAATGAAAATTCTTAAAAAATCATTTACTCATCCTCAAGTTGTTCTAAATCTGTATACATTTCTTTAATCTATTGAACACAAAGAAAGATATTTGGAAGAATGTTTGTAACCAAACAGTTCTCGGGCACCATTCACTACCATAGGAAAAATAAACTATTATGGTAGTGAATGGTGACCCAAAACTGTTTGGTTTCCCACATTCTTCAAAATATCTTATTTTGTTTTCAACAGAACAAAGATGCTTTTTACAAGTTTGGAACAACTCATGGGTGAGCAAATGATGACAGAATTTTCATTTTTGGGTGAACTATCCCTTTAAAACATTGCTGTGTTAAACAGTCTATAAGCAAGGGGTGTGTTCTGATTATTGACTAGTTATGCTAATATGTTATCTAGAATTACTTTTTAATTGTAAACTACTGATATACAACTATATTACTGAATACCGGCATAAGCATGAAGAGCTATACAATTGTAACGAGGAAGGCGGGAAGAGAGTGATGAGTGATAGTGGGAATCAGCTGTGCGCACACCCGTCCCGCATGTCTCACGGAGGAGATCGGGAGCATAAGAGGACGAGCGACAGGACTTCGGACGAGAGAGGACCGGGCCCGGACATGTGTTAAGTTTGTATTTATGTTCTTGTGGCCACCTCACTGTCGACTGCCGGCCTTTTATTTCCGTGTTATTGTTTGTTTATTTTGTTAAAGTTTTTGAATGTTAGCCGGTTCCCGCCTCCTTACTTCATCTTCATTTGAACCGTATTACAACAATTTACTGTTATGAGTTCATATTCAGATCTATGATTGTTTTTAAATCGCCTTGGGAATCTTGTCAGACATGAGCTTTTAAAACTCTCAAAAAATCTCATTTGACAGAACTGTCAAAAGTTTCAAAGATCTCATGTGTTATTTTTCATTCTCACACGTTCTCCATTAACATCTAATAGAAAAACCACAGGCATCTGATGGTTTTGAAATATGATTCACCATCACTGTTGAGTTGAACTTGTTGACTCCAGTAAAGAATGTGTATTGATTCACTGACCTATGAGTTTGAAGTGTTCGGCCCTCATACAGTAGCCAAAAACTGATAGCCGTAACACTATGCTTCCTACGAACAGCTGTCAGGGTGCACAACAGATTCACGTGGGAATATCGATATTCCCCTGACTCACTCTCCTGACCTTAGTTTTCCTGTAACAGCTCCAATCTGGTCAACTAACCCACTTCCAATACCATTTTTCTGAGCGGAAACCTGGCGTGCTAGAATTTCACCGTACCTTATAATGTTACACCAGCCTGCATGCTGACAACGTATCCGGTATGTCGGTTTAGGCCCGAGACTTTCTCTCGTACCGTTAGCTGGCATCTCCGCCTCCACCTTCCCGACCGTAGTCATCATACGTGCGGTTTAACTTGGCCTGCCCTAGCAGCCGTGTGAATCTCCAAGCTAAATATTTTCCCCTCCGCAGCATTTCGGTGGGAGCCAGTGGGAAAGTCCTGAATTTTACAGCAGCAGGAATGCGCTGCCTGCTTCTTCTCTCTCCGCAGTTTATTGTCTTAACCTGAACATGCAACACCGACCCATCTCTCTCTCTGTTCTCCGCAGGCTTTGCGCTAGCGTTCGAACCAAAATCTGCGGGGGCAGAAATGGAGAAGCTCGGGGAGCTTTGTTATTCCCATCAGCAAAACATTGCCTTGTGAGTGCAGGTGGGCATTGGGAGACGCTCCAAGGTAGATATCGGCCCCCAGGTGCCGTCGAAAGATCATAAACTTGGTAATCGTAACCGTATCGTGGGAGCGGAGGAACGGTCACGTGACCGAACAGGAGATGCGAATGCTAATGGATTAGCACAGGAAGCTTCTCATGAATGTGTTAATATCATTGGCACCGCACATAAATGTGAAATATTCTCTCATCATTTTCATCTTGGGGATGATGTTTTTCTACAAAAACGTGTTCCCACGCGTGATAAAAGCTACAACAGTATTAATATTCTGGACATTTTCTGCCCTGTTAACGCAACAAGCCGGTTACCCTTTAATGTGCAATTACAGATGCTAATAGTCATAATTACAGTAGTCAGGTACACCCTCGCACCACCGCTCAGGGGCGAAAGCAGGTGTGTGAACCTTACGCTCGACAAGACGCGGCTATCTTTGACGCCTCCGTATGTACTTTTTACCTCCATTTCCTTTAACGTACTACTAATTACATTGTAAAATTAGTTTGTATTCTTAACAGCGCCGGCGTATTTTTCGTCGTTCAGAACAAAACCAAGGACATGGTGTGCAAAAGGATCGCTGTGTTCCCGGTTAAGTCTTTTACCCTCAGGGTCAACTTTCAGCAACGTATAATCATAAAGAAGATTATATAACTTTTTTTATGCTTTTGTTTTCAGACAGGACAGTAGAGATTGACAGGTAAGCGTAGGGAGAGAGTGGGGAGCAGGATTGGCAAAGGACCTCGAGTCAGGATTCGAACATGGGTCGCCGGTGCAGTGTACATTTACAGTTAGTCATTTAGCAGACGCTTTTATCCAAAGCAATAATACAATAAGTGCTAATACCAAGTTACTAGTTTCCACAAAAGCCAGAACAATACCTGTTGAGAGAAAGATAGAGAGGGTTATTGTTTTTTTTCATTTGCCTGTCAAGTATTCACAGAAGAGATGGGTTTTAAGTAGTTTTTTGATTGTTGTGAGAGATGTGGTTGACCTGGACCTGGTTCCACCAGGAAGGAGTTGTGAAGGAGAATGAGCGGGAACTATATGTCAGTGCGCTAACCGCTAGGCTATCAGCGCCGACGGTTATATAACTTTTAATTACCACTTTTTTTGCAGTTGTTCACCTTTTTGTGGTTTATTTCTTAGAATGTATGTAAAACTGCCTTTTCTAAGATGTTTATCAGATGTTTTTACACTCCATGTACTCCAGATCTTTAGCAGACATCTTACAGACGTACCCGTGCTATCTGGGAACAAGAGGTCAAAGGTCGTCCAATCACATCGAATTGTCTGCCACGTCACATGATGCTTCTTCTCCCCTTTGATCTGTATTTAGACGCAAATGGAGAAATTCACTTCCATTTTGACTCTGAAAATTAGGCCTGTATTAAAAGGCACAACGCAAGGTCTGTAACTTTAAACCAAATGAAGCGCATAATTACATGTCTACACCTGACTTGAAAGAAAGGACACTGCGAGCGTGTGCGCGTTTGTGTGAGTGTTGTCACTCGAGCCCACCAAAGTTGCAAGAAGAAGTAAAACATCCTGACAGAATTCGTCGCATCAGATCAATCGAGCGGAAATGTTTGCTTTGCGTGTGGTTCTGACAACAAAACGAGCGTAATTGTGGCACTCGACAATTTAACCCTCGCAAATTAAAGCTTCAAAAATGTCAAGCGGCTTAAAGAAAAACTGTAAATGGCAAAAATTACCTTTGACAAGAAAAAGTAAACATTGTAAATTCCTACAGTACTCTTTGTCTCTTTTAGCTAGTTTTAAATAGACAGTTTAGAGATATGTAGCTCAGTGCTACGCTCTGAACTTTGCTTGACATCGCATTCATTGAATCTTGAAAATGTAATTAGTCGAACCGTATTTGCTCGACGCGATATCGTTCTTAAGTGACCAAGGCAAACAGAGTCTTGTTGGAGGGTAAACAAACCAAACCCTTGCACTCGGTATCTAACACGCTGTTGGATCTCTTTTTGACGTTTGAATAATTTTGTTTACCCACACGGCCTCTGACATATTTTTCTGTTTACTCTAGCTAGGCACACGGAGGAAAGAGTGTGAAGTAGGTACTATTAGCGAAACCCTACGAGATTTTCACAGCAGCCTGATAAAGACACAAATGACTTGAGGTTCATTCGCTTTGTGCTATTTTGAATGAGAATGAAGCAACATCAAATGTGAAGTGTGCACGTTCCTGCTTTCTTGCGAGGACACTTTAATGGCTTTTTTCATAGTAGCTCTTTTAAAGCTCTGGAGGCTCTGGAGTTAATTATTAACATTGTCTCAGATGTTTCTCCAAAAGTAAAAAAGTTAATAAACAGTAAGAGTGTGAAGATATTGTGCATACGTATTGCATTGTGCCTACATTTGTATTATTTGTGTATTTTTACAGATACAAAGAGAGATATGTGTATATGGGGTGTGGTGGAGATAGATAGATAGATAGATAGATAGATAGATAGATAGATAGATAGATAGATAGATAGATAGATAGATAGATAGATAGATAGATAGATAGAATTTTTTTACTTTGTAAGTATACTGTTTTAAATGACTATATATTTTATATAATTTATGTAATTAATAATTTCTAAAGTATTTATAGAAAATATCATATTAATATTTATTTATTAGCAACAATGATAATAAATATCATCATTGTCACTGTTACTATTTTTATTTAATTATTACCAAGAAGAAATAATAATAATATTTATTTTTATTATTTATTACCAACTTGTTTTGTGATTATTTTATAGAATATATATATTTTAGCTTGGAAGAATATAGAGTTCATTTGAAAAAAGAAATATACAAAAAAATTTGAATTAAAAGGTGTGTCATTTCGCTTGCCTAGAGGTTGGGTTCTTGTCAAATCTATCAAACTCAAGCCCTTTGCCAGTATCTCTAATATGGAGAACCTGCATTTTGCTTTTTGAGGTGTTGATCGTGCGCATGCGTTTCTCTACCGACCGTTAAACCTAAATACGGTTAAGCACAGTTTGATGATTAAGCAAAGAGGTTTACCAGATGCTGTGGACCTGTCATGTGTGTCTGAGAGGGAATCTAGTAAAGTGTTGGTGGTCTGAAAGTGTTGCTGCAACGACCTTCTAATCTAACAGGTTTCAAAGTGCATTCAAATATAACTACATCCTCATTTGATCTAACTAGCTTGTGGACAATCCCATCCTTCTAATATCTTCATTTTGTACTTATGCATCATTTAAACATTATTGTACGGGATGGTGACCTGCTTTTCTGTAAATCAGTGTACCATAATCCACTCGCAGAGCGTTAAATTAATTACACAGCAAATGCAAGCACACAACACCCTTTGAATTCCATTCCAAACTCCTGGAAGACCCTGCATTTTATATCTCAAACCTGTAAACCGGTTAACAGTAGTCTTTTATGGCACGATTAACTGTAACTTTAGGCTAATTTCCAATCGCTTCTTTTCATCCTGCGGGCTATCAAATTTACAGGTACGCCATGGATTTTCCACAGTGCTAATAAACTTCTGGGACAAAGCCGTTTTTATGATGATGCCGAGCAGATCGTTGAAACTCCGTCTATGTTAAACAAAGATTAACTGCAGGGCTGCACTCCGGAGACACTCGAGTCGCAGAGGCTTCTTTCATAAATATTCAACTAGTATGTGCTCCAGACATCCGTCTACTTGATAAGACCTTCAACGTCATCCATTGAGTTGATCTACTATCACTTTATCTATTTCAGGGATGCAGGATTGGCCTGTGCCCGAGCTCACGAGCGCCCCATCTGTTGATATATGACGACAAAGTAAACATGTTCGCTCCATTAAAGCTTTTAGAAGACTTTCTCCGGGTTCTTATAAATATAACAGATTACAAAAACAGGCAGAAAATGGTCGGGTACGTGATAAACAAAAATGTATGTTCTGTTAAATGAACAGAAATTCTGTACACACCCTAGATGTCGAAAGCAAGTGTTAGTGCACAAAAGGAATAACCATTTCAGCTCCAACACAATAAACCTCACTGCGTCTTGTGTTTTACGACCCATAACTCTACCTCAAAGGCCCCGCGCAGCGACTGTCTCGAAAATTGTTGACTCAGTGAGAGCCAAACGCTGTAATTTAGGAGCAAAACAGCGTTTACAGTTAATGACGGCTGTAGCCAGACAAAAGCGCATCCTTTGCATACCCCATTAAACCAACTCGAGCGCATGCACGGTTGGACTCGCGACGGTCGTCTTTTGTCGTTTTGATGAGTAGGCAAACACACGGCCCACCGTTGCCTCTTAACCTCACCGTGACCTTCACACACATGAGCTACTTTCTCAAACTCAGTCACACGGGCGATTTTTAAGCAATGGTGAATTTCTTATAAAGGAATCCCAGGATGTTTGACGTGGAATGTTGTTTTTCATTTTTCTTGTTTTCAAAGCTTATGACAAAACAGCGATTTGTCTCTGAAGGCGATGAGTTGCTTCATATTTTTCCCAGGGGAGTCTGAGACCAAGTGTAAAAATGCTTTTATTTTGCATTCTTTTCTAATTCAATTCCGTTTTATTGATGATTAGTAGTATAACAACGTGCACGAAAGAAGCAAGAATTTGCAAAATTGTGTTTGGTATGTCTCTTTTGTTTCAGATGCACTTGACATGAACTTCAAGATTGTACAAAACACCGTGACCCGTGTTATTTCGGCATGAGAAGGAAATTTGGTAACACTTTACAATAAGGTTGTATTTGTATTAGTAAATGCATTAGCTAACATGAACTAACAATGATCAATATCGTTTTCCAGCATTTATTAATCTTTGTTAATATGTCAATACAATTCTTTACGTTAGTTCATTGTGCATTAAAGGTCCAGTGTGTGATTGTTTGGAGGATTGACAGAAATGCAATATAATATACATAACTATGTCTTCAGAGGTGTATAAAGACATTACATAATGAAACGTTGTGTTTTTATTATCTTAGAATGAGTTATTTCTATCTACATACACCGCGGGTCCCCTTGCATGGAATTCTTCATGTTGATTCTACAGTAGCCCTAAACGGACAAACTGCTCTACACAACGCGTTTCATAAATACATTATCTCCTTCAGCAAAGAAGCGAAAACGTGAAGACATCTTAGTCCTATGTCAGCCACCATAGTGCTTCGAAAGGGAGGGGCGGAGTGAGCCGTTGGTCGCAATTCACAACCTCACCACTAGATGCTGCTAAATTTCATACACTGGACACCTTTCTTTACAATTGAAATGCTCAATATGATCTCAGACTTTTGGATTCTCTTTTGAGGAAAATATGTCAAGCTGTCCAATGCCCAGGTTATCTTTTGTACCTGTGCACCTCACTAAGGAATTCACCACCGAATCTTCCCCTACCGGACACACCAAATGCGCCGCTCATATGTTTGTGCCAGGTCTCCGTATGTACAAAGGTTCCTGCTGGCTTCCTGTTCATCCTGCCACTAGCACTGTTGTCATTATGAAGCCTTTTACAAATATGTACCCACACCGCGAATGACTCACTCTACAAACACTCGCTCGCAACAAGCCTTTTTCTCCCCATCAAACGATCTGAAGGAATGCGGCAGGGATGGCGAAATGCATTTCCAGGCTTGAATCGCTCATTTTCTTCCTCTTATTGATCAAAACCAAAACAAACACGACGTCGCTCGGCAACACATTAGATATTAAAAACCTGATACGGCGTTGGCAGCATTGATTGAATTTTGATTGTTATATTGACAGACGGACTTTAATGGCTTTATAACTGATCCAGGAACAACGGGCACTTGTAAAGTTTTTTACAATGGATTGCTGTTCAGGTTGGGCTGTAGGCCTCGGTTGCAGCATTTTCTTGACGGCTTTTTGCCGTACCTGGTTGAACTGGATTCGTTTGATCATTCCTTCATGGAGGTGAACTTTCTCTAAAGTATTTTCACACGTTAAAGAGATGCCTAGAGCACATAACACAGATCTGACAAGTAAGCCATGTTATTAGAACAAACAGTTAAACCACGAATGTATACTGGTTGTGTAATGAAGATGGTGTACCTGTACTTGGAATCAACCTGTACAGTGTGTGTTTACTTCATTTCAGGTTAAAGGATGCCAGTCAGTATGTACTAAATGTGCTAAATGCCCACTGGCTAAATGACACTTAAAACATGTGGATAAGCATTGGCCAAATTTACTTTTGAAACTTTAGCTTGAGTCTCCTACATCTCAGATATTTTTATAAATCCTGTGTAAGAAAAAACATTACTCTTTCCATTCGGTCACGTTAGCACTACAGAACACACGCTTCTTTAAATACAGTGTTTTTTCACCATTAAGCAAAACAACCCGGTTCAACGCAACCCTGTACTCATACAGTCATCAATCTTTCCAAATTGCTCCACAACTGTAGGAAAGGTGCAAGAATCATTGAAGCTTTTGTTTCGGACACAAAGAGCTCCTTTATGGATCACATGCCTGTTCAAAGTGCCTATATTTAGTGTGGGTCAACACTAAAGGTATGTTTACAATATAGCAATCCTTCATTCCTAAAGATCAACTGCACAATCTGCCATCTGTCACTTTTAGTAGCCTTGTGCTGTTGTGTACAGTCTAACTGTAAGCGCCACCGCAAGTTAATTTCCAAAGAGATGTTGCGTTATCTGATATTACGACATAAAACTTCAGAACAATTGCGCGGGCCAAAGTTAGCCGCATGATGTAAATGTTACAATGAATGAGACATCAAACGTGCTGCCATACGGAGGATATTACCTCACCGCCAATACACACTGAAACATCCACACAATGTGAGAATGTCCAGCCAAGGCCCTGCTAGCCATCAGCCATTGTTTAGGAAAAAAGAAAAGGCTCTGCGTGTAATTCCTGTGAACATGATAAAAAGGAAAGGCCATTGTGCTGTGCGTAACGTTTTTGTGATTACTCAGCTTTCTTCGATGGCTAATGCTACCTTAGCTTTATATCCGAACAGATCCTGGCGCACAAAGAATGCACGATCCCACGTCAACGTGAAAATAAAACAGTGTTTTGTTTACTAGTCTACTTGCAGGTAAACTAACCGGAAAGAATGGGGAACGAGTTGTTTTTCAGGGTAGGGAAATCGGTAAGTGGGCAGTCTTTTGTAAACCGCAAAAATTATAAAACAATTGTGTAATAATTACCGATTATAGCACCTAAAACTGACTGTATTTCTTATTGAAACATACATTCTGCGCCAAAACACATTGAGTGGGCTCATTTGATTGGATGAAAATAGGTGTAGGATGAGTCATCAATATTCTTGTTCTGTTTTTACAGAAAACAAAGACTGTTCATTTTAGTTGTCTGTTACATTTTTTTCTAGGTATTGACTAGCATGTTTATGGTTTTAAAGGGATAGATCACCCAAAAATGAAACTTCTGTCAGAAATGTCTCAAATTGTTCATACAATGGAAGTCAATGGGGGGCAATGTTTTTTGGTTACCAACATTCTTCAAAATACATTCTTTTGTGTTCTGCAGAAGAAAGAATGTCATATAGGTTTGTAATGACATGAGGGTTTTGTAACAACCCACATTTTTTGTCGTGCTAAATAACAGAAACACAGCAGCATTAGTCATTCATGTAGGCCCATAATAAAGTTGAAACCAGGGCACATTGCATGCATACTTGTGCAGTGATAGTTTAAAGCACAAGCATAGTATGTATCGGTGTCTGTGCAAGTTCTTGGAAATAGTGATGTAGAGCATTCGTAAGATCAAACAAGAGAGTACATAAGAGAGTTCAATATGACCACAGGAGTCCCACAGAAGAATGAATTATTAATTGCATGAGTCTTGTTGATCGTGTACCCAGGGTAAATCGGTCTTGTAGTTGCAGTAATTTCTCAGTTCTTGTTTAGTTTAGTTAAGAATTAAAAGGCATCACATAAAAGGAACGAATGACGACGGACCGTTAATTCAATGGTCCGGAGACGGTTGCTCCGATAACCATGGTTACATGTGTTTTTCAAAGCATTTTATAGATTTTTATCTTAAATCATTAGTGTGCACGTAAAAATTAACTTTTATGCCACTGATAAGCATCCCGTTTAAAAATAAAATCGCCTTTTTTGTATTAATGGTGCATAGTAACTTTTGTCTCGAGTTGTGTTAGGTATGCTTTTGTATGCTTTCTATAGTTATTTTTATTCTATTTAATTCGTGTTTATTAATTATTATTTAATTATTATTATTATTTTTCTTTGTTTTTCTTGACCAGAGTTTAGTCTTTTGGTTGTTGTTGGGTTTTCTATTGCAGACTTAATGGCGCTTTGACGTTACGTTAATTTGATACTCCGTGACCATTATGAAGGAATGTGGCAGAGTGATTCCGAAATGCAATCAACATACCTGGAAACACATCAGAGCCGTGCAATTATAAAACCAGAATCAACACCTTGGAATATCAACCAATCAGAACCAAGAACTCAACTCAACAATAGAGGTATAAACACGCATCATCAACATCATTAAATAATAACTAATAAAGACCTGTTGCTATTATAGTGTAAAATGCTGACATACCAAAACTAATAATCATTTAATGGGCTTGGCATTGTTCTATAAAGCCAATGTCTTGGGTTTTAAAGAGTAATACAGTGCATTACAGAATATGTGTGAAGTACACTGCGTAAGTGACAGTTCCCCTTCAGAAATGCTGTGAAAGTAACCATTAGTCTCCTCTACTGCATTGTGCGTTTTAAGGGCTTGCTTATCTCTTTTAGAAACAAGGAAATGCACTGTTTTCACACAAGCGAGATCGGTCTCAGGATACAGCACTGTTTCCTGAAACTTGAACGTCTTGTGCTTGGCTGCGGATAAATTTGAAATAGTTTTCAAATTGAAACTCAAACAAAGTAGTTGACTTCGGACTTTTACCCAAAGGGACTCCAAGTACAAGGTGTTCCAGGTTGCCAGGTTGGAAAATCATTTCTCAATGTTGTGGATGAACAAAGTGCTATTGAATTATGTAACGCTTTATTTTCAAAAGCTAGATTTCCATAAACAATAAATTCACCAGATGAGCACGATTGCAGCGCTAGGCGGCTAAAACCCTCGATTTGGAAAATGTGAGCGAGCGCTTCCAATTCTGTCATTAGTAGCAGAAAAGAAATCATTCAATCAAACGCTGTTTAGTCCTTTATAAACCTAAACTTTGCTAAAAACACGTTGACGTATGATTAGAGTCACGCCGAGCCACTTGAAGCCAGCGTAGACGCATGTGCTCGGAGTCGAGGCACCTCATCAGCGCGTGTGTTTACACTCGGACCCAAACATTGGCTGTCACGCAGCTGGCGGGGCCATGTGTTCCTGCGCGCGGCCCTCCGTTATCAACCCCAGTGTTTCTACAGACCTCTCAAAGGTCATCACAACACGGTCGGCGTGCAGCGTCTCGTCCCTCGGCGCCCGGCTATCAACAGGAAACATCTTTCACAGAACAGGAAGTGCTACTCTCTAATTGGCCCGTCGTGATTCAGTGAGAACCTTTTTTTTGGACCAATGGGGACGCTGCTATTTTGGGAGAGGCTATATAAGCGGAGAGCCGAGCGTTCGGTCAGTCAGAGCTCGTATGATGTAGTTGGTAAAGGAGTTTCCTGCTGAATTGAGAACTTAGTAATGCGACGCTTGCGAAGAAATGGAAAATCAGAGTGTTGCCCAAGACTTGTGTAATATGCAATGAAATGAGAACTTAAATTTGCTCTCAAGCAAAACATGTTGAGTGTTAAAAAGGATAAAAAAGTGTTAAAAGGATAGTTCACCCAAAAATAAAAATGGTCATTATTCACTCTCATGTGATTCAGAACCTGACTCTTTCTTCTGTGGAACAGAAAAGCAGATATTTTGAGAACTGTCTGTTGTTTTGTGTCCACACAATGGAAGTCAATGCGGGGGCCAATGTTGTTTGGTTACCAACATTCTTCAAAATATCTTCTTTTGTGTTCTGCAGAAGAAAGTCATAGGTTTAGAATGACATGAGGGTGAATAAATTAAGAAAGATTTTCATTTTTGGGTGAACTATCCCTTTAACACCTTTTTGTGTAAAAACACACACTTGTGTATAAGGTACGAGTACATTTTTTCAACGGCCTATTTCAGTTCACTTTGTTGGCCAAATTAGAACAGCTTTTCATCAAATGACACAAGCAGTGTCACCACAAATGTTTTTATAGGGAAGTAGGGAAAGCGAGGAGAAGACAGAGAAACTTTGCTATCCATCAAAGGGCGCTTAAAAAAACTCAAGGCGTCACAGTGCATTGTGTATACTCAAGGGCTTTCAACAAGAGAGTGATTAGAATTACAACACGGAGCAATGAGCTTTAAAATCTCAACGACAGGACACATTATCAGTGCTGGGAAATCCAGCCGTTGTCTTATCACGTCTTTTACTCTGTTCCAAAGCCCGCTAAAAACACTTAGAGGCAAAGAGAGAAAGTCACAAAACTTGTAGAAACAATATCAAAGTATGTTGCCACAATAACAGCAATCAGCACTTTGGTAGTGGGCCCCCGTTTGGCCCCCTTGTTGTTTTTTGTACCCAATTTATACCCAGCTAAATGCAAAACTAACAGTCGCAGTCTATTAACTCTGAAGAAACTTGTTGGGGACAATGTAAGCGTCTCTCATATAAAGTCTGAAGTCTATGAAACGCGTCGGGCGTGTTGGCGCAATTTTCCTGTTTGGAAAAATGGTTCTTCATTAAACGTGTCACGTGTTTGGTGGGCGTACGGCTTGGATATCTTACACAGCCATTATTATAAACTCGTGTTGCTGTGATTAAAACACTTAACTGGACTCATTTTGTCATACTGATGAGTTGCAATGTGTTGCAAGCATGCGGTTACTGATTGGAATGACATACATTATTTCTCAGGCTCCCGTGACACCTGTTCCTGTGGATTAAACTGAAAAGTTACAGTGTTGTCTGAGAGCGTCGTGTGAGTCACGGTTAGCGGCGAGATTGACGCTTGGTTTGGCGTAGTGGAAAAACAGAGGAGGAAAATAAGCGTTGCCCTTTACTTTACTGCTGCGCACCTGCACTCTGGAGTTTTAACTAGCCTGGCTTAGCTTCAGTTTAGATTGTTGAGCGGGGTCACTAGCATTGAGACACATTGATGTAAAACATGGACAATACAGATATGAGCGTTTCTATGCTTTGGTTTCCAAGCCAGATAATAAACACTATTCTTTGATGAGTCACTACAATGTGGGGTTTCTGAGGTTTTACTACAAATACCATGGTAGGATTATGGGTAATGTAGTAACAGTGTGGTTAATTTTCATCAGGGTTGACATCACAATGCTCGGGTTGTTTTTAAGGTGTTTGGAGTGTTTAGCAGGTTGTTGCTAGGGCTGTGGATGGTTACTTGGGTATTGCTTGATGGTTGCTAGGGTGTTCTAGGTGTTTTTCGAAGCTTTATTAATATTTTCAGTCAGCAGTTTTTATAGAAGTTATTTTTTTTAGAGATTATCATATGTCTATTGGTCATTTTGTTACAAATTTATTTTAATGTTGCTATACAGGTTTAATTTAAGTTATTATTATTACGTTTTAATTATTATTATTATTTAGTATGAATTCCCTGTTATTCATTTTGGTGCCTCAACTTATTTCAGTTATGCATTTCTAATTTTCATTTAACTAAAGTTTTCAAATAAAATATAGGCATAAATATTATTTATTTTAATTAACGTAAATGCTTCATTAGTTTTTATTAGTAAACTTTATTAACCTTGATATATGTTCGAAGCCAGAATTGACAGAAAGCTAAAGTGAAAGTGATGCTTGACAGTGTCAACAGCACTGAAAATATATTTTCCAACCCCGCCAGTGCTTACGGAAATGACAAAACAGTTACATCACGTCAAACAAACCACTTAATGAGTTAACACTGTTAAGTCGAATCAAATGATTGATTAAATCCCATCATTGTTCACAGGCCTTCGGGAACGTGCTAACGTCCAAAAGTTAAACTCAGAAATGAATAGCTGTGCGTCAACTTTTCCATAGCAAGGAACACATCAAAAGCTGATGGTGTTTGGAAAAAGTCCTACAGTAAATAAGATCATTTTTATGTGGGACATGCAGGCAGAGCTCATGGGAACAAGCCCGACTGGAACGCGTCTTGAAAGTTATTTGTGTGATTCCATCAGCGTCGTTCTGGGATCACAGCCGTTTAATTTGATGAGCCAATCTCAACCCCTCCTCTCTCTCTTAAAATGTGTTTACTGCTTTAGCCAATTCTTTCCTGTTGTGTCATAGGTGTACACCTGCTTAAAGAAGCTGTGAGGTTCGTTCCACCTGTTTTGTTGTTGGGGCGGGGGGGGTCAAGAGATCAACTTGAGGTTTTTATGAGGGATTTAACACCTGTCCTCAGCTGTGATCTTTTAAAGACGTCTTGCTTGTAGATTTGCAGTTGCGTCGTTGTTTTTCAAGTCATGTGGTAGATTACACTCCTATTTTCCATTAAAACATTAATTGATTTGCTGTCATTATGGATTGCATTATTTAATTGTGCGACACATCATATCACCCCATACATTTTTGAAACGTTATATTAGCGTTTAGGAAAGGAGAGCGTTACATAGACAAAAAAGGCAGATTTTTCGAGTCAACACTTTTTTATGTACTTGCTGAATAATTCAATTCGACTCACATTTATTTCTATAGCACTTTTCATGTGTTCTATTAGTATACTTCTTTTAAAATGTAAGTAGTAATATAGTTTAAATAAAAATAAAAGTACTTTTTAGAAAAGGCCTACACTTTACATACTTCTCAGAAATATACTTAAAAATTAAACTTAAGTATTGACTTATTCTGGCAGAAAAGTATTTTGGACCTATACTTGTATGTATCTTTGGATGGAGATATACTCGAAGTACAAGCTCACAATTTTATATTGTATCAAAGCAACCTTACAGTAAATACAGGGAAGGGAAGTACGTACATGCAAAAAGTGAAAATAAATAATAATATTTAATCCTTGGGATATAACCAAATGCAGGATTACACATCAGGACACAGTGTCCATGCTAAAACCGTGACGGTTGTCCACATCCCGTAGTTTACCATCAGCCAGGAACTCTCCGAGTTCCTTGGAAAGGGAAGTGATAAGAGTGTTTGTCATCAAAAACTTAAAAGGAAGAACAAAGAACCACTTCCCCGTTGAGCGCCACTAAATCAACACAATCGTCGAGGTTGAAACCACACAAGAGGTTTGATATCGAACTCTTTATCTAATGACTTAATCTCAATACCAGATAGGTTGCGAATCACAGGTTACCCTCAACCGCTGAGGTTCTGCGCCCTATTGTGGGATGAACTACCAATGTTTGGATGTCCGCATTGTGCGCAGATGCTCGTTGTTTTGTTTTATGAGGGGGTTGCCACAAACACACAGGTTCGAGTTAGCACTTCTGCTCAAACCGCAACTGTGCTTGCAGCTATGAGTGACCCGATTCTTGTACGCCGTGGCAGGTGTGGGATACCAAAGTGGTGTGCGCAGCTGCATGAACCCTTGAGCGGTGACACACGTAACTTTCACAAAATTTCTACTCAACGTGCTTGAAGCGTTCTGAGAATCAAACCACAGGAAGAAAGGTGTTTTTCACTTCTAGGTGTATGTACATGCAATGCAGAATGATCCGCTATTGTTGCTTTGTGAAATGATGTCCTTTTATTTTGGTTTCTTTGTGGTGCTCCTGTAGTTTGTAGAGCGACACCAAGAAACCATAAAAGTAGCTTTGGACACTTTGGATAAATCGTCTGCCAGATTAATAAATGTAAATTTCCATAATGTCCACAAATGTTTGCTTAGTCAGGGTCACTCTCAGTTATTCATAGTAGCATAACAGAACTTGAACAATCAAAACAGAGTAGGACGCAATGGGGGATGGACAGCAACCAGATGATGATAAAGAGCTGGAATCCGCCGAGAACGGGGATTGAGCTCAGAGCTCGTATGATGTAACACTAAGCGATGGAAAGGGGGCCCAGATGCTTTTGCGAGGCGCCTGCTTTTCTTGTTTAGAAGAAAACCATGGCAACAGAGGGGGAAACCCACCCAGCTGTAGGGGCTGCGTTGGGATCCGGGCCGTGAAGTCGACAGAGCGCCGATGCTCCAATCACAGGCTTTCCCCCTGCGAGCCAAGGCTGGGTTTCATCACCAGAGTCCAGGGCTTAATGCACTGCAGATGTGTGGCCAACAGGAGTTGGCAGATCTTTGACAGTGCTGGATGGAGCAATCCCCCCAACCCTCCTTCACCAACAAACCCCCCTCTTCATCTTCCCCTTAGGAGAATGATGCGTGCGGCCAATGAGAGGAACCTCTCAGAATTCTTGGGAACGTGCAATGCGCTCGGTTACGAGCAAGATACTTCTCAAGCTATTTTATCAAATTGGCAACGTTTTGACAACACTCCCCCCAGCCTGACATGTGTGAGCGTGCATTCTCTAGCGCGTTCTTTCGCCTACAGTCATAAAATTTGAAATGGATGTATTTAATAGAGTGTGACAGAGGCGCACATATACTGTACGTGAAGCAATATGCCAACATTCCGTGCACAAAAAATGCAAGGTTCCATGTGTGTTCTCGGGCTCCGCCAAACAAATCACAACTTATCTGCATCATAGTGGTGGGCTGAGGCTGAACAGCGCTCTCTCTTCCCAGATGGACTGTCTCAAAGAAAACACTTCGACCAGGACTGCCAGAATACTGAGAGCTGGTACCAGCTAGTGATAGACTCCTGTTGCAAAACCTCCAGCTGTTACCAATAATGATCCATCCATGCTCGTGCAGAAGTAAATAACTGTAAATAAGATGGTATTTTAACATTACAAACATTCCCATTAAATACAAGAAACAATTTCTTGTCATTTATTTTACACACTAAAAAATGTTGGATTGTTTTAACAAACAAAACGGTTAACCTAGATGATATCCATATTTGACCCAACCATGGGTTAAAACAACCCAGCATAAGTGAATTTTAAACCAAAGTTAGTTTTTGTGCACATTATACCCGACAGTGTGTTGAGATATCACAATATACCGTTTTGATGATAACCGTGGTATCAAAAACCATGAATATCAATGTTGTGTTAATTCTACACATATAAAAATATGACCTGTTTAAAGTTTTGCCTTAAGAGCCACAATGATTACAAACTGTCTCTACCTCCCTACACTTTTATTATTAAGTATTATTAAGTATAAATACTTAGTATTTTAAGTAAGTGTCATTGGCCAAAAAAAGACAAAAAACAAACAAAATAAAAATGAAGCATTTGTTCATTTAAAAAAAGGAAGTTTCTATGAATATTGTTGATATCACGATAATACCGTGAATACTGTTGGTCGCGATAACCGCTGTCCAAAAAGAAAAATACAAACACAATTAAAGACGAATTTGACTTAAAGCAACATTTATTTACTTGAAAAAAATAACATTTCGATGAATATTACAGATATCACGATAATGTCGGTATCGCAAATCTTTTCCCCTCACGATAGCCGTGTCGTGAAAATCTGACATCGTCACAGCCCCAAATCAAAACACCCCAGCATTTTTAGAGCGTTTATTTCTGTAACCTAGGCCTGCTAAAATGTTCAGTTCATTGTCACATTTCCCAAATATTTCTTTCAGCGGTCAGACAACACAACATAATTGAGGGTCTACACCGAATGAACTTCCACTCGACGTTGAACGTCACAAAAAACAGCAGGTGCTGCAGGCTGAAAGAAACCACTAATCAGCACTTTGCAATAAAGTCTTCCAGCATTCACATCAACAGTAAAAAGACCCTGTGTGGTAGTTTTGTACATGTGCGTATGATGAAGAAAACTTTCTTGGCAGTTTACGATGTTTATCAATATTAGAGAACATGACTGCTAAAGATCGCAATGCTGATGCAACGAAATGTGTTCGGTAATAAAAATGTGTGACGCTCTGCGGTGAAGTGTGGTTTAGCTGTTAGGGAATTGGGTTCAGGCAGAAGCGCCTTGAAACATGCTTGTTTTTCTGCATATCTGTGGATTGAGATCTCACCGCAGCGGAGATCTGGAGCGTCAGCGCGCTTCCAGAGAGACATCAACATCTGCGAGCTTCCATAATAATGTTTGTCCATGCAGAGGCGAGCCACCAAAACAAAAGCCATGAAGAAAATGTTCAATGTTCAATTTTGTCCATCTGTGGAAGCAGATGGATGTAGCAGTAGAATTTGCAAGATTTTATAGAAATGCATAACACGTGATCCAAAATGAATGTAATCGCAGAAAGCTCCTAATGGCTGGAATACACTACAAGACTTTTCAAATCAAAACAGATTTTTTTTATACTAGACATCATACACTCCTTGCAGACTTTTTGAAAGTTTCAGATAAAAACACACTAACTGATCAAATCTGCAGACTGGCACAGACTTTCTGCAACAAGTCCAGACTGAAAACCATGGTCAAAATCTGGGCTAAGGTCTTGTAGTGTATTTTAGCCTGAAATGAATACTGAAATTTTTTACAGTCCGTTAGAGAATAAGTGAAATGATTTTATGTACTAGTTTGACTCAAATGTGTGTTTCCATCCATGTACGTTCAGCAAGCTGCTGGTTACAAAGGGTGCAAGAGACGCTCAGAAGACGAACGGACTTCAGATACAACCTACAGACGTAAAACGAAAAGGAAGTGGTTATGATTCAGAAGGAAAACACTCGCACACACCTGCTTTCACTTAGATTTTAAATGAAAACAAAGTCTTATCATCGGTTGAAATCTGAAGCATGGCAGCACAGTCATACGACTGTCTTTAAATCCAGAGCCAGAGCAAACATAAATGAAAAGGGCTTCAATAAAAACAGAACAAGCCGTAACGTCCAGTTTTAAGTTAAATACCGACCTGTAATTGTTGTTCCGTCACACGCAATTTAATTCTCAATTCAAATAATGTAAATACCAAAAAGTTATTATTAATATGTTTTTAAAGATAAACAGGCCTGATTTATAGGCCTCACAAATCTGTATAAATGGATCACGCTGTCCACCTCATTGGACCTCATTGTGGGGAATTTCATCCCAAGTCGTGATGATCCAATTTTTACGACTTCCAAGTTCTGCAGATGTGTCTTTTAAGATAACATTGTGAAGGAATTCATCTTGGCTTTAGTTCAGCGTATGAATACATGCATATTTTAGTTATACTGCAACTCGGACCTTGGGAAAGTTGTGCACACTTTTGTGTTCTTTTCGGTAAGCGAGACTTTGTGTGTTTGCAGGACGACGCATTTTCTTGACGCAACTAAAACAACATCAGTCTACGACGTGTTGTTGCCAAGCAGCAACTTTGTAAAGCTGAAAACATCCCACGTATCATTACATCATCAAGGCACTTGGATGATGACATAATTACAGAACGAATAAAAGACGTCTGATGTAAGAGGACCTGGTGGAAAGCATATGATCTTGTGTAAACGCTTTGAGTGGGAGGCAAACGTTTTAATGCGTTATATTAACAACAAAATGCAAGCTTGTAGAGAGATGACGCTACATCAGATTTTAAAGCAAAGTTTGACATAAAAAGAGAGAAAAATAGTATGAATAATATCAGTTTGCTTTTTCCACAAGATAGTTACTCTGTTTCATGTAAAGGAAATGGTTACAGGTTCTGAAAGTTGCCCCGTTTCCGACAGAGTATCGTTCTTTGCAACGAAAGAGTAAAAAAGTGAGTTTTTAGTTTTTAATATTGCTGAGTCATTAAATAAAAGGTGTGATATTGTGAGTCATTTTTTCACAGCTTCAGTTAAATGAATGAGTGAGGTAAGGTAAACATAGAACAACCGTCGACTGTGTGACCTTTCACCAACATCGGCCTTCTCTTTGCATATTTACAACGATTTCTCTATTTCACAACACACTGTTCTTCTTCAGCTCTTATGTGGACAGTACCCTTGTAAAATATACAGTGTTCTTTTTTTGATGTCCCGTCACGCAGACGTCTAATTACACGGCAATCTGAGATGTGGGGACAGCAGGGCTCAGGGCAGGAAGACAGTGTCAAACCCTGGATAAGTGGGACTTGCTTATTCAAAGCCGAAACCCCCGTGTTAGCGGTCGGGCACCATTATATCGAGACACTGATCTGAGTGGTAATAAGTGGCTGCAAGAACTTTGAGGTTCCTCTGTTGTTGCAGTGCCGACCGACCCCCCATCTAGCTGACGTGTAATTATTGCTCTAATAAAACAGCCATCGGGTTTAAAGACACATGGCTGCCTGGTGGTCGCACGTGGAACACCCAGATCGAGCGTCTTCTGTGTTTGAGATCAGTATCCGTGGTACAGTCTGCTAGAACGTGTGCTGTAATCTACTCTGTCATTTGCGGTAGTGCTACATATTCTATTGACAGATCTATGTACATCTTTTTAAATTAAAATTCAATTAAAAAGACATTACATTTTTTGCTTAAAGCTGCTTTTTTGGTTAAAAAAAAAAATATATATACAAAAATCCGGAAAATCTTACCCTGATTTACAACAATAGGTTTATGTTAAATGTCGGTTTGACGTCTTTGCGTATAGATCAAATGTACAGTAACCTGCAGTTTTATGTTTCAAACAGAGATGGCGATATAGAGGCAAAAGTTACAGTTCGCAGCTTGAATCGTTTTTAGTAAATGTCTTGAAGAAACTACAAACTGTTGTATCTATTTAGTCTGAATGACAAAAACAAAGATAAATTAGCTTAAGTGCCATGTTTCATCACATGTTTTCCATACAAAATGTTCATAAAATTAAAAGCAAAGTGCTAGTCCTAAACCTTTCCTATCACATGAACATCTTGAGACGGCACAAGACAAACAACGTAATAAAATTAAAAACAATGTAAATAAAACTGGCAAAGTAACGCAACCATATGAATTAATGCTGAACCACAAAACCATATTTGAACTTAAAAATGCATTTATGTAACGCTTAAGCAATGTTTGTTTATTGATTACGTTTTATGTACGTTTCTGAACGTTGTAAAATAACAGTAACAAACGAAATCTTTGCTTGTTTTTTCCAGCATTATTTACTTGGTCTCAAAATCTCCTTTTTTTGTAATGCATGACTTTTTGCACTCCATTTTTGCAACCTGTTTGTTTTCAAACTCGAGGCCAATTCCCCGCGCTGTTTCCGCCTTCAGGGCTTGTGGCTTGGACCGATATCATCAGCAATCTATTGAAGATTTATTACTGTAAATATTACACTCAACGCTATGGTTACCCGTGCTGTATGTCGTGCAACGAGGACAGAAGTAAACTCACAGAACACAAAAGCGCATCGGTCCTTTACGCAAACCACAGGGGAAGTGCTTATAGTATTCCTCCTCCCTGTTATTTATCACGCTCGGTCCGAGAGGTAGACCTACGTTACGAGTCAAGTATGTTGAGAAACGCACAAGCTAACCGAAGCAGATTATTGACGCAATGTGATGTTAAAAAGCAGCATCACGTTTTCATTGTCTTACAAAGGTGACAACCACCGGCATTAGCAAGTTGCAGGTTTGGGTGTGGGGCACACGGTTGCAAGAGCTGGTCTGCACCGAAACTGTGGTGCGGTTTAACAGACCACACATCCTGTAGCTGCACGCTGCGAAACCCTCACACATACACAATGCATCCAGAGCTCAAGTACAAACCAATAGCACAGGGAGGCCTCGTCTATCTGATCGAACAGCGTGCAAAACCACAAAAGGTATATCTGGCTCACACTAAAAATGAAAAACACAGCTTTACAGGAGCTCGAGCAAATCAAACTGTCACACATGCGCTGCGCCGTGGGGCCTTATCCAACCGAATCCACAAAACAAAACATGAGTCAGAGGAACGCAGAAGGTGCTGTTTGGTAACCTGCTATAACCGATGCACCACAGTACCTGCCATTGTCATGGTTTGGTTTGTTATTGAGGTTTGAATGTGAGAATTTGCAGTTCACCCCAAAATGAAAATGCTCTCATTTACTCGCCCTCGTGTGATTTTAAACCTGTATGACTTCCTTTCTTCTGCAGAACACAACAGAAGATATTTTGACGAACGTTGGTAACCAAACAGCATTGGCCTCCATTGACTCACAGTGTATGGACGCAAAA
The DNA here is from genome assembly GCF_024868665.1 of Triplophysa rosa. Classification (NCBI taxonomy): domain Eukaryota; kingdom Metazoa; phylum Chordata; class Actinopteri; order Cypriniformes; family Nemacheilidae; genus Triplophysa; species Triplophysa rosa. The sequence continues at coordinate 10,478,382 of NC_079914.1, forward strand.
CCACGGAGACATTTCTCAAAATATCTTCTTTTGTGTCATATGCAGATTTAGAACGATGCGAGGATGAATCAATTTAAATACATTTGTAAGTCACTTTGGATAAGAGTGTCTGCTAAATAAATAAATGGAAATGGAAACAAACAGATTTCGTACGCCGCTATGCCTACGCTTTTACAAATAAAGGTTGTTTGAGGGCACACAAACACTAGCGTTTGCTAATGACAGAGCATCTGACAGATGGGAATGCAAAAGATGTGCTTGGAGATTATGGAAAGGGAATTCTGGAAATCCACCTTTCCTAGAGCCAAATCTTGTCTATGAACGTTTGCTTCAGGTTGTTGCATTAAATATGTACCTAGCTTCTGTAGGACTTTCCTTCTTCTGCAGAACACAAAAGAAGATATTTTGAAGAATGTTGGTAACCGAACAACACTGCCCCCCATTGACTTCCACTGTATGGACACAACACCACAGAGACATTTCTCAAAATATCTTCTTTTGTGTTCCACAGAAGAACGTGTTATATACAGGTTTTGAATAACCAATAAATAAAGGAACTCATTTTTAGTTTTGTGTGACCTACCCCCTTTAATGTTTTCTCAAGGCTAGTACCTTAAGCTAATACTAAACCGAGGAACTTTGGCTATTCCCATTTCTCCAAGTCAATCAAAAGCATGTTTTAAAATAGCCTACGGTGACGTGTCCAATTTCAAAAGCAACGTGCCTCAACAATAATCCTGGAAAGGCATCACCGATGGCCTCCGAGAAAAAGCGCAGAACTCACTGACTGTTCCCTAGCGCTGTACTGTTTACAAGGAGTTTGTGTTACCTGAGAGCTATAAACCATGTGAGATGTATGTGTGTCACTAGCACACCGGGACATGAGGTAGAGACACACCACGCTACATTCCTTAATGATAATGAGCTTTCTTAGAACCAGAGTACAGTACACAAGATACTGAGAAGATGAATGTTTATTGGTCACACCCACTTCTTTGATTGAACTTAATAGACTGTTCACGAGGCGCCAATGTTAAAAAAACAAACAGCCTGGTGTGCAGCGGGGATGGATTCAAGTCACATTTTAACATTCGTTTGTCATGTGATGGTCATGTGATGATATTTTGAGAAATGTCTCTGTGGTTTTGTGTCCATACAATGGAAGTCAATGGGGCTCAATGTTGTTGGCTTACCAGCGTTCTTTAAAATATCTTCCTTTGTGTTCTGCAGATGAAAGAAAGTCATACAGGTTTGGAATGACATGTGGGTGAGTAAATTATGAACACATTTTTATTTTGGGGTGAACTGTCCCTTTACAATCTACATTAATTTCATAGTTTTAAACCCAAATTCCCATTCACTCGTAATCCCATAGCCGTCTATAGGAGAAACAATCAAGATATTAAGGAGATCTCCTCCGTGAGGCCTTCTATGTAAAAAATTCCCTCGATGTGCTGCTCAGGAATGTCTGGCGAATTTGTGGTCAGGGCCATCCATTTTGGATGTATACACGACATTGCAGGCACGACGTAGCCAGGAGAGTTCAAAGCCGGAATAGAAAGAGACTTGTGTGTTAGTGCGGGCTGGTGTATTTATGCAGCTGGCAAGATTTAAGGAAACACGGACACGTTTGTGGTCAGGCTGGCGTATAAAAAAACTGCTTGGTTTTAGAGACTCAACTCACTATTGTAACTCTCTTTGTCCATAATTCCTACTCCTGCATGAAAAAGGAATTGGAGTTTGGCAGAGCACCATGGCAATTCCTGTGGCTTTGAGACTTCGAACCCGCCAAACAGAGATATGTTGAAAGTACGCGAACGCTGCCAGGTTGAACTGCAAAACATTTCAACCCGAGCTTATAATTTCCCAATCGGCTGTCTATGAATTTAGCGCTCACAATGTTCTCATGGTATCACTTTAGCCGAGAGTTGTTTTGTGATTACGACCAAAATCTCACATGACTTCGCTTTGTTGTTATGCATTTACGCCAATTTAAACCGTCCCAACATTCAAGATCTGATTTGTCGTCTCCGAGGGACAAGGAATCAACACCGTATCTCGTAAACAGAAAATGAAGAACACGCTACCCAGAAGCAACTGACGTGTTTGTCATTACGACTCCAGGTCCAACGTGGACCTCAAAACGGCCCATCAGCACATCATCTGGACCTTATAAACCCGAGAAAAATGTTTTCTTGATTAATTGCCATAAATCTTAACCGTAATTACGGCGTTTATCATCGCGGACGTATTTCACAGTCAACATCAGAAAGTGCTCCCAACGCACGACCCGCGCCGTGTCAAGTGTTAACAGGCTATAAATTGACCGCCTCCCAGGAGAATTACAGAACCAATTAAATCCACACGAACCGACGTAAACTGCACAACTCAAAACTCCCCCACGGAATACGATCTGTCTTGTGCTGTCGTCGAAGACGTCCAAGAGAAGATGAGTCTACGGCGAGATGTTTATGAAACTCCTCGTTGATGTTGACCTCAGAATATACAGACATTTTAAAACCATTTTAGCGGCGTTCCAGTTCATCCAAAATACTCCTTCTGTCGTCGTTTATTCACCCTAATGCCGTTCAAAACCTGTAAGGTGTATGACTCTTTCGTCTGTGGAACACAAAAGATATTTTGAGAAATGTTTTGTGTCCATACGATGGAAGTCAATGGGGGTCAATGTTGTTTGGTTACCAACATTCTTCAAAATATCTTCTTTTGTGTTCTGCAGAAGACAGAAACTCATAAACTGTCCCTTTAACCTCATTACAAAGACTCCAACGTGACTTTTCAAATATACATTTGATAAATGTTCCCAGGTTCGTCGTGCCCATCGAACTCCCTTTGGGAAAATCACTCGCTGCGCCGAAATGTAATCGTACAAATATGTGGCATGATTTTGACACTTTTTCCCTTTGAGTCAGTGCCTGGTCATCACTCTCCTTCCCCGTTTGGCTCGGAACGGCCCAGCGTGCAGGCAGGAAAGCGAGCCAGGCTGTGCTTCCTGAGCGCTCCAGAGAGGAAGCCGTGTGATAGGCGAGAGGGAGTGGGCTAAAAATAGGGCCGTATATAAAGTCCTGCACAGAATCCCGTTTCGTCTCAAACTCTCTCTCGCTCGCTTTCTGGCAGGACTCTCGTTTCCTTCTCTCTCGAAAGCAGGCAGCGATGCCGTCCCGCTGTGAAGAAAGAGCAGGTGTTTCCCAGCATTGGAGTAAAGCGGCAAAATACGCAGCGTTGCGTTAGAATAACCAATGTTTTCTCTTTTTTTTGGTAAATAAATACACGACCTGAGCTCGGTTCACACGCAAACAGTAATACCATTTCCAAAAAATGACACAACGGTTGAATGTAAAACTGAATAGGCTTGTTCGAGTAAAATGGCAAGTACTTGGTTGGTGCACCATGAAGGAACTTGAGGGCACAGATTTTATTATTCGTTGGCAATCGCGTAACAGATTGATAACCCGGAAAGACACGTCGCAAAAGCCCAAATAATTGAAAAGGTTGAAAAACGCAATGTGGTGTGGATACCACCACAAATACTGTAGATGCAGAACAAAAGATAAAAGAGGTTTCGGTGTTCAGGTCATTGAAATGAGTGTGTATTTGTGGGGCGTGGGGGGGGTTTACAAATGTAAGATGTATGCAATCTCTGTGTTGCTTTGAGATTTAAAGTGATTTAAAGTTTCTTCCGCAGAACACAGAAGAAGATATTTTGAAGACTGTTGTTAACCGGCACCCGTTGACTTGCATGGGCTTTGTGTCCGTACAATAGAAGTGAATGGGTGCCGGCGCAGTTCGGTTACCAACTTTCTTCAAAATATCTCCGTTTGTGTTTTGAAAAAAGAGTCACACAAGTTTGAAATGACATGAGGGTGAGTAAATGATGACAGAATTTTCATTTTTGGGCGAACCATCCCTTTAAGAGGTGCCATTTTGAGTTAAATACTTCCTTTCACCAAACTTGTTAAATTGGCTTTAAACACTTTAAGTTTCCAATTTGACTTTCAAAATGTAACTTTTTGGTTCCTTATACTTATTCAAATACACTTTTCTCATCTTGATTCTTACTTCTCGTGGCTAAATCTAGGACAGCTTGCCCTAAAGGCATCCACCTGAGGCACAAACTACACTAATGTTGACAATCTAAAAAAAAGCATCTTAAGTAACAAATCGGAGCTTTGCATAATCACAGCATGACAAACAACCCAACGAGAAAACAACAAAAATGAGAAAAGAAAAGGCAACAAGAAAAGGCATCTCCGTTATGAGTGATGCAGTGCATGCTGGGAAGTCACCTATGTGAATTTGATCTACATAGACTTTCATAACCCCAAAAGATGCAAGATATTCCAACGCTATACATAACGTTACGAAAACAACTATGCAAACTCATGTCACAACGCGAAGCCTGTACAACACATAGGCCTGTTCACCTAGGCCATACAGGTTGAATGAAAAGGGTGTGTCGGAAACCTCTAAACACACGTGTTGCGGACAACATTAGAAACTCACAAAATGTGCTCCATGAAGCCCTAAGGGGAGAACGAGCTGTACTGTACAATATAACTACACCCTTGTCTTACATTTTTAAGACTCATCAACATTCTCTGGATGAATTCTGCCATTTACGCAGCCCAAATAAAATACAGTAGCCTACTTTGAAAACGAGCTATTGAATCGTATCATTCGGTTCTTGGAATAGCTAAAAGGAAAACGGATCAAAGAGAAATTTCGAGTAGTTGCAACTGTTGTTCAACGTCGTGTTGGATTCTTCAAGTGGCTGGCATTCACCTAGGGAACATTTCTGGTTGGATCGGTTCACTGCATACCCCCGCTGGCACCTTACTTGACCTCTCGCGCGGAACTTTCTCACCATTTGCGTGTTGTTTTTGACACTAAAGTAGAGAAGTGATGTAATTCACACAAACTGACACTTTGTTTTTGCACTGGATGTTGGGTGACCAGGCCTTAAAATGACTACGTAGGCCTCTATGTATTTCAGCATTACGATTTATTGACCTGATACCTGCCGCTGGGGGGCGGGGGAGTCACCCCCCTTCAGCTGTATTTGCAAATGAAAGCGGTTTTAGGAGCTTAATGGCACATGCTTTGTAAAGCCCTTGATACTGGCAGTACATTTGGCGCCTAGTGGCTGCTAGGATTTGAAAAAACCGAGATGGCTCGTGTTTTTGTTTTTGTTTCGCTCTGATGACATGCAAATTCGACGCGTAAACGCTTTGGCTGCAGGTGCCAGGGGCTGCGTAATCTCGTTCAAAAATACCTCAAATATGCTGAACTGAAGTTTAAAAACGATTTGATTGATGGTCTATGTATTATTTACTTTTCTTTTTTGTTATATATTTAACCACTTTAAACCATATTTACCTGCGTAAGTGATTATTGTCTCGTTTATTGGTTACAGTGTGACTGGCAATAAAGAAAAACAACATGCCAAACTAGCCAACAATATACCAAGTACGCGGTAGTATTTATGCAGATTTAAATAGATAGTTATTCAAAATGCGTCCTTTATCATATTTTATTTATGTAACAGTTACATAAAACAAAGCAAGCATCCATAGCGTGGATCGCTTTATCCAGGTGCTTCAATTATAAAACTCTGGAATGTATAAAACACTGTTTACTTCAGCTGTCCTTTAGCGAATGTTCTATTATTTTAAATGCATTAATGGTCCAAGCACTGATCCCTGCTTTGTCAATAGTTATCAAGTCGGTGTGCGCAACGGGTATCGACAATTGACATCTTTATACAACGTGTTAATGGTGTGTATTTTTCTTTCATGCTTTTTATTTCTGCACCTAAAAGCGAGAGAAAAGAGAAAGAGAGAGCGAGAGAGAGAGAGAGAGAGAGAGAGAGAGAGAGAGAGAGAGAGAGAGAGAGAGAGAGAGGAGGTCTCTCGCACCATGCTGTACTCGTTTAACTCGTTTTGAAGGGGGCGTGGAGTGTCTCGGCTTATGATTTAAAGAAGGAGAGCTGGTGTGCTTTCACCATCCAACACAAGACGAAAGGCGCACACGCCGGATAGCGACAGCAGATATATACCGGGGCTAAAATTAGGGACGGTTAGTGCGTATTTCCTCCGCTTCGTACAATTGGTCCAGCTTCCACTGCGTGATATTTATAAGATAAGGTCTTGCTCTTACTCGTACTTGCTACGTGAGTTTGAAACTTAAGTGTGTAGGAGCAGAAACCGAGTTGTAGTTCACTGTAACCAACGTTTCTTGGAGGGATTGCGACTGGTCCCTAAACTTAAGATTTGTGTTTTCTACTGGGACGACTGGAAATGGCTTCAAGTGGGACGATTTTACCCTCAATTTCCACATTTTCAGCACAGAAGGAGAAATACTGGGAAAACGTGAGTACCTTCTAGTATGTTTTAAATGCGTGCGTAAAACATGTAGTTGCAAAAAGATTTTATGAGATGCACTATAAGTTATACATTAGTTCTGCTTGGGTAAGTTAAATAAGTTCACGTTTTAAAAAAAACCCATCATTTTGTTACAGAGATGGAAGGATGAAATAGACAGGTCCGTGCATTCCAGCTGCCTTGTTGACATATCCAACATGGACAACCTCTGCAGATCAACAGACGACGAAGATCTGAGCAAATATTTGGATCTGGAGTTTATTCTGGCCAACACCACCTGTTCAGATCTCGGGATGGGTGTGGGAGGCGACTACAGAATGCAAGAGTCCCGCACCATGTACACCACACAAGCTCCCAGCACCCAGTACGCGGTGCCCGAGATGAACCCTTCACCACCACCGTACAGTACCAGCCTGATGGCTGAGCTTCTGCAATCTGATATCGACACCTACTGCCAGCCACCTGTGCCCACCAACATCCAGGGAAGATTTCTGGTCAGGTCTGCCTTCCCCACTCAGGACATTTCGGAGTGTATCAAAACGGAGCCGTGCATGGACAATTACGGACCCGTAAGGGGAATGGTTCCCAAAGTCAAACAGGAGGGAAGCGGAGCGTGCATGAGATCGTACGAGCAACCGAGGCTCGCCAACTCTCCGCAGGGTGCGGGGAGCATGACCCCTCCGCAAAGCCCCGCGGAGCTCATCAACAAGGACTGTCAGTCGCAGCTGTGCCACGCCATGACGTTCACGCAGGGTTACCAAGGCAACGCGGGGTTCCCCCACGCCGCGCCTCCGCAGATGCAGCTGGCGTACCCGAGCGTGCGTCACTTCAGCATGTGTGACGAGGGGCTCGGGATGCCCAACGCCAACCAAAGAGTGCTGCTGACCCCTCCGTCATCCCCGCTGGAGATGGACGCCAAACCGAAGAGGGGGAGACGCACGTGGCCGAGGAAGAGGACGGCGACTCACACGTGCACTTATGCGGGATGCGGCAAGACGTACACAAAGAGTTCCCACCTGAAGGCGCATCACAGAACGCACACAGGTAAATACGCGTTGCGTCATGCCACTACCGTGGCACGTCATTCATCAATGACATTTATTGTGATTTACGCATGAGTTTTAACAAAATACCCTTCTTTTTTTGTAGGCGAGAAGCCTTATCATTGCAGCTGGGAGGGTTGCGGGTGGAAGTTCGCCCGTTCCGACGAGCTCACCCGCCACTTCCGCAAGCACACCGGACACCGACCCTTCCAGTGTCACCTGTGCGAGCGCGCCTTCTCCAGGTCCGACCATCTGGCTCTCCATATGAAGCGTCACATGTAGGAACATGACTCGGACATTTGGACTAAAAGCACTGAACAATGAGCATCGCGGAAGATGGTCAACGCAAGCATTTTCTATTTAACGTGTCCAAGAAGAATCGTGAACTGACTTGACCTGTAGTAATACATTATGTAGCTGGCTCTACACTTCATTTTTTTAACAAAAAGAACCAACCAAATATATTGTTGCCAAAGAGCTTTACAAATGCCAAACAAGTTCAACTCACGTTAGGCTGGACCTGAACCTCAGACGCAACTGGAACCATATTATAAAATGTGTTTTTTCTTAACATGATGTGCTGAACATCACGATAGTGCCTTGTTGTATACATCTCACGAGTGCCCTCTTGGCATCTTTTAAAATGTATGCTAATGTTTGACAAAGACTAAATAAGCTTACGAGACAACGTTTTTCTATTTCAAAACTGCCTTAAGTTGGCCTCAAAGCGGGCGTTAACTGAATGTTTGAAGTCATTTGTGCATTTATCTACGTAAACATTTACAAATCAGGGTCTTACGGTTGTTTTGTTCCTTTTTAACGTATTCTTACAATTCATGTTTTTAAAAGTGCATCTTAGACGACATAAGGGCTATATGTGAGTTCCTCTGGAGAAAACTTTTTATGACTTGTACATAATTTATACGCTGTACATATTGTATTTTTTTGTATATATTAAACTTAATTGAGATATAAACATTTGTGTATGGTGTGGTGCATTCTGTTTAAGATGTTTTATTCAGGAATATTCTTTTGGGTCGAGACCTTGCGGTAAGCACCAAGAGGTATTAAGAACTGTTATGTGACTTGAGGGAAAATACAATCTTTCCCAGCTGCAACGTTGCTGTTGCCAGAGAGTTGTGGCTGGGACTATAAATACAAACATTACATTTACATAATTGTTGAGACTGAATATAGCCTTGTCTGGATAAAGGGCTACGCCACAGTTTAAGAGACCACGTCTCTTTGGAAAAACAACGGAAGACATCAAAGGTGGCGAGAGCTTGGCTTTTGATTTTCTTTATAAAACTGAGAATTAACCTTTAAAGTGTACACAAGTTGTAAGATCACTTTAAACATATTAAGAGTTTAATGGGTTCTTGGCAACCACTTTTATGTAAATGTTAGTTTTGTACGAGATAGTCTTCATTACACAAAAGGCTAGATTTTCTGGGTGTTAAAACCCCCAAGAAAACTTTATACTCATCCTTCAATTAACTACAAAAACTGAGATCATCTTATTATTGTGTTTTCTGTGCCCTGTGCAATGACATGGAAATATTACACCTTTCACTTATTGGAAGGGTATTCACTATCTGGTCTATTTTGAGAAAAAACAAGAACCAAAACTGTGTCAATGGATGGCTTACTTTGCAGAGTAAGAAAAAAATTCATATCACTTTCATCTTAATCTCAGATCACTTTTCTGAGCTCTTGTAATAGTTGATAAATCAGCCTGGTAAATATGTCATTTGGGTTCCAAACAACTCCCTAATCCTCAGATGAACCTGCAAAATGAGAAACTGAGGCCTGACACTATTCAATCAGCAAAGACTTGTAACCTACATAAGAAATGAATATTACAACATTTATGCATTGTGTTTACCTGGCATCGAACCAGACTAGACCTCAGATTTCATGCAGGATGAAATCAAGAAATCCTTTACATTCTTGGAAGTGTGAGCTGTAGTGTAATGAGGGTAAATAATATTTCAAGTTTATTTCAAATAAGCATCTATTTATCCACAAGTTTACCCAAATCTGTCCTGAGACCTGAATACATTTTACAAACTAAAACAAACACAAACCAAAAGACTAAGTTCACAATTGAATGTTTGTAAGAAAGTTCAGTTTAGATTCATGTATTTCACGTGAAACTTTGGAGCGGATTCCTTTGGAAAGCATTGGAATGTCATGGGAAGAGTTTGCCACCTGCTGGACTTGCCTAGGAATAATCTTAGGGATCATTTATTTACTCAACATCATTCCATTCCAAACTTGTATGACTTTCTTTCTTCTGCAGAACACAAAAGATGATGTTTTGAAGAACGTTGGTAAACAAACAACAATGGATCCCATTGACTTCCATTAAATGTACATACAATTTCACACAGAACAGGCTATTCAAGTTTTAAATGACGCGAGGATGTATAAATAATGACGATTTTAATTTGAGGTGAACTATTTCTACATCCAAAACTGACCGTGTTTAATCTAGTGAAGAACCTCGGCAGTGCATGGCACTACGTGACGCGTGACGTCGCTTTTGCGCCAGCTTGAGACAAACCGTTGAAACCCCCCTCAAATCTAACGGTCCCTACACGAAGGCGGTAACACTACACGTCAACCCCCCAAAATCACCTCTGCACTCATCAAAACATAGTTTGCAAGACGATAATCCCAACGGATGACGGGAAACCGCATTCATGCGACAACGTAATGGAAAGCGGCCATCTGGTTTACATTTCCCAGCATACCTCCGTTGACGGTCCTGGTGTCCATAAGTACACCGCAACATCCCCAGGGCAGCATACTCGGCATAGGGCCCTTGTTTCCCGAACCAGGCCCAGCTGATTAAATACACAAAACCAGCTCGGGTCTGGAGCTCCTCGCGCGCAGATTAGTCAACGCGCTGATTTAAATCAATACTCATTCGAGCGCGCGCCGAGTTCTCCCAGCCAGCTGTCAATACGCTCGAGCCCCCTCGTATTCAATCACCCAAGCGAGCGCACGCGAAAGATCTTGTTACCAATATGAGAGCTAATGACCTCTTCCAGACCCTTCCAAAGCACATGTGTCACATTTAACAAAATGTAATATTATTGGAAAACCTGGGCTCGTTTGACGTCCTCGTTTACAGAAATTCCCTGCATGTGTAATAGGTGTGGCGCGTAATGTGCTTTATACATAAACTGTAGTGTAATGACATGTATTTGCCAGGGTTGAAGATGTTTTTCGCACTTTGGTAATTAGAAATGTCAAACATTCACACCAAAACTATTTTGTGTGCGAGTTTGTTTTTCCATTCGTGGCAGCCAAGCGTGTTAAATAACTAGGAAGGCGTGCGTATGGAATAAACATTTGTCCGATTTGCAAGGCAAGAATATCTGCTTCATGGGTTTGTAGTCACCGTTTTAAATCTCAACATCCTCGCAAAGAAGGTATTAACATTCCACGTGCACATTCCGTTTTGTTGACGGTATTTACCGGACGCTATTCAAGTGTCATTTAGTCTCATTTCCATTCTTGCAAACCAAATACAAACAGGCTTCAAAACAACGCAATTGGATACTTAATAATGTCATTGCCTTAAATTATCAAATCAAACGCCACCTGCAAACGAATGATGACCTATTTCTCAGAACGAACTTCCCTCTTCAAAAAGTCATTCTGTGACTAGTATGCACCCAAGGTCACTTGAGTGCATTTATTTATTAGTTCTCCACGCACGTGACCCAGCATAATATTACCCACGTGTGGTTAATTAGATTAGGCCTATAGAGAGCATGCATTGACGTCACTTTCCCACGTGAGCATGTCGGGACACATGAATTATTTTATATACATTGTTAATTTGTTAAACTGGTTATAATGTAGAGACCCACAGAATACAATAACACACAAAAAAAACCATTTGCACTTTTATATTATATATTTAGGCCTACTATATTTCATTTATTAAAAGCGTAACAAAATTAAAGTCGTTGTACTGTTCGTTCACTGATGTGACAATTGTCTACAATTTAAAGTCAGAACTGCACTTTACTTGCATACTTTTCAACTACAATTTGGAAACATGCACTTGATGGATTCAAGATAATTCTCACCTCAATCCGAAAATTATTCCTGGAACGGCCCGCTTTTATTGTTTCAATGGTAACTACGTAACATTATTGTTTTGGTGTTACTAAATACTTTTAATATTACTAAATCCAGATTTTTCCCAGTTTAAAATGGGAAATATGCCTAATCCGAGATGTGACGTCATGCCTAAAATGCTTCCAGTCATTGAGATTAGCGCGGAGCTAACGTTACATTGTGTAAAAAGGTCAAAACAAACTTTAAAGTATAGCACGAAATTGTAACCTTTTCTGTAAATTTATCAATTACTTAAAATAATAAATATCGTTTTGGCGCTCGTTAATGTGCCGTGACGCATGATTGATTGGAACGAAGGATGTTCCCACTTCCGGCTTCGTCTCAAGCGCTGCATTAGCAAAGCCCTTTTAAAAGGAAAGCCTGCAACCATTAGGCAAAAAACCATAACGGTTAATGCTAACACCCTAGCTTCAGCGGAACGCAGGAATGGAGACCGGATGCTAGTTTTTTTAATGGATGTCAATGGGTTTTGTTAGCCGTTACGGGTTCTCCAACTGGAAGTATTACAGACCTCCCACCTCTATAAGTATCGATTGTTTTTACTTCCGTATTTGATGCATTTCCGAGTGAAATGGAATTTCTAATGAGAAAAATAGTGGCCGTGGCTTTCGTCTTTCTCTGCGATTTGGTTGGATGTATAAAAACAGCCATTGCATTTTGAAATGGAACTGGCAGCAGACTGACAGTTGAAGGGGAGGAGTTAACAGATGCTACGCCCAAGCCGTCTAACATACGTCATTTAAGATGGATAGTCAGGAAGGAGGTGCATTTTCAGATTTTAACTAATGATTATGAAGGCACATGAATTTTAAAAAGAGAATGACCCACATTGATACACTATTTACAATAAAAGCTGCAATATTTCATGAAAAAATAGGCATTGTATTTTTTTTATTTTACTGGGACTTTAAATTCAACCAGGTAAAATGAACATCTGTAGTTTAAAGACACAATTGCACATATACTATTATATTTATATAAACTTTACTGTAAAGAGTACCTTAAATTACTGTTTTATTTTTACAGCCATCACTGACATGTTGTGCATATGACAAATAAACCTGAAACTTAAATACTGCACTGTTATTGATACAGTGTGGTTTCTGATTGCAAATGACCTTCTGAGGACGCCGCAATAAATGCTATATCATTTAAAGATTTTCTTTTGTCAGAATTTGGGTTTCTTGATGAACACACATATGGATTCAATACAAGAGCCCCATGTATCTGAAATGTTATCTTTTCTTTATTCCGCGAAATCATGGGACAGCATACCGAGCGTGAACATTTCCCAAGAGATCCAAGCATGAAATCCTTAAAATGTGTCAGGTTACACGTGTGCAGTTACTCATGTTTCATAGGACAAATATAACACACGATATACATGGTTTCTGTATACTTTGTATGCATTTCTCTATCAGGTTAATATCTACACAGGTGAGGGTTAAAGGCAGGCCGATAAGGAATGCATTCAGCTTGAGTTTAGCAGGGCAAACGTGCCCTAAATTATGACAGTAACAAAAAATATCACTTTAATTATTAAAAAAAATAAAAGACATGGATAATAAAACGATATGAAACAAATTTACAGGTATTACAACAAATAAAATATACAAACTATTGCACAATGGAGGTATAAAGTACAAATACAGCATAAGAAGAACTCTTAACATGGATACAAATACAACGTTTCTTTGAAGTTCCAACTGTTCTTTGCTTTTTCTAACAGCAAAATACAGAACAAGCTCATTACGCCATTAAAAACCATGAATTCGCTTTATATTACTTACAGTTTTTGCTAACTTTCGTGATGTTTAATTAGTGTACTACTTAAATCAAGTAGGCTAGGTTGGGTTTATTTTAGTGAAAAAACACCTCACTAGAATTTCAGTGTAAACTAGGTCCCAGGTACACATTTTACATATTTTAAATAACACTGTTTAACGTAACACTAACATGACGGTGGGCAAAACAACACGAGTCAACTAATGTAAAAACAGAGGAACAGAAAATAGAGAAAAGATGACAGCAAAAATATTAGCAGTGTAGAGTCACAGTTGTTTGTTTTAAGAATTCTCTCACAGTTGCATCCAAAATGTTGGACATCAAGCGTCAAACATCATTCGGGCCTAAAATAAAACAATTGTGCCCGTGATGACTGACCACATCGCATTACTCATAATACTTTAATTTAACAGTTTAAATGATCTGAGGTTGGTTGCGTATTAATAGTACCAGCTAGTTTGTTAGTTTTTGTATATGTATATAAAGTATTACGATAACTAAATTGTAAAAACCAAAAATGTTTGAAATGTTCCTGGAACTACATTGCCAAAACGTTCAATAAACATTTTATTCAATACCGACTAGAAGTTAGGTGTGAGCCGACTGCAAAACGCAAAATAGCGGTAACTTCCTTTTTAACCCGCATACCACGTTGAATGTTCGCCATCGCTAACAAAGTTCCACACGTGTCATTCCACCGACGTGTGCGTTGAATAAATATTTTTCAAATTTGATTGTGCTTACAGCTACCACTACAAGTTTAACATTTGATCATATGTAAATTCACAGAACTTCCCTTATAAAGCACCGTAAATGCGAGAAGGCCCACACATCCCGTTTGGGCCCACTAGCAGATTCGTTTTAGCAAAAGCAACACGTTTGAACCGACCAAATCCTAATAACGAAATTGCAAATCTAAACAGAAACTAATGTAAATAGCAAACAAATAAAATCTTTTATAGGTATCTGCTCAATCCAGATCTTTTATAACACTGCGAAAAACAAAAGGATAACGGTTGATTCGGAAAATTGTTAAGTTTGTTTCAATCTGAATCAAATGCTGTTTTCGTACGACACTTACATATAACATAAATTCACAATGAATTCACAATGCGGGTTATTCAGTTTCACGTCACCTTCAAGAGTACCTTCAGACGTTTAGTCTGCCAGGCGCTGCTCTAATTCCAGTGTGTACCAGTACTGACTATAGCAAGAGTCAGTAACTTATTATTTACGCAGCCTGTCTTTATCCAGATCCACGTACCCTATGCATACTGCAATTGAGTTCCCACTGAAGAAAGCTGGAATTAAGTGCCTTGCTCGATGATGGTAAGGAGTGTAGTCATGGAAATTCAAGTCCTGGGATTTAAACCTCACAGACCTTTTTTAGTGGTCTTTTATCCACCAATTAGTGGCGATAATGGCCTGTGTTGACCCATAATGGCCTGCAACATCCATTGCTCCGATTACATTCTCACACACCCGCAAACGCTTTAAAATAAACTCTTAACGCAGTGCATGTAGAATGAATAAGCTGATTCACAAACCAAAGGCGGCCCCCTACACGAACACAAAAGGATAGAGGTTTTACTGTCAGGGACCCTGCCCGCTTGCATTGAGTCTATCTTGGACCATTCATACACACACACACACTCGATGCTGTAGTGTACAGAGAGGGTGGATCCGAGGGGAGGTGGTGGGCGGAGTCAAGCGTTGGACATCTCTGCTTTGCTGAGAGCGATTGCCAGCTCCAGATCTTCCTGCTCCTGTTGCCGAAGTCTCTTCAGCCGCTCTCGCTCCGCCCGCTCGCTTTCTCGCTTCGCCCACTCCATCTGCTGGGCTTCATTCCCAAACTGAGCCGGAAAAACAGGAATACGGCACATTAACGCTTGTCGGTACCGTATTCGGGTTTGAAAAGTGGTGTGCATCGCATGGATCTGTGTTGTGATCTGAATTGACGACACATTCACGTGTGAACAAACTACATTTGCGGTGCTGTGCAATAAAACGGTTTCTAAAATTACAAAATGAACAAACATAACAAATAATACATAATACACTAAATATACATAAGTATATATAACAAATATGCTATGTCATGTTTCGATCTTGAGTATTTGACTATGGCGCGCACATGAAACTAGACCGCGATGATCTGTGCAGAATTTCATTTTAAGGGCGAATTAAAATTCTGTGTGGTCCATAACAATGACTTAATCATTGAATATTTGCATGACATCACAGACCCCTTTACATCCACATGACTGCCGCATCACAGCCACATTGTCCAATTCAATGTTCTTTTGTGTGCTAAATTTCAAGAACAATACAGAATTGTATGATAATTATTTTAATAATAATGAACAAATATGGATGGCAATTGGAAAATCATGTGTATGTTAACGTGGTTAATAATGTAGATTGTGTAGGAAAGCATGCGCGGTTGATATTTAAAACTACGTGTCACGTTATTCTGTTGCCTTCTGTTTCAACAGCAAAAAATAAAATTTTAGGTTCACACATTTTTCACACATTTCTTACCTTGATTCGCTCAGTTCCTGCAAGAGAGGAATGAATTACAAAAAAAAAACAAGAGATTTACACCAAACCATCACACGACCATCCACCCAACTGTAACCACACCCACACACACGTACACAGATGCTGATTGGACACCAACAGACCACTACCACCGATGACTCATGATGGACCTTTTTTAATTGGTAGCTAAAAGCGATTATGCCATGGACAGGAGAATGAACATGCATTGATCTCGTGCAGAAAGACAATGACAGGAGGAAAAGACATAAAGCTTTTCATTGATAGCTATAAATTGTGTACAAACACATATAGGCTCCTAACATATGCAATATAACATGCAAACTACAGTTGACTGAGTGAATGGAAGCATTGCTAAACCATCCTGGAAAAAAAGTTTTCCATAAAGAGCATAAAAGACTCAAACATTTTTATTTTTTTAGTCAGACTTAGTCAGACTTTTTTGTTCATTGAAAATTAGGAAAAAATGCCACATGTTAAAAAATGAACTAAACATTTGATGTAAGTTGTAAATAAATTATACAAAGATATGATAGCGAATCAGAGATGGTTTAGCAGGTCCATTGCCCGAGTTAAGCACAGCGATACTAAGAACAGAGGGCAGGCTGAATGAAGATGATGCTACAGCAAACGCGGTGACTCTAGGACCAAGCGGCTTTGCATTTTAACACTGGAGCTTAGACTGAACTGAACCCATGCGGAGATCAATCCCAGCCTGTACGCTGAGCAGTGATACTGACGTTTCCCATGTCAATCCATCGCCCCTGATCGGCCTTTAACAAAGTGCTACATATAGCAGGGCTACGTGGTAATTATTCAAATACTTTTGAAGGTTTTCTTTGTGGATGGGACTTTAATGCTAAATTTAGCAGAAAATGCTTTGCATAAGATCAAGATGGACAAGATGATCACACTTGTGAACGTGTGATCACACCAAAACACAAGCTGCCCACAGTAATTCAAATAAAAGCTTGTGACTGATAATAGATCTGTGAGAACCACATTAGTGTTGAGAGGGCACTTTCAAATTTACATTTACATTTAGTCATTTAGCAGACGCTTTTATCCAAACCGACTTATAAATGAGGTAAACAATGGAAGAAATTGGCACAACATAAGGACAACGAAAAGCATAAGCGCAATAAAACTGATCTCATATAGCCTACCACAGTATAAAAAGCTAAGTTTTTTTTTTTTTTTTAAGGATAGAAAGAGTAGAAAAGAGATGAAAGTCAGAACTGATCGGTCAGGTGCTGACGGAAGAGATGTGTTTTCAGCCGATTCTTAAAGATGGCCACAGAATCTGCTGATCTTGTAGCAGCGAGCAGATCATTCCACAAATGTGGAACAGATCCAGAGAAGAGAGAATCATTTTTTCAATTTCTGGGATGGCAGTACAAGACGTCGTTCATTTGCAGAGCGTAGGGATCTGGCGGGTACATAAGTCTATATTAGCGAGTGAAGATACGGGGGTGCCGAACCAGTGGTGGTCTTATAGGCCAAGAGCAGAGCTTTGAATTTGATGCGAGCGACTATAAGGAGCCAATGTAATTTAATGAAGAGAGGAGTGACGTGTGCTCTCTTCGGTTCATTGAAGACCACTCTTGCCGCTGCATTCTGGATCATCTGTAGAGGTTTGGTTGTGCAGGCTGGAAGTCTAGCCAGTAGCGCATTGCAATAGTCCAGTCTGGACAGGACAAGAGCCTGGACTAGGACTTGCAAAGCATGCTCGAACAGGAAAGGTCTAATTTTCCTAATGTTGTAGAGGATGCATCTACAGGGTTGGTGCTGGCAACATGATCCGTGAAGTTAACCTGATCATCGATTACCACTCCCATGTTTCTGGCCGTTCTGGAAGGTGTGATGGTCGATGAGCCTAGTTGAATGGAGAGGTTGTGATGAGTCTCTGGGTCGGCCGGGATTACAAGCAGTTCTGTTTTACAAGGTTCGGCTGCAGGTGGTGGACCTTCATCCAGAGCGAAATGTCACTCAGGCATGCTGAGATATGTGCAGAAACAGTCGGATCGTCAGGCTGAAAAGACAGGTGGAGTTGTGTATCATCCGCATAGCAGTGATAGGAAAAGCCATGTTTCCGAATGACTAAACCTAGGGATGTCAAGAGCAACGGTCCAAGCACTGAGCCACCCCTGTATCGAGATGTTGGGACTCAGAGACTTCACCTCTCCAGGATACTCTAAATGACCTACCAGAGAGGTAAGACCTGAACCATTGTAGCACCATTCCAGAGACACCCATAGCCTTGAGGGTTGACAGGAGGATGTGGTGGTTAACGGTGTCAAAGGCAGCAGATAGATCCAGTAGGATGAGTACAGATGAGTTAGAGGCTGCTCTTGCCAGTCTCAGGGCTTCAGTGACCGAGAGCAGCGCAGTCTCGGTGGAATGACCGCTCTTGAAACCAGACTGGTTGCTGTCCAGGAGGTTGTGCTGCGTTAGAAATGAGGAGAGCTGGTGAAATACAACTCGCTCAAGAGTTTTGGCAATGAAGGGGAGAAGAGATACCGGTCTGTAGTTATCTAACAGTGCAGGATTAAGAGGTTTCTTCAATGGGATTGAGCATCCTCCTGAAATGAACCACAGAGGTCAAAATAAAGTAAGGAAGGAATGAAGATAATAAAGAGAGAGAGGGGGGGAGGACTGGGTGGGAGGGAAAGTAGAAAGAGTGTGGATGAAAGAAAGAAACGAAGGAAATAGAAAGAGGGACAGGGAAGAAGGGAGAGAACCAAAGAACAGACAAAGAGAAATTGGGATGGGGAAAGGCAACGAACGAAAGAGCTAGGGTTGCAGGGAAAGAAGGAAAGATAGAAAGCAAGAAAGAAAGAAAGAAAGAATGAAGGGAGGGAGGGATAAAATAAAGGGTAGAAGGGAGATAACCAAAAAAGCAAGAGAAACTGGGATGGGGAAATGAACGAACAAACGAAAGAAAGAAAGAATGAAAGAAAAGGTATAGCAGAAATGAGAAAAAGAAAGTGATAAAGAGAGAAGAGGGATAGAAAGAAAAGAGAGAAAAGTAGGAGGAAGAAAGGGATAGAAGGAAGGAGAGAGGGACAGGGTAGGAGGGAAAGGAGGAAAGAGAGTGGGTGGGTGGATGCATAAGATGAAAGGAACGAACGAACGAACGAACGAAGAATGAAGGATGGAAGGAGTTCAAGAGTAAGAGAGAGGGGGAAAGAAAGAAAGTAGCATGGAAAGAAGGAAGGAGAAAAGGAAATAGCGAGGGAAAAAAGGAAATAAAGAAAGTGAGTGAGAGGGATGAAATTAAAAAGTAAAGAGAAACAGATGGGGGATGGATTAAAAAAAGAAAGAGAGGGAATTAAGGAAACTTCCGGAATTCTCCTAAAATGTTTCAAATGAGCCAAATCAGTCACAAAGTGTTGTAAGGCAAAATCCTGACATCAGCACACTGATTCTACTATAAAAACACTCACACTTACCGTTTACAATCAAATACTGATTCAAAAAAGCATGAACTTTTTAGCTTTTAAAAGCTTGCCATTTCTATTTTTATAAAACAAACACATTTGCATAAAAAAAAAACAAGACAGAAAAACAGCAAGAAGCCGCATTAGCTTATAGCCAAGAGCGCTTGGAATCACCAAGTGCGACTGCTCGTCTTCCCGCAAGCCCATGCAAGTGCTGAGCAATACGACAGATGACATCACAGCCATGTGTGCCACAAACAACCCAGAGGTGATGTCTGGCTGCTTGAATTAGGGCTCATCATCCAAACGTTCTGTGTATTGGTGAGAGTTAATCACAGATGGCAAGACATGGAGGAAATAAATGAGTAGCCGGCACAAGGCGACAGACTCGACCAAACAGAAGCCAATGGAGCGGTCTGCCCTACAACACCTCGCAGTTAAAGCAGTTAAATTGATCCGTTTCTTGGTTCGATTTGACTTTTTTGGAAAGTCACATGTGGTTTGGACAAGAGAAGAGTATCACTATGCTCAACTTACAGAGCTGAAGTCTGCAAAACCCAATGTAGAGTCTTTAGAGGCTTTACTTGAAGCAGGTGGACCGAATGGGTCTTTGCCACTAAACGGGTCTCCCGGCCCTTTTTTACTCTGAAACGGATCGGCCGGGTCGGCGCTGAAAGGCTGGAAGGGATCCGTCGTCTTGGCCGAATCCGTGGAGCCGGGCATGTTTACTGGAGTGCTCTTACCTGAGAGATTGAGAAATTAGTAAATTAGTTTTTACTGGTCAAAGTGAGGGTAATAAAATACAAAAAAAAAAAGAGATAACGCTGTGTAAAGTGAAGAGCAAAAAATAAATAAAAAATAAGGTGCAGCCCCTAAATGCCTGCGGGCACAATGAAGATGTTTCATTACGTCGCCCATTTGAACCTACAATCTTTCGGTTAACATCCCCGATCTTTAATCACACGGCCACACCACCCCTGCATCTTGAAAAAACCATGAGAAGAGCAACATACCCACGATTTTCACCCGTGAGAATGATTCATATAACAAATGCACAAAAAAATTAACATTTAAAGCTGCTGTAACTTTAGCCTCTCTATCGCCCTCTCTGTTTAAAACATAAAACTGCAGGTTACTTTACCTACTTCTATTCGGTCTCGTTTTTTTTCCCTCAAATTATAAATCATAGAGAAAATTACATTACGTAATTACATAAACCTTGGAAACCTGTGGATGTCATCTGGTCTCATTTCTCCACAAGCTTGACCTAAAATCCCACTGGTGGTTGAAGCTTGTGTGATGCGGTAACTATCTTGCCTAATGCGAAAGAACAAATCACTTTCTTTCCCACACACACCCATACAGTTCAAAGATTTCATTTATCTTACAGGAAAAAAATCTTCGCAACTAATTTTAGACATTTGTGCTGACAACGCCATCATACAGAAAGTTGGCGAGGACGTTCAGATAAAACAAACGACACATATGCGAACTTCTTTTTTTCTTCTCGCACTGTTTGCAAAGACTGGCATTCTCTTACTCGTGAGAACTGTGAACTGGTTGCTGGTTCCTCTAAAGGTGTTAACCGCATATTCAATAGGGCTGTTTTTTTGTTGTTAATTTTACCAGACCAGCAATCAGTTTTTCTCTGTCAGTAAACGGAATTGTAACCCGCGATAAAACCCCACCCTGCGAGAGGGAAACCAGTAAAAAACAAGCAGTGCTCTTCAATGAAACGACATGGATAATGATGTCTTGTATGATTTTCCATTTGAAAACATATCTAAATGCAACATAAAAGAGAAATAGTACTGTTTGCTTTTTATTTTATGTTTTACTCTTACAAAATACCAATCACGATATATGCATGTGGCATCACACCCACTGCCCTGCAAACTACTGGCAAAAATTATGCTTTCTATTGCATTCGATTCAATTTGCTATTACGCACATAACTGACTAAAAATCGACGCATTATCATCATTAAATAATTTTAAGCCATTTATTATCCAAGCAACTGCATTCAACAGGTTAAAGACACTGTTTTTGAAAAACAGCACAAAGGAAAAAAAAACACTCGGTTGTGGCAGCTAGGCCACACAACCCACTTAAGTGTGTACACACACGCGCACGCGCACGCGCACGCGCACACGCACACGCACACGCACACGCACACACACACACACACACACACACACACACACACACACACACACACACACACACACACACAGAGAGAGGAAGTGGAGAGGGGTGTGTAAATGAGCACATCCTGCTGGCAAGTGCAGGCTAACCGCACATCATCCAAGCGTGTTAGATATACCACCCAAAACACACCGAGCAAACCTTCTACTCTAACCTCCATAACCAATTTCAATCTCTGTCACATCAGGAAAACACTCCCCTGTTTTCTAGGATGAAACGACAGACTGTGAAAAAGTGAGCAGCACAGATTCGCCTTCAACTAAAGACTGCAGAGAGGAAACCGTGCAGGTATCCTTCCATTCAGGGGTTGAGAATTGGGCCCGAGATAAACTACAGCACATTTTTTAGTAACATGCTTAACTTAACATCTTATCTATTACCTCAACTTCAATATCCCGTTGACATCTAAGGGAAGATGAACCAGGATGTATGAAATATCAATGTGGATAATCAAAACTGCAAAGCCAGATTCTCACGAGTTGTGTGTTTGTTTACAAGACATGTGAATGCGTGAGCTGAGGTCGATATCTTTTTGCAAAAATGCTTTCACATACTTTCACAACACCTGTGGAGATCGTTCATTGCTGTACTTTGCTGACTATCTTGAATCTTAATACCAAGAACAAATAGAAAGATATTCAAATAACACTCTGAAACCTTCATTCATTCTTAAGCACACTATATAGATGTCTTAAATAGCCATAAACGTACGTTTTGTTTATGGGACAGTAGAGAAAGTTGAAATGCTTACCGCTGGGTGGTTTGGGCCGTGGTGGTATGCTTTTCTTGGGCGGAAGGGCGGGCATGTCTTGCTTTCGGCTGAAGGGGTCATCTACAAAGCCCTACAATTTAACCACAGCAGAAAGAAGTTTCGTGCCATCAGCCACGAGGTGCAAATGCCGCAAATTACAATGGAACAATCGAAACCACATCTAACAAATAACACGCTGTATGTGAGAGAGAAAGGGAATTGATAAACGCGTTCTCTACCTTTGACATTTGGCTGAAGTCCGCAAATCCACTGTTACTGCCGAACGAACTGCTTCCGAACGGGTCCAATGTACCAAATAAATCTGGAAACGACACAGAAAACAAACTCTCAGTGCATCCGAACAAATGTGGCTGTAGCAACAATATACACAGTCTAATTCTAGTCAGCTCATTTTTAAATAGCCTTTAACATCGTTTCACAAATAAGGTATGCAGTTTTGACAGTCTATGGTTACTTTACATTATACTCGCCCCTTTATTTAATAGGAATGAAAAACTGTAATCGTTTTGGGGTGAAGACACGACAAGTGTGTGAATGAAGAGACCAAAACATCCCGTTTACATGTCACATTGCAATCCCATGTGATCATTGAAGCCACAAAAAATTAAATAAAAGTACTTTAATGAAACAGAGAAGCAGCCTGAACCAAACAGGTACAAGCATCTTTTTTCCACCTCATGAATTCAAAGCAACTTTGTTTTTGTTTTATGTACAACCCACATGTTTGAAAAAAGAAAAAACCACGTCAAGCGTTTCCTGGCACTGCCTCGGTGTCAAACGCAGATCTGCAGTCGACTCTGCATTAACGAAAAAGCTGAGAAATGTCATGGCCCCTGTCCGCTGCTGCATGGGAACCATCTTGACGGCTTCTTCGCATGTTTCTCTCACAGAGCTCTTAGTGGTCTTCAGAAAAAACGAGAGTGTTGCCACTGGGCACGAGGTGTGAAATGATCACCCTGCTCGAGCGTGTAATACCCGGAGCGAAAACCTCTCGGCGTTTGAGAGCGGACAAGCTTTTGCCATTTCTAGCTTATGCCAGATCAGTTTCAACGTGAGAAGATGCTGATCTTTAAAAAAAAAAAAAAGTGATTCAGCAAAAAGACTACCTTGGCCTTTCGGTTTGGGGCTGGTGGAGATGAACGGGTCGTTGCTTGGGAAGTGATGACTCTACAATAAGAAGAAAGGAGATGGTCGAGAATTGAAACGTTACAAATTCGAGAACACATTTTTGAGATGACTTTCTACCTTTGAGGGAAGGGTGGCGCTTTTGCTAAAAGGATCGGATTGGTTGAACGGGTCCGGCTTGGAAGGCTTCTTAAAGAAATCTTCAGAGGAGGTCCTAAAGGGGTCGGCCTCTTTGAAAGGATCTCCTCCGAAAGGATCTGCAAGAATTCCCATCTTTTTGGTTAAAATGTTTTAATGTTGCTTATTTGTCTATGTGGTGTTTTAAGATAAACCATGTGCAAATGTATCATTTTAAACCATTGCTTAGTATTTTCTGTCTTTACCAAAGACAGTTTAAAAAACTGTGTGAAGCTGCTCTAAAGAGCCCAAGGACATATAAATATCATCATTTACATGATATCATCACATTTCAAACAAAGCAAGTGAGGAACTGAAAATCTCATTTATTACTGAGGGGGAACTGTGCAAAGGTCTTTGAACACGATGTTCAGCAGCATGAAGCTGGGAACTTTGTGCCAAAAGTGTGGTGCATTAAATGCACCATTTAATAAAACAAATATAAAAACTTTTGAGCACTTTCTCATAAGGTAACAGTTACACGCATGATCTCAAATATTCGTCACGCATTCAGATGTACCAAATACCTGCCACAGTGGAGGGCTGCTTTGAGAAAGGGTCATTCTGGAAAGGATCACCTATAACAGAACAGAAATAAAGATGGAGATGAGTAAGTTAGCCATCACCATAGCCAGTAGGGTAATCTGAATGAAACAGGACATGGGTCATCACCTTTGAATGGGTCTGTTTTAAAAGGGTCCTCAGACTGGAATGGGTCCGTGTGCATCTCCTGAGGAGCGCTGTTGAACGCAGCCGTCTTCACCTTGAAAGGGTCCTCCTGCAACCAGTTAAAACAAACAATCTTTACCCTAAAGGCAGAATTCTTGTCACATAGGTTTTATACTTTAGCATGACAACAGTTTAACCTGCCGTCACATTCAACAAGCTTTTAACGCAAATGCCTAAGAAACAGGCCACCGACATGTTTAGCTCACAAGTGAAGTTGGAAAACAATAACACTTGTAATAGGAACCTTTGAGTGTATTTCAACTATTTGTGCAGTTTTTTCAACTACTCAGCTGTTCCAAATAGCAGCCGCAACACAAGAAGCTCTGTTGAAAGGGTTGGGTTTCCAAATTGCACCTTTGCATGCGAGGCATAACTCAGAAAGAAAAGCAAGCAGGGGTTTCCTCCAGAAACCAAAGAATGTCAAACGGAATTTCTTTTCATAGTCTGCAGTCACTGAAGTTAATGATTGTTTAGAAACGCTCAGGCTAGTATGAAGCCTATGAACAATATCAAAGTGACACTGTGTATGATACTGTAACATCGTCACAAAGAAACTGAACAAAAAAATCTGTTTAGTCGGAATTGTTGTACATCACAAAAGCCGTCAGTCTCACCATAGCCCCGAATCCTCCGTTCTCCTTCTCCGGAAACCCCTCGCTCATGTCGGCCAGGTTGGTCATGCTGCCCCCGTGGGTGCCGTTCAGAGTGCTGCTGTACTGCTCAATATTCTTGCTGATCTCGTGCTGGCTGTCCTGAATCTGAGACAGTTTGCTCCGAGCCTGTGACACACATCACAGATACACAGTTTTTAGGTTTTGAAAGTTGTTACAAAAAAGTTGTGTTTGACTTGTAGCTTCATTAGTAAATGTATTTGTATGATGGTAGTGACGAAGTTTTTTTTACATTTGTCGCCCCCTAGCAAACACATGAGGTAATGCACTCTCTCACTGTTTTGGAGACATACAACAGCTTTGTATGAGGACCAAAATGTAAGATTGCTAGCTAACAAAATGGAAGTGAACTGAACCTGGTTGATCTCATCTTGCGTGGCTTTGAGGGACTTGATAATAGTTTCTAGCTGAATCCTGCCAGCTTGTAAACTCTGCTCCAGCTGAGCCTCCTCCTGCTGCAGATGGTTCAGATCGGCCTTGGCCCGGCCCAGTTCCTCCTCTTGACTCTGCAGGTCTGACTCCTGCGAGTGGATCTGACTCTGTAGGGACGTGATCTAAACACCCAAAGTGGATCAGTGAAGTTAAATCGATCTCAACTCAACTTTTCTTTATGTTCTGATCTTTTATCAATACAAGATGGGTTGGTACTCACCATTTGCGACTCTTCCTGGCACTTCTGTCGTACGTCGTTGAGCATGTCCTCCAGCTTCGCCTTCTGTTGGTCCATCTCCTCCAGCCGGTCCTGGGCGTCCTGTTTCTGGGCCTCAAGTTCTTGAAGGGTGGACGTCTCTCGGTCCAGATCGTTCTGCATGTCCTGTTAAAAACACATTGAAAAGACACTTTAAATTTCTTTTCCAACACACTGAAAATGAATTGAGACTGAGGCTGATCGTAACATTTTGCCTAGCATGTACCTTCCACAGGAGAAAAATATTTTTTTCTCATTTGTAAAAAATAGTGTGAGCGCCCCCTTGTGTTAGCTTTATATGGATAAATGTACATCTTGAAATGTAATATATAAATACTGTGTAAAATACTTGAAATTAAATCCAACATTACACTCTAAACCCATATTGCTTTAACCACTACCCAATTCCTTCCTGTTTTAAACTTCAATGCCATTCTTACCTGAACTTCTGTGGTTTTGTGTCTAATGGCCTCTTCTGTTTCTCTGATGTCCTGTTCCAAAGTGTATTTCTCTCTGTGGGAAAAACAAAAAAAACACAACAACCTTTAGCGACCGTACCACACAGAAACGCCCTCGTACCCACCTCCTTCACACACAAAAACCGCCACACACAAAACAGAACCGTGACAGCCATAAGAGGGCTTTACCTGAGCGTCTCCCAGTGTGTGAAAGCAAGAGTACTTATGCAGCATGAAGAACAAGCAATGAAAAAAAAAGAGTTTTTAAAAAATGTGTTAAACGGACACACATGGATGAGGACGGGGTGATGACCAGAGAGAGGAAACTTGTCCACCACCAAGAACTTTCTGGTACCTTTCCTCTCTTCCTTTGAAGTGTGCATGTTAAAATCTAAAGAGGTAAATGTTCAGAAACGACAGATTCACTGGGTTTGATGGGGAGGGTGGATGACAAAAATGGAAGATGATAATAAACAAGGATGCGAGATTTAAACAACTTGGGCATTTATAAAAATAAAAGAAAACAGAAAAAGCTACGTAGGAGAGCCAGAATATTATTTAATGTAACTCCAATTGTGTTCGGCTGAAAAAGGGAAGTTGAGTAAATTATGAGAATTTTCATATTTTGGTGAACAATTCCTTTAAAAGTCAATCCAGATTTATAAATCGAATATCACCCAAAAAATATTTTTCATTGTTTGAACAGATCCCAGTCGACTCAGAAACCCAGCGTGTTGTATTACCTCTGCAGCTGTGCGATCTCTTGACTTATATCGTCCAGTTCTTTGATCCCCGTGAACTCGCCAGAACCCACAGAGCTGGAGCTGTCCTGTGTGACGGGAGCAAACGGTCAATACTGCCGCTTTCATCGGACACATGATACCACAACACCACAAACGCACACACACGGAAGGGTAAAGGAACATCAAGAGGCCACCACACAGGAGCAGAATGAGACGTCCTCCACCTCTACAATCAATACAAGGGGAAGTCAAGAAACGGCAGCGTTCACAGCACTGGACCTGTCACAAATGCTTTCCAAATCCATGTCTCTGCAAACAGGCTACCGAAAGCATTTGTTTAGTCTTTTTTTTTCCAAATTCACCTACCCATAACTTGAACATTATTGCCTGATTTTAGCCAGTGATTAAGGCATAAACATCAGCAGCGTTAAAATATGGATAGAGAGGAAAACAACATGTTTGTCATTATAATATATGTATATACAGTATATATTCTAAGGTTGGAGGTTATAAAAAATACCATATTTTTTCATTCATCATGATTAACCAATGTTAGTGGCTCTCTTGCTGTCTATTAAAAACTAAATAAATCACATTTTAATCTACTTAACATCAAGGGTTTGGTCATCGCTCTAAGCTACCAATGAGAAACTGACATCCGTACAAAAAACGAATACACATGATATGCAGAAAGAGATTTTTACCCGGCGCATCTCGGACAACGCAGCCATCTCAGAGCCCACTGGTGTCATATATCCCGATAGACTCTGAAAAGAGAGAAAGCAAAGTGCTGAATATTGACAAGTGATTTACAGAACTATGTAATATTAGATAAGACAATTAGAGAAGGGAGTGAATCTAAAAAAAGCTCTTGATCATATTTCTCTATATGTAATTATAACAAAAGTGTATCTTATTTTAAAATAATTTAGATTTAGATCAAATTTCAAGTATTTAAACAACACCTAAATATTGGTTGTGTTTACTATATGCTGATTTTTATACCAGAAATCTGTATCTTCTTTTAGTAAAAAAAAACATTATTTATAAGTTGAGCTGATGGGTACGATTTTGCACAATTAGTCAATTTGATGCCATTTGACTTCAAACTAAGTACATAATATAACCTGCAATTTTATGTTATAAACAGAAGCTATAAACCGCAGTTTACAATACTTTACATATAAAATTATATTTATACTTTAACATATAATACTTTTTACTTGAAATATTTACAATACAAAAATAAGACAAGATGGTTTCCATTACTTTATTAATAAGAATTCCTTTTATTTTATTTGAATCCAATAAGCTTAACTCACAGGCCCCGGCGTGCCGCGTTCAGATGGCGGTATCATGTCCGGAGTCAGAGCCTGTGGTGGGTCCAAGCCTTTGCTCACTTTCAGCTGAATCAGATGCATGGCTAGAGAGAACTGCTCACGCGTGAGTTTACCCATTTGTCTGGTGTCCGCCAAAGCCCTGAAAGAAGTAAAAAGAAGTCATGTATGTGGCTAAACAGGAAGTGGGAGGAAAAGCACACTTTCTGAAAACAGCCTGTGTGAACAAAGGCACTGCTCAAAAGTACCAGATATATGCCAGGATGTTTTGAGGAAGCCCGGAGTGCATGAAGATTTCTTTGACTTCTTGGCCGCTGACGAAACCGTCGAGGTCTGTGTCTGTTTTTAGGAAGATGTCGTCATAGCGGCTCCTGTCTGCAACTGGCACCACCCAGTTTACAGAATGCTGATGGAAGAAGTAAAAACAAATCAACAACAACAACTTCAGGCACTCTTCTTACGTACAACACCATTATCACAAAAAGTATCATGTGAAGTAACTGCTGTATTAGTTTAGAAGCTAGTTTAGTTTAAGTCATTTTTGGCAAAAAAAAAACTATTTTTGCAATTCCAATCACACACTTCAGCATTGAAACCAGCTTTTAAATTCAGACTTTCCAGACACTAGAGAGGCAATAAATGTGTTAACCTGTGATGATTTGATGGTGTGTTTTGGAGACAAACTCCCAGCGCTGTTTAGGGAGTTCATACTGCCGTGAGAAGGGGTGGACCGCAGACTGTCTTTTGGCGGTGGGGGGCTGCCTGGCAACACCGGCACCGTGCCGGACAGACAACCTGATGATTTCTTTCGTTTGGATGGAGGGATAAGGGAGGAGGGCAGAACAGAGGGTACAGGCTCCTTCTCCAGGGCGCGGTACACCAGATGCATAGCCTTGATAAAGACGAATTTAGACAGTATTATCCATCTTGGTTTCTTCAAATCATAACTGATATTACTTCCATATAACAGTCCCACCAAAAGTTCACAATCAAGTCAAGGGAACTGCATTGTGGGATATCTAATTATATTATTGTTATCAGCCACTATACAGTACCCTACACAGCATGCTCTGTTTGTTTACTGTATGTTCCATGTTCATCCAGGCTTTTCATGCAAACAGAAAATCTGCATACTTGCGCACAACGGTCATATGGTAGTAACAGAAAAAATGATTTTGTATGTTTTTCATTTAGAAAATAGCCATTGTTTGCTATGTTTATTATATTACAAATAATAATCACTCACCACTGCAAACTCATCTTTGTCCAAGTGTCCATCTTTGTCTATATCACTCAAATCCCACACCTGATCACACGAGAGATTCATTACATTTGGTCTACAGTTTATAGAAAAAGTGCTTAGCGTGAATTTCTACCTTTCCAAGGACATCCACAGGTAGTTTGGAGTTTATTAAGACTGGTTTGACCTTCTCACCCGACAGTAGTCCATTTACTGGAGCAAGACTTTCAAAAATACCATCAAACTTGCTCTTTTCCTCAGGCTGAAATATAAATTGAAATATAGTTTTTGCCTAAGATTCACAAAAATCACATATGCCAAAAGCAAAAAATCTAAATCGTTCAAAATTGCGTACCCGCACAGCCCAATGACTTTCATTGGACGATGTTACAGAACTTAGCGATGGGCTGCTGTGATCCTTCTGGAAAAGATATAATGAAACCTATGAGCTTAATATTCTTAATATAAGATTGGCAAACACTCATCAACAGAAGGGTAAAAGGAGACTCACAAATTTAGGAGGGGGAACGGAGAGGTTTAAACAGTTAAGACTGATGTCATGGCCACTCTGTGCGCAAGCCACGAGTCGCAGTGCAACATAGAATCCCTGATAACAAACCACAAGAAAAAGATATCAATAGATATCAATAATGTTTGGAATGTAGATGATCAAAGATATACAAATGTGTACCTGTTTATCCAAGAAACCTTTGCCATCTGGATCGGCTAAATCCCAGATCTGAGAAAAAAACAACCGGACATTCTTGAAATACAATGCTCAAAAATTTAAGAAAAGATTAACAATTTACCAAAACACCTACCTTCCCTAAAGTGATGTCTGGCAGACCCGATTTCTTCAAGAACAGTGCAGCCTCTGTGGGTCCAACCCTTCCAGTGTTTCCTGGGTCCACCTTCAAAACCAAACAAAAAAGTAAACATTGACTTCACTCTTTGAAGAGTTTCAGAGTTGAAATCTGATTTGTCTATGTGACCACAGTACATTGAACCATAACGCATCCAGTTACAAATAACATGCGGTCGGCATACATTATTTTGACCTTACCTGTCTGTAATAGTGTTCATATACAGGGTTCCCGCTTGACAGCTAGGGCGAAAGGGAAGAGAGGTATGAAAACACAGTGCATTCAAGCGAACCCACAACTTTTGCATTGCTAATGCAATGCTCCACCAGCTGAGCTACAGGAACATTTTGTCAAAATACATATTTTACACAATTAATAATAAACACATATCAATATCAAACAATACATTGAATACACACAATTATGTGCACTATACATGTTGTGTATTATGTATTTATTATATATTCAGTTTGCCATTTGATTATTTGTCACGTGTACAATCCTGCTAGTAATGCACATCAATCAGTCCATTTATCTAACTGCATATTATGATTTATGAAACCCATCATGCAAATTTAGTTGCAAATCTATAATCCTATACTTAAAAAGTCCCATAAATAAAAGTAGACGCATTTTATATCCATTACACTTGTATTAAGTGCTTCATTGAAAGCCTTCCAATGCTTACTGACGTTAATTCCCATTATTGCTAAACTAAACTAGCGGTTCAACACATCCGTCTAAAGCAGATAATAACTGTTATTAAATGTTACAATGTTCTCTATTACCATTGTATAGGTTTCCATAGTGCATTATAAAATATAAACATATTCTGAATGTGAACGTTTACGTACAGCGTAAAAAAAACACAATTTCGGCGTTTATGCTGTTCTAGTGTATTGCGGCTAGCTTGTGACATCAGTTTAACCCCGCTGATGTATTTCTCGGTGATGTAACTTCCTGATATCTTTATATGTTTATTTAACGAATATTTTATCAAAAATAACATTAACATTTATGTTATTTTCCTCGTATATCACGTCAGGCACGAGATAAAAAGCGCGCTAGTCGGCTAGCAAACTGCACCCGATTAACGAGGCCCGTGACATTTTCGAGTTAAACGACGTTAAATCTAACCGGTAACATCGATAAAGGGATCAATTCATCACTCATTCACAGACTCGTTCTCTGCATGTCTGCGTTTGCCTCAAAACATCTCGTGAAATGGATGTTTTATCTGTTTTTACCTGAGATAGGGTCGCGAGCGCTGCCATCTTTTCCCTGTTGCTGCGGAAACGGAGGGTGGAGGGGACTCAGGGGAGGGAGGGGGGAAAGCGGAATGTTCATCACATAACGTTACTTGGATGATCATCATCACAGAACATCACTACATAAAACCAAGTGTGGTTTTCTAATGCTAAAGATCTGTCAGTCCTAATCCAGAAAAGCACTCCACAACATTTGCATGTGTATTAATATATAATCGCGAGGCCAAGAGTCGTATTAAAGGGACAGTTCACACAAAAATGTAAACTCTTTCATCATTTACTCACCATCATGTCATTTCAAACATGTATGACTTTTCTGGGGAACACAAAAGTTTTTGAAGAACGGTTACATTGGCCCTCATTGACTTCCAGTGAGAGACCACACAAAAGCCACATTTTCTCAAGATATATTCTTTTGTGTTACCCTGAAGAAATACAGGGTTTGGTTTTGAACGATATGAGGGTGAATTAATCATGTCAGTATATTTGAAGGGGTTGGTTCCAAAATGAGACAACTCCTATTTTATTTCATTTTTTTTCAAAAAAATCATGTTTTTTATTATGTTATCGTGTTTTTATTGTGTTAGTTAGCTGTATTTTCGAGTTATTAAACCAATTGCAGTTTGATTTATATTAATTGGAATGCCCAATATAAAAACATGATATTTATCTAATTTTGGAACCAAACTCTTCATTTATTTTTGGCCGAACTATCCCCTGAGACTAAACGAGTCACGACATAATCTCATTCATTCAAAGGTTCAAGCTAATATTTTAACGGAAAAAAAAACATTTAAACATTTCAGTTATGCAGAATTCATATTTTGTCCATTCTATTTAAAGTAGAAAAGTATAAGAAGCAGATTCCATAAGAATGTATGTTAAGAATAAACGATACACAATAACGTAAATATACAGCATACAAAATAAAATTAAAAATTAAAAAAATGCTATTATGTATAATTTATAACCGCAATAAACGATATCTATGTTAAGATAGTATCAAAGGTCTCATGTCTGTCAAATACATTAGAGATCCATTCAAAAACGCTCTTCCAACAAGAGTATTGAGTACCTCTCCTCTGATTGGCCGAGCGCGTCTCAAAAACGATTCCTATTGGCCGAGCCGCCCTTCTGCCATGCCCCGCCATTGGAACCTAGAAACAGCGCCACAATTTATTTTCGAGTAGTTGCGTTTGTTGAATGCGTTCGTCTCGTATGTCATGTTTATTGGCAACAACTGGCATTTCTCCGTTCATCTGCACGCTGAATGAGTTTAATCGTTAACTCGAGTTGATTAGACGCGTCTTGGCGCGTTTAGTACCGCTCGAAAGGCTGCACGGGCAGTTTTAACACATTTGCGCCCATACGTGTACACAAACTCACGCATCCGCAGCTGAAGTTGGAGTATTTCGATTAAAACACGACGAAGGCATGTTAAATGAGTTTAGACAACCTAGAGGTAAGATATTAAACATTTAGCATGTGTTATAATGATGTATTATATATGTTTGTATGTATTTTCTAGTTGTGCATTAAAAGGCACGTTAGCACGTCAGCTAAATCCGCCCAACATGACAAACTTGTTAGCAAACATATAAGAAAGCAAAACATGTGCACGTTGTAATTACTGTGTAGCTTATATTCGCAGGATAGCTGTCTATTATATTAATCTTGCATTTTTTTGTAATACAGGATGAATCGTGTTCAAGTGGATTTTAAAGGGTTGCCACCCCATATATTAGAGAATAGCGTCAGATCTGAAACACTGCAGAATCTCAGGTATCTACATGTTTTTCTACGTAATATCTCTTAAATACAATTAATATAAAAACAATTGATCACATGGTTTTGCATGATGCTTTTAGGTCCTCAGACAGTGTCCTCACTCCTTTGACATTCCCAAAATCGAAAGTCTCTCTTTGGGATCCCACTCCCAGTGGTGATGTTGTGAGTTTACATTTTTCATATTACAGGTAAGTTATTATGTCTTCGGTATTAGTGGATTATTTCTGTGGTTTGTTTGAATAACATTTTGTGTATTTCAGAAATCCGAGACTGCTACTTGCTGAGAAAGCATTGCGTTTAGCTCACCGCCATGCCAGACAAAGCAATAAGCCAACGTTTTCCTGTTTTCTGCTCGGGACGTTGGC
Source organism: Triplophysa rosa (assembly GCF_024868665.1). Lineage (NCBI taxonomy): Eukaryota > Metazoa > Chordata > Actinopteri > Cypriniformes > Nemacheilidae > Triplophysa > Triplophysa rosa. The sequence continues at coordinate 10,512,194 of NC_079914.1, forward strand.
GGTAGACAGCGGTGAGTATATTGTCTGTGCTTGGACACCCTTGGTTCATGTTGAAAGGGATAGTCCACCCAAAATGAATTACTCATCCTCAAGTTGTTCCAAACCTGTATACATTTCTTTGTTCTGTTGGACACAAAATTTGATATTTTGAAGAATTTAGGAAAACAAATAGTTCTGGGGCAACTTTGACTAGTGAGTAAATCATGACAAAATTTTCATTTTTGGGTGGACTGTCCCTTGAAACCTCCCCGTGTCCTGTAATAACCCAGATTTCATTTTCCTAGATGAGGAAGGTGTGACGATTACTCTGGATCGTTTTGATCCAGGCAGAGAGCAGACGGGATGCCCTGGAAAAGCACCAACCGCCCTCCTCCCTGGAGACACCCTCGTGCCATGTGTGTTTGAATCCCAGCATGCTACTGGCAGGACAGTGCACTCGGGGGAGGACTTTAACATCACTTTTAAGGTAGCTGATCCGAATAAAGTCAGAGACATAAGCGGCAGCACGTGTTTAGGATCTAACGGCTGTTGCTAGGGCAACATTTGAGGCGTAATACGTTATTACCTGTCAGGAACAGATGCCCTGAGTGTGACGTGTTACTTTGGAGACATGTGATTATAGAGTGAATTGCGCTGGTCCCATCTGGCGTGGTTTTCTTGGTTTCCTAATTTGCTTTTGGCAGTTTTTTTGTAATAACCTCATGACTATTAAGTTATAAAAATATTTAGACATTTTTAACAGTCAAGTGTCCATTTCTGTCATTTTGTATATTATGAATGAATCTGCAAGCATTACTTGCCTGTTCATTGCCTCCTAGATGCTCCAACACTGTTGCTGCAGTAAAGAGACGCTCGAGTTATCCAAACTCCTTACCTTGCGTGCCCGTATCAGCTGCTCCGAAAACATGGACAGGCTCACCTTTGACCTGTCCTGGGCAGCGGTCACCGTGGCATGCACGCTGGACGCAGTCCCCGTCCGGTCAGTGCGTGTTATACCGACCGCTCTTGCCCGGAACCTCAGCAGCTCGGCAGGTGTGGGTCAAAACAGCAGGAAACGTGGGTAAGGAAAAATGTCTATTTGCCTGCATGGCCATACTTGTTATAGCTATAAAAGCTGTGAAACGGCTTTGCATGTTTTAAAATGTGTAAAATATTACATTACTTAGATTTCTTACCATGGATCAGACCCGCAAACTTCTCCTCATACTTGAATCTGATCCGAAGGCTTATATTCTTCCACTAGTAGGAATGTAAGTAGCTTATTGTTTAGAAAAGGTGACTCTGTTTACTACTTTATTCTGTTGGCTGGTACTGTAATCCAGCCCTCATTAATTACATGCTTAGAATCCTGCAAGATGTTCAGAATAGGTGTGTTACAGTACTTCTCTTTGGCAGATGGCTGAGTGGCGTTACGCACATCCATAATCCCCTGGTGTGGGCGTGGTGTCTGAGGTACCTGTACAGCTCCACCCTCCAGGACAAGTGAGTGTCCCATCTGTTTGTAGCTCCTATGGGGTCCATCATTTAGCTTTAAAATAAGATTAATTTACAAGAATACTGATGACAAAATTGATCCCATTTTACAGTCCTGCTTTTATGGTTCACAGTTGATCCTTTTTTGTTGTTTCTAAGAAAAAAGATTTTCACCGTGATTCTGTAGTTTTATTCTATAACACTTTCTCTGTCTCTAAAACTAGTTTTCTGTTGTGTATGTAACTAAAAAATTATTAAATAAATGTTTAATTCATTCCTGATCAATTAAATTCCGTCCTTCTGAATGCTGTTTCACTGAATATTGTTTATGTAAGGAAAATGCAAGTGCCACTTTATGTTGTCTTAAAGTCTCATCACCATTTTGCCATGCATAAAATGTAAGAAAAAAAAATCTCTTTCTATATATGAAATATATGGAGACATCCGGGAGTAGAATAGCAGTAGTTGAATAACAAGTTAATAATGAATCAAATTTGTGTTTAGAATTCCCTTTTAAAACCTCAGCCATTAAAATGGAATTTCTTCCTTGTGTTCCTTTCAACTGTGGAAAGCATGTGTGCACCTGAAACCTTTTGTTTATATTTTCAGAGTGATGTCAGAGAGAGGGGCTTTCCTGGTGGTTCTGTATTCTCTGACCCATCGGGATCCAGAGTTTTACCAGTGTAAACCATGCGCCAGACAGCAGCAGCAAATGACTTTTCAGCTGCTCACCAGCACAGAGTCTTTCACACTCTACAAGGTCAGTGTGTCCATCAAGAAAACCAGGTTCCACATTGATACGAGTCAACGAAATTTAAGATGGGACTTTCCAACTTAAATGAATTAAAATTGAAGCTTGTCATTGCATGTTGTTTACATCTGTGGCTTTTTAGAGCAAAACCTCATTACTTCCTGTTACCAACTTCAGCTCATTGTTTTAGTTAGAGAATATCACTTCCTGGGTGGCTGTATTTAAATGCAATGATTTTTATCCCTCAACCTATAGAAAGTAGAGCCTTCGGAGGGTCGACCATTACAGTTTGAACTTAGTGCCGAGAACCAGAATCAGGAAACCGTGCTATTTGAGGAAGTGCTGTCTCAGACTGTGTTAACAGGGTACCGCTCATTTGTTTTTTCTTCATCATTTGTGGTTTACCACATTTTGAATTGCATTAATATTTGAGGTTTAGTGTGTGTTTGGCTTTGATTGAAATTAGCGGAATGTCATGTACTTGATATAAGAAGCTATTATTTATATAATTAAGACATAATTTCTGCTTTCCATGTCAGGGGGGCTCTCGCTGCATCTCAGAATAAATTGTCCATCAGTGATCATGACTCAGGTGTAGAAGACGAAGATCTCTCTCCTCGGCCATCTCCAAACCCCCATCCTGTCAGTCAACAGGTTTGTTAGCGCGTGAGCTATATTTCGTACAATGCTTTGACCACCTTATTTATCTCTTATTAATGCATTATCTAATTTATATTCATCCATTTGTGAATATCCTAAATGTTTTCTTTCAGACCAAGAGAGTACATCCTTCAGTACCAGAGCTTTCTATGGTATTAGAAGGCAGCTTTTCAGATACGAATGCTGCACATGTGCACGACTCAACTCCTCTCCATAGTAGATCGAGTTCATCAGGTGGTCAGAGAAGAAGCATTAGCCCAGCCCAGCAGGGCCAATCAGGGCTGAAACCTCCAGAACAAAGTAGCATTACTGGACCGCCCCCTATACGAAGACCACTAACTCCTGTCCTCTCCCTGCCAAAACACAAATTACAGTCTAATTCAGGACAGCATCCACCAAAAACCATCATGAGTCGGAAATCCCAGCACTCTGTTAATAGAAGATCAAGGGATGGTTCCTCAACATCATCTGTCTCATCCTCATCGTCTTCCTCACCAAAAAACGGCACTTCGCCCAATGACTCATTTCATCAACATAGGCCACACTTGCAAATTCTCCCATCCAAACCTCAACCAGCCATCTATCAGGGACCTCCATATTCAGGTCACAACAGCGCTAGAAAGACCCCCATCCATCATCCTTCTCAACACAGACTCTTCCACAGTACCCCAGCCTCCAACCCATGTAGCTGTTGCACCAACCAATCGACACCAGGCCACATGCCCATGTCTCAAAACAACACCTGGCAAGGGATTTCATCTTATCCCACCAATGTGCACATGGGCACCAACAATCCTAGTGGACCTTATTGTGGCACTGAGAGTGTCCCACATGGAGAAAGCTACTTGTCCCCTTCTCAGCCATCTTTGGCATGTCACATGTCCCCAACACGAAGTCCTGTTTGCCATGGAAATGTTCCGGTCCATTGTTCTCCATCGCATGGTCATTGTCTTTCTGCAGCTAGAGGTTCTGAGCAAGTAGCCACTTCATGTCAAGCCCAGTGCTGCCAGGTCCAATCCACCCATGCAGCATGTTCGGACACCCTGAGTGGTTCTGTTGGTATGCTCCCTGCTGACGCCTACAGGATGCTTAAGGATCAAGAGCGCCAGCTGAAGCTACTTCAACTGCAGGTTTGTATTAGTCACAAACTTTCAAAATGATCTTTTGTAGCTAACCTTAAGCTGATTCATTGTTGCTTTTTGAACAGATTCAGAAACTCCTTGAGTCGCAGAGCAAGACGCCTCCAGAGCAAGACAGGCAGCAGGAGGGGTGTAATGAGACGTCAACATCTCCAGAACCACCAAAAAGTGTCAGTGTTGCTGTAGGAACAGGTACTCTAAAAAAAAAAGGTGGTTGCTAGTTTATTTGCTGTGGTCTATCCTTCTGACGTTCTTGACTATTGTTGACTATGTAGGGGCCAGTTTGTTTTGGAACGGGCCCCCAGATGCTTCCACACATGAGGTCTCAGGTCTGGAATGGCAAACCGAGTCAGAGCCGAAGTCTGGAGGTCAAAATGATGGTACAATCACGTCTAGACTCAGAACTGAAAACACATGTCAGTACTTAGAAGAGCAAAGGTCAGAGTCTCCGCTACAGCCAACATCTCCACTACATGAGTAAGAAGACTTTTTTTGATTGATTGATTTGTTTTTGTAATTTGGACCATTGTGTTGTTATATTGTGGTTTACATTTTTTTGCAGCACATCATCTGGCTTTGGAGCCCATTCATTTCAGAGTCCAGTGCTGGGAGAAAGCGCTAGCATGTATTATCGTTCGCAGTCGAAAGATCTTTCTGAAAGCAGAGAAATGGATGACCCAAGATTTTATCAGGAGCTACTGGTATGGCACAGTTTTTATGCCTTTGGGTACAAGCCTTTAGTTCCTTCTATTTAAAGGAATAGTTCATCTCTAAAATGAAAATTCTGTCATTATTAACATACCCTCTTGTCATTTCAAACCTGTATGACTTTCTTTCTTCTGCAGAACACAAAAGAAGATATTTTGAAGAATGTTGGTAACAGAAAACCGTTGGTCCCCATTTTGTGTCCATACAATAGAAGTCAGTGGGGACCAATGTTTTTTGGTTTCCAACATCAAAATATCTTCTTTTGTGTTTTGCAGATCACACAAGGTTAAAATGACAACAGGTTGAGTAAATGATGACTATTCATTTAATAAGAATAATGGGAGCTTTATTAAACATTGCAATTATTTTAAACAAATGTGTTCTTTTACGATCACATTTTCCAGGGTCAGGTTAGAAGTCGACTCCAAGACTCTGGTGAAGAGAATAAGGTGGACCAGGACCAACACAGCGTCCAAAACAGACAAAGTTTGTCTCCTGTGGGATCTCAGTCAAGAAATTCACCATCCACCCCTTCTGCACCCCAATCTCAGACCGTAAAGCAGAAAGGTAGTCCTCGAAATCTAGACCGAGTCTTAAGTGCCACCCTTAGACAACTCCAACAGTTTGGGGTGAATATGGAGCTAGACTCAACGCAAGAAAAGACCACCCGGTCAACTGTGGAAAGTGCCAGGTATCAACAATAACGGGTCATTTTATTAAAGCATTCATTATTTAAGTTTTGTTTCTTACATCTGTCATAATTCTTGTCCTCAGCACCCTTGCTTGCATAAACCCTGAAGCTGTGATTCCAAGACTGGCTCTTTCTGAACCAGTGGGTACCACTATTTGGGGTTCTAGTGGCAGTGTCGACCTCAGTCTCGAGGCCAATGCTATTGCACTTAAGTACCTGAGCGACACACAACTGTCTAGACTGTCCTTAGGCGGTCTGTCCAGCGGCCCTCTTATAGATCCAAGCGCAATACTCCTGAGAAAACCTGCTGTTGAAAAGAGTAGTGTCGGACTGAGTATATTGTCTCCTAGCAATATGTCTCTTGCTACCTGTAAATATATGAAGAAGTATGGACTAATCGAAAGAGACAACAGCAGCGAGGACGAGCACGAGCAAGACGCCGCTGTCCAGATGGACTCTGCAATTGGGTGTTCTGTACAGCATGAGACTTCAAAGAACGTGAGCGTTCGACAAGAACATGAAGAAAGTGTGGTTCTCAAAAGCATTATAAACAAGCCGCTTCAACAAATTGACAATCTCAAGACGTCTCATTTTGACTCTCAAGAACAGTTGATTCGAGATTTGCGTCCCAAAATGCAGTTTCTTGCGAGAGGGAATGCAAACTTTGAGAAGGAGAATGAAGTAAAGAATATTCTGCCTCAGCGCCGGTCGTCGCTGTCTGAAAACCAGAGAACGCAGGAAGTTGTGGAGCCCCAGGGGTCGGTGGGAAATTTTCTGGATTTGAGTAGATTACGGCAGCTGCCCAAGCTCTTCTAAAAAAAATGGATTTCTTGTAGAAAAGGAATCTGATGTTAATAACCTCAGCGATACCTCCTTTGTTTGTCTTCCATGGTCTGTGATTTTTTTTATTTTTTTTTGTAAATGTATAAACTATTTTTAGTTTATAGTAATTTTATGTTTTGTTGTTTGTAACTTTAATGTTTTGTCTAGCTCAAAGGTATCTAAATGTTTTACATGATAACCTCACAAATCCGTGGTGTCATGTACCATCATTGAGTGAAGCACCTTTTATGAAGTGACTCATAGGCGTCAATGTTTTTGTATGATGACTTTTGCTATTTTTGCCAGTTTCACAAGTCTTTGTATATTTGGCGTTGCTTGAATATTTTAGACACTATCTGAAATTTCAGGAAAGAGATGAAAGGGAAAGATGCTCCATTTTGTTTTAACCATTTTTGTGTTACATTTTTAAATGCCTTTTATATACATGTATCAGTTTGTCTCTAATTAAATTGAATGATGTAATGTGTTTGTAAGACTTGTATCGCTGAATATTAGTGTTTTAGTTTAACGTTTTAATTTAAATTTAAAGCTCAGGGTGTCCATATTGCAACATTTCTCAGACAAAGAACATTAAGTATTAATAGGAATAACTATCTATTCCTCATGACCATTAATCTAAAAGTTTGTTTCAAAAGACGTTTATATATATATATATATATATATACACGCATAAATCACTTGTAGTATTCTAATGCTAAATTATTTTTCTATTTCCATATAAAATGATGCTCACATGATTTAAGTAGTGTTGTGATGCCAAGTTATTTTCCCATTTCCATATAAAATGATGCTTACATGACTTAAATAATAGACTGTTTCAAAACCAAGTGAGCTGTACATGTAGTCATCCAACCTTAAGGCTTAAACTATGCAGTCTAGGTTGGTCTGTGCAGGGTGTGATGGAGATGTGTGGACGATTGCGCAATCCTGAAGGTTTATTGCCTTCACTTGAGCTGCGAGACTCAGTCAAAGGAAAGTTTCATTACAGCAGCAGGCTACACTGCCTTCTTCTGTGAAGACCAAATATTGTGAGTACAAAACAATGTTTATATCCCTTCGATATGTTTTAGTGTCAGTTGAATTTCATTTATTGTGTTAGGATGCATATAAAAGCTAAAATAATGTTAAGGAACTAAATCGGTAAAACCACAATCCATACACTAACGTATTAATGTGTATTAAAACATAACGTCTGTAAGCAATTATCCATAAAGGATAATAGCAATAAATAAAACCACTATATTTTGATTAAAACCATTTAAATGAAAAAGGTTCACCCTGTGTAACATACGTTTCGGCTAAGATGCATTAACCGGCGTTACGTTAGCTTGAATGCTAATGGTTACGATCACAGTATTTACGTAAAATATATTTAATTATCGGTTATTATTTAGTATATTGCCTTTTACAATAATTGTATTCAGAAAATATATGACCACTGATATCAGATGATCTATGATATAGCCGATTTAACTTACTAAATGACGTTTAGCCGAAAGCTTTGTTTTGTTAGCACATCGGCTAACGTTAGCTGTTGTTTAATATTCAAATTTCAGAAGGCTTTGAACGGTGCAACACCACATTAACGTCGGACACATAAACATTGGCTTGTTTTTCAATCTGTTGTATGACAAAAACAACATGTGAAGTCAATACTAGTATTCAGAGTTTTTGTAGTAACGTATATGATACATTTAAATAAATGGCTATTTGTTTGTCAACCTGCTAGCTGACTAGCATACCAGTTCTATCTGACAATGTGAAGTAATAAGTAATATGCATTATCGTGTGGCATGGTTTTTAAACAAACAAGCAGATATGAAATAAATTATTCATTTGAGTAGTTTGGGGTTTTGTGCGCCATTTAATCGTATTCTTGAAGCTCCGCTGTAACGTTAGTCAATTGTCTTTGTCTTCATTTCTGAAGGGATCGTTGTCCGTTGTGTACACATAAATATTATAAACAAATCCATTTTAATTTCACAAGAGTGTTTAATTAATAGTCCTTTGAAAGATTATCGTATAAATAATGCATTTGATTTGTTCAACTAGACATTCGCATTAAGGAAACGTGGAGATACGCACGTGCTTATTGTCTGTTTATTTCTTGGCACAGGATGTGGTTTCATAAAACTGTGATTGATCAATATGTATAATTATACACTCTTTGTTATACAACCTTAGGGGCTTTCCAATAAACACAATTAGCATAAATATGTATCAGTCTTGTATCTCAATGTGCTTTCGATTGTGGTAAATTTTTCCATGACTACAGTGCTAAGGGAGGGTCTCAAAATATTTAGCATCAAATAAAACAGTTGACAGAGGAATGGTGATCTAATGAATGACAGGCTATAATTAAAGACGTTTGCCTTTGAATTAGTCATATCTAGTAGATAAATTGGATAGTGCCCAGTCATGATTACCTTGCATTTTTGTATTATTTCCTATTATGGGAAATACGGGTTACATATTACACAGTAGGGCTGTGCAAAAATATAGATACACGTAACTATCGCAATATTTTTTTTTTCCGATAGTGATACCTCTACTATCGATAATTGTTTTTTTAAATCATGTCATATACATACGGCCAAAAGTAAGTGGAAGCGAGCATGGCGAAAAATATAAGAACGCTTCGAGCTCTCAGAGCTGATGTGTGGGTGTGCTTTGGTTTTCAAAATAAGTAATGGAGTAATGAGTTATATAAAATAATGCTGTTTGTAGGCTTCGCAAGTCATGACACAAGTCACTTGGCTCCTGCAGTGCATTAGACAAAAAGTTTATTAAGAAAAGTAACAATGACATTTATTGTGCTTTCATGGATGTGACACCAGCACATTTACAGCAAGGATGAACCAGAGGTTTTATATTGCCCATGTTCAGTGTTTTAACTGTAATGCACCACAACAGCCAAGTGACTTGCGCGAGCCACCTTATTCCCCTGTGCTACCCACTTGAGGGGTGCAATCCACAGTTTGAGAACCCAAACCTCTGATCTAAAGGTCCATGCATCGCACATCATTGCCACTCTGTAGAGGCAAGGGATGTTTTTACACGTATCCTTACAGAAAACCCCTGCTGGTGCACAGCTTGTTGTATTTCTAGCTCTACTTTTTACATTTTCTATTTAAAGTTTGCAATATATCGTAAATGTGTATCGCATCGAAATACATACCAATATATTGTATCGTGACCCATCTATTATGATATGTATCGTATCGGGATGCACTTGCCAATACACAGCCCTATTACACATGTATGAGTCTCAACAGGTCTGCTTCCTGGAGCTCAGGTTGTCGCTTCCCACACCAGTATTACCACAAAGGTTCCCCTTTAGTTTCAATCCGTCAATAATCACCCACCTCATTGTTATCTGGAAATCCTACGGTACAGAGTGTGTGATATAAAGAGGGTGGGTCTGCCCACTTAAAACACAAAAGGAAGTTTCTTGGTCATATAGACGGCTGCTAAAGATAACAATGTCACGATTTGAATGTCACGATAGCATGGGCTCATTAGGTAAGATGAGGTTATAAAGCCCTCGTACACTTGTTTTATTTTATTTCATAGCCTATTAAAGTTGTTTGCAGTGAAGGGTGTGCAGAATTCTGCAGAATTTCTTGAGAATGGTTAAATGGTGGCTTGTGGGAAGTGCTTATTTTTTACCTATCTTAACTGCTTTGACAGTGAAGACGCATGATGCATGTGATAGAAACTCTTGTTATTTAAGGTTAGTCTTTCTGTTCCCTATGGGTTTGAATTTCTATGCTCCTGAAGCGACTTTGATGTTTGTCAGATGAGTCACGTTGTAGGGCACAAAACCTGTTTTTGTACTCATGCTTCCTTGTGATGTCTCCCGGTGGAACGGTATAACCACTTTGTGCTGTTAGTCATTCGAAATCCCCTCTGTTTTGGTTTCTGAACGTGTTGTTTTGGTTATTATGACTATAGTGAGATACAGTAAGGTACGGTTAGCAAGCTAAGCTGTAATAAATAATGAGTCAGGTTGTTATTGCTGTTCTGGATTTCCCGGGACTGAATGTTACGTGTGGCTCATGTAGTTGTGACTGGAGTGATATTGTCAGGCTAAAAGGTTTTTAAGGGTTATGGTGTGACGCTTGACAAAAAGCCCTGCCTGGTTAGCATTGTTTGATATAACTTTCAAAATAGTTCCAATTGTACTTGGGTAAGCGACAGTTTTTGATGGAAAATGTAGAGCCCCACGATTTATCTGTTTGCCAATTTTATCAGGCGGAATGAGCCTGTTGCAGATTTATCGGCATCTGCGTATATGCAGCAGATATGCCACCGATGTAAAGATTTTTTACAGAACACGTATGATTGTAATGATAAAATGCTTGTAAATGGTGTAATTACTTAGTTTGTCCAGCAGAGTGTGCTTCATTGTTTGCTACTGGGGACCCAGGTCACCCTAAAAGTTGGGTTTAATCACGAAAAACGTACAATGCACAATGTTCTCTTTGTGTCTCCCACGTCCACTTGTGATGTGATCGACCAAAACACATTGTCTTAACGTTAAGCTGCTAACCAATCTGTGAAATACTTAACTTACTGTGAAATGAATAAACAAGTTTCCCTTTCAATGTGAATCCAATATAAGATTAAAACTGCCATATGTTGTTACTCATCCTTATCACTTCAGTCTCATCAGTATAGTTTGTCAGTGCTAGGCTTGTTGCGATACACGGTGTCCATCCGCCAACCGATTACATCACTTGTCCACTGTGGCACCGACCCCCACTGTGATTTTGAATTTTTATAGTTATAAATCACTTAGTTTAGTTAAAACGACAATTCAGTTGCACGTCTGAACACGGCTGCTGCATTCATCGTAAACGGAACAAGTGTCGCAGCAAAGATCAGCAGCAGCAGGAGTCAGATTTTATTCATCAGGAAGGGCTCTAGTCTCATTTTTCCCACTGGTCACACTGGTGCGACCCACTTTCTCAGTTCGTCGCACCAACTTACAATTTGGTCGCACACTTTTTTATAGTAATCATATAGTAATGTATATAATATTCAGCTATCCACATTCCTCTGCATAACTTGTATATAACACAGTATAATTTGTATATAGCACATCTGTATAGGGCTGCAACAACTAATCGATAAAATCGATAATAATCGATAATGAAATTCGTTGATAACTAATCGTTATCGATTAGTTGGTCTGTGATGTCACTTGCGAGCAGCGCAGTCTTCTTCCCTTTTAAAATTACCGTTTTAGATGCGTCTCTTCGTGCAGCGCGAGGTGCGCAGTTTTAAAGTCAGATGTGGTTCTCCGTGGATGCGTCTCTTCGTGCAGCGCGAGGTGCGCAGTTTTAAAGTCACACATGTCTCTCCGTGCTGCGCAATTTTAAAGTCACACTTGTCTCTCCGTGCGGCACAAGTTGTGCAGTTTTAAAGTCAGACGTGTCTCTCGGTGCATGCGTCTCTCCGTGCAGCGCGAGGTGCGCAGTTTTAAAGTCAGACATGTTTTGCATGCATCTCTTCAAGCTGCGCAGTTTTAAAGTTTAAAGGGGAGAGGTGTTTTAAATGACAAAATTAAAGATTATATTAGTAAAACCCAATTTGTGGCATTTGCACTTTGCAAAGTACATAATAGGCTAAATACCCTGATTTGGTGGTTTATTTAGTTCAGAGGTGGGTAACGAAGTACATTTACTTGAGAACTGTACACCTTTTTGAGTATATGTACTTAAGTACTACTTTTTCTGTTTACTTTTTACTGTACTTCACTACATTTGAATGACAAATATCTCACTTTTCATGGCACAAAGAAATGATTTCCTTGGCCGACCCTCCCCTCGCTCCCACGTTTGGGAGAGACTATTGTCAGTTGCTTCTAATATGACACACATGAATCAACTCACCAGGTGTGTTAATTATGGAGATATTCACAACATTTTGGGAGAAGGCTAATGAGTTCAGTTGTGTATACTTTTCCCTTATCTGATTTACTTATTATAAGCAAAAGATGTAATTACATTTTTATCTGATTAATCGATTAATCGAAAAAATAATCGCCCAACTAGTCGATTATCAAAATAATTGTTAGTTGCAGCCCTACATCTGTACATACAATATACTGCCTTTTGTCTAATATTGTCCTTTTTGTCAAATGTGTATTGTCTCTCACATATTTATTTTTTACGTTTTGTTACCTGTGCCTTGTACCTGTACCTGTATGTGCACTGGAAGCTTTTGTCACTAAGACAAATTCCTTGTGTGTCCGAGCACACTTGGCAATAAAGCTCTTTCTGATTCTGATTCTTGATAATGACCTTGCATAATGACCTCAGTTGATGAATCGTTCTGTTAATTTGTCACTCTGTCTTTTAAAATAGTCGGGTATAGACCGCTTCATATTTGCGCTTTAACACTTGCGAGCCCAATAAATCCCAAATAAATGCAAAGAAACGTTGTATTTGTTATTTTATACAGTTGTTATTATTTAGTTTTATATTCAAGTTATATATTGGCTATGAAATGATCTGACACAAATATAACCTGTCACTCTTCACAATCCTCCTTTATTGCCCTCTTTACAAAAAGCTGTAATTTTTACCACAAAATTAAATCAAATTAGCAAGCTCAAAACTCAAAAGTAACTTAGAACTAAATTATTATATACAGGTGCTGGTCATATAATTAGAATATCATCAAAAAGTTGATTTATTTCACTAATTCCATTCAAAAAGTGAAACTTGTATATTATATTCATTCATTACACACAGACTGATATATTTCAAATGTTTATTTCTTTTAATTTGATGATTATAACTGACAACTAATGAAAATCCCAAATTCAGTATCTCAGAAAATTAGAATATTACTTAAGACCAATACAAAGAAAGGATTTTTAGAAATCTTGGCCAACTGAAAAGTATGAACATGAAAAGTATGAGCATGTACAGCACTCAATACTTAGTTGGGGCTCCTTTTGCCTGAATTACTGCAGCAATGCGGCGTGGCATGGAGTGGATCAGTCTGTGGCACTGCTCAGGTGTTATGAGAGCCCAGGTTGCTCTGATAGTGGCCTTCAGCTCTTCTGCATTGTTGGGTCTGGCATATCGCATCTTCCTCTTTACAATACCCCATAGATTTTCTATAAGGGTTAAGGTCAGGCGAGTTTGCTGGCCAATTAAGAACAGGGATACCATGGTCCTTAAACCAGGTACTGGTAGCTTTGGCACTGTGTGCAGGTGCCAAGTCTTGTTGGAAAATGAAATATGCATCTCCATAAAGTTGGTCAGCAGCAGCTTCCTACTTCGGTTTTTAATCTGATCAAGTGTTTACATGTCCTATTAAGCGGATTACAAACGGCATAAACCACCCCTTACAATCCGACTGAAATTTGAATCGGCTTGTGCATTTTTAATCTGATTGACGTGTTCATATGGAGCGTTTTCATTCGCATTGGACTTTTAATCGGATTACATTGGTCCGCAGCTAATGTTCCGTGAGAGCGATTTAAAAGCATATGGAGCGCTGTGTCCAGCGATGCTTTTATGCTGTTCGGTCTGCGCAACACCGAATGAAGTCAAACACACACTTTAGTTTGGAGACAGAGGGAGTGTACGAGCTCTCTGCTCGCTCTTTCCTGCACTAATCTGAAGCGCGTCATTCACCACTAGTAAATCACATTAAATGTTCAAATAAATCTTTGGCGGGGCAAAAATTTGTTTTACGCACTCGCACAAATGCGACCCTCTGAAATTTTACCTCGCACGTTATAAAAAAACGGTCGCAAGCATTTTGGTCGCAGTCTAGAGCCCTGTCAGGTGAGTGAAGTGAGCTGACTGACAAGACGATGGCGGAGGCTTTTCTGTCAAAGAACATGTAGTAGAATATGTAAGCAATATCATCAAGAGCCGGTTACGTTTTAATTTTCTTTTTGTTCTAATTTTAAAAAGCTGGTGCTTTGCCATTTATTTAACATAAAGTTTTTTTGTTTCTGCTATTCCTTTCTTATTCGTTTCTTATTTATTTGTTTTTTGCACAGTGTGTGCCGTTACTCATTTTGTTAATATAGGCAACTTATTTAATGTAAAGGTTTTTTATTTTTGTTTCTTATTTATTTTTTGCTTGATGCGTGTTGTGATTATTCATTTTGTTAAAGGCAACCTATCTGACGTTAAGGTTTTTAATATTAGTTTCTTATTTTTTGCATAGTGTGTGCAGTGGTTATTCGTTTTGTAAGGTCTGTGTTTAATATAAGCAAATGTCATTGTACTTTTTTGTAGTTTTGTGTATTTTTATTAAGAAAGATATTGAACCCACCATTAATTCAAGCAATTGCCATTCCTGAATTGCCTCTAATTCAAAACCGAAAGTAAAATGCATCATGCGCACAGCTGCATCTTTGACCACCCCACAGCAAACCCCCACCCCCGGTGTCACCGGTCACCCGGTGTTTGTACACGTCTATTAAAGGCGCAGTTTTTGATTAACAGCGGCCACTAGCGTTGTATTATAGATTTGCAACGAATCGCTCAGTCCAAACACGACAGTGGCCACCACAGTACAAAAAGAAGGGAAGAGATTTCGCGGGCATTAGAAAGACTGTAGAAAAGGCTATGTCTTATTACATAAAATATAAAGTATAAAAAGAAGGATAAAAGTCAGGCAGGAGCTAGGACCTGTGTTAATATTATAAAGACTTTACTGTTTTTACTCCCTAGTATCTGTATCTGCATCGCCCCCCAAAAAATCCACATCGGTCGGGCTCTAGAAAAATGTGCTACATTTATAAAATGTCTGATATATAATATTCATTTTGGTTTCGTGTTCTTTTTAGACCCTTTTCATGAATTTTATTGAATTAATATTTAAATATTAATATTTTCCTTGTAATTTTTTTATTTGTTACGAATGCTTTACATTTTAATTTTTAATCATGAATATTTGTTTTTTTTCTAAAATTTTAACATTAATTCAAGTTGACATATTATCTAAAAGTTATCTAAAATCTAAACACAAATTTTCAATTTAAATTGCATGAATGCACACCAATGTAGACATGAAATGCATTTTTTGTTTTTCATTAAAGGTCAATTAATTAAAGGTCCCAAAAATGTCATTTAAAACTTTTATATGACTTTCTTCAGTGGAACACCATAGAAGATATTTTGAGGAATGTCGTAGTGGTTTTATGTGCATACAATTGAAGTTACTGGGGGTCCAAAGTTGTTTGTTTACCAACATTCTTCAAAATATCTTCTTTTGTGTTCTGCTGAAGAAAGAAAGTCATGCAGGTTTGAAATTACATGACGGTGAGTAATCCATAAAAAAAATCATTTTTGGTGAACTATCCCTTCAAATAAAAAGGTCTGCACACAGATGTTGTGCCAGTTACGTCCATAAACGCCAGAACAAGTTTGTTTGATTTTCGCTTTGGATAAAAGCGTCTGCCAAATGAATAAATGTAAATGATTTTAAGATGAGCTTGACTGCGTGATTGTTAATGTTTCTTTTTTGTCTTGCAGGTTATGTTTTTCACACTATGTGCTGAATGCTCACAATGCCAGAAAATATTTAAGAATCATCGTCTTTGGAAGAGCATTACCGGTTCCAGTGGAACCTCTTGGACTTACAATATCGTTTTGCAAAAAACGAATCTAAAAACAAATGCAGCAATAAGCAGAAAAATTGGGGACCGGAGCATCGCCAACTGCTCATCGTTACAATGCCTGTGCAAGCCCCGCAATGGACCGAATTCCTGTTGTGCGACATCTGCACACAAACGTTCGAGGAGAGCAATCGCAAGCCCATCAGTCTGGGATGCGGCCACACCGTGTGCAAAATGTGCCTGAACAAACTGCATCGCAAGGCCTGCCCCTTCGACCAGACCGCCATCAATACCGACATCGAGCAGTTGCCCGTCAACACCGCCCTGCTACAGCTAGTCAGTGGACAGGTGAGTAACTGTAACATGCGCTGACCCCAAATCAGCAACAAAAACATGGACGAGAGACGGTACACTCTGTACTGAGGAGCGTGTTTGTTTTTATGAACTTTGTTTTCCTTAAATGGATGCCATGCATTTTTTTTAAACGGTCACTCCCACACTCAATCAAACGACTCAACCGAGGAAGAAGTACAGCAGTTCCCCGCCGTTTAAACAATGCACTTTGTTTCCTCTCCAGTCAGTTACGATGATCACAAGCGAATGCTGAAAATATCAAGTATTGGGCACACGTACATCGGTCGCAGTTAAGGAGTAGCATGTTTATTAATGCACCTCATAGCAGTTCAATGCAGAATGGAGAAGACAGGTGGAGTCGCTATTCAGTAGCTCACAGGGCGTCGGGTTTATAAATATAAGCTTGTGGTCATTCCTGTCTGGTTGGATTGCAGCCGTGATGTGACGCACTAAAGCGTGTGATTGCATGACTGCTGACTTGTGTGCGATTTTTGCATGCATGTCCATCTCGGTGCAGCTCTGCAGTTCTGAATAGAGGAACCTAATTCGTCCAGTATAAACATACACACCTACACATGGTACTTAACTCATGAAGAGAAGGAAGAAAGATGTTGAATCAGCATAATTCAACGGTTGTTCCTCTTTTTGTTTTTGTTGAAATATATGTTAACCGTTTCTCAGCATGATGTAGGGAATTGGTGTGAACGTGTTTTGCATGTATAGAAACACGTCAAAGAATGTGGATGGCCCCATGAAGAGCTTTTCTGTTCTGCCCAGCAATGTGAGGAATGCAAACAAGGCAGCGTATTCAAGAATTATTTGTAGCCGTACAGGAACTATCTTTAGGTGTACGAGAACCGCCTTTAGTTTTTACGTGAGCTGTTTTTAGGCGCACACTGAATAGCTTCAGGTGTGTGTGAACAATCTGTTGTTGTAAAAATCAAAGTAGGCGTGTTATCCAAGCATTAATGGCAGAGTGAACATTATTTCCATTGCAGTTTTGCAAAACGTTCCTTTTTCGAATTGCCTAAAACCACATCATGCGACAGTACATTTTTTTTCCCAATATATGAGTTTTCGTGAAAGTGATGTTTCCATTGGGTGTATTTTTTCATTTTCAGTTAGCGCAATTTAAAGGGTAATGGAAATTCAGCTTATGTTTAGCTATACAAAAACAATCTTAAAATGTAAGAAAACAATGCTAAGCTGTGCAAGAACAATCTTTAGGCTGGGCGATATATTGAATATTAGGTATTATTGAGTACTCCCCAGAAAGAATTTCTCCCCCCCCAAAAAAAATCTGCAATCTGTAAAATGGGGATGGTTTGGTTTTCAGAAAAAGGATACGGTCACCTGCAAGTCACGCAAGAATACATTTGTGCTCAAAGATCTATTAAAGGAAGTACCATGTATTTTTTCCCTGCAGGTTTTGAAACCCCAACCAGTCACCTTACTGACAGATGAAGAGGACATCAAGAACTATGAGGAGTCTCGCACATGTGTGGAGGACCTGGCCCTCTACCTCAAACCCCTGAGCAACACCAGAGGTCTTTCCAGCTTTTCACATTTCAAAATGGCAAATAACAACATTTACGTTTAGTCATGAAGCAGAAGTGATTCTTCATAAAACAGATTTGATGGCATGGGACATTGCACAGAGACACACTGTGAATGCTTCATTCTGTTTCATCTCTACCCGTGCAGGTGCAGCGGTGAATGGTGTCGCTCAGAGCGTGCTCAGCAGACCCATGCAGAGGAAGCTAGTAACGCTGGTTCACTGCCAGCTCGTGGAGGAAGAGGGCCGAATCAGAGCCATGCGGGCCGCCCGGTCTCTGGGTGAGCGTACAGTCACTGAGCTCATCCTCCAGCACCAGAACCCTCAGCAGCTTTCATCTAATCTGTGGGCAGCTGTGAGAGCCAGGGGATGCCAGTTTCTTGGCCCTGGTAATATTTTCTATCTGTGGTTGTACGCTGGTGGATATACATGTATTTGTGGGAACTTAACATTTTTGGGTGCTCCACAGCAATGCAGGAAGAGGCGTTGAAACTTGTTCTGCTGGCATTGGAGGATGGTTCCGCCCTCTCACGGAAGGTTCTGGTCCTGTTCGTGGTCCAAAGACTCGAACCTCGCTTTCCTCAAGCCTCAAAAACCAGCATCGGTCACGTAGTGCAGCTCCTCTACAGGGCCTCCTGCTTCAAGGTGCCTCCGATGTTTCTGTTCTTACAGTTACGGTTGATTTGCGGTTATTTGTTTCTATTCCTTAGTGTGTAAGTTTTTCTTTTTCAAGGTGACCAAGCGCGATGAGGATTCCTCTCTAATGCAGCTGAAGGAGGAGTTTCGTACCTACGAGGCCCTCCGGAGAGAGCATGACTCTCAGATCGTACAGATCGCTATGGAGGGCGGACTGCGTATCGCACCTGACCAGTGGTCCTCGCTGCTGTATGGAGACCAGTCCCATAAATCTCATATGCAGTCTATTATAGATAAGGTATGAAGGGATAGGTTGCATTTGAGGGCTTAGTTCAATTGAAAATGGAGAAAGCAAATTAAACTTCCTGGAATGTGTCATGTTTATACGTTGCTATATCTAAAATAATTTATAAAGGTAAATTTGATAAGATAAGATTGTAGGATAAACTATAGACGTATTGTTTTTTCCCTGTGCACTTTGATACGATGCAAATCGTAAAAAGTGCTAAACGGTAAACTTGACTGTTTATGTGTATTATTACATTAAAAATAAATTCATTACAGAATTATATTATGTAATAAACCTGCATAATTATTCCACTACGTAAAACACAAAACAAAATGAGAGATGAGTCATAACATTTTTGGTAATTATCGAATTGTTTTTTGTTGGTATAAGACAGATACACTTCAGATTGTTTAATGGGTTTTATTTTGAAATCTCACTGGATGGTACCAGTTTTTCCAAGTTGGATCTGTGAAAAATAAAACTATGGCGCCATCTAACGTTTTTGTGTTCTCTTCATTACACTTCCTGTGAAAGATCCCGCTTTAGGGTGACGTACGTGTTAATGTGTTTCAGTTACAGACGCCGGCGTCCTTCGCTCAAAGCGTACAGGAGCTCACAATAGCCCTGCAGAGAACCGGAGATCCAGCCAATCTGAACCACCTCCGACCTCACCTGGAGCGACTGGCTGATATTGACCCCAGTCCAGGTCTGCCAACTTGTTTTTTCATAAACAATCGTGAATCATGTTTTCATAAATGTATTTTACTGTTAATTTATATAATTTAAGCTTGTGTGTTTTTTATTCTTTTGCACCAACAGATGCTCCTGCCCCAACATGGGAGCAGCTTTCCAAAGGGTTGGAAGCAGTGCGTACGGTGGTTCACGGTCTGGTTGACTACATCCAGAACCACAGCAAGAAAGGAGGAGATCAGCAGCAG
This sequence comes from Triplophysa rosa, assembly GCF_024868665.1. NCBI lineage: Eukaryota > Metazoa > Chordata > Actinopteri > Cypriniformes > Nemacheilidae > Triplophysa > Triplophysa rosa. Next base: position 10,531,826 of record NC_079914.1, read on the forward strand.
GTCAGTATCCACATCCCCTCCTCCACAGAAACTCAAATAGAACCATGAGCAAGAATATCTCCCGTATCTCCACAGCCACCCCAACACAGCAAGTACAAGACCTACATGTGCCGAGACATGAAACAGAAGGGAGGCTGTCCACGCGGAGCAAGCTGCACATTCGCCCACTCTCAGGACGAACTGGAAAAGTGAGTGTCTTACGGCCAAACATAAAGCACAATTCCATATTAGCATTACGTCAGCCTCATCTTCTGTTCTATGACGGCAGGTACCGTAAAATGAACAAACGTCTGGGACTGCGTCATCAGCTCAGCCAATCTCTTACCCAGCTGAATGAGATTGACATGGGTTTGTTATCCGAGGACAGTCCGGTGATAGAGGGGCTTCCGCGCAAGTCTGCCTCCATCACCAACGGCATTCTAGCGGCAGGCCCTGGCTCTACTATAACCCATCTGGTGTCAAGAGGATCAGACCCGTCTTACGACCCATCCCACAAAGCAGCAAAGATGGACTCGGGGAGTCTTAGTGCCCCGGGATCACCTCCGGACTCGTGAGTTATTGACGACACAATAAATAATGAATTTGAACCCGCAGGCATAGCTGATACCATGTCTTCTCTTGTAGATTGGAATCTATTCCAAAAGCAACAATGTCCCTAAATTCCCACTCCAGGATGGCAAACGATGGACAGAAGCACATTCCTCACATGTATCCATCACACCCGTCTGATCTGTACTACCCTGAAACCAGAGCACCATCCACCCAATATGAATCCCCCCAGTATTCCGCAGGTAAAAAATGTCATTGTTGTTTAAATACACACATTACGTCCTACACTACACCGGAGATCAGTTATAATGTTCATTTTTCACTTTAACAGCAAATCCTTACCCCCACCACCACGCCCACCCACGTTACGCCCGCCACCCCGCTCCACCTCCGGATCCGGGCATGCCACCTTACCCAGACTCGTATTCCAGCTCTTACACCTCAGAACGCCAGTATTCCAACCCATCTTCCCATTACGGGTACCCTTCCCACCACGACGGACGCCGGCACCCCGCGTACCCAAGCCAAGCCCATCCCCAAGCATTTCCTCCACGAGAAGAGTATGTCCGGAGGAGTCCAGCGCCCATGGACGTCCCGCCCCTACAGTCCCAAAACGCCAGCACCTCGTACCTTCCAGAATCAGCTCAGGAGAGATACGTCTCCGAGAACTATAACCACTCGAGGAATTATCACAGGGTAAGAGAGACGAACGGTTTGTTTTGGCTTATGTCGTCATTTAGAAAACAGTGCTATAAATATGTCCATCTGTCCACAGAGTGCCTACGCTCGTCCACAACCCTCGCTTGACTACCTGCTAGGCCGCAGACAGGAGATCATGGCTCAGCTGGAGCAGAGGAAAGTCGCCTCTCCTACGCCGTTCGGCTCCACGCCGTCATACGACCCAAGCTATCCTCAGGACACGAGGGGACAAAGTCATGTAAGAATATTGGAGAATATTTTGACAAGATAAAACATCGGCCAAAGTAACAAACGGGTCAAATCTTTTGCAGTACACGGAGGAGAACTCATACGCTTTTGGACATTTCCGTGAGCCAGAGTACACCACCTCGTATTCTCCTTGGTCGTGCGACACCTTCGGGTCTTGCATTGGCAGCAAAGATATGAAGTCCAAAGGGGGTTCAATGGAAGTAAGTTCATGTTCTGCAGGTTTATAACCTACAACACATGTTCTGTGTTTCAGACGAAGAAAGTTTATTAACTTGTCTTGCAAAATTGTATCCGAAAGCTCAGCTCAAGTCATTATAATGAGCTTATCGTTGTGAATCAGGATAAGCAAAGGAGACCGTTTCCACTTATTTTAACACAGATTTTTGTTCATTTTAACCAGAACTTTAAACCGAAAGCTTTTACATTACAAGGACATTTGTCCCATTTTCTCCCACATGTTTTCAATGGCCACTCCAAAACTAAATGTTGTCAGAGTCGATTCTGTCCAACCGTTGACAAACCAAATGCCAAATGTGTTACAAATAATGAGTGAATATAGTTGGATAAGAGCTTCATAAATAAATAAACAAACAAAGAAATACTATAATGTATATCCAAATGTTATTCCATTTAGTGAAACTACATTCGCTAAATTTTCCCACGTGTGTCTGAAACTCTCCCAGCCAAACTTAGACAAGGGCAAAGGTCTGAGACCTCACAGTTTGGAGCTTCAGCGCAGAGCGGCAGACGTCAAAGACGACGACCCCATTATTCCCTTTGGCTCCCTGCCGACCGTGTCCCGCTTCGGAGCCATCTCGCGTACGTCTAAACCAGGCTACCCGCCCAACAACCAAATACCAACCTCTGCAAAACATACAACTGCTGGTAAACTCCTAAAGCTTATTTGACTGTGTTTGGTCTCAGCTTAGCTAATAAACATCAAGATTGTTTTTATGTGTTAATGGTCTTTGTTGTTTAGCTGACTACACCTATGGAAACCACAGCGGGTGGAGCGCCGACTCCTTACAGCACCACCAAATGTCTCAGGGGCACTTAAGCGAGCGGTATGTTGGGACAGAATATTGTTTTTTCAGGTTGGTTTTATACTGTAAATGTTTAGAAAAGTAACATTTTGATGTTGACCCGCAGGTCCCCAGCGGTGCAGGCGAGAGAGCAGCTGAGGATGGAGCTTCAGCAGGTCAACCAGCAGATCAACCAACAGACGCAGAGTCGCATGGAGGTAAAATCTCACTCCAAGTCCATTCGGAACATTTCCAGTTTATGAAACATTTCTGTCTTTAAAACCTGTCATTACAATATTTTGCGTGTGGTTTGAAGGCATTTGCACAGCATTGTTATAATTTAAAATGTTCTCACATTTATTGTTAATGTCTAATAGTCTAAAATATTTATAAACGACTTCAAATGAACAGTTCACCCAAAAATGAAAATTCTGTCTTCATTTACCTGCCCTCAAGTTGTTCAAAATATGTATACGTTTCTTTGTTGTGATGAACACAGAGAAAGATATTTAGAAGAATGCTTGTAACAAAAAGTTCTTGGCCACCGTTGATAGCAGGGAAAACAGATACTATGGGAGTCAACTGACATTCTTCCAAATATGTTCCTTTGTGTTTAGCAGAACAAAGAAATTTATACAGGTTTGGAACGACCTGAGGGTGAGTAAATGATGACAGAATTTAAATTTTTGGGTGAACTGTCCCTTTAATGTTAAAGTTTTGCATATTAAAATTTGCATTAGACATCCAAACAATTCAAATTAAACAATTATGTTTTATAGCTGTAAATGTGGACTTCAGTAGTGAAGTGGTAAAACTGAATCTCTCTCCAGATCTCGAGCTCTCGAGCGGACTGGTCCTCTGGGAGTCTGTCGAGCGAGCAGCTGAGTCTCGAGCTTCACCAGGTGGAGCGAGAGATCGGCAAGAGGACACAGGAGAGGGCCATGGTCAGTGATACTAGCAATTTATAGTGCTCGCATTAATTATTCACAATTAATATATTCTGACAGCTGTGAATAATTCATGAGGCCGCGTACGTTTCTTGGACAGAAATCAATTTCTAACCAAGGGCATTTCTAGGAGTTGTTTACTTGGAGTGGGTTTGAATCGGTGAATATTTCTGTTCAGGAACGGACCCGACATTCCTGTGCTTAAACTTGATTTATTTTGCCTCCAGGAGAACCACGACGGCAAGTACAAGCTGGTCTCAGTCGAGAACGGCAAAGACGAACGCGCTCTGAAGCGAGACGAGCACTCGCTGACTCTCAGGTGAAATGTCGTAACTGCGAATCGCACGTTTGTTTATTTAATGTAAAAGAAAACATGTTCTATGCAAATGTAGACTATTTATGAGACGAGGCATTTTGTGTTAAAAATAAACGTATAATACTTTATGACCCAAATCTGGGGTGAACTATGACCCAGACCCAAATACAGAGTTTTTTTTTTTTTTAATACTGTCGCAATCATTTCTCTGGTTTGCAGCGAGAGCTCCAACGGCTCCATGGTTCTGGCACAAGACCGCAGTCTCATGAGCAGCAGCATGTCCTCGCTGACCAGCAAGACATCATCTCTCAGTTTGTCCTCGGAGCAGGTGGCTAGCAGCCCCGATCTTCCCAAGAACGGACACTCCTAGACAGCTCTTTCTACCTCAGCCTCTCCTTCCACCATCACCGACAGGCTATGCTATTCCAGGTTATCCCATGCCACGTCATCATTTGCACTTCAGTTTTACTTTGACAACGGAGTTCAGCAGGAATTGCTGTGCGTGAGCTCCCCGATGTCGTTTCCTGAATCTCTTGGCAGCAGTATCTGCTGTTGAGTGCTTTCAACTTTTTTTTATGACGTGCATCACCTTTTGTGAGACAAGCCTTTCACATTGCCTTGTAAACCAGTGGATATACTCAGTCTTAAATGTTTGCGAGTCGACATTGATAAAGATTTCAGTTGATTATTTAATTGGAAGACCACGATTTTGGGTTTCAAAACTTTTCTTCAACTTTTTATCCTAACGTGCTACATTTTGGTAGTTGCTTTATATCTCGGTGTCACGTTTACACTTGTGTCACAGTTTACAGCATTCAATTCGATTTAAGGTTTATTTTTACAGTAACCACAAACCTGCCACATATTCATTCAACAGCTACTAAATCAGTTTTATTATGATGAGGCGCACAACTGTGTATCATATTTTACATTTCAATATTTTGCAAAATAACAGATTTGTTGTTCGTAAACCCAAGCGTTCACCACATCAACCTTTATGCAGTTCCTGCGGGACTTCGATTGAACCTTCCACCAGAAGAAACTCTTTGCTACCATCCTCAGGGATTCTTTCATTTCTGGCCTTTTTTTCAAGTAATTAATAGAAAAATACAGTATATCCAAGTCAAACTTCATGGCAAAGTATAACAAAAGATGGATGTTGAGTCTTTGGTTGCTTTTAGTCAAATAAAGAGGGTTGCCACATATCACATATACCCCACTTATTATTTCTTTATTAGATTTTTCCATCCTGAGGATGGAAACGGAACCGTTACGAAAACAAAGATACATTCTGTTTTAAGAATGCGTTTGTAATTACCGCTCTTCACTTTGTTAGTGAAATGTATGATCTCCAGAAAGCCCGGTGCTTTTTGTAGCCGATAGTTTGCACGTTTTTATGCGCCGTTTCTGAAAGGTAACCAGTTTCTTGAAAGATGTGGCGTGTTTATGTTCCATCCGAAAGATAAGATGTTGATCCTGTTGTAGCCACCATAAGAGTCCTCCATTCTCATGTGTTCTTGATGCCGTTAAAGTTTGAAGAACGTGTTGTTTTGATGGCCAGGTTCAATCGAATTCCCAAAGGGTCTTTTCATTCTTGAACAATGCATATTTTTGTCAGATTTGAGGGTTTATGTTATGTCAAACTGTATTTTTAACAGTTTTTTTAAATTTAAATTTCGAATGTTGGGTATGAACATAACAGTAGTTGAGCATACTTGGCTTGTTATATTTAGTCGATTTTTTTTACACATATAAGGAAAAAACAGGTTGTAATATGATCAATAACACTCATTGAGCCTGATCTGACAGAATTCAGACCTTTTCCTGCTGATTTTGGAGGAAAATCTGTTGAAATCTGCACTTGGTGAAACGTATTAGAGTAGGGAGATCTACTTTTATCAGTAAAGCATTATCAAACTAGCCAAAATCTTACATAAACCCGCATGTGTGAGCAGCTACACTTGCAAGATTTTACAAAATGTACAAAACGCTGTAAATCTCAAAACTTGCTTTTTTCCACGTAGACTTTTTCCTTAGTGGTGAGATCTCATCACGTGCGAAACTCGAAGTTAGCTCGAAGTTGTTTTATAGTTTTGTTTATTTCTGCCGGTATATAATAGTCTCTTGAGACATCAGACCACAATCTTAAAAGCACCTATTTTGGTGGAACATGCAGATGCTAATGTTTTTACGTACATTCTTTCATTATCATATTTATGGTGTTACTATGGCTTTGGTCTGAGCTTTTGACATTAAAGCAATCGTCAAGATTGGATATTACGATTTTGTTTAGATGACAGATCTGTGGCACAGTGTGGAATTTAGGGATCGTAGGATTTTTTTCCCCAGATTTTTGAAAGGAAAGCAGAAGCAAATTTGTTGTTGGTGCGGCGCCCCCTCAATGGATGTGAATTTTGAATCAATGGAGCTTTTAAGAATTTTGGTTCACAATAGGGTTAGAATAACATCCACCTCTGTCTTTATCTCAGGGTTGATTTTCAGTATATATGGGCGTACACAGGTCATTACCCCGGCCCGCACACATCTGTCAGGACTGAACCTCTGTCAAGGACTTGAAGACATCAAGACTGTGCCTTTATATTAATGTGTTGAGTATATAAATGTAGCCAAACCATCTTTATTTATAATATTTCCAAATCTTCGCAAGTCTTCTATGTCGCATTTATATTAAATGATCTCTTCAAATCTGCCGGCTTTCAGACTGCCGACTGAGAACCGCCTATCCTTTCAGAGAGAAAGGACAATTATTACCAGGTCATTTGTTTGTGTAGCCATTTTGTGCAAGTGGATTTGAGTATTTAAGCGTGTTTCTTGGCGTGATGGTGTTTGTTCCATCATTTTTGATGTTAAGGCCTGAAATAGGAAAACAGCGAACGAGGGAAACTCTTTGTGTATTTTGTCATCGTTTGATGTCTTTTAATTGAGTATCATGGAATATTTAATGTCATATTTAACATAGGAGGTATGATACAGGTATACACGTGGACTGTTCTTTTGCACCTAAGCGAGAATGTTTTTCAATGTTTCCTCGAACGAAACGCAGATATTAATCTCGCAAAAGGGCTCGATTTATTGTGGTGTTGGAACGATCGATATCAGCCATTTGAAAACGTACAACCACTTTTAACATACTGTTGCAAAGCAACATTTACACAATCTCCCCGTGAACCGACGGGAATCGCCTTCGATTCGAAAAAGGAAGCCAAAACAGGCAAAGCTTACGAAACTTGTAAAGATGATTTTGAAATCGTGTTGTACCTTGAAATTAATCAAAGAAAATATAAAAATGTATATTTTGCAAAAAAGAAAACAAAGCCTTACAGTTTTTATTACTGTAATGTGAAAAATGCACATTGGATGGGGATATACTTATCACAAAAATGTTACAATGCAAAAAAAAACTTTTTTGCAAAATATATTTTTGTTTTGTGTTTTTTTATGATCGGTGTCCAAACAAAAAAACGAGTTTTTGTCATTTATTTATTGTAATTCTTGACTGTTCTGATCGTTCTGGCTCTTAAATTTAGAATGTAGCGTTAATATGTAAAACGTTGTAAACTTGCAAAGATTTAAAACTAGAATGGGTCAAATTTGACACTTCATTCACCCTAGTTCCCACAAAGAAGTGATTTATGGTACATATTTTTCCTCGGTCTCCAGGGGAACGTAAACATTGAACACAAACATGCGTAAGAGGATATTTCTGTAGTAGAGGATTTGCAATGTTCCTTGAAAAGAAGGGTTGTGCACAAGCTTTAGTGTTTTAGCGTATAGCTGTAGTATGTAGTTTTGAAATGAATGATCGATTGTGCATGTGTGTGCGTTCCGGTGTGTCCAATGGGAGTGCTGTCCACCTCATTTCTGTATTGTTTGTTCCCACCGAAGCATACATGTCGCTTGCACACATATTGACTTTTCTGTGATATGGGGTGTTGCATTGTGGTCTATTCACCATGATTCCTAACATTGGGAAATCTGATTGATCTTGACGGTTTCGCTCATGTTATTTCATGATAGGCTTCTTAAATTAAGGTACACTTTAACTTCGACATAAGAAAATACATGTTTGTATATTATACTCCATTAAGGAATGTTTAGAATTATATTTCTCCAATGTGGATGTAGTCGTAATACCTTTCTTCTTTTTGTACAAGAATTCACTGTGTGAAATTTCGGATTGCATTTTTGTATAATACAATTGCTTTTCTTCTGTAAGAGGGCAGGGGGTATTACCAACTGGATTTTTGAATTAGATATTGAAACACTTGAAATTATTTAATAAGAAATGTATTCTATGTGCGGCAGTGATTCTGGCATGGATTATGAATAAATGATATTGTAAACCATTTGCTTCTGGTTCGTCTTTGTTATGCCATAAATGACCTTTAGCTAAGACAAAATTTAACGTTTGGCCTTAAAAAGAATTAGTTTTGGATTGAAATGGTTGTTTTTAACAAACAAAAATTCCTCAACGTCACACGTGTATTAATAACATCTCCCTTGCTTGTGACTAACAGAAACACAATAATCAATAGCTCAAAGGTTGGCTTAAGTAAATTTTCTCCAGTTGCCACAGTTTTCCTCCGGCCACTGACCTGGCCAGAGATCAGTGTTGTAGAACACAGCCTCAACGCACGTCTTTAAAAACAGAAATAAGACCATCAGGTAAGTGGATGATATTAACGATTAATGCAATGATATAGGCTACCTGATCAGAAAAGGCTAGGTAGAAAAGTTTGGATATTTTTTGGTTTCTTAGACACTCTTTCGTTAACCTTTGTGATTAACTGATAATGTATTAAGTTAGAACGTAAGAAAGTATTAATACTGTTAGATCTTTGACGTGAAGACCTGATGTCAGTTCACATTACACATAATTAGAATTTGAATAAAAGGCTTTTACGAAATCATCAACCTGTAGTGCGATTTAATTTGGTCCGAGTGTATATTGTACGATTTAAAAGATTCTTACAATCCTAGGCTAATTTCTGTAGTCTTTGATCGGTAGTTTCACTAAATAGCTATTTCCTCTGCTAAAAGTCTGTCAGTGTCAGAAGTTGCAAGATGTAGTCCAGCTTCTTCAACAACCTATGACATAGAACTCTAAAAACGGACACACACAAGAAGATTCGAATAAATTCATTACTGTCGTACATAGGGCTGTGCAAAAATATCGATACATGTAACTATCGCAAAAAAAAAAATTTCAATAGTGTATCGATAGTGATACCTTTACTATCGATAATTTTTATTTAAATCATATCATATACATACGGCCAAAAGTAAGTGGAAGCGAGCATGGCAAAAAATATAAGAACGCCTGGAGCTCTCAGAGCTGATGTGTGGGTGTGCTTTGGTTTTCAAAATAAGTAATGGAGTAATGAGTTATATGAAATAATGCTGTTTGTAGGCTTCACAAGTCATGACACAAGTCACTTGGCTCCTGCAGTGCATTAGACAAAAAGTTTATTAAGAAAAGTAACAATGACATTTATTGTGCTTTCACGGATGTGACACCAGCACATTTACAGCACGGATGAACCAGAGGTTTTATACTGCCCATGTTCATTGTTTTAACTGTAATGCACCACAACAGCCAAGTGACTTGCGTGAGCCACCTTATTCCCCTGTGCTACCCACTTGAGGGGCGCAATCCACAGTTTGAGAACCCAAACCTCTGATCTAAAGGTCCATGCATCGCACATCATGGCCACTCTGCAGAGGTAAGGGATGTTTTTACACGTATCCTTACAGAAAACCCCAGGTGGTGCACAGCATGTTGTATTTCTAGCTCTACTTTTTACATTCTCTATTTAAACTATTGCAATATATCGCAAATGTGTATCGTATCGGAATACATAGAAATATATTGTATCGTGACCCATCTATCGTGATATGTATCGTATCGGGAGGCACTTGCCAATACACAGCCCTAGTCGTACAGTTGGACATTAATGATAAAATCCCACAGTGTGATGTGGCTTTCAGCCGGGATCAGGTTTAAACTGTGTGACAAGCAACAACTATAAACACCTTTAAAATTGCAAAGTGCACCAAGTAAACTACCCATGAAGGACTAAACTAATGTATTTTTTGTGTATTGGGCATTTCAAAATAGCTTAAAAAGTGTCGCCAAACTATTACTAATCCAATCAGTGGTTCACATCAATTAACACGCTGTTTAACTTAAAATTGGAAATGTACATGTGCAAATGTCCAAAATAGCCAACTTCTGGACTCACTTCTCATTTCACTTTGGGCAGAATGAAGCTTTTAAAATGTACGTGGATCCTCTGGACGTTTGCCCTCTGTTCAGTCTACGCAGCCAAAGATATCTGCAACGCGAAGCCCAAAGACATGCCTTTGGAGCCAATGTGTGTCTACCGCAACCCAGACATCTCAGTAGAACCAACTCAAGCACCTGAGAAGATCCCGGTTAGCACTAACCCCCGAGTCCTAGAACTATCCAAAGCCAACAGCCGTTTCGCCCTCACACTTTTCAAGCAGCTCTCCGAGAGAAAGTCCAGCAGTGAAAACATATTTCTATCTCCACTTAGCATCTCAACTGCTTTTGCAATGACAAAGCTAGGAGCTTGCAACCGAACACTGGAGCAGCTCATGAAAGTAAGACGTCAACTACGGCACACAAATAAGACGAGATGACAATAAACGGAAGTCAAAAAAATTCTTTATTTTTATTAAAACAGGTGTTTCAGTTTGACTCGATAAAGGAGAAGACGTCGGATCAGGTTCATTTCTTCTTCGCCAAGCTGAACTGTCGCCTTTATCGGCGAAAGCATGAGACAACGGAGTTGATCTCTGCCAACAGGTTGTTCGGAGACAAATCCACGATTTTCAACGAGACCTACCAGCACATCAGCGAGATGGTGTATGGGGCCAAAATGATGCCTCTCAATTTTAAGGTCAGTTCATTTCCTGAATGTTCCCTGAAGGGCATCCAAACCTTGTGGTTGTGCCAAACACGACTTTTGTCTTGCAGGAAAAACCTGATGATTCAAGGATGGTGATCAACGAATGGATTGCCAACAAAACAGAGAACAGAATAAAAGATACCCTGCCAGAAGGTTCAATAGATTCCGACACCATATTAGTCTTGGTCAACGCTATCTACTTCAAAGTAAGCGAGGATGCAGAAAGGCATAAGCTTAACGAAACGCAAATAAATTCAGCTTCCTCTAATTGTTTCTTTCTAGGGTCAATGGAAGCACAAGTTCGATAAGCAAGATGTCATGAATCTAGACTTTCACGTTAGCGAAACACACAGCTGTCCGGTACCCATGATGTACCAAGAGAGGAAGTTCCAGTATGCTTACATACCCGACGACAAGGTCAAGATACTGGAGTTGCCCTATAACGGTCGTGACATCACAATGATATTGATTTTACCCAATGAAGGCACAGCTCTGTCAGAAGTAAGTCATTTAGTCAATTTTCTTCCTAAAATATTCTAATGTTGTGAAACTTAACATTTGCCTAACTGCATTCAATGAAGGTGGTGGCAAACATGAACCTCAAGGCACTTGTTGGTTGGCTTAATAAAATGAATGAGACCACAGTGACCATGCAGATCCCTCGCTTCCGTATTGAGGACAGCTTGAGTCTCAAAGAGGAGCTGGAGAAAATGGGTCTCGAGGATCTTTTTAGTCCAACGCGCGCAAGTCTTCCAGGTACGACTCGCGTTTGTTTGACAATCCTGATACAAAACTTCCTACTGCTGCTGAATGTTTTACTGTTATTTCGTCCCAGGTATGGTTGCTGAGGATGGGCCAAACCTGTACATCTCTGACGCCTACCACAAAGCCTTCCTTGAGGTAAGATGCCTTCAAAATGTTTTTGTTTTTGGAACTGCATTACAAGACAGTCCAAACCCTGTCAGCTAGCATTTCTCTCCGATTTCTCCTTCAGGTAAATGAAGAAGGCAGCGAGGCTGCCGCTGCCACTGCTGTGGTAGCCAAAGGACGTTCCTTAAACCCCTTCCGGGAGTCATTCATAGCAAACAGACCGTTCCTTCTGCTGATCCGAGAGTCCAGTATCAACGCATTGCTCTTCACCGGTCGAGTGGCAAACCCTTGTGGGAGCAGCTAATTCTGCGATGATGGTTATTGCTCAACTTTGCAGTTCATTGTAACTTGACGAACTGCCTTGTTTCTCTATTATTGGTTATAAATGAACTTTTAAATTTTTCATAACTGTTTGGTTCTTGAACAAGCAAGTAACGGAAACACACATATCAAGAGCATCTTTAGGGTTTGAAAAGATATACAAACAATATGTGTACAGGCAAGAAATAAGGATAAAACAGGTTTATTTTTTCATATTAGAAATTTGGGTTTAGCAGTATCACACAATCTGGGCGTACATAGTAATACATTTAAAGAACATAATAAAAAATCCTTCACAGTTACACTTAAAGTGCTTTATTTCTATTTAGAAGAATGGACTTGACAGACTGCCAGTGAGACAAAAACATAGTGGTTATGGCTTTCACATTATTAATTTTGATAATTTGAACAGTTCTCTTAAATTTAGACTAATCATAAACTCTTGATTAACTTCAAATAACTAATTATAACTTTTCCCACCTATGAATATAATGTCTATGTTTTTAACAATATATTGACTATTTCAATAAATATATTGGATTGCTATTAAAATTTGCGTAAATAAGATACTGTCATGTTTGGAATTTGGACCAACTTCCAAGAATGAAGTATCTCTATTTTGTTTTATCTTATGCTAAAATATTTTCTAAGGATTTAAATTAAAATGATTAACATTTCATAAGACACATGAAAAGAACAGACTATATTGCTTTTTGCAAAAGAAACAATATCGCAAGACAAGCTGTAAAAGTCAAACTTTTGGCTTCACTTGGTACAAATTCTGATGCCTAGAAATCTCTTTACGTTTGGCCATTACAAAAGATAAAGACAACATGCAAATAAACAAATTCTGCTGACGGCCAGTAGAAAAACAATGTCTTGATTCCTTGTACAAAGACTTTTTGAGGTAACAAAACAACTTTTTTGATGAAGTATCATGTTTGCTTGCTTATTCAGACTAAAGTTAATATATTTAGAAACTATATACATCAGAACACATTGCTTGTACAAAATATTTGCACACTGTCTCTGATGCAATTAAATAAATTCATAAGATATGACTCGGGATTATTATAAGGTTTCCCCAAAACAAGACATGCATTTCACCACCTTTCACAAGCTTAAACATGACATGAAAATTGGAGGGTAATTGAATCAGGATATAATTTTATCACATTTGCCAAAAAGCATAATTGGGTAGTTATTGTATTATAATATATTGTATATGTGTCCTATGGTGTGACAGCAAAAAGTTAGAAAAAAAACTAACAACGAATATAAAATATTTTATTTTATAAATATTCATAATTTATAACAGGGGTTCTCAACCTTTTTGGCTCCAAGGGACTCCAAAAGAGTTACCTTGAAAGCTTGAAACGACTGGGAAAAGTTTGTTCATTATAAAAATGGCCTAATAATAAATATTTTTAATGTTTTTCTATGCTCATTTTGTCTCATTTTAAAATATTAGTCATCTTGAGCCCCCTTGAAAGTCAGCTGGGGGCCCCCTGTTGATACAAAATAATAAATTGTTAATCTTTTTTTTTTTGTAAATTTTTCCTGTCACACCATAGGACACATAGGGTACGGTTTATTTGTCAACTACCCAGTTGCTTTAAATTCTTTCAGAAGGGACATTTTTCTTTCCATTTAATCAGATTAAAGGTCAATTTGTCATTTTTGGTAAAAGTTTGATCAATATTGTCCACACACAATCATTATTATGATTACTAACCCCACAATAGTTAGTTACTTATTTCAAACGCAACGAAGAGTTTTAGGAAATGGGGTGGAATATTGCTTCATAGGTAGTTCCATACACATTCTGTAACACTGTGTTATGAGCTGATGTCATTTGGTTAGACGTGACTTGTTTGGTCAACACCGCAGTAGATGTGTTTTCATATAGAAACATTATACATTACAGCCTAGTATATACACTGTAGCAACACATATATGCTCCGCTGTTATTTAAAGCTTAAAAAACAAATACAAAAGCAAAACACGTAATATTCGAATTGATAGTATCGTTTAAGAACAACGAAAACGTAGAACAGGCAGGTTGGTTGACCATCAAAGGTCATGCGGAAAACATGCTAAAATTTGCATTAGCCCTAAAACCCAAATCAATACGACCAAATTCCGACTGTTGGAATGCATGATTATAGATACAAATCCCTTGTTATTAAATTGGAATTCATTCACATAGAGATAATATGATTGGCATACACACAAACAGGCCCATGCCCCAAATCTAAAATTAAAACAAAAGTCAAAAAACAAGAACCTGTTTTATATTCTTCTTGATATTTTCTAATGATTATGCTGTTTATTGACAAACCCCTTTCTCATGAGGTTAAACCGTGACAAATAAAAGCAGTATCAACATGCTCGCCCACCGGTTTCTGTACAACCGAGTAGAAATGACACAATTTCAGGATCTTATTTCCCTGCGACTGAGGCATGGGTTATTTACATTAAGAGGAAATGTTCAACTGTGTAGGTTCTTTTTTGCTGCTGTTGTGAAATATGGCGACCCGAGTTACCCAGAGCCCGACTTCCGAGTAAGAGGAACGGCTTGGTACGAACCAAAAAGGTAAACATGAAAAGTAAACAGTGAGTTCCTGATATTTGCAAGAAGTGTTTACCTGCTGACCTGTGTTCACGATTGTGATAAACGGCAAACGTTTGTAAAAGGTTTTATCTGTGTTAATACGAGGTGAGGTGCAAAATCGGAAATATCAGTAGATGTTTTATTTCTTATAATATGCAATAAACCTTTCCTAAAAAAATGGTCACACGAAGTGTGATTCACAGCCTTGTAGAAAATGATAACAGTTTCACCACCTAAAACGTATTTTCCTTTTGTAGATCGTTCTTTAAAAACGGCCTCTGTGTAGTTTATTATGAGTATAAATTGGTCTAAATATGCATAAGTGACACATGTATATAGACATACAGTTAAAACTAAAATCATCCCACACCCTTTAAGTGCCTGATCTAATCTCTCACTTTCCTCCAAATCATAGGGTTTCACAATATTATTCGGCTCCTTTGGTTACTGAGAACTTCAGTAAATTCAGGTCATAGCACCAGCTGAAAACATCTGTTCAAAAGCCACGTGTCAAGGCACTTGACCCCGTGAGGTTAAAGTGCCTCCCATCAGATGAAGGGAAATCGCTCAAAGTCATTCCGTGGCATTTCTTTGCTTCCCGTTCATCGCAGACATACGGTTTCTGTTTCCTACGAAAACAGCTCGGACGACCTTTTCAAGTCCATGTCATGGATCATCTCCGTATTTCTTGACTCGACACAAAACTGCCCTCCGAAGGACCACTGTGCTAACACATTCTAAAAAAAAAAAAATAAAAAAACAAAAAAAAAAAATAAAAAAAAAATAAAAAAAAAAAAATAAAAAAAAAAAAAAACACTGAACGTAAAATACAGTTGAGTGCATCCACGTATCTGTGTGTGACAGATCGGTATTGCGTAGTGATGTGTGAGAGAGGTAACTGAGCGGTATTGTAGCTTATCTGGGGTTGAAGAATTTCCTGTTTTTTATGTTTCATCAACATTCAGCAGCTGGGGTTGTGTGTAGGGAGCTAAACGAAGGCTTTGCCGGGAAAGAAAACGCAATACGTATACCATTGCTATATTCTATCTTATTCTACCGCTTTTCCCCCAGCGTGCCTATATCACAGTATAATGACCAACGTGAAAACATAAAACAATGTGAGTGTTAAACTTATGAACTTTTCCATTTGTAGAACCTGTACGACCGATTCTACGACTAGAATTTCTTTGCGTTATATCTGAGGCCTGTAAGTTAAGTGAGCAATGCGTTTTGATGTTACGGCAGGCCGAAACGGCACTTAATAAACAAAATTAAAAAAAATCTGATGTTGGGTCAGACCTGAGGGTCCCTAATAAAAAACAAACCCGTTTTTCTAAGCTTGCCATGGCCGGGGAGTATGACGTCCACCCCCAGATGAATTTCTTAAGATTGTCTCAAGGCAGAATAGCAAGGGACATCGACGTCCTCATTTTAGAATTCTGGCACAGAAAAGTTTGGCAATTTCGACGGAATCTGACCAAATCGTAGCTAGAGCTTCTCTTTTGCTCGTCCTGAATTCCGAAGATTTGTAGTAGTACAAAAATATTAAAAAACCTAACGTATATAAAAGACAGGAGAGGCTAAAAACAAAACAAAAGATCACTGCATCGAGTGTGAGGTTGCCGGAGTGTGGCTTGTCTTCATTTGATGATGTCCTGTTCAGTTTGTACGGTGAAGGTAGATGCGGTTTAAAGCGGAAATACCATTTATAAATCCCTAAAGAATACTAGTCCTAGCGAACTGTTCGTTGCATTTTTTTATCCTATTAACTTTCTTAACATTCTAGTAGAATCTCCCTTTTTATCCGTTCTTTGTTGACAGCAGCTGAAAAAACTCCTGCTGGCTTTCCCAAAGTTATCTCAGTTTCTGATGTTGGGAGTCAAAGAACAGAGAATCATGTTGGACCCCCATGTTCTCTGCCTCCACAAACTCTTTATGTTTTCCAACTCTGAGCTTTTCAATCGGGCCCGGTGGTGGAGACCGAGGGTTGAACCCCTTCTCCGAATGACGAACCAGCACCTCCCGCCCCGCCATTTCCCTCAGACTCTTCCTGAGTGGGCGACTCGTCTTCGTTCTGGCCTCCGCGGGAGGTGACCGTGGTGGTCTCGGGCGAGGCGCTGTGCGACACCTCCTGCGGGGCGCAGCCTGGATGGTTCTTGCGGAAGTGCTGGTTGAGGATGGCCTGGAAGGGGAAGCTCTTGCCGCACACGTGGCAATGGAAGGGCTTGTTACCCGTGTGCTTTCGGATGTGGTACTCGAGCTGGTCCTTGCGGGTGTATTTTTTGCCGCAGATGCGGCACACGAAGGGGGTGATGCCCATGTGCAGCCTCATGTGGCGATCTAAGCTGCCTTTCTGGTTAAAGGACTTGCAGCAGTAGATGCAGGTCAGTCGGGGGTTGTAGCGGAACCATCTATCTCCTACCTGTTCTCGAAGGTACTCTTCGTATCCTCCCATGTCAAACACAGCCTGTTCTTCTCCCTGTTGAGCAAAATTGACAGGTTACAATCTGTGTTCATGATTAAAACTTATAACTAACTTATAACTTATAAACTTTTATTATGAAGCAATTATAAAATGACAAAATGTGGGTCCCAAAATGGCAATAATATTTTCAAGTTATATTTTAGGGACAGAATAGAGCTGACAGGAAACAATTGGGCAGAGATAGGGGATATGGTTCGGCAATGGACACAAGTTGGGAAACTTGGGTCACTGTGAGCACACTGGCACTATGCGTTAGCAAGCTAACTACATGGCTATCAACCAAAATGACAATATTTGAATTAATATAATAATGTAAGAATACAATTTTAATTCATTATATATACAGCTGAGGAAAAAAATATTTTCTGTTTTTCTGAATGTATCTTTTTGATTTCCATTTATCTGCAGAAAATTGAAATGGGACTGGTCCAAATGAAAGATGCAATGTTTGCAGGTCTTGAATACCGCAAAGAAACCAAGTTCATATTCATGTTAAAACAACACAATACTCATGTTTTACATGTATTTTAGGATCCAGTCAAAATAATTATAAAGACTAAAGACTTAAGAGGGAATGTCAAGCTTTGGTCAGGCAATTCACGTCTTGGAATGGACACCTGTGAGGTGGGGTGTCTCTGGTCATCCACTCTTCCTGGAGACTCACTCTTGGCTCTCTGTCGATCAGCCATCACAACCACACTTCCTGTTGGACTAAACCTGATGGAGAAAAACAAAAATCTTTTATATTACAAAAAGGGTTTACGGGGCAAAACAGGCACACTTTAGAGTAAGAGGGATATTACATTTTGATGAAAACATTAAATTCTTTGGAATAACATGCACCAATAAAATTGCTTTCAAAGGAGAAATGTCACTAAATTCAAAAAAACATTTTATTTTTAATAATATCATGGTCGCCAGCACAATTTTACTGTGAAACTGCATACATATCAGATTGTTTTTAAGAACATGATCCAAGTTTGAAGGAAAATAATCAGTGAGCTTCATTTACTTTTTTGCTGACACTGGGTTGGAGGTTTTAGTGACCGTTAAAGTGAGTCATAATGTACTGCCATTATTGTTTTGAACCCACCCAACCAGCTATACATTATATTATCTTTTGTGCTCCACAGAAGATAGAAAGTGAAAGAAAGTTATGATTGAATGGGGAGTAAATTACAACATTTTTGTGTGCGCTATCCCTTTAAAAGTACATTGATTTTACACACCTGTCCGTCTCACTGAAGCTACTGGAAGGCTGTGAACTTTTTCCTCCTCGTGCCCCCTCCTGTACCAGCGTGCTACGACCCGATGTGTCAATCATCACCATCGGCCCCTCCTCTGCCCCACTCCCCTCCTCCGCTGATGCCTGAGTCCACTCTTCCATCCTTTCCGTCTTAATCCGAAACCCATCCACGACACGCATGGCTTCATCTCCTCCCCTCTCCGCCGCAGTCCCCGTCTCCACGTACCACTGACCGGCCCGGTTGATACGCAGAATGGGCTCTTTCCCGGACCCCACCTCCTCAGACCCAATTCCACTGTGCTCCACTATCTGCGGGCTCATGGACTCCCCCGGTGGACTGATCTCTCGCACCTCCCTGACGTCACGGATGTTGATCACCCCTCCAGCGTTGCCGATCAACCTCGCACTTCCGTGTCTGGGACTTATAGAGCGGGACCCCCCCAGTGCCGATCCACTCCTCCCCGACTCAATGGTATGGCTGGCCGTCCGGTGCGCTCCGCTTCCCAGCTCCTCCTCGACATCCGACAAGTTGATCTTAAAGTGGATCCCCTCTAAAATCTGAGTGCAGCGGTCGATAATGTGCTGCATTTGGAGGAAGCTGGCGGCCGTCAGGTAGCTGATGATGTCGGCGAGCTGCAGGCACAAGCGGCCCGTGTAGCAGAACGAAAGGAGCTGCTCGAACACGGACGGATTGCGGATCACCGAGATGGAAACGGTGCTCATCTCGCTCAGCGACATGTGGTCCCTGAAGTATGGGGAGCTGGCGGCGAGGACCACCTTGTGGGCGCGAAAGCTGTGGCCTTGAACGTTGACCACAATGTCACACAGGCGACCCTGCATGCGCAGCTGGTTCAGGTGTGACAGGACGGAGTTGCTGAAGTCCGGAATATCGAGTTGGATGCTTCCTGCTCGTTCCATGGGGGCGGCCTATTTCGTTGCAGTTCAAAGCTGTTGGAAAAAACAAGAAACTCCTGTTATGACACTTTTGTTAAAATTATATCAACTGTAAATATGTAGGCCTACACATGTTAACTTGCTCTAAATAGTGCTGCGTTCCAGACACCTCAGATTTAGGAGATTTCCCAACTCAAACCTGGAAATAACGTCTCGATTTAGTAACAATAAAAGTATTTAGTAACATTAAAGGAGTTTAGGTCCACAAATTATCACCTCAGAATTATGATATCTCCCACTTTAAACCCATAAATAATGTTTTGATTTACTACCATTAAAAGTTTTTAGTATAATAACATTAAAAGAGCGAAGTTCCATAAATTAGTTTATAAGTTATTACTTCAGAATTATGATATCTCCTACTTCAAACCCAGAAATAACGTCTCGATTTAGTAACATAAAAGTATTTAGTATTGTTAAAAGAGGGCAGTTCCATAGATTTTTTCCAAGTTATCACCTCAGATTTAAGATATTTCACACTTCAAACCCGGAAATAACGTCTCAATTTAAAGGAGTAATTCACTTCAAAATAAGCCCCATAGTAGGAATAAAATATTTTAGGAAGTAGGAATAAATTAAAAAAGATTTTATTCCTACTTATTCCCATAGTAGGAATAAAAATTACCATGGAAAGTCAATGGGGGCTTAACTTAAAGTGAACTACTCCTTCAATAACATTAAAAGTATTAAGTTAAAAGAGCGCAGTTCCATACATTATTTCCAGGTTGAGATGAGAAATATCCTAAATCCGAGGTGTATGTAACGCAGCATCAAATACTGTAACGCTTTCTAAATACTTGACCAGGTCAACTGTCTAAACCAATGGCATTAAGTTGGGGGCGTGGCTATATGTTTTCTACCAATGGTGTTTTGGAAACCTGTCAGACAGAAACAGTTATTGACACTCCTTTCGGTGCGGTGTACGAAAACTGTTACAAACTTCACCTTTAAGGGTAACAGGCTGGCTTTTAAAACTCATTAAAAGTCATTCAAGCGTTGAACAACTTGAATGACACACATGAAACATGTTGTACAATTACCAACAGGGTAAATTCCACAACAACAATACGTGCGTACTTAAAATACTCTCCACAAACGAATTATTGAATAAACAGATGTAAAAGCATTCAATATTTATACAACTCAACCATAGCAATGTACATGCAAGTAAAATAAAACAATGCACAGCGTTTTAATAAAGTAACATTGGAGTGAAATGCTACACATTTGCTCACCTTCTAATAACAGGCACAGAAACCGCCCCGCTACAGTTCTCGGCACACTTGCACTTTATGGCTACAAAGCGCAGCTGTTAGAGACCAAAGTTGCCATTTTTTCATTGCATAGCTCAGCAGGACAGGTTCGCGGTAATACTTCGTCTTTCTGTGTTTCTGACATAGTATCGGCCGACTGTAACGGCAACTGTAACCGGCGGCGTGGCACCTCGGGTCGGTTACAGTAACGCACCGCGGCGCGGTGATGCAATAAAGCCTACCGAAAAACGCACACGCACCCCGGCGCGGCGCAGGCAGGGAGGTGCCTTACCCCCGTTCACGCCAAATTTATATGAAAAAAAAAACTACAACGCCAAAACACAGTTATCCTATCTTTAACGACAGCCTGTTTTACGTGGTTTGGCATTAAACGTCAACCGCTCCACGGTGACTATTTATCGTTATACTTATCGCCAGGGCTGCCGCTGTCGCTTTCGGTTCCTCCGCAGCTCTCATATTCCCCCATGTATAACATGAGCCAATGTACAGAAAACGCGTGGAGTTGTGGGAGGTGTAGGCTGCAGCGTCGCAGACGTAACGACTGGCGATACGGAGCTTTGGCAAACAGGACTCGCGTTCCCGCGATGCATTGCGCGCACCATCGCCGTGAAATTGGGTGAAGAGTTTGGTTGCATATTTTGGTAACAGTTTCGTCTAATGTTGTGTATGTGTGACACAAATGACATATATCGATTTTGCGACACTGTCGGCAGTCGTAAACACAAATAGGCTTCACTTTTCAAACAAAATAAACCAAAATGTATAAGAAACGGGTGTTTTATGTAAAGTCTTGTCGCAGGGTGCATACCGTGACATCAATAAAATGAACCCACTGAACCCGTGAAGAATATACATCATTGGTCACGTGTCTTAAATAAAGCAAAATCTTGATTTGCATAGTAATGCATTATTCATATTGTTGGAGAGATTTGCTTTACAGTCACGCTTAAAATTACGTTTGAATAATAATGTTTTGAATGAAAAGACATTTCTGCAATTGTCTCTTGCTATTGTGAAATATTTTTTTCTTGCATCATTTTAACTGTGTACGTGTATTTCAGAAATTGAGGAGTTGGTTTACGCCCAGAGATGTATAAACAAAAACAGGTTTGGGTTCTTTTATCTTAGTGATAATATATAGAATATATACAGTAGGTTATATTGTACGTGGTGTATCTTTTGTATGTAAAAAAACGATTAAGCAACTATTTAAGCTTCCCTGTATTTCCCAAGAAAGTGCACAGTCTCTTAAAAATGGCACATTTATTGCAGATAAAAGATAAATGAAACATTTAATGTGCGTCAGAATTTAAAATGTCACATCCCCTATTTAAATGTTTTTATTTTATTTTTTTTATTTTATTTTAATGTTTTATTTTTGTTTGTTTCAGTACAAGTATTAACCGTACTGCTTTTCCCTACTCGATGCAAATCCACTTGTATTTGTATATTCCTGTTTTGTGATCATTTTACACTTGCCTAATTAAAAAAAGAATTCAGTCAACATAAATATCACTTTATGTCTGTCCGTCTTTTTTCTTCGCTGTCTTAATCATTGTGTAAAATGTGTTCTTAAGAAGAAGTTATGTTCTGCATTTCATACTGCATAAATATGTATTTGTTTACAATGTTAAACATGTAAAAAGACATCACTCAGTAAAGATCCAGTTAAAGACGCCATTTCAGCAGTTGTCCACCAGGTGGTGCTCTCGGAGCATGTATGATGACATTATTTTCCAAATGTGAATGAATCAGTAAGATCAAAATTGCTTCTTTGTCCGGCGTGCTCTTCAGAAGTGTTATTAAATAGTTTTGTAGTATAATTATAATTAGGTTATTTAATTATAATTGACAGGTATATTTATTGTAACATTAAGTAACACTAAACAATATGTATAAAATAATTATATATTAATTATATATATTAATTATAATGTATTTTTAATTGGAAAGATGTGTCTTTTTTGGCCAATAGCCTCACCACATATTATCAAAACCATGATGTGCCATTTGATATTACTAACATAGTATAATATTACTAGTATATTATTATTAATTTTACTAAGTCCGGTAGTTTCAGGGGCGGGTGCATTCTTACTCTAGCATTTTAAACAAAAATGGGATACGCCCATGAATACAGTATTATATATATGATGTTGATGGTCTATATTACCAGATGAAAATAATGTACACAAGCATTCACTTCAAAGCCACTGAAAGAGCAACAACAAAATATGTTATTAATGACACATTTGATAGATTTTATCATTGATATTTATTAACAACTAAAACAACAAAACACCGACTAGATGTTACAATGTGCAACAGTGAAGAAGAACAAAACTGGCTCATGATTGAACTGTATTTCTAAAGAACATGGATGAAAAAACAAGCATTAACAAACCAGATCAGCATTACGGTTTATTTGGACATGCGTGATGCATAATCTCAGATCCCATGACATTAACTTCAATAGATGCGAGCCATCATGCTACACCGCAGAGACAAACCTGCCCCTGACAGTAATTTAATGTAAAGTCTATATAGCAGTATAATACATGACACGCTATTGTAAAAGTAAAATAATAACATATTTACAATTTTCTCCATCCCTCTCCAAGTTTCAAATGTATTCGAACTGTTTCCAAGATAAATTAATATTGACAGCTAATGTACACGCACGCTGAGCTTCTACAACAAAACTTTATTTGTTGAAAGACGAAGGAATACATTTACAAAATACATTCTCCCGGGCAAAAGATCATCCTAATACCGCAGTGTTAAATCGAAGAAACACAAGTACCTCGCAATCGTATTTCTTTCTTAATTTCGACAATGTAGTACGGACCACGACGAACTAGTATGTTTCACTTCAATCCGTTTTAGAAAGTCCCCAAAAAGTGCTCTAAACTGATCGTTTCCACTCCACAAGTATACAAAATGGACGAATAACACTGAATAATTATTAGTTAAGTGCTTCCCTATATGTTTGTTCTGATACTGAAGGGTAAAAGTGTGATGAAATCTTGAAAACTAACACAACCGTCCACACACACATTCGCTATGAATGAAGACGAAAAAATACACAGTAGTTCCTCTAAAGTCTCTTGTCTTTACGAAGAAGAAGTGATATTCCCAGTGGACACTATGGTTTCCCTGGGCGAATATTCGGGCTCGTCTTTATTCGGGTGGGATGAGTTGTCAGACTTGCTCCGGCTGAACTCGGCGCCCATGATGGGCCTCGAAAACTTCCCGGCCGGAAGGCTGCAGATCCCGCAGTTGAGCATTTTGATGAACGCCCGGCGCATCTCGTTGCTGGTCAGGGTGTAAATAAGAGGATTCATTGCGGAGTTGAGCACGGCCAACGCCAGGAACCACTCGGCCTTGTAGAGTATGGGGCAGGTGCGGATCTGACAGGCCACGTCGAGCAGCAACAAAATGAAGAGCGGCGCCCAACACGCTATGAAACAGCTGAGCACGATGATGACGGTCTTCAAAAGCGCCATGGACTTCTCCGAGCTCTTGTTGCAGCCGCGGCCGTTGGCCACCTTGCGGAAGACCAGCTTGCGGCTCCGCGTGCGAACCAGGGCGTAGATGCGGGCGTACAAGACGACGATGGCCATGAGGATGACGCTGAACACGGTGGTGCAGAAGAGGATGTAGGTCTTGTGGTAGAGAGGCAACACCGTGGAGCAGTTGTCCATGCTGTCGATGCAGTTCCAACCCATGATGGGAAGGCCGCCCAGGATGGCGGCGATGAACCACACGGTGCTGATGAGCATGAACACACGGCACGTTTTGCCATTATTGTGAAGTTTCATTTTTAGCATGGTCAGGTGTCGCTCGATAGCGATGGCCAGTAGACTGAACACCGAAGCGGCCAGAGCCACAAACATACTTCCTTCTCGGAAGAACCACTGGGTGGGGGTGAGTTTGTAAGTGTTGGCTCCTGACAGCAAGATGTTTGCCGTGTAAACCACTCCGGCAAGCAGATCTGACAAAGCCAAGTTCCCAATGAAGTAATACATGGGCTTGTGGAACTTCTTGGTCCTCCAGATGGTGAGGAGGACCAGAACGTTTTCCAGAATGATGAAGCAGCACACGATGATGAACACGACGGAGTCGGCTCGGAGGCCGCGGTCGCCGACGACCTTGCGAAATTTCCCGGTGAAGTTGTAGTGTCTGGCGATTAGGTCATCCATGGTTCACACAGGCTTGGGAAGTTTTTAATCCAACGTGCAATCCACCACAGGGCCACAGGGGGATGCTGGTGGAATTGAGGAGCCGAGTATCCAGTTCTCCGTTTAGTATGATGTCATTCAACCAGCGTTTTCTGAAGTCAGGTAAAAATCCTTGCTGAGGATGAATGCTGTGAGAGAATCCGATAACTGCATCATGAAAACACTAGAATAAACAAAATAGAAACATAAATGAGCGAAGGTTAACGTCAGATAAGCATTTGGCAGTATTTGCGATGGTTTGATATGAAAATAAGAAAAATGCTTTATTTAAGCGTTTGAAAACTAGTTTAATCATTTAAGATTAGTAACAAACACGATACAGTGTTGAAAAATATATTAAAAACACAAAACAAAAAGGTTCACCTAAAGAAACAGAGAGAAATACTAAAAACTTGTACATTTGAAAAAGTTGTTTAACAGAAAATATAAGCACACAAGAAAATAATGGTACGTAAAAAAGTTAAATAAGTACGTCACACGCCGCGCTATTATCGCTACGCGACAGTTAAAATTCGTAACTGGAGGTTTCTCAGATAAATATGAATTTTATGAATATGAATAGCATCACTACAATTTTAAAGGACGTGTCAAAAATATGATCAAGATTTTAAAAACACTTTTTACTTAACAATTTTTTTTTTGTTAAATCGTATTCGCGACATTACGAACTTAAAAAGTAAAACTTGATAAGCACTCACAACGGTCAAGATCACTGATGCTTGACATACGGAAACTTACATAAATCGGAGAACAAGAGTTGCTCTTACCTTTAAACTCCAGTCATCGCGTCTTGAACGTATAATCCCTCGATATTGTTGCTGTGTGGATAGATATCAAAGGTGTAGTATTTATCACATCCCGCTCGAGTCTCGTGTCTCGGATTGTAGGGTAATTTTTCTCTGACTGGAGAGAGACTAGAGAGATCGAGCCTGGCCAATTCCCCCCTCTTCAGTTCAGCCCACCAATTTGATAGCCCTTCCCCTTTACACACTCTCGTTATCCTCTTATGATTCCACAGCATCCAAACCCCTCCAAGACATTCCGAAACAATGTGCTGGATACAGATCAGAGTTTTGAAGTTTCCCACACACAAATGAATATGCTGTACACTACACATTTATATACTACAACTAATACAAAACACAACATATTTTAAAGGGATTGTCATTGTAATAAACAATAATATTTAGTATGTAAAAAAATATATACAAAATATTAAATATTAATAAAATATATATAATATAATATGTTAGAATTGAGTTAGTCATTTTACTCATTATTCATGTTTTTTTCTATTTTAGAATAATAGTTTTTGATTTTGAATAGTTTTTTTTACTATCAAAACTATGAAATAACACAAATGTAACTATGGGAATTATATTGTGATTAAGACAAATCCAAAATAAATCAAAACTTCAATGTCATCAAATCAAAAACATCTTCAATGTAAATCTCCTATCGGCTGGTTTTATAAGTAAAAATATATATAAATTATATAATAAATAAGACTTATTATATATAAATTATTATATCCATACTTTTAAAAAATACGTATAAAAGCTTTAAATCCTTTTCCATATATATAATTTGTATTACACATTTTATATAATGAAAAAACTAAAATGTGTCAATTAAAATTAATATGAATATATATTTTTGGATTTGTAATAAATGAAATAAAGGTTGGCACAATTACATCTTTCCAAATAACTTATTTCGAACAATCAGCCATATGACTTCCGAAAGCTTTTTCAGTCACGTGACCCTAAACTTTTGAACAAAAGTGAACGTTTAAATAATATATAGAATAAAAAGAATAATAATCACCATTAACATTATTACAAATGTAGATCTAATTTGT
The DNA here is from genome assembly GCF_024868665.1 of Triplophysa rosa. Taxonomy (NCBI): domain Eukaryota; kingdom Metazoa; phylum Chordata; class Actinopteri; order Cypriniformes; family Nemacheilidae; genus Triplophysa; species Triplophysa rosa. The sequence goes on from NC_079914.1 coordinate 10,558,427, forward strand.
ACTATGTCAAATCACATTATGTCCAATTCAGATTAACCCCATAATCCTGTTTCTTTTGTCTTTTCCTGTGGGAATGTCCCAGCTGCAGACTCAGCCCAAACACTACATCCTGAACTGGGTGGGCAGGCCAAGCATGACCGCTCCTGTACCCCCCATTTGCCCTAATTTCTCTCCAGCATTAATCACATGTGCTATTCACTCTGTTCAGGTCTGCTGGCCTCAATGGACCAGACCCCTAAACCCTTATAGCAGGTTCAGAGGGCAAACATGATCCTGTGTCCCCCACCAGGAATACGGTGAAATTGTAGATGTGCGTGTGTCTGTGCTCCTAGATAAATAAGGGATCTATAATGTCAATGAATATCTCTCCATGAGGCTATACATCAATATTTTGAACATAAAGTGGCCTCAAAACATTTTTTCTGAAGTGTTATAGTCAACTTTTAAAGATGCTTTTTAAGAAAAACATTTGTTTATTAAACTGCCTCCATTTTGGCTGATGTTTTGGTTCTTGTTTGTTGTATTTTGTTGACCCTCACTACTTTGAAGTGGTTCATCCACCCATAAAACCCTCACTTGCTTCCCAGCGGTTGGAACCTCATGAGCATAACTTGATTTTTTAGCATTTTCCAAGGTGTTGCTATGTGGTTTCTGTGGTATTCTGGGAGTTTGCCAATGTTTCTATGTCATGCTTTGATGTTCTGGGTGGTTGCTAGGGTGTCCCCTCATGGTTGTTAGGGTGTTCTGGATGGTCCTATACTTATATTCTTCATGACATAAACATGACAATTGAACATTACTATACAGAGATCAGTTTTCTTTTTTATAACCACAAAAGTCATTCATATTAGATGAACTTCTTCAAAGGTCTGAATTAGAGGTCAAGGTTACAGAGGTCAAAGGTCACACACCCCGCGCTCCGAGGCGCTAGTGTGAGAAACCCAGCAGATGCATATTTTTTGTGTTTTGAGGCGAAGTTGAGGTGGGTGCAAAGGGGACAAAGTTGAACATGCCACAGTATTTTCAACATTCTCACCTAAGTTACAGTTTTACAGCTCTGGAAAGGCGATATTCCCAAGGGGCGCAAAACATTTTCCATGTCTTCTAGGAAAGTTTTTCAAAACACAGTTCCGCAAAGCGTAAATATCGATGCATTTGCATAAAATGTGATGTTTGCATTGTGAGGTTACACAATGTTTCACGTCGAGGTCGTGACTTTTGTGTCATGCCAGGCTTTCTTTCTCTCACGTTCCTTCCCTTTCCCAGCCCGCACCTACAGTACCGTGCCATGTGTTTCCTCTCAACTCTTCAGCCCATTCGTTCCCATGCCAACAAATCCTGGGATGATTTTCAGGCATTAAAACAGACCATTAGGGAAACACACGGTGGAAAACGTCCAAAACATCCTACACGATTTGCTTTTAAGTCAATCAACATAAATTTGTACATTTGTATGAGGTATTTCACATGTAGTTTCCTACAGCTGTGTGTTTGTTTGGTCTTTTTTCAGAAAGCTTTACAATTGGTGCCAGATGACTTTTGCCTCCAGAGAATGGTTGACCCAACAGATATCAGAAATGCTACAAACGTTTATACCATCACAATTACTTGTGCTAGATTACTAAAGTAAATTTCTCCAACAGCACGCAATAAATGCCAAGATCATTCATCGAACCCAGGTGTAGGCTGAGCCACTTGCAAAACTTTATAAAGACATTTAAAAAATGTGTAAAGATCTGGAGTTATAAAAATGCCTTTGGCTTGTACTCACTACGTTAAACTGCCCTCATAAAGCTTTGCTTGGGAATATGATCTCAGGAAAGCAACAACATGTTTATTGACAGCTTACAACACGTGACGCACTGCTGGGGTTTACATACATTGGGCTTATATGATTGAATACAACAAAGAGACTGGTAAAGAGATATATTGTTCCAGAAAGAAGGAGAAATTAAACAGCTTCACAAAATCTTTAAACATTTTAGGTTTTAATTGGCAGTACAAATTGATCCCATCATCAAACTAGCTGGCACATTGGCGTAAACAATGTTAGCAACGCTTCGTAACGTCCCTTCATCAAGTCATTAGCGGTCAATAAACAGCAGTCAATATTTGACTACTGGATGAGATTGTTTGCTTCGTCGGCGCCAAATCAACCTCAGGTTTCATCCATTAAGCCTCAGACAGGAAGACGGCGGTAATAACGTTAGCCCTACTGATACAGCGAGTCATACATGCTCTCTGACACTGAACACATGTTCTCGGTTTCACTTGCTGTGTAAATTCCTCCACTGTAATTAGTTCCACATGCCCAGCTGGACCAGCGAAGGAATTTGACGATACTTTCCCCAAATAATGACATTTCTTGTTTGATCTCGTTGAGGGTCATTGACAAGACGACAGGTAATGGCCTATTTAAAAAACAATTGCTACGTGACAAGATATTTGTAGAATGAATGTGATGTTTAATGGGTGCCAGGTGAAGTGCGAACTGTTATGTTGTTTAGACGCTTAAACATGTAAGGGATAATGTACAGGCAGCCGGTTGTTATCGCGAAATAAGCCCCGACAGTGTGAGCGGGGTCTTGTATCACACTGAAGGGGCTTATTTCGCAATAACAGCCGGTTGCTTGTACATTATCCCGCTTATTACATGGCTACTTGCCACATGAGAAAAAGCTGGACATGAAATGTGAACTTGAAATATTTAGCCTATTAGCTAATTTTTACCGAATGCCGACCTTCAGCGAGGAAACGCCGTTTACTTTTGGTTTTAAGACAAATTGGTTGAATCGTTTGTAAATATAATGTCATATATGTTATTAAAAGACATATTTATATTTGAATTGTCAAAAAAAAAACCTGTCAAAATGATTTGCTGCATCTGGGTTACCGTGTGTTATTAGTTTTGAGAGGTTGTTATCTGGGAATAACGAACCTGCAACTGTCGCGACTGGCCAATCAGAATCAAGCATTCTGCCGCGTAATAAGTCAAGATAATGTCTGTTTGAAAGTTCATGTGAATAATATCAACATAAAGATGAACATAAATAAATATAATCATTTTAAGGCTCAATCTCACATTGTCACTGTCTGAATCCACGTATCTCCATATTTCGGGATTTATATGTTTTTTCATAAATCATTATTATTTGTCACCCTTTATGTGTCACTGGCTTTTGCAAATATCTAACCAATAAAAAGTATCGAAAAGTTCTTGTCAACTCTAACAACACAAAAAAAAAATCAATTTCCTGAGAAACAACTAATTGGGACATACGGTTTCAGAAAGACATTGACAATTATGTTATATTTTTTTATAAGCTATATTTTTAGATAACTTTTTTATTTTAAATAAATAAATAAAATTATTAATAAATAATATAAATTAATAAATAAAATAATTTATTATATTCATAGTTTTTTTTATTGTTTTTACATAGTGAAATTTTTTCATGGCTCCATACATGACACTAAAAAAACATTAACGTAACGATAAAAATAATAATAAATAATTGAACAATAAATAAAAAATAAATAATAATGGTAAAAAAAACAAAAAAACATTGCATGCATATTTTCAATTTTGAACATCACAAAAATTACTACTACTATTAATATTTAAACAATTATATTGCTATTATAAATGAGAATTAAATGAGAATCAACACAAAAAAGAAATTGGTTAAAAGTGAGATGGACGTGAATATCATTCACATAATTCTAAAACCAAACTGAAGACAATATCTGGAAAATATATATCTTTTCATAACTCTGGACCAACTCCATTGAAACCTCATGTAAAATCACACTGGTGTCGCTTCATGGTTATCAGCCCAAACACATCCGTAGCAATATGGGCCGGGGAAAAAGTGAAACAAGCGTGGCGACCGGAGTCTAGAGCCACCCGCCTAGTCTTTGTTGTCCAGGCTAAATCCAACCCCAGCATGACTCAGCTCAGCATAAGCCTTTTGCCGGTCCTGTTTATTAGAAAAGCTTTGCTAATATCAGAACAATAGACTTTGTGTTTTATACACCGCACACAACACACACACACATGATTTGGCTAATGTTATATAACAAGATATTGGACCACAGTCACTGTACAGTAAAAAGCCACATAGCGGTTTTCCTCATCATCTTAAGTTTCAAAACTGATCTCAGTACAGCAAAAAAAAATTATTAAACCAAGGACAACCAAGGTAATCATGTCAACAGTCGAACAAAAAGACCCATTCTGGTTATGACTGTTTTGATAGTACTACTGAAAGACAACTCTGGATTTTAAGTACATTGTCTTAATAAACATGTATTTCTTACAATTCATATCTCAAATACAAACAAAGATCATAAAGTTCTGAGTCTTATTTTAAATAAATCTGTTATTTTGAGAAAAAAATGTTTGATATACTTTAACTATGTTGCATGTTTTCATATTAAATAAAATATGTACATGCTTTTAAGGGACATTTCATAAGAATGTTTATTTTTTTGGAGGTGTATGCCATTTTAAAAAGTTGCGTAAAATATGTTTGGTTGCCATAACAAAACTGTCTAAAGTATGTACTGACAGCTGTGGTGCATCTTTTCGTAAAGCATCTTGCGACTTTTTATCAAAGCAACGCAAATGCTATGCTAAATTGTAAACCGAGCTAAATAGTTTTATGACAATCAGAAGCGACCTTAGCTAATCCAACAATAGCTTTCGAAACAGCTGACAAAACCCTTCATTCACATGACTGCTGCCAACCCGGTTGACGATAATACCAAGCAAACAAAAAGTGAATGTATTGTGAATGCAGATGACAAATGAGGGACGCCGCGGATTGATTGTACCAGCATTACTGTATGTGTGTCAGGACAGTTCCCATAATGCATCGTGGCTTTTTGTAGGTACCAGCGGTGATTCTTTTATGACCGAAGAGGCTCCTCTGGAACCGGCATATAGGTGAACAGCCGTATCCTTAAAGTACCCCCTCTGGGATTGATGGGGTCAGGATGACACAGAGACACACAGTGGAGCTCAGAGGTCTCAGCGCTGTAGTCTATAGACTGGTTGCCATGGCGCAGGGAGAAGTATGCGAAGTCTACACTACACTCTATTCTTTCCTTCTTCTTTCTGACATCTCCTATGGTTCCTCAAAAGATGGAGTCACGTGTTTTTGGTTGTCTTTATATAGTTTGTCTGTATAGAACTGAATCATTTGATGATTTCCGACGACTTTATGCAGACATGCCTTTGGTTTTTATTTGTTTTATTTTAATTCATCTTCGAAAGGCTGTCAAACTATTAATCGCGATTAATCGCTTTCAGAATAAAAGTTTGTGTTTACATAATATATGTCTGTGTACTGTGCATACTAATTTTGTATTCATAAACACATACACTAATATTTAGGAAATACTTACATGTGTTTATTTATATTTACCAATAATTGAAATGAAATGTAAATGTTTACTAATTGTTATATTTTTCTTTAATATAAACATGTATGTGTATGTTTTTATAAATACAAAATTAATATGCACAGTACACAGACGTATATTATGTAAACACAAACTTTTATTCTGGATTATTTGTTTTGTCAGCCCTAATCTTCAATTATTTAACTCTCTAATGTATTCGAGTATAACTTTTTATTATACTGTATATTATACCACTTCTGAGACACAAAAAAGATTTCCTGAAGAAAATACCAGTGGGTCTTAAGAGTGCAAAATCAATGCGTGTTTTTGGTAGTCACAGTCATAGATATGCATACATAGATGCCACATTTAATGGCACAACATATCTGCAATCATGAAGCTTAATGACATTTCAGTTGTCGTCATCACTTGCAGTAAAAATGTCGGCATTGATGGTGGACGACTTACGTATGCAGCCCACAGAAACAAACACTAATGAGGCATCTATGTATAAACAATCTATGGTTGCCAGAACGTTGCCATGCGGTTGCTCAAGCGTTCAGAGTGTGTTTTGGTGTGATGCTTCATGTTCAGTGTAGTTGCTAGGTGCTATGTGGTCTAAACAGCCTGTTTGCCAACACAAGTTTCAGAAATGTAATCCATGTGACAACGTGTAAAACCCGCCCCGTCCGGACACACACAAGCCCCTTTACAGTTATCTACCGAAGGTCGCATGCTGCTTCCACAGTTTCCCTTTCCACTGACTAATTTCTCACACTTATCTGTCTCGATGTCGATATTCCTCCACATGGAGGGAGTTCAAAGAAAACGTCCAATCTATCACTAGCTTGGATTCACATTGAGTTGTCAAGGCTGCCAAAAGGAAGCTGGGAAACATTGCGTCTCCCGTTGGACGAGTTTGAGTTAGAGTTACCATTGTATCCAGCTGTAAAATCTCGTAATCCCAAAATCTCTATGTCAAATAAGGACACATTCGAGATTATAGATCTGATTGGATGTGCTGAGTTCAGATCTATTGGTTAAAAAAATATGATTCCATACGAAGAGTTTGGTTCCAAAATGAAATAACTCCATTTTAATTTTTTTTCAAAAATCATGTTTTTGATTGTGCATCCCAATTAATATCAATCAAACCGCAGTTGGTTTGTTTTGATTTAAGCCTTAATAACTAAAAAAATACAGCTAACTAACAAAATAAAATGCAAAAAACATGATAACATAATAAAAAACATGATTTTTGATTTTTTTTTAAAACAGAGTTAACTTATTTTGGAACCAAACTCTTCACACTGTTTATAAAACTCGTAAAAGATAAAAGGCCGAATTCTATATTTCAGAAATCTGCAGTTTTTAACCAATTGTCTAATTTCCTCCCGCAGATGGACTGCTCAGATAATAAGTCTCCCTGCTGAGACTCTAAAGCTTTCCTTCAGTCACACAGACGTGCCTCACATCTCCATTTACCCTGTTATACTGATACACTATCTAATCTAATCTTACACTGAAGCCATAGGTCAAAAACAGACTTTACATCGTCAACGTCCATTTATATACGAAAGTGCAAAATCCATTATGTATCAACCCAACGAGACTGAATTCCTGAGTTTCGCACATTAAAGGCTACACGTTCCAGGATGTGAGTAGATGACTGCATCATTACTCACAACAGTAATGACTGTCTTGTTGAGGGATTTGCTCGTATTTTCCGATCCTATTTCCTACACTTGGTTCCTTTGGTATATGTGGGCTAAGAGGAGTGCATTTCTAACACAAAAGACCCCTGGGGCGTAACCTGTAATCATGTGGCTTGTGCTACTGTATACCAGGAGAAATGGCGTTCACATAAGTAAACTCTTCTAACTACATGCTGCTGAAAATGATATACGTTAGCAAAAATTGCGTATATTTTTAGTATTTTTAGAGATTCAACAACATTGTGGCTAGTTTGGCAATTTATTGTGCATACATTTGTGTTTTTCGGGATTCGAACCCATGACCATGCTCTACGTCATGCAATTTTAGTTGAGATACAGAAAAAAATGATGTTTTTAAAATAATTGCGTAAGGATAAACTGTGATGGATGGCAGCACCCATACAAAAAATAAGCATACTTCAAAGTCATTTTATTAAGTATGATTTTTGTAAGTTCAAATATATTTTAAAGTATACTTGTGTAGCAAGTATAATAATATCAATGTACTAATAGTATACTACTATACAAAAAAAATAAAAAGGAGACTAAAAATAAGCTTTTCATTTTGAGTTTAAAAGAAGTATATTAATGGCTTGAATAAACTCCTTTTTGAAAGGACAGCCCAGGTAAATTTATGCCACATGGCTTCATTTTTGGGGCAGCATCTGCCACCTGGTGTCCCATCAACCAGCAGTAAAATGAGGAACACGGGGGATTTTTCACCCCAGTGTGCACAAAGCCCATTGTAATGTCTGGCTGGCTCAATAAATCTCCCCGTTTCTCTAATGATATGCTTGTGAAACCAAAACCGTTTGGGTTCCCCTCAATGAGCCGCAGAATAAAAACATTTTCCAGTTTGTACACTGAATAATTTCCATTTATATTTGTATAAACAGAGACCATTTCCAAACATTTTCTGTCTCTTGATAAATTAAACGGCGTCCAATCTTAATTACCTCACGAACGTCATGTTTTGATAAATGTGTGCGTAATGAATCGCATGCTGGTGGGCACGATACAGTACCTCTCGACCCATAATACTCATTTACAGCTGAGATCATTTGCATGTTTTTGACATTCGTTTGAAGGGAAAGCTAATTATAATATGAAAGACCGAACTTGACACAAAACGTTTGTGCGTCCAATAATCAACGCTTTAACTCGAAGCAAAAATGTCAGGGTTCACAAAACACATATGCGGCCTATGAAGGGAGCATAAATCATCTATACAGCCATCAACCTTTCATTTAGATCTGATGGACAAAGAGAACAAGTCGTTTTTTTGGTACAGGGCGAACGAAGGGTGCTCCAGGGGAGCATATAGGAGAATCTAGACGTTTTGTAAACAAAGAAACCCAGCTGAGGCATTCTACAGCAACTTTAACATTTGATTCAATTTATTTTCTTGCACACTAATCTGTTTCATACTAAACAATTAAAAACACCATTGTTTTTTCTTTTCTTTTCCCCAGACCTTATCACTTCAAATCTGACCTCTAAACAAACATATTTGTTTACTTCCATCACTCTCCAGCCCAAATCTCAGGACACCAGCCCCTCACAAAGCTATTTGGGTTCATTATGAATTTAAATGAAATCACTGATTAATCAATGATGGTTAAATCTAATCAGCCAGACTTCAAATGGAAGCAGGCAGACGGCCAGATGTATAATACCGTCATCTGTTCCAACATCATTGAATCCTGGCGGTCTGTCATCTTCGGTGCACATTGACAGTCTGATCCGATCATCCAGGCTTGCTTTAAAGATCTGTCATCATTCAATCACCCTCATGTGGTTCAAAACATGTAAATGACTCTTTCTTTTGTGTAACACAAAAGAAGATATTTGGAGAAATGTCTCTGTGGTTTTGAGTCCATACAAAGTCAAAGGGGGCCAATGTTGTTAGGTTACCAACGTTCTTCAAAATATCTTCTTTTGTGTTGTGCAGAAGAAAGAGAGTCACACAGGTTTGTAATGGCATGAGGATGAGTAAATGTTGGGCGAACTGTCTCTTAAAGTTCACTTCAAACCCTTATGTAGTTGAGAAGTCCTGCAGCTACCAAACAGCCAGCCGGTCTATTAATACAGCTCATATTCTCTAGGGAGAAAAAACAGAGAGAAAGAAAGACAAAAAAGGGAAGATGGAAAGACGGAGGGCACGGAATGAAGTTCAGAATCCCAAGTGTGCATGCATGTGCATGTGTGTTTTATCAGCGTTCAAAACCAAAGCTGTTCTACCTCGCCAAAAACAAACTGATGTGAACTTAAGAGATAACCGAACAGTGATGTAGTCACTATAACGTGCGTTGTTAGTAACGAGGTGCTTGGATTGAGGCTCCTTTAGGGAAAACTGAGGGTGTGCGGTTATGGGGCTGTTGTTACTGGGTGGCGTTCTAAGCGATCCAACCAAGCGTGCTGAAAGAATGAGATTTCGCCGAATTGGAGCGAGCAAAGCACACCCGTTGGGAGTAGACTCCATCCCCGCTCAGATCCACAGCCTGTAATTTACTAATAAACTGAGCTGTCCGCACGGGTACGAGAGGGTTGGCATCTGGTAATCGTAATGCAGAAGAGTTCGTTCACAGCAGGGATGTCTTTTCCTGGACAGGTACATGCACGTAGGCACAAGCATTGAAGGACAAGCCGTGACTTGCGTCTTGGGACTGAAGTCGTCTATAGATAGTCCCTCTCAGCTGAATGGGTCCCGGTTAACAGAGGAAAAATGACTTAGCTGTAGTTATAGCCGTATATGGTCATTTCCTGTTGGCCTCACACACAGATCACTTTTTTCTATTTTCCACAGAGGACGTTAAGGATGTGGATTTTTGAGAGCTCATAGAAAGTGAGTGAGCGAGAGATACTTTGAGTACAGCATTAGGTCGATATGCATCTTCCTCTTCAGCCTCTGATGTCATCAGTTTTTTCTTCAAGACTGTAACCTCACTTCCAAGTCCAAGCATCACTTCAAAAAACCATGTGATCGCGTCAGGAACTCTGACTCATGGTTTTAATTCGAAGGCAAGTGCATTATGTCACAAAACAACCATTGTTCGGTATATTATTATTATTAACCCCGGGTTATTCCCTTGAGATTAAAATCTCAGGCCGATCTCTTTGATCTGAAGATATTTAGATGGACTACAGATTGTAATTTTGGTGTAATTTTTTTGAAGTGTGTTCCCTTTTTTAACTTAAAATCCCCATTTTATGCACAGTTTATATTCGCTGTGAATACCCATAAGAAAGAAAAACCACAGATATCAATTATTTCTCATATAGACATCAACGATGTTTTGAACTTTTGTTTGAGTCTTGGCGTCTCAGATATTTTTCCTGAGAAAACGAGACAGAATCTCACAAATCTGAAAGTCTGAAATCTGAAAAAATCAATATTATTGAAGATCTCAATATGAACTCAAACGTTTCTCATCAAATTGACCCAAATCCAGATTATTTTACCTTTACAATCGACATTAATTTTACACTTCCGTACTCTTTATGTATTTTAAGAATCGTCTCCTTTGCCTCTATTTATATTTCTCCAAAGCAATTTTAAGAGAAACATCCGAGACCAAGTTGATACTTAAGTAAAAAGCTTTTTTATTGTTATTAACTTATTATTATTATTTAAATGATTCATTTAAAATAATGAATAAAGGTGAACCAATGAAACTGTGTATTTGGAGAGTTCAAATAAAATAAATGTTTTCTCCCAAACTGAGGAATTGTGAGGGGGGAAACAATCAAGGGATGTAAGCCGAGTCATTAATGTTTCAGGAAGAGATTTTATCTTTTTTTTTTCTTGCATGCCACATTAAAGAGGGTCTCGCTGAATTCCACATTTTGTATGTCGCGATTAAATATATATAAAAAAAATAGACATTAAGCTAAACCGCAGTAGATACATCAGAATTCTTGAGAAAGGATGACGTAAAACAATGTAATGGGAAATATCCCACGATGGGATTCCCCGTTTATGTGACTGCTGTGGCTTGCCTGTGATAACTACTTAAGCAAACCAGGACCAAGGACTCGAAAGTGAATTTAATTATTCTTTGTGTGTATCAGTTTGGATATATCCATCCGGATGTGTATGTGTGTGGATTTTTGTGTTTATGCTAAACTGCCTGGAGTTTGTGTTTGCTACTGTATATAATCAAGCATATCAACGACGGAAATCTCTCAGACAAACAAACACAAAAGAGAGAGGGGCATGGCCAGTGAAATTGTATTTAAACATAGCGTAATTAAAGCGCCTAGCTCTAATGACCAGATGTTAAGGTCAAGAGAGGAAACGCTGTTTTCTTATAATGCCCCAGATATTGAAAGACACTGGACAAGTATCAAAATAATTTGCAAGTGATGCCCATCTCATTTAATTTAACAAGCAAGATTTTATATGTGTATATTATTCACAACACATTAAAGTTGTAAGACAATTACAGTATACTGTATGTGCATTATGGAATAGTTGATGCAAGTCTACTTTGCTGACCGTGGTCTCTTGTAATCCGCTAATGTATGCTTTAAGATGTGTTATTCATAGTGGGGGAGCGTGGTCACTTGGAGTACTCTTGTAATAGTGCTCGTGTTCCACTTTAAAAATCACGAACTGATGAGACAGCAAAAGAGGTCTGTAACATGTAGCACTTAACACTTATAATTTATAAAACAGAACCGTGTCCATCCCAGAAGCGTCATAAATTGACGGAGCTGACAAGACTTTGAAACCAGAACAGGAGAATACGCTATCAAGTGAGATTCATTGTGCATGCACAATAAAAACTCTCAGAGAGTCATGATTTATTCACCCTCATGTTGTTGAAAACCTGGCTCTTTCTTCTGGAACACATAGGAAGATATTTTGAGAAATGTCTCTGTGGTTTTGTGTCCATACAATGGAAGTCAATAAAGGGTTTGATGTTGTTTGGCTACCAATATTCTTTAAAATAGCTTCTTTTGTGTTGTGCAAAGAAAGAAAGGCACAGGTTTTGCACAACATGAGGGTGAATAAATACTGACAAAATGATTGGGTGAACTGTCTCTTTAAGCACTTGGGTTTGGTTTGGGTAAGTCGAATGGTGACTTTTTTTGGTTGGTATGAAGTGCTTTGAGAAAAGTGAAGGAATTCAGAACGGGCAGCTATTCTGTACATCAGATAAAAACATCAAAGCATATTTTGGCGTATTATCATTTCCTGTAACATACTTCATTTTTTGCTGTTTTTTTCTCGTTTTTAGCATACAAAGTACATTGAGTCAATACAGCAGACTCTACATTAAAGTTGTCTAAATAAATAATATACCGTAAATACAAATATATTACGTTAAAATAGGATGATAAAAAAGTCTGTGAAGTGAAAAAAACTTCACTGTTGACTGGTGGTATAAACAAATGTAAGTCTAGTACATTCTACATGCTATCATGTTGGCTTCCTTAAACGCTCTGTTGAGTCAACAAACGAGTGTCATAATCCATTGTTGTGTCCATAATCAATGTTGTATTTCTTTTTTGGAATAGATATATTTTTAAGGAAATTGCCCTTTGCCTCTGTTAACTATCAGTCATCGGGTTGGTGGTTGCTGTCCCATCAGAGATGTGAAAGTGTTCATAACAAACACAAAGAAGATTCATCTCTGGAGACGTGCAGATATTTGTCGAGCACTGATGTGTGCACACTGTGGGTGGGTTTCCTGGTTCCGCAAGCCCCAACATAAGCTACACAGTACCACACAGGACATTCGAAGCCCCCCGTTCCTTTAAGTGCATAATAAGCTGCATCATGCTCGATGAAGAAGCATAAACTCAGTGATGATACTGTGAGAATTGCTCTGTGTGATTTTATGATTGCGGGTAAGCATCATTTATTATTCACAGTTAGCTGTAGCAGACATCAGCACATCAGCCGTGTGTAAGTGTTTGTGCTGGGGTGGGGTGGCAGTGACCCCAGACCGCATTATCAGCAGCACACCCAAGACCGCATCACAGCCGGGTCAGATGTCATGTTGTGTTTTATGTAATGTCATTCACAAGTCTAGAAACACAAGTCACCATATACTGTGCATAGCTATGGAGAGAGAGACTGAAATTTTAAAGCACACTGCTTTATAAAGTATACAACGCATTTGAGACATACGGCAATGTTTGTTTGCAATGCACTTTTCTTAATTTCCTTTGAACAGATTGTGCTGAAATTCAAGAAACCCTGGAGTCATTTAGAACGCCTCATACTCTGAGCGCTCCCACAAAAGCAAGCAAACAAACAAACAATACAGTTATTAAGAAGAAAATGTTCAAAATGAATCATTTTGCTTTAATACACGATGAATAAATAAACTGCTGCCCAACGATCATTTTTAAATGATATGTTATGTAACTAGCAGTGACATTTTTGTATGGTTTGATGATAAAGTCTGACAGTAGCAGACACTTATCAGTTTTGCTGAGACTTTTCTACGTTGCTGTGATGTTATCTGCACCCACAAGGATGCAGTTTGAGGAGGGCAAAAAAAACGTGGCCAAACACGAGCAGCATGGCAACAGGTGGCCCTTTTAAAGGCAAAGCAGCATGCCGGGGGTAACTGCCCCGTATACGGATCAAGAGGAACAGTATGTTACTGTGAGAGGCTCGATTCTGAAATGACTCACTGTAATGACTCATTGTAAAGGTTCAGATGGGTTGTGAGATGGTCGCTAGTCTGGGTTAATGATTCGAGCATCTGCGACTAAGAGGAATGCAGAGTATCAGATCGAAACTGAAGCTGTGACGTCATCTTGTTCATTCACCTTGAATAGCCTTTATGAGATCCTAATCCACTTTCCATTTTTAAAAATGATGCTAAAAATAATTAAAATTGACAATATTATGAAATTATAAATAATGTCATTAAGTTTTAGGTTAGGAAGACAATTTGTTTGAAATATTAATAAAAGTTACAAAAAAAATTATGCTATTAAAAAGTGTTATATTAATTTATTTAATAATAATTGATTAATAACAGTATGTGTGTAATAATACATAATAATATATATTATAATCAAATATAAAATATTATAAAAGAACTAATAAATATTATGCTATTAAAAAGTAAATTACTAATGTAATTATTATGCATTATAATCAAAAATAATAGAATAGAACTAATAAAATAATATTATGCTATTAAAACTATGAATTATTAATATACAATAATATATACTATAATACTGTAAATTTAGAAAAATATATTATTCATTATTATAATAATTTAATAAATAAAAAAAAGAAAGATCTACTAATAATATAAAATAATACAACGGAGTTATGCTATTAAAAAGTAAATAACTAATAAAATAATATTATGGTAATAAAAGTAAATAAAAAATATTATATATATATATATATATATATATATAAAAGTATATAATATAAATATATAAACTAAATATTATTATGCAAATAGTATGCAAATTTGTACTTTTAATTATTTTTTTCATCATCTCATCATTATGATCTCAGAAAGTTTCATCCAAAATATTTATTATAAAAGATACATTGTTTGTTATGATTTATGCAGCTTCATTGTGTTTACATTATAGTCCTGACATAAACTCAGCGTCACGCCATTGCTTGTACGTCATCAAACACTTCATTTATTTAAACAGCTATCACGTCCGTCAGAATCGTGTGTGTATATATTTAAACAAATCTTTAGAGAGAATTTTGTGAATTCCAATCAGCACCTAAACGACGACATATTGTCATCATAGAAACCTCAACGTCTGGTACCCCGCTTCACCTCCACGTGAGGTCCGTAACACAAACACAATGTGGGTTCGAGAGGAACCTGAGTATGATTTGAACCAGATTCATCTACTTCCTCGTGTTTGGCCAGCTGGGATGGCGGGTGCTTCCACTGAAATAGTAGAAGCCCATCGATTGATGCAAAAGGAAATCAATGCCACAAAAACAGATCAATGCTCGAAAGTCGCTTCTTAAAAACACAAAACTCCTCACTTTGAGCTCGCACACATGCGTATCTTTATGCAATGGGTTACACAAGAGATAAGAGACCGGGGCGTAATGAGGAGACCAGAGAGAGAGCTGGGCAGAGAAGAGAGACGAGAGAGGCCCAGCAACTCTTTGTTAACCGCACAGAACGATCTCCAATTACAGCACAAAAGGAGCTCATTCAGGAGGCATGGACGCGAACACTAGGGCTTTGCATGGGAAACGAAGACTACACAGAATGTTAAGAGGAGCACTCAGTGCCGGGAAACACGCATACTCACACATACACACACATTCATAACGTCGCTGTGGTGCCGCTAAGTCCCGTTTCTCAATGGCATTTTGGGATTTCTTTACCGTCACTGCCAAAATAAAAGATGCAAATTTACCCCATTCGCTTTTTCCTCGGAACATTCAGTGCGAAAAACTCTGCCGTGGGACTTTCCAATAATGCTGAACCAGCATCCTGCACCTGACAGCTCTAGTATGCACTTGGCCTGGCATTGAAGGTGTCTCTTTGTTGTTTAGATTGTTTTAATGCCTTCGCACATCCGAAACATCAGCCAACTCACTTTTGCTTCCAATCATCTGGGTTTTGCTGGAAGGATGTGTTGATATCGTTGGCATTCGTAGGTCACGTTCGGCGGGACAAAGGTCGGCTGGGGAAGTGACTCAATTTGTCTGGTGCATCTCTTGACTGGAAGCAGACGGCATTCTGAAAAGCTTCTCCTGGTCACTCCAAGTTTGCCATTTTCCAGGCCATTTTGCCAACACTGAAAAAAACAATGTGTGCATGAACTTATATTGTTTGTAAATTGGGAATTTTCCTAAAGCATGCTCATTGCTTGTTCAAGAGTTTCGCTATGATTCAAATTTGTTGTTATTTTTAGTACTGGTAGCCTATATTGTGACACCCCTAGTGCAATAAAAAAACATGAAATAGCGATCGTCTGTTTTTGTAATCAGAATTACTTAAACACGCACCGTATCCAAATTACAACTTCGAATTCCCAAGAACACTTGACCTAACCGTGTCATGTCACATGACCAACACCCAACACCCGTGCATGTTTACGACCATTGTAAAGTATATTACAATTTTTCACTTCCTGTAACTTCCTGGTATTTTGATCCCACTGGCTATTAGTGGCTATTAAGAGCTTCATGCTGTCAGCTCTGCTGCAACCTATAGGGAGAATCACTAAGAAATGGTGGGGATTGAAAACACAACAGACTCCCAAAAAATACATTCTTCAATATTCCCCTGACACATCTGCCTCGCAGCGACAATGTATGCAAGAAACCAGAGACTTCCCACAGAGAATTGAGGGACAAGCCGGGGGTCACCGGGGAAAAATTCATGCCCAGAGCACAAGAATAGGAAACGGGGGGCGGCCTTCCTGTTTTTGGTTTATTTTAACAGATCTAGGCATTTATCAGATATGTATTGTTTGTGCTGTTGTTTATATGCAAAGGGGCCTTAATAAGGTGTGTCTGTATTAGTTTAAACATTATGAACTAGGAAACATATAATTTCCAAACAAGACACAAGAAAAGTAACTTCATTTACGATTTTTTAATTCTGATAGAAAAAGGTCACTAGATTAAAATAGATAGGCCTACTGTTATAAAAACCTGTGGAAAAAATAGTTATGAATAATAATTCACCCCAAAATCAAAATAAGTAAATACGTTTCTTACCATATAAAAAATAAAGCATATTTAATTTTATAACTATTATTATCGTTAACAATAATAATAATTGTATACTGTTTTAGTGATTTTAGACAACTGAAATAATAATTAAAAAATAATAATTTGAAAATAGTAATATAAAAAATAATGAGGACATTTAATTTTGTTACAATTCAATTATTATTTTTATCATTAGTATTATTAATGTGACATTTTATTTATTAATATTTTTATTATTATGTTATGAAAAATTTATTATTAAATTAATATTTCAAATTGATTGTTATTATTACGGTTATCAATAATATTATTTTATTATTCTTTGTTTTTGTGAAATGTACAATTAAGCACAAAATAACTGTATTACAGTCATTTTAGGCAATTGATAATTAATAACAATAAAAATACTCAAAACATAATTAATAAGAATTTTGGGGGGGGTACTTGTCTTGAAAATAATGCCATGATGTTTGTTTTTGTTTGATTACGAGGTAAAATATGACCTGAACAGGTTTTCATGCCATTTACCCAGTTAGCTCCCACCAAGACCTTTATAAGAGTCACAGCAGTGTCCTGATTTATTGGTCCAAAACGAAGTCTCCTTCCCACCCCTACACGCCCATCTCAACCTCTTCTCTACTTCTCTTCCAGCGCCAGATGCTCTGAACTGGTGCAAAGGTGCTAAACAGGATCCTGGCAGCGATAAACAGTTAATTTTGCTGTAGGGTCTTTCTCTCCCGCCGCGGTCCAACCAGATTGGCTCTCGATGCTGGGACAATTTGCTACTGGCTGACTGGGCTAAAACAAAACCGGGGAAAAGAGGGTCGGGGCACAAAGGGGGATCCCAGTGGAAGCTGGCATCGTTCCTTAGCCAGTGGAGAGCTGAATGCCCCTCATACACGGGACATCAAGAGAAGCATTACATAATCTTTCATTTAGATATCAGTGGGATTCATTGATGAAAAGTGTGAATAATGAATGCTTATGAGAAAGACGAGCTGTTCCCAAATTGGGCATGAGCGCCATTTTAGATATGATTTAATAGAACCATTTTATTTAAAAAAAACTGAATTTTTAGGATGTTTTGTCATTTTTATAATGAATGAATGCACCAGTTTTATGGTAGATAACAGTCTTGGAATGAACAATTGGTTCAAGAAAAACACCGATGGATGTTTGTCCAGCATGCTTTGGCAGTTCCTGGCAAGAATGCAGGCACCTCATTCCTTCCTTATTTTTTTTCTTTCCTCTCCCTCTCCCACCCCCAATTTTCCCACCATTTGCGCAAAGTAAATTCTCATTAAGAACCAAATTGTTTTCAGATGCTGGCCTGCACCGGTTGCCCTGGCGACGAGCTGGGAGGCAGCGAGCAGCCCTGGCAGGGGAATGGACAGCACCGGATCCAGAGCCCACAGAGAAAAAATATCCTCTCTTTGCCAGGCTCCACTAAACCCATTCTGCCCGGCACAATACGGGCTGACGGAGGCCATTCTGCTCCTTACAAATGGTGAGGAAGCGCGACTGGAGAGCGCTCGAGACGGGTCATTCATTTTCACACACAACTCGGTCCGAGATGCACTTAACGGGGTGGTTTAGAGGAGGTAAACAACGACGCCTCGATGTGGAGACCGCTTGTTGTGGTGTCTACTGTTGATGTAAACACCATGAGAGAAACAAATGAGACTGTTGTTAAAAACAAGAGAATGGAGGTGTAGATGAATGTAGATTTTATAGATTTGGGTATATTTGATGAGAAATGTTTGAGATCTTCAATAATTTCGACCCAAATCTGAGCTCAGTTTGTGACCACTCTAAGATTTCCGGATCTTTTTCTTAGAAAAGGTTTTCCTCTTATTTACCCAACTGAAAAGTGAGTAAATAAATTAAAACAGACAAACGTAAACAATTATGATTATGTGTTCATCAGTCACCCTAGTAAGAACAATAATAAAATCTTGTTTTATCAAGTTCACTGGGGTAAAGACCAGATGGTCCTTAAGCCTTTAGCGCCGGTAAACCTTAGATTAAAGACCTTTGATCCCGGCCTGTGTTCATTCATTACAGGTATCAGCTGTGTCTAACGAAAGGTCCTCACCCTAATTCACAGCCTATTAACCTACAAATAAAACAGGTCAAGCTCAAGGTCCTCTAAACCCTGGTTATTAAGTACTGCAGATTAACTCACATTATCAGTCATAGTACAACCCACAATTCTTCTCTGCGTCCTCCCATCTTTTATATCACGCGTGGTCTTTTCCACCAATGATCATGACTGTTAATGTTGTCAATTAATAATCATACAGCACAAAATCGGCATCAGACGATATTTCTGTGGTTGAAACCATGGCAGCTTTAAACAGATACAACAAATAAGTAACATTTTTTGCCTTTTCTCAACATCAGCATTCTGGATAGCAGATCAGATTGTATGCTTTTACATTCAGATGGAACAAGTGTGAAAGATTTGGTTGTGTATTTATATAGCTATATACAGTATGTGTAGATATACATCTATAGATGGTTTCATCGGACGCACACGCTGGCCTGAAGTTAACTTCTTTGTTATAATTTAACAATTTATTTTATATTCAATTAATATTCATATTAATTCATAGTAATATTTTATTGCATGTTAATTGTTTTAAATGTAATCAAAACTATTCAAGTTATTGATTCTTTGCGGAGGTCTCTATTTTTATGTATATCTTTACATATATCTTTATGTTTTTGAAAATACATGATTAAATAAACAATTTAGCAAACAATAAAAAACTTTTTGTTTTTTCCATCACATACCCAAGTCTAAAGGTGTCAGATAATGTGCTCTCAGATGGGAAAAACCTAAAAATAAAAGTAAAATATTAATTACAAACAAAAGTTCCACATAAGCTGGTAATCCTTTTTATCTCTAAAATGGAAATACAGTATTATCAAGATTTATTCTTATATTTCCCCTGATTTAAAACAACCACATACTTAATAGCATAAAGTTACATATATCTTTTTAGAAAACATCTGGAATCCACAACATCCAAACACACTGTGTGCTTCACATATAAATCATAACCATACAAAGTCATAAAAAGTTGCTTTATGTGGTGTTTGGAAAATCTTCATAACGTTTCTCTTGTGGCCATTACAACAAATCAACAGATAAAAATATATCTAGCCAAGACAGCAGAGTAAATAACACTGTAAAATAGCCAAATTAGACCTTTTGCGTTCGGCCATCCTTACACAGTTTATTCAATTAAGCTTTTATGGTTAACGAGGAATTGCTACTTAAAATTCACACACAAATACATAAAGCTAAAAATGCGTAAATATAGTTTTATAGGTTGAGGAGCAAGATAACTATTACTTCAGAAAAAAGCACTTATAACGAATAACGAATCCTCCTCTAGTCAAGTTCTCCTCAGACGACTACCGCTTACTCCGTTTCTATGGTTATCATTCAGCATAACCAAGTTGCGACACTGTCGTGAACGTCACTCCGCTTGACGGCAGCCGGCTGTCAGTTGCTCCATACGGCAACATGTGAGTGGAGCAGAGAAGTGAAGAACCTGAATCTATTCCGCAAACTATGAAAACATTGCACAAACTACTTCGGTTTCAGATACAACACCACAATACAGTATATCGACTCACATATATTTTTCATGTCTTTTTAAAAACGCACATATTTGTGAATATTCTTATCGCGACGACTTCGATACAAAGATGTTGTATTTCATCGGTCTTGGTCTCGGGGATGCTAAAGACATCACTGTTAAAGGTTTAGAGATCATCCGACAGTGTAGTCGTGTTTATTTGGAGGCGTACACGTCCATACTGACCGTCGGGAAGGAGGCGTTGGTATGAATGATCTAAATAACATGACAGTTGATGATGCAAAACCTCACTCGGATAAAAGATGCTGTTTCTGTTTCAGGAGGAGTTCTATGGTCGCGAGCTGCTGCTGGCAGACAGAGATGTGGTTGAACAACAGGCGGATGAGATCTTGAAGGGAGCAGATGTTAGTGATGTGGCCTTTCTGGTGGTGGGAGATCCTTTTGGGTAAGGATGAGAGTACCTCGTGACCTGCATTAGCCAGTCACCTTTAAGGTGCACTAAATATTTGTGATCCAATGTGTACCTGTGGACGTTGTCACTACTATAGTGACTTTTATAGGAAGGCATTAGTATTTTGCCTGCGAGCTATATTACGAGTCTGTGGCGTTTTTGTGTGCATGGAATGGAAAAACTGAAGTTATTAGACCAGTTAAAGTCTATTGGTGGTATTCTTGAAAGCACTGTCTCCCGTTGTAATTCCCGTTATTCAGAATATCTGTGCCAGAGGAACAAGAAGAACACCACAGTGTGGTTGAGCAGCAGCGTTCTGGGGTTAAAACATATCTGTTTTACGAGAAGGGGCATATGCACGTTTGAGGTTTTGGTACTTTGAAAGCTCTCCATGAGAGATGAGCTGATTACAACCACGCTTTCCCGTCTGGGTCTTCGATTGAAGTCACGCTCGGATGTCGCGCAGCGCTCCACGATTTTTTTCCATGCAAACCACTGAAACCCACAAAGCGTGAGGGGCCCTGACTCATTTTCCTGCTCAAGAATGTGTGGCTTTAATACATTTTAATGATATGCTGTACTTTGGGGTCGAAAAGATAAACTTTTTTAGGGCGTGTTGAAACGCTTCCATGTCGTAAAAGCGTAACAGTAGTAAGAATAATCATGTGGCATTTTGTGATAAGTCACAATATTATTTTGTTTTTATTAGATCATTTCAATAAGCTGCGGTTAGCATCTAAAACTTGCATATTTGCTTTCCTCCAGAGCCACAACACACAGCGACTTGGTTCTTCGAGCATTGAGTGCCGGGATCCAGTATCGTGTCATTCACAACGCCTCCATCATGAATGCGGTGGGATGCTGCGGACTGCAGGTAAAGCTAAACAACACCGTTGTGTCACAACTAAAATAAAGTTCTCGGAGGTTTCGAGAGAGCGCACTTCTCTGCCTGCTATCAAGTCAATTTGTGCCTAGTGAAAATGATCAAACAGCAGCATGGCCTTTGTGCCAAAGACGTCCCAGCGGAGTCTATCAATGCAGCCTAGTGCCCATCAATAACACCCCCCTGTATTGACCTGTCAGGGCAGCTTTGTGTACCCAGAGGCCCCAGTTGCCCCCCAAAGCTCAGGATGGGCCTTTAGCTTAGACCAGTGGTGACATTTGTATGGTAGATCTTAGATCAGTACCAGTGTTTCTGTAGATCAACTGGTAGAGCGTGGTGCTAGGAACAATAGAGTCATGGGTTTGATTCTCAAAGTATGCATGAACTGATAAAAAAGTCAGATATAAGATGATTGTGTCTACCAAATGCATAAATGTAAAGAAAAGTAAAGAAGGTAAGGTTTTGTATTGACATTGTGGTGTTTAGAATGATGTCATGCTTTCTGAATAACAGGAAGCACCTTGTCCGTGACACTCGGAATGACCAATCTGCTTTAGCGATTGCGACTCAATAGACCCGTGATTTTAGTAAACAATCTGAGCTGTGCTGAAATGCTATCGTTACAACGTTTAGAGGGTTTTTTCAATGTAGTGTGTGTGTAAATTCAGTGATTTATTGGGTCCCTTTATTGTTATTCGACTAATTGGGTTATTTTATGTGTGAATCTGGATTTCTTGTAAGGTTATTATAGTTTTGTTTTTAGTGTTATTTAGTTTTATTAATATTTTACTTTTATTTTTAGGTTTTTATGTTAATTTTAGTTACATTTTTAGCAATTTTGTTACATACTTTTGTCATTTTATTATTTATTTGTTTATTTATTATGTTGCAATATAAGATGAATTCATTTTCGCTTTATTTTAGTTTTTGTTTATTATCATAATTTTAGTGCCTTAAACTTATTTCAGTTTATTTCTGAGACAGAATTTACAATTTCCGTTTAGTTTGAGTTTTGGCAATCATTTTAGGCCAATATTTGATTTGATTTCAATAAACAGAAACATGTAGTATAGTAAAATAACCTTGGGATGCAATCCTTAACTTTCCGCTCATTGTTGGCATCTCTGTTTAAAACATTAAATTGCAGTTACTTATCTTTAAGTGGGTCGACGCCAAATGACGTCAAACTGACATTTCCAGTGAATCGTAGCTGACAGTTAAAATTATAAATCATTATTATAAGCCAGTGGTTCTCAACCTTTTCATGGTTAATGATTAATCGTAAGTCGCATAGTATTAATGATTTATCGATTAATTGATTGATGAATGTAATCATAATCGATTAATATTCAAGTTGATATCTTAACTGCTCACATAAGTACACAATTCATATGTATTTATTAGTAAATAGGACTCAGGACTTTTATTTGTTTGCTTTAGTTGTACAACTTCGGCGAGACCGTGTCCATTGTGTTCTGGACAGACACATGGAGACCCGAAAGCTTCTACGATAAGATCAAGAAGAACAGGAACATGGGCCTACACACCCTGTGCCTGCTGGGTAAGAACTTCACTCAGACTTTGAAAGAGTCTTTGCACACACAAAGTAATGATTACATAGAGGTTAGCCGAGAAGTTTGATGGTAAAGGTGATGTCATCAACACTCACATTCGGCTGGCTCAGTATCTCTCGTATTCCAAAGCACACACGTTTGTTGTGTCTGCAACAGTCACTATAGCAATGAATGTGTCAATCACAGTCAGACTTTACCCCAGGGATACAACAACCCCCATATTTTGACTTGGAACCACGGATAGACGTTTCCCTTCGGCGGCACCCCTGGGGCGAACATTAAACTGGGACCCACTGCAAACGTCTGGTGCCCCCTAAGGCAGATGGCCGCAAATAATTTACGTTTATCGGCGTGCCGTGGAGATTTCGAGGACCAGTAAATAATAATCCCCATCTTTTAGATTACTAGCGGAATTCCCCAGTGGAGGCCATGTTTGGTAATGAATGTCGGTGGGGGTCATCTCTCATTGGCTGGTAGGATGGAGGGGAGGGGCTGAAGTCCCCAGGTGCATCCCAGCTGAGGACAAATTTGAGCCAAAATGAGCAAGAGGGAATGAGAGTTATTGACCTTATTATTCAAAAGCAAACAGAGGGGGGCGGAGATTGGAGCCCTTCCTGTCCAGCCTTCTAACAAAACAACAACCCGCAGACACAACAAAAGCACACACGCAGCCTCTCACATACACAGACAGCACCACACTGACTATACACTGCGTCCATTCATCATATCTGTGCTAACAAGACATGGGCTATTAATCAAACGGCAAATTTATTTGCTGATTTTTCAGAATTAAATAAAAAAATTACATTTTAAAATCAAAAAAGTCTAGTCATGTATGCCAGACACATGAAGTGTAATGCAATGAAACTGAATCACACTTATTGAAATCTGCAGATAAGTTATATTCAATAAGTAATAGAAGTATGTTAGTGAATGTTTCTATTTTTGCTCAGATGCTCATGTTTTCCAGTCTGACTGTAATTAAATAAAATGAAATAGAAATAAATGAAATAAAAAAATTGCATGCAGAAGCATGCGCCTAGCCCGAAGTTAACTTCTGGTCTGTGTTTGGTTATAATAAGTCAATTCATGTTGTATTTAATTAATATTAATATTATTTTTATTATTAATTATTATATTATTAAATTAAAACTACTCAACAGTTATTGATTCTTTGCGGAGGACTACCGGTAGGGCCATATGACATTTCTTCATGTTGTCACTCCTGAAACAGTCTATATTTAAATTTTAGGAATTTTGAAATGAAATAAAAAAATATATCAGAAAAAAATACTAAAATCAGAAGATAAGTAATATTCTATAAGTAATAGAAGTATGTTTTCTATTTTTGCATAGATGCTTATTTTTTTCCCAGTCTAACTGTTAAAAAAATAAATAAAAAATTGCAGAAATGTATGTTGTTGTTTATTTTATTTATTTATTATTTATTTAGTTTGTGTTGTAAGCTGCAATTTGTAACTTTATGGATAAAAACCAAACAAAAATCAGTCTCCTTACCCAAATTTACAACAAAATCTAAAAACAAATACATGTTTTGAAATAAAAGCTCTTAAAATACAGAAAATAAAGTTTTGCTCCGGAAATGTTAGAAAATGTCAATTTGACGTCATTTCACTTCAAGCTAGGTAAAAATAAGTACGCAAAGTGACCTGCAATTACATGTTTCAAACAGAGATGGCGATAAAGAGTCAAAAGTTATGAATTGCAACTTTTGGCCAAACATCGTTACATTTATGGTAAAAAATAATCTCTTATTTCAAACCGAATACATGTGGTTGTGCTATTTTTCTAAAATTGTTCTAGTGTGATTTCAGTGTTTTCATACAAATGCGTTTCTGATGATGATAAAACCTCAAGCTTTCTCTATGGACAGTGTTAAGAACAGGGCTGTTCTTGTAGAAGTGCATTTCTCTCGTTTTTGTTCTCAAAGTGAACCACTTTGGGACCACTCAGGTGCTGTCTGTAAATGTACTTACATTCCAGATTGTGTTTGGGGGTTAACTGCCCCGGACGGAGGGTCGACATACTATTTATGAATGAGACAGTAACATCCATAGAGACTAAGTTTATCAAACTAAAGCTTGTACCATACATTACTTACAACTTCCCTTTTTTCACAGATATCAAAGTTAAAGAGCAGTCAATGGAGAATTTAATGAGGTAAGGTCCTCATACTCTTTTATTTTCTGTGCGGTCGGGGGGTTCCACGGATTTATATCTAGTCTGCTGTACTTTGCAGGGAGGGGCTTCGGACGATTTGCGGTTTATGGCAGACATTCATTTAACATTCATACGTGCGAGTTGCTGGGGGCCAGAGCGGAAAAAATAACAACAATAAAAACCGTGGCTGCACGTTGGACTTGTGATATGTTATCATGATGCTGAGTCGCTTCTAAGCTGTAATTTTCTTATACCGGGGTTTCAGACAAAACAAGTTTTATAGTCAACGGTGAACCTCTAGTTTCTGTCGGCTTTTTGAGGAATGTTTCCTGAACTTCATTGCTGTGTGACTTGAGTTATTTCTCCTTGTAGAAGACGTTTGTTAACTCCTTGCTCTCTCTCCGTGGTGTCCTATATCTCCCCCTCTTGGTCGTGCACTTGTGTAATTTTATATCCAGTCCACATAAACCAGTTTTAGTGCGCTATAAGGAGATGAGCATTAGGTCTGGTGCGTGCTCCCCGTTTAAGCCTGGAAAGAGCGCTAATGTCTCCCAGATTTATTGGCAACGTTGTAGCATTACTCGGAAATGGAATAACCATATGCTGGATGATTTTGGTCGGAGTAAAATGCTTGTCCGGTGAGGCGGGTGCCCTGCACTGCAGGAAGGGGGGAATGGCCCCAAAAAGACATTTAGTGCTTGTTTCTAGCTTCCTGCCGCGGACTAACTTCATCGAAGGCATCTTGATGGCTCGTTTACATCAAGTATTGCAAACCGATTTTTAAAGTATTTTAACTCAAAGATTTTGTATAAATTGCATTAAGGAAAACATTATTGGAAACGTTAATCGAGAGTCAACTGGCCACCCAAATACCAGGACAACTTTTTTCTTCTGCAGAACACAAAAGAAGATATTTCAAAGAACGTTGCTAACCGAACATCATTGAACCCCATTGACTTCCATTGTATGAATACAAAACCACTGAGGCATTTCTTAAAATATCTTCTTTTGTGTTCCACGAAAGAATATACTGGATACAGTAGTTTTTACCTACTTTTTTCCAGGGGCCGAAAGATTTACGAGCCCCCCAGGTACATGATGGTTGCACAGGCCGCTGAACAACTTCTGGAGATACTGCAAAATCGCCGAGAACGAGGCGAGGAACTAGGTAAGAAACTTAGTCTAAAATGCTTGAGAATTGAACTTTGAGGTAGAACCATCTGGATGTCCGGGCAGGCATTGATGTACAATTGAATTACTTGTGATTGAAAGCTTTGTAACCAAATTCTGTGCTTCAATGCAGCGATGACCGAAGACACTGTGTGCGTCGGCCTGGCTCGTGTTGGTGCTGAGGACCAAGCCATCCATTCCGGGTCGCTCCGGGAGTTGGCCTCCTGTGACCTTGGAGGACCACTTCATTCCATGATCATCAGTGGACACCTTCATCCTATTGAGGTGGACATGCTCAAACTTTTTAGTGGTCCTGAGGGACTCAAAACATTGAAGATGACCGACAGCTCCACATATGACTCTTGACGTCCAGGACGGCAAAAATGGTGTCCCTGTGGTTTTAAAAGGGCACGGGAGGAACAAGTGCTTTGGTCATGATGTTTATAACACGATGATGGTGTTCTCAGAGCTACCGCTGGCTCAGGAGAACGCAGAAATTACAGTGATTTCAGATTAAGTTTGACCACTTGAACCTTTACGGCTCGGGCCAGGGTTGCGTGAGAATGGGGCAAATTATTTTGACGGGTGGCACACGAGTGATGCTGTCAAAAAAAAAAGATGGAATTATAACGGAGGAAATGAAAAAGGGTTTTGTGGAACAACTGCATCTGGGTTGCATTAGTGGCTTTGAAAATTGGCATAATGTGCCGGTACCAAAAGTCGTTCTTAATGGAACTTTCTGAATGAGAATGTTAATGTAATGAAAGACAATTTTAAGCGTAAACCAGCCTGTGTCTAACAAAGATTCATTTATACAATGAAGACTCATCGCTGCTCATTACGCTGAAGCCCAACATGTGGTTTTATTTTCATTTGCTTCTGTGGTTTTGTTTGCGTCATCTCATTTTGTCATCATGAATTGCTTCGAAAATGAGTAAAGATGCTGTCAAAAACTCTGGTCTGCTTCAGTCTGGTTTATTTGTACAAACTTGAGATCATGTGTTGCATTTTTGGCTTCACAGTTTTTACTCGGTTGCAAACCTACAAATTCTCAGCAATTTTTTTACATTTTACAGACATTTATTGGCCGTGTTTAGGGTCAACTGCATACGTTTGCTTTCTAACATATATTCACGAAATATTCTTCAGGCGTCTTGCATTTTTGTAAATTGATGGTATATTGGAGGTTTACTTTAAATACCCCAAATTGACAATTCTGTCATGAATTACTCACTCTCAAGTTTGTTCCAAATCTGTATAAATTTCCTTGTATTGATGAGAAAGATATTTGGAAGAATGCTTGTGACCAAACAGTTCTTGGACCCCATTGACTATCATAGTAGGAAAAATTACAATGGCGGTCAAAAGTGGCCAGAACTTTCCTACATTCTTCAAAATATATTTTGTGTTCAACAGAACGAAAAAATATATGTATTGAATGGGGTCCAAGAACTGTTTGGTCACAAGCGTTCTTCCAAATATCTTTCTCTGTGTTCGTCAGAACAAAGAAATTGATAAAGATTTGGAACAACTTGAGAGTGAGTAAATGATGACAGAATTAAAATTTTTGGGCGAACTGTTCCTTTAACTACTTCTCATCTTTAGAAGGAAAATAAAAAAGTAAAGAGAAGTCCGTCTTTGCATTAATTTAATGGCAGGGATTAATATAGATGTTTTAAAAATATTAAAGGAATACAATATCGAATGGATATTTTCAATATTTCCTTACAATTATAAAAACGTGTTGGTAGAATCCTGCAAAGCTGGTGAATAAATGTTTTATTGTATTTGATAAAATACTGTACTGAAAGTCTTGTATTATTTCAAGACCTTAAAATGTGTTTTGGACAAATCCGATCCATATACATCACTTCCTAGCACTGAACAGAATTACTCTCATATGCTTATTTTTCACATCCCAGATTTAAAGGCGTAAACCCAAAAGTGAATATGGCGATACCCATTGACTTGCATTGATTTTACATTTAGTCATTTAGCAGACGCTTTTATCCAAAGCGACTTACAGATGACGGAAACAATGGAAGCAATTGGAGCAACATAAGGACAACAAAAAGCATAAGTGCAATAAAAGAAAATTGGTCTCACAAAGCCTATCACAGTATACAGAGCTAAGGTTTTTTTTTTTTTTAGAAAAAGTAGAAAAGTTTTGTGTTCAATCTATAGAAATCATTGGGTACCGCCATTGTTTGGTTACCAACATTCTTCAAAATATCTTCCTTTTGTGTTCTGCAGAAGTCATACAGGTTTGAAATTACATGCGAATGAGAGATGACAGAATCTCTTTAAGCAATACTAATTTTCAGGCAGAAATTATATTCCTATTAATAAAATTGACCATTTCAAAATGGAAAACAAGAACTTGTTTTATAATTTCCCAATGCTGAACTTGCCAATTGTGGTTCACTTTCACATAAAAAATCATGGACTGTTTTACAGTATTTGTCAGCCATCAGATCTATGGTTGATACTGCTCGTGCCATTTTGGGTGCTTTCTCGATCTAATTTTACACCATGCAATAAACAGCAAGCCTAATGCAAAAGGAATGTTTTAATTATACTCAGCAAGTCATTTCATTCGTGTTGGCCATCAAATACGGTTTAAGCGATTGTCCATGATCGCTTTCAAAAAGGCACTTAAGAAATGCAGACAAATCTGTTGATAATGGGATCCTGCACTTCTTTACAACTGTGCAACAGAAAAAAAGCAGGAGGAAAACACACATACAGTCAATGAACCGTACACAGTTATGTAATTTTTACAAATGTCCACTGACCTCCGCACTCATACAACCAATAATTAAAACCTCATTTTGATAACGCATAATTAACAGGAAAAATAAACCGTCCGGTGGGATTATAAAAAAAGCAGACGGGAACTTCAAAGAATGAACTTCAAATGACCGCCAGGGTGATGTGTTGGCAACGTCAACGTTGCGAGTCCCTGCCTCCCTCCGAAACAACACATAGCTGGTCAGTTGTTATTTTCGTCATCGTTTTTCTGGTAAGAGCGGAGTCAGATTGCTGGACTGCCCCAGCTCCATCTTAATCCAAGAGGGAGGTGGAGCAACAGAAACCCAAAGAGAGTTGGGTTGTGGTGGAGAAATTCCCCACAGCAGCACAGAAGGCCTTTGGTCCCAGGACTCCCAAAGATCAGAAGTGTGGCGGACTCCTACATGGCAGCGACGTCCATCTGAACATACAGCTGTCGGACGCCAACCTGGGCACAGAAAAATCATTACTGAGAGACTCTTAAAGAGCGAGATTAAGTTTATACGGCTGTTTCACACCGCCTACCTGTGTGAAAATATTGTGCGTCTGGCTCAGGATCCATCTAGTATCTGCATCAGGTGCCACGAGGAGTTTGAGTGTGCCGATGTAGACGTCTGTGCATAGCGTCCAGAAATGAGGCTCTTGAAGATTGTAAACGCCCTGAAGATGCTGAACCTGCGGTAAACGTTACAGATTAGCAGGCGCAACTTGCATGATGGAATACATTTACATTTATTCATTAGGCAGACGCTTTTATCCAAAGCCACTTACATTGCATTGTACTATAGATTTGTTTCTAACTATGTGCGGAATAAAAACCAAACTGGCTTTTATTCTATTAGGTGTGGTCAGGGATGCTTTTAAAAAACATGACTTGGCTAGCCGGATACGTTTCAGGACAATGTGGCATAAAGCTTCAATAATCCGTTTAAGATGTCCTTAAACATATCCGGCTAACCAAGCAGCCACGTAGAAAAGTGAGGTAGGACTCACCCTTTGGTAGCACTCAGGAAGGGCATGGTCCAGAGACGGAGGTGTCCGTTGCATCAGGATCCCAATGGATTCCTTGAGCAGAGGGACCACACTAGGGAAAGAAAAAATATGAAAACATTGGTTGGCAAGATTGATTTTCATAAAGGTGCGACATGCACTTGGCAGGGTGTGGACGGCACGGTCTGGAAGAATGAATGAGACACATAAGACATCATTGGGCTAGTCATGACTTTACAGCTACACGGAGGACAAATAACGACTCATTTAATTAAAAGTATTTCAGTGCACACTTGGTGATGCTCAACAAACTGGACAAATAACGGGTGGAGTAGGAGAAACCTGCTGATGTCATCCAACAGCTGTAGCAAAGGCAGGACTACACCAGATTCATTAATCCCACTTAAGAATTGCTTTCCAGAAACGCTCGACTGCTTAGGAGAGTAACAGGACTATTCCTCTCCTGACCAGTCGACCGTTTCTGCCCCATCAAAGCTACGCCTCAGCTGTGCCAGCATCTTACAAAGTCATCAGTCCTTCTTCCAAACCTTCGGCCTGACCACCGCTGCATCTGTCAACCATTAGAGGTTAGTTTGGTTTGGATTCCTTTCCTGTTCTCCAATCCGAAGACTTCTCCAAAGTCTATTACCCCCATGTTCTCCGATCTCCTCCCTGAAGCCTCAAACGCAGAGACACGTAAATGTGAAGAAGCTGTTCGGCTATCTCATGAAGACCACAGTATGCAAGTGACAAAGACGTTACCAAAAAATGGTTCAAGACAAACAGCAATGTGTGTTACTTGGTAGGTCTTTCCAATAAACGTTGACAATTCACAATTCAGCACATGCAAGCATTTTTTGTTTAATACCTCTCAAGACGAGTGTGGTTTACCAATCCAGGTCTATCATCTATAGCGTAAACACGTACGCACTGAAGTTTAATACCTTGGGTTAGGGGTTCACGTTCAAATCCGAAACCAAAAGTATGAACAGTCACCGCTAGTTATATATTAAATACATGTTGCTCATTAGCATTATTCAGTCCTTACGTAACTGTAACGAAAAGCATGACTGTTTGTTTCCATCGGCATGACAGGGCATCGTAAAAGCTGCCTACCCTGCATTCCATTCCAACACTACCCTGTGTGTTTGTCCTTCTTTGGGATGAAAGGAAAACAGGAAAGTACTGGATATGCGGGTACCTCGGACCTCTGACATCATACCATTGTTCCACACCTTCCTGTTCAGTGAAAGAGAGGCACTCTTGCTCACTGCTCATTGCCAAAAGAGCACGACGTTTGCTTGCTAACCTGCCCTGAATGCAGTTATACTCAGTGACTCACTCGGATAAAATACAATTACGTGCGAGCGTCAAGGTTAAGGTGGCTGGTGACACAGATGCAATGTCACCACCTAGGTCAGGGTGGCAATCGGGAAGATTTATTTTCGAACACACCTTGAGAGTCACACAGCGCACACCGAGAGGACCCGAGCGCCCAATCGCACGGCAGAAACATTTATGACACCAATACGGCCGCGAGAATGTGGTGACTGTGGGAATATTGAACGTTTGTGAATTATACGCAAGACTTTTCCATTAGTTGGGTAAATGGTTCTTGGGATTGTACCACAAAGAGCTTAAATTGTTTGCTTCTAGGAGCTTACTTCTCTCACGACCGCAGAGAAGTATGGCTATCAAACCTCAAGGGCACATTTTAATGGTATGAACGTTTTCAGACAACCAAACATCGACTGAATACCTCAACTAGCACCGACCACAAATGTTCGCAAACTTTGTTGGCCACATAGTTGAAAGTCAAAACCAAGTTCAATCGAAGTGTTGAAAAATGAACGTTACATTGGACAAAACTATGCAACAAAATGTCACATTT
The DNA here is from genome assembly GCF_024868665.1 of Triplophysa rosa. Taxonomy (NCBI): domain Eukaryota; kingdom Metazoa; phylum Chordata; class Actinopteri; order Cypriniformes; family Nemacheilidae; genus Triplophysa; species Triplophysa rosa. The sequence goes on from NC_079914.1 coordinate 10,590,777, forward strand.
TACATTTGTCAATAGATTGCAATTCACAAATAATCGTAAGGTATTATGGGTGGTTGCTAGGGGTGGGAGTCGTTTGGACCCTCACGATTCTATTCAGAATCGGATTCTTGATGTACTAATTAGCATATTAAGGATTTAAGATGTTCGAAGCACAAGCAGATTGAATCGATATTCATTGTGAATCAATTTTTTCTCCCACCCCTAGTGGTTGCCACAGCTTTACTTTTTAGTTACTAAGGTGTTTGATTTTACGGCACTTATTGCTATGCAAGCTAACATTTTAGTGCATTTTAAGGTATCATTCATGTTCATACCCCAAGCACAAATGAATGTTTAAAACTTTGCTTCTCTGGAGAAATAAAGCCCATCAAAGAATAACATGGTAACGTGCAACAAAAGCAGCTTGGGAGAGGAATTTAAATACATTTCCTCTGAGGCCTGACAAATGTATTCGGTCTCAAAGGCCCAGCTTAGCATGCCCAGAACAAATGTTAATTAACATTAGCCTTCCGTGGGCTTTAGACCCCAAAGTGATTAGTGGTCTTGAGGGTGGTGGTCTGCTGTAGGTCACAACAGCAGGACTCCATCACTCCCTCCAACTAATCGCAGGGTAAACAGACAGCTCCAGATATTCCCCAAAGCGAGGCTACCACACCCAAAGAGGCCTTAGCTAAATACGGTGTGGCGTGGGGTCTTCGCCGGGAGCCCCAAGAAAATGGGTCACGCCTCAGGTGCGGTTGATGAAAGAGAAGTTCATCGGCCTGGTGGGAATCTAAATGCGAGTTGAAACCCTGAATTAAAATGAGGACGTCTGAGGGGAAGATGAATCTCGCAGTGTGGGGTGCATGGGAAAAACATTGTGCGAACAGTGCAGGGTCCATCTGAACCATCAAGAACCACAGACATTCCACACGGCCTATTATGCTCAATTTCCTTTAACGTTCAAACAATAAATGATGCAAATAAAAGTCTCATTTCTAATAAAAAAGTTTTTCGCACTAGCAGCAAGAGTATCATACACTGGGAAAGAAAATATTTAGAGAAATGTCTCAGTCATTTTGTGTTCATACAATAGAAGTCAATCGGGGCCAATGTTGTTTGGTTACCGACGTTCTTCAAAATATCTTCTTTTGTGTTCTGCAGAAGAAAGAAGGTCATGCAGGTTTGAAATGACAATGAAAAGGTTTTTCGTTTTTGGGTGAACTATCCCTTTAACTTGAGCTAAAAACACAAGCTAACAATCATTTATGAGATGCAGCTTGTGCTTTTTAACAAGCTAAACACGCTATAAATACCTCTCTCTTCACATTTGCAACTGTTTTCAATTTTCTTCATAGTCGAGTGATACCTTTATGGTGTGCCATACCACATTAGTCTCCACATTGCACCTGAATGAGACCGAGCTGTTTTCACACAGGTGCAAGCCGGAGAAATCCAGTCACGTGCAGCACAAGCTCTTGCTCTCGACTGTAATGGTTAATTCTTCTGCGTTTGTAAAATTTTCTAAACGGGGGTCTCGATGACAAACCCCCCACTCTTCCAGAAACACAGAGAAGGAAAATCCATCTTAAAAGATGCCTTTGTTGAAGCAACGTTCACAGATCGCCACCACATTCCAGAAAGGGAGAAGAAAAGCCTCAATGCAGAACAGAGGGAGGAGGCAGAGGGGGCTTGAGAGGGGAGATGAATATGCGGGAAAGGCATTGCTCAGACCCGTGAGTTTTGTAAAATGGGGCCACGTTCGGAACGGTGCCCCATCCTAGTTTGCAGACTGCATCGCTTCTACCTGTATATACACAGCCGTGACACACATTTACCCACATCATACACAAAAAATGAAGCCTATTCATCATCCCAAAACTGTCTGATGACTTTCCACAGTAAAAAGCAATGCCAATTAAAGGTACACTGCATACAAAAATGAAACTCCTGCCACTACAAGTCATTCTAAAGTTGTATGCTGTTATTTCGTCCAAGTAAAACAAAGCTCTTCTCGCAGCTGTTCTCCACACAATAATAGTTCATAGTCACCCCATCTGCTGAAGTCCAAAATGGATGGAAAAAAAAAAATCACTAAAAGCACCATAAATGTAGTTCAAACGACACATGCTTTACATTCTAAATCTTCTAAAGCCATATGACCACTTTGCGTGACACACCAAAATGTAGAGTTTTGTTGCAAAACTACAGAAAGATTATCAGGCGAGTCACTTAAATTTAGGTTTTTCATTACACGCCTAACGTATGCCTTTAAAAAACAAAAGTAAAAATGAAACAATATAATTGTACAGATTTACAAAACAAACAAAGCATTTCGAGACACAAACACGCGAAACATGCGTTTTCCCCTCTTGACTGGAGCTGGTTTAAGAATGCCACATGAGAGAGTCGAGTCTTGGTTTTCTGGCTTTGCCACATGTTGGGCAAGTCTCAGGGCTCCACCCTCCGAGCGTGTATCCTGTAATTCACCCGGCTGGAGTGCCAACGGCTTCACGAGGCCTTTGGTGAAGGTCGCTGTGAAGTGGCTTTGTATGATCTGTGTTAGGTGCTGCTGAGGGTTTTTTGGGTGGAGTTGAGGGTGGAGGATTGTCTCGAGTTGAATCGAGAGAGGTCAGATGCTTATAATATCCGTGGCCGGTGTGTGCGCACGTGTGTGCTTACCTCACACCGATGAGAATCGAGATGAGCATGGAGCAGATTGGGTCCGCGATCATCAGGTCGTATTTCTGCATCAGGATGGCTGATATTATGACACCGATGCTGCCCAGCGTGTCCGCAACGATGTGCAGAAAAACACCTGCGGTGAAGAAAATGCTGTAATCAGTTTCAAAACTCTTTGTTTCTTTTTGGACAGATTGTAAGGCAGTATCATTACTATCATGTATCCTTCACAAAGAAGGCAATCCCAGAATGCATTGCAAAAACCACTGCGAGAACAAAATCATTTCCATAAATTAATTATTTTTTTGATAAGGAAGAAAAGCTCAAGATAGATAACTAGACTTTGCAAAAGAGGTTTGTCTACATGAAGTGTCTTGGTTTCACCAATACGTAAATATTGTGTCTAACACAAGAATATGGCGTTTGCCAGCACATATCCTCAAACATGACAAACTGTGAACAGAACAAACCCGCTACCCGGGATACCATCTCCAGCGGTAACCCTCAAACTGATGATGTCATTCCACAGACAGATGATGATGAGGTCACAGCAGCACATCAAGAAAGGCCAAACTTGCAAGACTTTCACCGCCAGAACAAATACGCTACTACCTTAAACCAACACACATCGGACGCAATCGTGAGTCAACGTTTCCCATCGAAGTCTTCCAAACATCTTTCCCGTCTTGATCAACACTACTGAATACTTGTGGAGTGTGGTATAATGGCACGATATGATACAGTTCAGTAAGTGCTCTGCTTTCCTCAGGAGATGACATGATTGAGGTTAGTTTCAGTTTCACAGAAAGCCCGACCGCAGTAATGGAGCAAAATCCTTAATAAGTGAAGAGACTTTCCAAATGTGGTCAAAGCAAATACTGGCAAAATAAAGAGGAATGCTGGAGCACGAGTTCACCAAGACTGTGTTTAGTATAGAATACTAGCCACTAAATACTGTGCTGTATAAACTCTATACTGCCTACTACTTAAAAAAATGTAGTAAAGGAAATGGTGCACATTAAAGATAAATGTCTCAAACACTATTGTCGTCACATAACGTTTTGTTAAGCTGCCATTTTGCATACTTGGTATGCTATTCCAAACACAGCCAAAGAGACATAAAGATGTTCAAGAACAAGTCTCCTACAAACTACTTGCCATTCAAAAGGTCCCTCAGGGGAGAAAAAACCGGGATGGAGGCAGTGTAACCTTTTGCACTGTCACCTCCCCCTCTCCTCACGGTCCTCCCCTCGTGCCCCCTTTTTCTCTCCCCTTGAGCAGGCCTCCCAAAGGATCCATTCTCTCTCTGTGTGTGCCAGGGTGAAGGGGACAAACTACTTTCTCTGCTGTGCTCTTTTCCCACACAAGCTCGGACAAAGAGATTTAAAGCGATAGCGCTACTGCAATTGCTCTGGTGTCCGTGTTAACCCAGTTAGCCCCAAGTCAAAGGTTAGAGGTTGGGATGGTCAGAGCTGTCACTTGACAACGCATAAAACTCCATCGTTCAGTCCCGTCCGATGATAACAGAGGTGTCGTGTGACGACTGATGCAGAGCACTTATTTCAAGTGGTTTTCCTTGTTTATGTGGAAACTACATCACTTTAGAGTTTAAAACAAGTACAGAGCCTCCTGCCAAGAATTTGAAATATTAGCCGTCTATAAAAGTGGAAAAATCTGTCTAGACTTGATAGCTGTGAGTGTAAATGTTTTCCTATCTCGTGTCATAAACACCAGCTCACTGCACACTGGAATGTTATTTGCATGAGAGAAAAGCGCCATCTGGTGGTGACCGAGCATACAAAAAAGCAAAATCAACAATACCTTGTAATATCTGCTTGCTGGAGCCTGTTCCCGGCATGTGCAACTGGTCATCTAAGGACACAGACAAGAGCAAAAATGAGTCATGCTGTACCAGACAAGATTACAATGTGACGATAGCTTCTGCTATACTGACACACAGTAAAAGAACGGCAGAACAGACCGAACAGCAAACTGACACTAAGTAACATGAGAGGTGCATTAACAATACAATAAAACTACAGGTCATACCGTGACATGAATCTTCATGTCCTCCGTGCGAGTGACCGTGATCATGTCCGTGCGAGTGACCGTGATCATGTCCGTGCTTGGACTCATGACTGTGACCGTGGCCTCCGTGACCGTGTCCGCCATGACTGTGTTCATGTCCCACATTGCCATTAAAAAGAGAATGACTGTGGCCATGACCTTAAAAACACAAAGGACACATCTATGAAGAAGCATTTAGTAATCAGATGCTTGCTTTTTCACGTGGCTGGCAAAAAAATTACAAAAAACGTTTCAAGGTTGATGTTGAGGGGGCAGAACCAGATCTGAAGATTAAAACATTGGGGACAGTTAGTAACCACCCTGTTGCCATTCAGAACATCTAACAAACATCACAGCATTGTTACAAGTTTGAGATGAGCAAACACCCCCCACATTTTCTGCACAAATGAAAGTGATATTCTGTATTCGAAGCATGGCTGAATAAAAAAAAACGTTATGCGTCACGTGCATATTCCTGATATTAGGAGAAGCCTACCTTCGCCCCCATGAGAGTGTCCGTGTCCTCCGTGTTGAAAAACAAATACTCCCACAAGATTCACCAACAGTCCTGCCACTGACACCGGCAGTAATCGGTCGTGGTGCACATCTGGAGGTTCTAGCGCCCTCTGGTGGTAATACGACATAACATCAGCATCCAAACAACATTAGTATAATTCACTTGGCAGTCATTATAAGCAAAGCTGATCTATAATCAATCGGTCATACCTCTACACCCTCTGAGAAGATAAAGAAGGCAGTAAAGATCAGAAACAGGCCGTTCACGAAGCCCGCCAGAACTTCTGCTCTGACATACCTACAAAACAAGCATTTGGGTCAAGGGGATTTGCATTACAACACGCCAAGAACAAACACGTCATTTCCTGTTACAGCCACTTAAGCAGAAGTTAAGTTTCCTGTTTAGGAAACCTACTCCATTAACACAAACTAAGCGGGACAGAAGTATAAGGGAAACAGCAATGTTGTGGTCCCTCACCCGTACGAGAAGGAATCATTGGACCTCCACCGTGAGATGACTGATGCTGCGAGGCCTGCCAGGAGAGCGGTGCAGTCGAAGAACATGTGAAAGGAATCGGATATCAAACCTAAACTGAGAATCAGACAAAGGCGGCGGCATGTAATTATTAAGAAATTTGAGAAATTCGTTCCACCCTTTATTGTGGTGAGAGTCACGTGGACATGAAATGACAAAAGAACAATAGCAAGCGCTTTATTCTAAGACTAAATCAAATGCAATACAGGATATTCCATGAAGCATTTATGTGTATTTGGTTTATATAATATGGATCCATAGTTATTGCTACAAATAGGAAATCATTATTTACAAAACGAATACAAAATGATTACATTTCAACCAAATGATTATGCTAATTTACATGAACACTATGGCTATGCATTATAATACTTGAACATATTTTTCTTGGAAAACAAATGGTTAATTCCTGCTAACATCATCTGGGACTTTGCCTTATATCTAATTTAATGGTTATGTCTCAAATGAGCTGTCTGCCCACCTACACTGCACATTTGTACATCATAGACACGTTTAAACCAGCCCATGATGCCCAATAATTCTGTCCAGGTAGGCGGCTATATAGAATTGAAGACACATCCCATTCTAATGTCTGACGTTTGAGCCGACCATTAGTCTCAAAGATCACCAGCATACCCGATCATTCAATAAAACAAGATTAAAAGCACTCATTCAAGAATAAAAACAGAAGTTAGGCCCAAAACAAAAGCACACTTGCACAGCCCACTTTAGATCTACGTGGCACATCCTTGTGTTTGGCCCCCTACTGTTACCTGTTACTCCATATCCCATACAGGAGCTCCACGAATGCGAAGGAGAGATTCAAACACAAGAAGAAAAACAGATTGCGAGAGGTCTTATCTGCAAGAATTGATCTAAAAGAAAACAAAACATAAGGTTGTTTCAGACGGATTCATTTAAAAGTGGCCAGACCAGACAGGCTGGCTTTAGAAACTCAATTGAGCAGCTAACTTACACTGTTGTGGTTTACTTAAATAAAAGGTTTCGGATAAATGACATGTGATCTAAATAAACCCTTAAAATACATATTTCGACGGGAAATGTATTATATTAACTTACATGTAATAAAACGCATTTAAAAATATTGAACCGTATGTCAAATGTTTACTTAGCTCTGCTAACGACAGTCTGACTGAAATACTGTTTATACAAGACAGCTTCTTTATCATAACAGCTAAATTATATTCACAAGATGCAATTATTTCTCTTTTACGAATAAATGTATACAACGTGTACGTTTTGAATGAACTCATTTATATTATAGTTCAAATGTATCGCGAGGTAACTAGCATGCTAACAGCATTAGCCGCAATAAGCCGACAGCAGCTGTGAGTGAAAGTCAAGGATTTATTGATCATTTAACGCTCGTTACCTGAACCAGCTCGATATTTTGACGACCAGGTTGAACTTGGCAGGCTTGTACTCGTCATCTTTGATGGATAACGGGAGCATTTTTCAGCGAAGCGTCTCCGGTATCCGTTCACCACTGCGGCTACACGAGCGTCTAGACGCAAGAGAGAAAAGTCCTAGCGCTGACGTCGCGTACGTCAGATGATTCGCCATAAGAGATCGGGCACAAATGACTTGTGTAAATAGATGTGTATTGCTGTTAAATGTGGAAAAATACATGTAAGGTTATACATTCCCTCATGAGTCTAATTGTATCAATGAATATACTTTTAGATGTATTCATTCATGTCAAGGTATGTTTGATAAACACATAATGTAGTAGTTGATAAACTGGTAAATTTGGGTGCCAACTGACATATTGGAAGTGTAATGGGACGAACAAAGATCAAATGAGTTTAAATGGCTCAAAAAGCGATAGAAAACGTTGCCTAAACGTTATTGGGTAAAACAAGCATAATATTTTTTAGCATCATGTAGCTCATATATTTATTTATATTAATCTGTTTGCAAACACACAGACACACAAATAACCTTTTTTCAACCATAATATTTGTAATATAAAAACATAAATTTATTCTTCATTGTTTTATTATTGATAACTAATTTGATCGTTATGACGGACCTCAGGTATTTTGATACGATGTGTAATGAACGTAAAGTTTGTTATCGGTTGAGAACACAGAAAACAAAATATTTTAATGTTGACAGACATTTTAATATTTTTAATATTATACGTTGTAATAGGTTATAATTACGTTTCGCTAATATTTTTATTTATTTATTTAATTGAATTTATTATTTTCTAATGTAACATTTCAAATGTCAGGGAATCATTAGCCCAATATTATATTACCTAATTCCATGACTTTATCATTTCTGTTTTGACAGTCCATTTTAGCACCATAAAACCACCAGATGTCACCCTTTTATCATACTTTCCGTGTTGTAGTTCTATTGGTTTTAAAGACAACTTTAAACAAATATGTAATTTCTCTTTATAATAGTTTCATAACCAATCAAAGTTTTAAGACTGTGGAGATCATTTTATTTTATAATTTGTTGTCAAAATATAGGCTAATATGTAAATCAGTATGATTATTTCAGGGAAACATTTTGTCTAACATGCTATAAATAATCACAGGGAACATTGAATATAATTAATCTAAAGTTTCATTAAATAATTTTATTCAAGCACAACAAAATCTGCAGTTTTTGGTAAACTTGAAAGTCAAATAATTCTGCAATAAGGGACATGAAAGACAGTATATAAAAAATGACTAATGTTTGTAAAAATATTATATTTGCAAGACATAAGACTTACTAACTTCCAAAAAATACGGAACGGTATTGGTCACAAGTTTCAACACCCCAAGAGCACCCTAAATGTTAAACTGTGCAAGACCTGCATTTCAAACACTTTAAAACAATACTTCAACACTCCCAGAATACAAGAGAAAAGAGGGTGTTCCCATGGTAACTGCTTCAGCAGACGGGAATGAGAACTGAAGCCTGTGTAGCCAGACGTTCAGAATGTGTTTTCCTTGATACACAGAAATGTGAAATGACACTTCTGTTATGTAAAGCTTATCGCATATATTTTACATCTTAGGGTGCAGCGATTAACTGAATTTCAATCATTTCAGAGGACTGAAAGCATCCAGAGGTGTACTTTATTTCAGTGAGCAATTTCTTTCACATCTTACATTTATGCATTTGGCAGACGCTTTGGACTTACATTGCATTATACTTTATATTTGTTTCTAAATATGTGTAATCCCTGGGATCGAACCCATGACCTTGGCGTTGCTCGCGCCATGCTCTAACCACTCAGCTACAGGAAAGCCGCTTTTATGTGATGCATTGCTTTGAAACATCACTTTTGGATGTTGAATCATCATTTGTCACTGACGCCCATCTTAAACGGTCTGTGAGCGGCTACAAAGTGCTTCTATTCTCAAAGACAACAGACATTTCATTCATTAATCTTATTAATATAAGGAGACTGATAGGAGGCTTTTGTTAGTCCAGATATATGAACAAACTTGAGGTTTGTTCTGCTAATAACCTCCTAGAAGAGAGGTTACAAGCTACAGCGTGCAAAAATCCACGGTATACGGTTTAACCAAAGGTTAGAACAAGCTTGTGCAATATCTGCTAAAATGGACCACGTTTCAAGAGCAGACAACGTGGTGGGCGTTTTTTTTCTGGTTTTTGTGTTTGTTCTTCGCAAGGCTATTGACATGGTCGTGTGGGATATCAAATTTGAAAGCAATTTCTCAAGCTTTGAAAGAAAACATGATACACAAGAGCTTGGTCAGACCAAGTTTCATCAAAACCAAGCCACGCCAAGAACCGCTATCTCGGCTCGCCGTTGCTTATTTCTGTAAGTGAAATGAATACAAGCTAAGAACATAAACCGAACAAAATTGACCAGATGGGCCTTGAATGTGACGTATGGAGTTTTTGCCAGCTCTGTTTGGATTCAGTAACTGTAAATTAAACAAGACCAAGGTACAAGTTCTGGTTGGCTTCTGTCTCAAAAGAGAGAGAGGGGGAGAGAAGCGAGTGAAGTGCAGATCTCAAGTCCATTATTTCTGAAAACACTCAGTAGTGGGGGGTTCTGTTTTGCATAACATTCCAGTCCAAAGAGAGTTGTTAAAGTGAACTGGCTATTTTGCCTGTTTAAGCAACATTGAAGTGTTGTTTTAAAACGATTCCTTGGGGTCGGTTTGGCTTCATGTTGGGAGGAAAGGGAAAAAAATTCATATTAGTCACAAATTTTGACTTTTTAGCAGTTTCCGTACAGTTACAGTACACCTAAACTCAATTTCATTCATGTCTATTCCACAAAAAGCAACACAGTTTTGGCCGTCTCTAAAATTCACATTGCATGGGATGGCATTTGTCTGATAGGCCTCCTTTTGACAACCCCCCCATCACGGGGACCGGGACAATGTGCACCCACTCTCCCTACAATGCTCCATATTAAACACACCATTAATAATGATTAAGCTTGATACAACATTTATATACATTGAAATTGTGTTTTAAAGGGATAGTTCACCCAAAGATAAAAATTCTGTCATAATTTATTCACCCTCATTTCATTATAAACCTGTATTTGACTCGTTCTTCTGTGAAATACAAAAGAAGATATTTTGAGAAATGTCTCTGTGGTTTTGTGTCCATACAATGGAAGTCAATGGGGGGAAATGTTGTTTGGTTACCAACATTCTTCATAATATCTTCTTTCATGTCATATAGGTTTGGAATGACATGAGGCTGATTAAATAATTAATTTTCAGAAACAGAATCAGAAGGAGCTTTATTACCAAGTATGTTTACACACACAAGGAATTTGACTTGGCGACAGGAGCATAGTGCAGAAGAAAGTTTTTTTTTGTTGTTGAACTGTCCCTTTAAGAGCACGGAGGAGGCCCAAATCAAATTCTTGATAAGCAGATTCTGATGTCCCAGAATCACAATGACAAAACAAAGTACAGTTTTGTGTTGAGCTTGGCAGCACTCGTGCTGAGGTCAGCAACGCAAGCTTTATGCCAAATGTGTCTTAACCACTGTCTTTAAGAAGTATGCAGTATGTATAGAGAGGTCACACGGCCGTAATACGGGTCAAACTGTGTTCCGGAACACATGTGGATAGAGTATGCAAACCATCGCTTCCTGTGGACCGACATGAGATTGAGATGTTTTCATATAACGTCCACAAAGGCATGATACATAGACCTTACAGCCAACCTTGCAGAACATAAAAGAAGATATTTTGAAGAATGTCGGTAAGCAAACAACATTGGCCCCCATTGACTTCCATTGTATGCACACAAAACCACAGAGACATTTCTCAAAATATCTTCTTTTGTGTTTCACTGAAGAAAGAGTCACAAACATATAACCTTTTCTAAAAAGGAACTGAAAGATTAACGTTTGACAGTAAGTTTTAGGGGTCTCACTTGAATCAGGACTGGAGAATAGAGACCGGTGGATATTCAAGGTCACTTTGAATTAAAAATAGACCACTCCTGCAGGCATGCATGCTTATCTATGTGGGGCAATGTATGCACAAGTATAATATTACATGCACTGCTGGTTTTTACATTATGAAATAAACAAGCATCACTAAAGTCATACTACAAGTTTAGACCATGAGCAAAACTAGTATGAAGTCGCGATTAGCACTCACTTCTTAGTCCAAGCGTGTGTTTTAGGAAATGGTGTGTGTAGATGATAAAAAAAAGACACCCATCATCTGAAAAATACCAGATTAAACATTCCACATGATATGGTTTGCTTTTCTTGGAAAAGCATGCATCTTCCGATTAACACACAGTGGGGGTAGACAGATCTGTTAGACGGTTGTGGGCATTAAGTGCTTATCTCTATCTGAGTGTGTATGTAGAATGATATATCTCTGTTTGTAGAACCCATAATCATATATACTGTACATCAGTGGCGTTATGCATCTGTTTTTTTTCTGAAGTGTAAAACAAAACATGATAGTATTGTAGTACTAGTTCAAACTCAGAAGTAGCTCGGGAGATCTCAGTTGTGTTTACTTTATCGTGTCTGAGATGTTTCTTATAAAAATAAGAATAGAAACAAATGATAATCTGGATTTGGGTAAATTTGATGAGGAATGATTGAGATCTTCAATAATTATAACTTTTGTGACTTGGACTAAAATGTCCATTTGTTTTCTCATTAATCTTCAAATTCTGACGTTAAATATTTTGTAATACAGTAAGCTGAATAAAATTGCATCTTGAGAGCCATTGACTGTGATTAATTAATTTTTGTTGTATAAAATGAGAATCTAAAAAAATATATTTGTAATGATTTTTAATAAATAATCAATTTCATTTAATTTAATAAATTCATCATTTATTTTGAATGAATAATATAATATAGTCTTGTATTGTATTATAAAAAAATTTTAAACATTGTTTTCGAAGATTTCATGCAAGCCTCATCTTCTGACCTTAATTTTTCAAAAATAATGTAAGGTGAATAAAATAGCATCTTGCCAGCCATTGAGTGCATTAATCTTTGTTGTGTAAAATGAGCAGATTCACCTAAATAAAAAAAGATTATTTTTTAATAACAAATATAAAACATATATTTATTGTTTTTAATATTGAGTTAATTTAAAGTAATATTAATAATTTATTATTTAATATATTATATTATAACAAATATTACTTTTTTCTATTCTTAAACGTTGTTTTCGAAGATGTTCTCATCTACTCGGCCCCCTAAAAATCTGAGTGGACACTTTGTATGTACACTATGCTTCCGATGTAAATACATATAAAGGAAACAATGAAAACAACAGCTCTTATGGAAAACAAAGCAGCGTGGACGTCGTTAAAAAAGATGCTGATCCTCCACATCGCCGGCGGCCGCTGCGGTGACAATGGACGCTCCGCGAGAACGCCGAGACCCTGGGTCAACCGCCATCTGCTGAACCGCGGGGTTCTCATCCATAAATACTCTGCTTTTCTTTAAACGCCGATCAAATAAACTAGCACGGAGGCAGATGGGGGCCCTCGCTCCAGAGATGTTCCTTGTCCATGTTAACTGCGAATCAGGAAATACCGCTGTCTCTAAATTATTAAAAAAGTCAAGACTCATCACAAATCATTGTTGCTCATCGTTTTCGCTGTGGAGTTGCATAAGAGGGGTTAAAAGGGCCAACAAAGTCTTGCACAATGTGTTCCTAAGAAAGCTTTTAAAATGATGAAGGTTTTACAAGCTTTATGAACCGTTGATCTGTCTAATTTTAACATGTTAATATTAATGTCATTTTGAGAGTTCATTCCCCTCAACTAAGTAACATTGTAAAAACATAGCCTACTGCTCCAGTTGTTAAAGGGAAAGTTCACCAAAAATAAAAATTCTTTCATTTATTTGATCATTTATTGTAACCTGTAGCCTATGTGGCTCTTTCATCTGTGGAACACAAAAGATGCTATTTTGAGAATGTCTCTGTGGTTTTGTGTCAATGGGGGTCAATGTGGTCCGGTTACCAACGTTCTTCAAAATATCTTCTTTTGTGTTTTGCAGAAGAAAGAAAGTCACACAGGTTTGAAAACACAAACTAAATTGAAAACATTCATAGCCGAGGCAGTGAAAGCAAAAATGAAATGCAGAAAAGTGTCTGATGAGTCATTGTACATGAATCACTGTGAATGGCCAGATGTCAGAAGACAGTGAACAGAGATGAAATGGTGCTGATCATTTTCCTATTACGTTAATTGTAGGTTCGCTAGCACGTAATTATGAATAATCAGGAAGCAGTCTTTCCAGCATATCAATCAATCAGAGGCAGGACAGGACAATATTATCCCATGCCAATTCGCAATTCCAATTTGGTTACTTTTTTGTATGAATTTATACAATCTTATTCGTATGTTTTACTTTAGCACCAGTGATGGTTACATTTAGGAGTGGGGCTTTTTTATGATTCACATACAATTAATTCACATAATTTAGTCACCTCATGAAATAGTTATGAATTTCCTCGAGATCAGGTTGGACAAAGATTCTGGTAAGCACATATTTAGGAACCATCCAGAACATTTAACGATCAACTAGCAACAACCTAAAATGCAATAACAACCTCCTGGCAACGTATTATCAACATAAACTCCCTTGTGTGATTTTAATGAAAAATGTAGAAATGTTTATTTCATTCTGTCATTTCATAAACACAAACACTTTGTTGTGACAGTAGGGAATAAAATTCACAGCTTACTCTTCAAAACTAATTTTCTTCTAAATTTAGCATGAAAGCGGTTAGAAATATATTTGGAAACCTTTCTGGCTCTGCATCTTTCTAAGGAAACACTGATCTATTCACACCTTCCTTTTTCCCAGAGGAACAAGAAAAACCAACACCCCCAATCACATGGCATGGGTGGTCACCATGGCAACAGCCTATTACAGCTACTGGGGCAAATCAATATAATGCACTAAAAAGGGAGCTGGGAACTCGGTTTTGCATCGTTTGATCTTAATAAGCAGATTGAAACAGAACGTTTTGATTGGTCGTGTAAGGACAGAGACATGTACTGTACGTAGTTATTTTTGTAAGGCCAACTCATTTTGATCCATCTTGTTCAAATTTAGGAAACAGCTTGTACCAATAACCAACCACGTTAAACTAAAACAAATACACCCCTTCACATTTATTGGGCTGAATTACAAGAAAAATGTTGCATAATGCAAACAGAAAAAGTGAAAGTGAAATTTCAAAAAGCGAAGGTAGACGCTGTGGAAAATATCAAATGACCAAAAAATCCCCCTCATTTTCACTGGAGTTTCCCATATCACCGTCCAGGATCACATCACAATTGCTTGTTTAAAAAAAATATTTATGAAAACATTCAAGATTGAAACACAGTGATTTAAATACAGAAAGTGCAGTACACAGCATCTTCTTCAACAGACATTGAGGTTAAAAACAACAGAATGTACAGTAGACATCTACAGTATAACACTCTACCAAACGCAGCATAACACATTACACATTAATGTACATAAAAAGCCTTTTGAAACCAATTTACAGTGTGACATATTTCGGATCAAACATGAAAAAATAAATAGGACTCTTACGTTTATCTACATATTGCAAATTAATTGTGGAAAACTGATATCTTCAAAACAGGTCAAATAAAGATGACGCCTGGTGACATCAGCCAAAGGAAAGTTGTTACGTTGCATTACACGTTGAGGAAAGGTTATAAAGATTTTTGATCAAATAACATGCACAGACTTTCATCGCAAGAACTAAAACTGTGTCCATTGCTCTGTACTTAAACACAGCCAGTAGCAGAACGGAAAACACATTTGTCAGTTTTACATTGCTTGACTTCTTGCTTTCAATCCCTACATGTTTAAATCTACATTTTTACATTTGTGTTGCACATTCGATTTGACTTATGAAGTGAAAAACAATGTCAGTCACATTGTGAACTAATTCACAGTTGTAAAGACAGCTGCCACGTCTCAAGACCACGAAGAAACCTTCAGAAGCTTCACCAGCACGATTTCCCTTGACGACAGTCACGTTGATTGTCTCTATTTGTGGAAAAGGCGGGTTCTCAACCATCTGAGGTTCTGTCACCCGACACGGTGACTGGAAATGCGTTCGCCTGCCGCTCTAGCTTTAGGGAGACCCCGACTCAAACAGATTCCGAGAGTTCGTGGAGTTTAAAAACAGTCTATACAGTGTCCGGATTGCATTTGGTGAGATCGTACGATCCCTTCTTACTTTCCCTCCAGAGATAAACGACAATGCCAAGTAGCGCCAATGCAGATCCCAGGCAAACTGCGGCGGTTACAAAATCATTCCAGCTCGGTGGGGACTCGAAGCGCTTTTCTGTAATGCAACAAAGGTTTATAGATTCTGGGTACATTTGATCAATTTTTTTTGTTTATCTGAGTTTCACTCACCCTTCACGTTAATAAGGAAAATCTCCGTCTCGTAGCCCAAGTCATTGGTGACGTTGACCTGATACAGGCCTGTGTCGTTTGGAGTGAGGTTGATCAACTGAAAGACGCCATCGGGAGAGTAGATCACAGAATCGCTATCCAGCTTCCTGAGGACCACAGCAGGTGGAGGAAAGCTCACGGAGTTACAACAGATGGTGATATTTTGGCCCTCCTGAACCTCAGAGGATGGTAAGACCTCCACCGTCGTATTTCTGGGTGGTGCTGAGTAAAAAGAGACGTAATGATTGTTAATTGCTTGTGGGAGTTTTATTACACAAATCATAAAGTTATGACAAAGACATGTATTTTGTTTTGACAGAAGGAGAACGAGGCAAAATGGAGAGAAAGGCACTTATTTTGAATCCAGTTTAATAGTAATATATTGATATATCGAACGTTGATATACTGGAATATTTTGGATTTTATATAATAAGATAATATGACAGCATTTTAAAGGTCTAGTGTATGAAATTTAGCAGCATCTAGCGGTGAGGTTGCGAATTGCAACCAATGGCTCACTTTTGAAGCACTACAGTGGCTGACACAGAACTAAGATGTCGTTTTCGCTTCTTTTTTTTACGAAACAAGCTCTGGAGAGCAGTTTGTCCGTCTAGGGCTACTGTAGAAACAACATGGCGAATTCAATGCAAGAACTTACTTTTCACAATAACTTGAACACTGTCTCGGTGGCTTCCATACTGGTTAAAAGCTTCACACACATACAGCCCAGAGTCATCCAGGTCGACGGAAGGGAGTATAACTGATGTTTCAGCCCCTTCATTGGCCTTCAGCTCTGTTTCTATAGCGTCCACCACCCTCCTCAGCACCACACGACCCACCGGGACGCTGTCGGACAGACAGGAAATGCTCACAGATTCTCCTTCCTTCAAATCCACCTGTGGGCTCACCGTTATCCTGGTTCCTCTGGGAGGATCTGAAAAATGTTTTGAATCCCTTTTAATTTGGGAAGGAACTACAAAACAACATAAAATCGTATTGACTTACAGTGAAGGGACAATGTTGTCGAAGATGTCTTTACGGCTTGCGCTGCCGGCACACCATCAATGTCCAACAAGACTTTGCAGGTGATCGATTTGTCCTTGTCTTTGGCTTCTATGTCATAAGACAACACCGAAGTCAGATTCTGCGGTCGACTTGAAAACGTTCCAGATTCCGAGATGAGTTCTCGCTCCCCATCCATCCACGTAATTCGGAAAATGTCGGCTGGAAAAACATCCCGAACGCTGCAGGTCAAGCGTACCGTCTCTCCCTCCAGAGAAGGTCCAGAACTTTCTAAGACCGGACTTGTAGGGAATGCTGATGAGAGAAAAAAATTTAACATCTCAGGAAGTATAAATGTACAGCAGAACTGATAAACTCTCGAGATTGAGAAGGACTTTGATGAAGGAAAGCCGATATGCATTGAAAGTCAGACTGTAAACAAACCAACACTCCCTCGCATGTTGCAGAGTTAATCTCTGCCGAAAGAACAGCAGAATGTTTTAAGGAAGTCTTTGTGACCTTTCAAGCACTAAAGTTTGCTATCAGAGGAGTATTAAATCCTGTCAACCTCAACCCCGGCAAGCTCTGGGAGACTTTGTAGAGAATGGCTTTGGAAAGTGTTCCAACGGATGTATTCATTCCTGCATCTAGTCAAAGCGAAATATTTTTAAAGCGAGACTCCTAAACTGCGTTGTTTTTCTCGAAAAGTTCAACTATTCTGATAGTTTAGTTTACAAAATAGATTTTTAACAAAATACACATAATGATACGCAATAATGCTTTATGTTTTCTAAATCAGGGGTTCTCAAACTTTTTTGTTGTAAGGCCCCCTTTGTGTAGAGTGCATCGCTTTGCGGCCCCCCAAATACTGTAAAGACTTATAATCTTAAATTTAACATTTTTATTTAAACAAAAACATATTCGGTTATACAATCCTGAAACATCAATTCTTTTGTCTGGTGGTCTTATTTTTCTGATGTTTGATTGCATAAAATCTATGATCAATTTCTATATTTCATAAAATGCCACAAAATCTGTGGCCCCCTGGATCCATCTCGGGGCCCCTCCAGGGGCCATGGCCCCCAGTTTGAGAACTACTGTTCCAAATCAATCCAAAATTAATTAAATAAAACATATTTAATAAATTAAAAATATATAACTAACATATCTTTGACCAACCATATTAAATTCATTCAGTTATTGCAAACTAAAATCACATTTTCGATATTTCCATAATTTTCAGTCATTTAAATTACTGATATTTGACGTCTGGTAACAGTCAACAAATGAAAAAAATGTTAGTAAATTTCCTGATAAACCCCATAACTGTAGCAGTTCAATGTATTATTTTTTTAACTCAACGCTAAACACTTTCTAGTAAAAACCCCCCTTGTTGACACTTACAGAACAACTTCATTTCGGTCTGTTTAGACTCCGCAACTGAACCACATGTGACCTCACAGATATAAGTTCCCTCGTCTTCCAACTCCACTGGGTCGAGGAACAGCTGGGACAGGAAGCCGATGGTCTCTGTTAGGCCTCGGGTCGGCAGATTCTCAAGACGCCTCCAGGAGAACGTGGGCTGAGGGCAACCTGACGCCTGACAGGAAAGCGCATGACCGGAGCCACGTTCTGCCACGATCACGCCGTCTGGTTGTAGCACCACTTCAAGTAAATGAGCTATAAAGCAAAAAATATTTGTTTACCCAATATTACAGTCCATGTCTATTACTTCCATTAATATATAGATGCCCACATTTTGCATCCAGGTCGGAATTTTGAGGTCTTACTTTCAACGGTTAGACTGAGAGTGGCTCTCTGACGTCCATACTCATTGAAAGCCTCGCACACATACAATCCAGAGTCAGACAGCTTGACGGAATCAAGTGTAAATGTGGTTTCAGCCCCAACACTGGTCTTCAGCTCTGTTTCTCGGCCGTCCACCATGAGTCTCAAAACCACGCGCTCCACCGGGACCCTGTCGGACTTGCAGTAGATGCTTATGGACTCTCCTTCCTTCAGAACTGTTTGCGGTCTTGCTTCAATGATTGTTTCCATTGGGGGTGCTGGAAAATATTTATTTATATCATTATATAAATCATTGACTACCATAGTAGGAAAAAATACAATGGTAGTCAAAAGTGCCCCAGAACTGTTTGTTGTCCTACATTCTTCAAAATGTCTTCTTTTGTGTTCAACAGAACAAAAAAATGATATAATATTTTTTCCTACTATGGGAGTCAATGGGAGGCAAAATCTGTTTGGTTATAAGCATTCTTGCAAAAATATCTTCCTCTGTGTTCATCAGAACAAAGAAATATATACAGATTTGGAACAACTCGAAGGTGAGTAAATGATGACAGAATTTTCATTTTTGGGTAAAGTATCCCTTTAAAATATTTGTTGTGATTTATGTTTTGAGCAGTCAACCCACGTAAAGGGTCAAGTACGTAAAGTAACCTGTAACTTCCCATCTCAGGTTTCCTACTAACCTTTAACGACAACAGAAACGTCGGCCGTTTGGCTTCCCAATCGATTGCTAACTTCACACCGGTAAATACCCGTATCAGTCAGGGACACGTTGCGCACGAAGAGCTCTCGAAGTTTTCCCATTTCAACCCGCTGGCCATCTGGTTTGAGGGCCGTCCATGTAAACGCAGGCTCAGGGCTGCCCTCGGCCTCACAGGTCAAAGTTAAACCAGATCCCAGAGAGACCGCAGCAAATCCAGACACTCTCACATTATGAGGTGCAGCTGTGAAAGCAAGCAATGAGAAAACAGATCACAGAATAAGACGGCGTATTTTCGAGAGGAATTGCCGTTTCCGCATCCGGTGTGAGTTCAATCTGAAACTCATTTTAAACGTTCTATTGAACTTCAATGGACTTTGGAGAAACTTACAAAGAACGCTCAAGTGTCCAGATGTTTCCCTTATCATTCCGTCAGATGGTATACTGTCCATATTGAGCGATGCTCGGCAGGTTACGGCGTTCCCATCATCCGCACTTGAAGGTTTGAATTTGTGAGATATCAACAGACCATCTGTGTTGGGTTCTCCTTCTTTAGCCTGAAGAACCGTGTCTCCTTGTAACAATTCTACTTCAAGGAACTCTGAAGGGTATACGTGAGATACTTCACAGGTCAGGACGTTCTCTTCACCCAGTATCAAGCCATCATTCCCAGATATGACTGGGTTTCTTGGAAAAGCTAGAACACAAGGATATATTACATTAATGTCAGGATGGGGAAAGTTGTCGCATTATACAATTCAACAACTCAAAATGGTCAATTCTTCCAGTTTTATTGTTTCATGAATTGCTTTGTGATGTGTGATCCTTTGCGAAAATGGTACAGTAAAACTATGGTATTTGTAGTAAAACCACTTACTATAGTAATCATAATTTAACCACGATAACCTATTTGTAGTAAAAAAAATATGGTAATACAAATGTCAATCTACCAGAAAAAAAGGTTACTGCACTTTTGCCATAGTAAATAATGGCTAATTTTATAAATAATTATAAATAAACAATAAATAATTTTAAATAAACAGCTGTTAAAATACTTCTAAGAACGCATAAAATGTTACGGTAAACCAATTACTCTGACAAATATTTACATATGTGACAACTAGCCCCGGTGGGCCACCTGCTAGCGGTGCACTCTGGGGATGCTGACATTGAACACTTACAATAAACTTTAATCGTAGTTTTCGCCTGTTTCGTCTCCTTCCCACAGGTCGCTTTGCACAGCACGGTGTTTTCGTGATTCCTCGTGACATTTTCGAAGATCAGCACGGACTCCGTGGGCTTGTTTTTAACAGCGGCAAATAGCGGTTTGTCCTCTAACGGAGTCCAAACAAACTTCAACTCGCCCGGGCACGAGCGCATGCTGCACGTCAGCTCCCTCCTGTCGCCCATTTTGAACACAACTTTGGGGGGCAGGTCCACCTTATGTGAAGCAGCTTTGAAAACAACAGTTTTTTGAGATACGTGCAAATCATTGCTAAAACAATAAATACTCGAATGGTTTGTTTCCATTACAAATACCACGAGGCATGTTTACCATTAAAACCAGTATGCCCACAAAATTCCTCTACCCAGTGTGTTCTGGGTCTTATTCCTGTAGGATCTAATGGTGTTTTATCCACCAGATCCCACAAAAAAACCCAACGAATTACAACTAGACACACAAAGAGATAGTTCCCATTAAAATCAATAGGCTGCCACCATCACCATTAAATATATAATTCCTGTAAAGGCTGTCTTTTTATTGTTTTCATTCATTCATGCACTACATCATTCTTAAAAAAAATTAAGTATATATTACGTTTTATAATATTTCACAATTTTGCAATAAAAATTATGATGTAGCCCAAGTAGACCTACTGTATGTAGCTAAATCAACCAAACCTTCTGTAACTCAAAGATGTCTGATGCCCTTTAAATCATCAATACAATACAATTAAACATTTTGTTTAAAGAATTCAACTTACCAACAACTGGAAGAAGTAAAAACACAAGCAAAGTTAAATCCATGTTGAGACTTTAATTCAAGGCAATGTTCACTATACCCAACGTCCTTTTAGGATAAATCCCCAAATGAACTTGGTTGTCTCAAGGTTTGCATATTTATTCAAGGGGTGGTGGGGGGGGGGTGGCCTCTCATATGTGATGGAGGAATTTCCCAGCCCCAGCGCCTTGTGTGAGGAGTCACAACTGACGCCATCAGAAACGATAGTGAAAGTGTCGAGGCTCCCCCTGCTGTCCCGAGACGCTCGTGTCACAGGAAATTTCCCCATTTCCACAATACTATTATCTTCCATTATGGACTATGAAAAGCCCCGCAAGTTAATCTGATTGCAAATGTTCAGGCACATAGTTTATCTGTTCTGTCACGAAGTGGGCAAGTTTGGGCAAATGTTCCTTTTCCCCAGAAATGTTGAATCTATAAGAAAGAGGTATACATAGGTTATGGGGGTGAGTGTTGTGTTACAGTTCCAGGTGCAAAATCTTAACGAATAATGACTGGAATTCACTTGAATGGAATTGAATGATTTATGACGCAAGCTATATTTTAGCCTCTAGTGTGAAATATGAGCTTGACCGGCATCAAGTGAAGTGAAAAGGAGGCCTATTAAGACATTAAAGACTTAAAGTAGAATCAAACAAGTCATTTCAACTTACTATTTTATATTCTTCAATTTCAACTTTTAAGTTACAGCAACTCAATTCTTCTGCTATTAGAGCTTTGGCTAAAAATGTAACCCTATAGAATTCTCATTTGTTGTTTTGCTGAGTGTGTCCCGGGTCAGGTCAAGAAACGGTGTCATCCTTCAGGTCATTCGCACAGATGTTTTAAACAGCTGAGGAAAGCGTGTTATGTAACTGTGCCTTTAAGACGGGATATGGTTGAATGGCATTAAGCTCACCTCGGGGTTAAAACACCTCAGCACTGCACAATAGACTCTGTTTTGTGAATAACCCGAGGACAATTTTTCTTGAGTTCAAATTTGAGTAATTTATTTGAGTTCAAATGAAATAAAATAAAAACGAATAAACACTTTTTGTTGCAAAAATGGTTTTTCGTAAAGGGAACTGTTCTACGGACAAAGAAAATATTTAATGAATTATTTAATTAATTAAATATTTAATTAAACATTCAATAAAGTAAAAATGTTTAAAAAATTTACTTAATTAATTATTATTTAATAATATTTAATAAATTCATTTGTTTCATAGTGAAATTGGTTCTACAGACTGCAAAAACATAAGAAAGTTGTTTCTTTGATTATAAGGTTCTTTAAGGGAATCAAAAGGGTATCACTGAAAAAAAAAACATTTTTAGCATCTTTATTGTTGCACCTTTAATAGAATACGTTTACTAAAATAAAAGACAATGTGATACGTTTGCTAATGTAAATAATTAAACTAAACGGCTTGAGGTGATGTGGCTAATATAAATATTTAGTTGACATAAGATGCTCTTAGAAATAAATAAATAAATAAATAATGCTATATATTATATATATATTATATATATCAAACACTTAAAATGAAATACACACTGAGATGAGATTTTAAATCCCGTTTATTTGAACACATTCATGAACATTTTTATTTGAAAAAGGTGGCAGTGTAGCCTTCACAGTTTTACCAAAAAAAAAACACTTCACACATCCAGTTTCACAAAGTTTTACAAAACAAACTCTGCTTTACAAAACACGGTAAAATACATGCAGCTTATCTTCACTGGCAGATTGTAAGCATCTTGGACATCTCGTCCAGGCACGAGCGAATTTTGGCAACTAGTTCATTTCACCCAGGAATGCCCTACGGCTGTTCTGTCGTGGGAAAATGTGAGAAATGGTATTGATGGTGATGGGTTCGACCCCAACCGTTGATCCCCTCAAGAAATCTCCTCTCATCACAGATCTAAACGATTTCCTGAACTCCTCGTTTTTCCAGGTGTACAGAAATGGATTGGATACGAATATAGTGCAGAAGACAACCCACGTCGATGTCCAAAGTGCCATAGACACGGGCACGAACAGTCCCGCGACGAGAACCCAAAAAAGGGGTTCGGTTGTGAGGATGAATATGAAGCACACCGCGAGGACGAAGAAACCCAAACGCTTGTCTTTTCTCGGGAACGAATAGGGAAGATTGTTCACGATTTGGAAATTCAAAATACTGACTCGTTTCACGCTTATTTGCACCCGACGGAAGATTTTCAAGTAGCAATACACCACGATAAAAGTCTGTCCGATGATAGTGACCGCCAACGTGCCGGCGGCGAACGGACTCGACAAGACGGACACCGACGTCCCCCTCGCGAAGGATGCTGGTGCTGATGCTGCGCCCGCATCCTCAGCTTCCCTGCATTTTTCAGGGGAGTACCTAAAGGACGTAAGCCACGGAAACAAAGAACCTAGAGAGATGAGCCACGATCCGGCGATCATCCATTCGGTGTTTCTCTTCTGATACAAGCTTTGATACACAGCGGGGGTTTTGGTGATCAAAACATAGCGATTCACAGCAATAAGCGAGTGCGAAAGCAAAGACACCGTGATTCCCAGAAACAACAGCGCTTCTTTGAACGCGTGGTACCCGACCACCAGGAATCTCCCGGTGGAGGTACTCACCGCTTCGTGGGGCATCCAAAAAGCGCACACCAATAGATCAGCCACGCAACCGTTCACAATGAACGCATTGCTGGCCGTGCGGAGCTTCTTGAAGGTGACGACCAGATAGATGACCAAGAGATTGAGGATGGTGCCCAAAACGCACATGAAGGAGTAGATCGTGGTCAGCGATATGCGCGATCCGCGTCCCAGCGCGCATTCGGACAGCGGCGCGTCCGTGGCGTTTGGCATGATGGAGATAAGTAGTTTCACGTCATCTTATCTCATGAGTCTCACATTATGTGGCATAAACGGTGAAACGTACGTGCGTGCGAGAGCGCAGCCCCCCCCCCCCCTTCGGCGACGCCGTGGAGAAGGGGCTTTATGTGTGCGTACGAGCACATGTGTGGTTTTACCTCGCAGGGAGAGGCGTGAGATCAACACGAGCCCACGCTGCATTCTCACGTGTCTGTTTCTTCATTATTTACAGTGAGCACAACCACCACAGGCGACTCGTTAATGTATCGACTCATATTATAATCCACGGGCTCCCCATTGAGAAGATTCAGCAATAAGACCAAGGTTACACGTTAACAGTTAAGATGTGGATTGATTAGGAAATGTCAGATCGCACGTAGATGATAACTATAGATACTGCAGACATCCCTGCCAAAAAAATAGAACTCTGCCCAAAACACAATAGGAAATCGAATAGATTTAATGGTTATAATGGGAATCATATTGGTTTCAATGGAAACTATAATGGTGTATACTGGTCCCTGCTGAAAAAATCAATAGAAACCATTAAAGAAGTTATAATGGTTTTATTGGCTTTAAAGGGATTTGTATTGGTTTAAATGGAAACTGTAATGGTTCTACTGGTATGTGATGGATTCTATTGGTGGGATGTTAAATCCTACTGGAATAATGCCCAAAACACACTACAAAAAGGCATTTTGTAATGGTTTTAATGGAAAAAGCTAATGGTTCATAATGGTATCTTATTGTAAACCATTAGAATTTCTGTAATGGTTTCTGTTGGGGTTCTATTGTTTTTTCAGCAAGGGTAGGGGTACCCTGCTGAAAAAAACAATAAAAGTAAATTGTAGTGTACTTTAGAAAACAAACTGTAGTAGTATTATTACAATATAGTAGGCCTATAGTAGGCTATTCTGTAGTATTAACTAGCAAATAGACAAATGGTAGTAGCATACTGTATTATTTACTATAGTAGGATTCAAAACACTAGTCTCTAGTAATTTTTATTACAGTTTATTATAGTAAATATTACAGTATTTTTTTCATGTAGTAGTTTGAGTAAACCAAACATAAGAAGCTCTCTATCTGTCAAAAACAAATTCATGAATAATGATGCCATAGTACACTAGATTTTACAGTGTAGAGAGAGAGAGAGACGAACAAACATGAGTTTTGATTTGTCAACTTGCCTTGCCGGTATAATTTCAGAGGAACTCAATGACCATTATTACATCAAGTGCCGTTTGCTTGTAGCTGAACATTGATCTCATGTATTTTCAAAGGCAGACGTTGCACCTCTATAATCTAAATGAAAGGTCTATTAAACCCACAGTCTCGGGGCTACAATTAAAGATATTACACCAGTGACAACTATAATGCTGAAGCTCCCTGCTCATATAATAATTATTGCTTTATATTACAAGATTTGCAGTATGAAATATGTTATTGGTTTTGCAAGACTGGGTATGAAGACATCTTCAACTCGCAGGCAACTTCACAGCTGTCCATAAATGATCTGCAGTTCACACGTCGATGGTTGTCAGGGCGAGAATATCGTCTGCGCTTCATTTTCGCGCAGCTGCTAAAAATAAGTGCTTATTCGCCTCTGAAGCACACAGCTGCACAGTTTCAGCTCATCTACGGTGGAAAAACTAATTGGGCATCTGCACATGCCGAGACTGTTTTTAATGAAAGAAAAAGTAATAACGCTGGATCCCACACGCTTGAAATCGTGTTTATTTTGTTCTGGTCGTTGAAAGCCTGTTTACAATGTAAAAGAATAATGTACAATCCACTACTTTGTATTTTACATTTCATTAACTACGTTTGTGAAAATCAAGACGTTTGCTCCAGTAACATTGTTAGATTTTTTTGTTTTTTACACACAGTTTCAAAAATATATATACTTTTTATATAAGCAAAAGAGTAGTTTACAGCAAGTACAATGTATATATATATATATCAAAGCGGTAGAATTCTTCAATCAAAAAAGATTCTCCCAAAATGTATATACAGAAAGATTATAACACCTTATGGAATGTACAGTGCTGCAGGGTGAAAAATAAACAACAACAAAAGTGTCATTAGTTATGAACAAAATCCAAGAATTCAACGCAGTTGCATAAAAATAGAACGTTTAGGGTTAGTTCACCCATTCGTGAACATTCTGTCATTAGTCTACCATCATTTTAATGTGTAGTCAATATTTAAGCGTTGTAGCTTAAACCGTGCTGGTAAACGTATACGAACACCCAAGATTTTAAGAATGCAAACCATATCACACTGTCGCTTGATCAAAAATGTTGCGTTAATACATTCGTTATGTGCATTAAGAACAAGGGTTTAGTTATTTATATGAACGTCTACAAAATATGCTGAATGTATATTGAAAGCGTTTAAGCTACAACATGCAAATAAGGTGCATGTGGAGACCCGCAGCCGAAAGGTGCTCAGGGACGCTGGTGAAAGCGGCGAGAAAAAGCATCGACGAATTTACGTTCTCAACAGCCCTTCATGCTCTCAAGAGCCACGCGAGCTCAGAGCAGTGTTGGTTTAATAAAAACATACAGTATGGTGTCACTAAGGCCTGGGAAAAGAACAGGAGTCCACCCTGTTACTCCACCGAACAAACAAAGCCCTTCTTATACATTGAAAAATAAATGGAGATCCGTTCTTTCGCTCACTAATGATTGTGGTCTCATTAGCAGACCACCTTAGACCCCTACAACCTGATTAAAATAAAAAAACATGCGCTTTCCTGTGCCTAAACGTGCCCTAAAACCCTTTGAAGATGACGTCAACCCATTTTGCACCTTTTAAAAATAGCTCCTGCACTTGATATGTTATTCAGCAAGTACACTCAGGAGACAAAAACATGATATTTGCGTCAGAACGATTACCTTATTAACAGACGTACGAATATCTCAGCAGAACGTGCTTCGTCGTCAAGCGTAAGATCACGTGTAGATAAAACAACGAGGAAAAATAGTACAAAATACTTTTTCTAAAAATATCTTTTGTGTGTATTCATACACAAGTTTCTTTAAAAAAATAAAATAAAGAAAAAGTGGCAAAAGGATGGCAAAGGTTAGTTGTCAGATTCCAGATCAGTTCAACCCTGTTATGACAGATGTATAGTATGACAGTTCCCCGGTCAGCTTCGGTTTCTTTCAGCGGCGACTGCATCCGCACACCATCTACTGAAGTCTTAAACACACCTCCTGAATAAGTTTTCTTTTGAGCGCACATTAAACCGGAGGGTCGTCGGTCACAGTGCGGTCTTCGCGGGTCAGAATCAGTCTGGGCGCACGGGGTCAGTGAAGAGTCGCCGCTTTAGTACTGAACATACTCAGACTGAAGGGACTGTAAAAGACAAAAAAAAAACAGAAGGTGAGAGTGGAAAAGAGAAGAGCAGAAATGATTACCCACATAATTAGGGAAAATTACATGACAGAGGGCATTTAAATAAAGTCTAAAAAGCCACCCTGAAACATCACCATCCCCCTGCTGACGTAAATGAAGGTGAAATGACAACAAAAAGAGCCGAAGTGCGGAAAGAAATTAATTTTCATCTGATTCGTGTGTTTGCGTGTGCATGGGGGTGATTTTGTGCAAAAAGCCATTTAGGTTAGAAGACACAGGTGTGCTACGTGCATAGTTGAGTGCTGCTTATTCATAATTGTTCCAACAATGAAATTATGAAATGAAGAAGTGACAAAAGTGTAGATTTCATAGAAAAGCAGACAGCGTGTGGGAGGCTACACCAGACAGCGTGTGTCATCTATACGTCTATGAAGCACAATGCACCGCTTTCCGAGCGGCTAGCGAGCATGGCACGGCAAATTGCGTTTCTCAATCATTCTGCCAACACGTCCTGACCTCGTTCTTCCTCTCGCTACTCTCAACTATAATAAAGTGGCAAAAAGCCAAAGGAAACTTCACGCCATCAGGATGAAAACAAACACATTGTATGGAAGTCTTACACATTCCTGTCCTATCTGAGAAAGAAGACAGACTTGATGGGCTAAAGTGAACGATAAAATGACCAAACAACACAAAGTAGAGAACATGCAAGAACTCTGGATCATGCAATGCGTTTTTTTATGCGACAAGACTGACTAACTTAAAAACTCGTTATAAATATAAACTTTTTTGTAGTTGTGATATTCAAGAAGATAGGCACGAGCTGTCCGAGATACAAAAAAACGTGTCCGACATTCTGCCTATGAAGTTGTGAAATCACATGAATTAAAAAATGCTAATGTACACTAGACAACAGCTACAAACAGGACATGGTAAAGTTACCGGAAATTCCCCGGGAAGGCAACGTCCGGGCAACATTATTACAGTCGAAAGTTCTGGAGAGGGTCCATGAGCAACAGTCTGATAAAAAACAAACGCATGTTCTTTACCTTTGGCTTGAGCGCCATCGGGTCACCCGGCAGTCAAACGTTTCTAATAAATGAAACAGAAGAACCGACAGAGGACGACCCTTGACCTGTTTGTCATCACCCTTTCTGTTAATAGCCACAATTAAAATAGCACAAATGAAAAATGTTGAAACCTTTGTGCTAATTTAAATTTTTTGATGTTTCGTCAATTCGACAGTTAGCCGTTTTGGCAGCTTCTACCACTCCCATGACGTCAAACAGCAGCATTAAGATGTCATTAATAAGTTAGTAGACTTGGTAGTTAGTCTTAAGTCAACCCCAAACAATTCTGTCAGCATTTAACCACATATTTAAAAAATATTAGCTACTCCTTCCACCCCGTGTCCCTAATGAATCATGTTTTGCCTTTTGTTAATATTTTTGTTCGTTATGCATTCGCTTAGTTCCCCTGCCGGCGCTAGCGTGGGATGCACTCGAGCTAGTTAAAAGGTGGCGGATTAGCTTGGAATTGAAAAATTAATCTCATCCCGACCACTCCATTAAAGCTCACTTGACGGCGGTAATTAGGTCTACGTCTGAACGTCTAAATAAGAGCTTTATTAGAACACACTAGAGACAGAGTACATGAAGTGAGACTGGAATTATGAGAAAAAAGATGCATGTGAGTGAGACAAGGTGAAGGTAAAGCGAATGTTAGAAGACGTGACATGTTGCAAATGGAAAATAAAACAGAATGGGAATCATGTTAAGAGTGGGAGGAATGATTCCCTTACAAGAAACTACCATGGTAACCACAGTTTGTGCTAAAATGCAAGAGTTGCTTGTTGTTACGACCGCATCAATAAGAAATCTTCTCCGAACCATGTGAGCTTCAAGAATCTGTCATTTGTCATGGGGTGTTTTGTTACGATGTAATGATGCACTTATGACACAAAACAATCAAAATTAGTAGACGACAACATGCACTCGGAAATAATTAGTTTCTATGGCAACATCGATCTGTGCTGCTGATGACAGCAAAATACTTGATCATTAGATTAATAACCTCTTCATACTCTTGCAAAATAATTAAAGCACACCAGATAATGCTGGTTACGATAAAATGACGTCAAATACACGTATATTAGTTGGTAACTAAGTTTAACAGTTGAGCCTGCTGCTATTTTGGTTTTTACACAGCGTCACAAGTTTGATTAAAACATTTACAGATTTTACAAATTGAAAACTTGGAACTTGGGAAAATTTCTTTAAGTTTCATCAAGACACTAACCTATTTTACAAATTGGAAATTCATAATTACAAAACTTTCTTTTGAAGACATTAACATTTTACAAGCTGGAAACTCATAATAATGAAACATTCTTTTTTTATAAAAGAGTTTTGTAAAAAAAACGCGAATATACATTTTACAAGTTGGAAATTTGTAATACCAAAAAAAGGTTTTGAAACGCTAACATATTTCACAAGTTGGAAACTCGTAATAACGAAAATTTCTTTAAGTTTGATTAAAAGACAAACATATTTAAAAATAGGAAATTACGAAAATGTATTTTGAGTTTGATAAAGACATTAACATTTAATGAGTTGGAAACTCATGATAATGGAAATTTTTCAGTTTTATAAAAAACACGAATATATATATATATATATATATATATATAACAAGTAGGAATTTTGCAATTACGAAAATCTACTCCTTTTAAATTTGATGAAGACACTAAAATATTTTACAATTTAGAAATCTGTAACAACTAAAAATCCTCACAACTATCGAATATTGGCGGTTACTATGGTTACCAAGATAGATTTTTGTAAGAGACCTAAAAGCTGTTGCTGAATGTGTGCATCTCGGGAGGGTTGAAGGTAGATGGCATCACTTACGGGAATGGACCGGCTGAGGTAGCGTGCAGAGAGCCCGCTAAGCCCCGTCTGGGAGCTCCTGTGAGCCCCCTGTTCCTCGGCCCCCAGCCTTCCAAGTGTGGAAGACCCCACCGAGCTGGTGTGGTTGAGGTTGAAGGTCAGACTTTTCCGCCCACTGTCTGGACCAGTGTTCGGGGTGCTAGACATATTATACCGATTATTGTTGACCTCATAGCGGTAATTGTGGGGGCCGCTGTAGGCCGTACGGAGGGTTTGGGAAGAGGAAGTGAAGGAGGAGGGGGAGGGCTTGTTCACGGAGCTGTTGGCTTCGCCGTCAGGCTCGTACAGGTTACCAAGAGAGCTGGCTAACCGGGTGCTGGAGGGGAGGGAGGAGGGAAAACAGACATGATGGGTGACGGGTAGGGAGGACCACACATCACCACACAACACACTGCAATATCAACAGTAAGGGATTATGGGAAATCTGACAAAGGGACTAGGAGCGGATTATAATGAAGGGAAAACTTGCATCTCCACATTTCATGATTTTTATTTTCATAAATCATTACTACTGGTCACCGTTCATGTTTTTCTGGGGGGTTTCGCAAATATTTAACCAATTAAGAGTATTGAAAAGAGCTTGTCAACTTTGACATCACAGTGTTTAATGATTTAAAAAAAATAGTGCCTTTTCCCCATTCCTGAAAAATTGCATTTTGGAGATATGAGGTGCTCTTCACATTGTCAAGTACTACAAAAAGTGAATCCAAAAATACATCAGTATGACTGTATATGAAATGAAAAGTGCTGGTTTGGAGAGAGTGCCAAGTACGTGACATCGCTCTTGATTACATAACATCAAGAAAAGTGTCGCTAGCACACACCGAGAGCATGAACCGAACCATCTTGGTTCCTCGTGTTTGCTGCTCACCGGTTCAGAGCATAGGGTAGTCGCAGAGAGGAAAGAAAGCCGCCAGGGAGCTGTGAGGAGAAGACAGAAGAAAAAAGATGAGAGAAAGAGGAAATCGGTAGACAGAAAATGTGCAAGAAATCGTGGAACACGATTAGTTAAGCAAAGAGATGAACAAAAGAAAAGTGTAGAGATGAGTGGAGGAAACAGGATGAAGATGGGGAAGGTGATCCTCACCTCTTGAGGTTGGTGGAGGAGGAAGAGCGACCGATTCGCTTGGCAGAGGCGGAGGATGAGGATGATGGTACCTTGGAGGACTTCAGTGGCGAGACGGAGCCCTGGCTGGTGACTGTCGGCTTCATTCTGCTGTAAAACAAATACTCTCATTTTCATACTCTTTAAAAGCCACTTTAAAATAGTGATGTTGAATTACCAGCTTTATAAAAGTAAAAAAAGATCTCATCCCCCATTTACTGCCATAGTATTTATTTTCCCAACTATGGGAGTCAATTGGAGATGAGATCTGTTTGGTTACTGACATTCTTCCAAATATCTTCCTTTGTGTTCAACAGAACCAAGACATTTATACAGGTTTGGAACAATCTGAGGGTAAGTAAATCATGACTGAATTTTCATTTTTGGGTGAACTGTCCCTTTAAGTGCTCTCTTTATCAGCGGCCCTCCATACCGCAATCACGTCCTTTTAACGTCAATCACCCCCACAGTCTCTACACCATTATCACCCACTCCAAAACCTCCCCTTTGACTCACTTCTCAGCCCTTGTCTTCACTTCATTTCAAGGAAAAGTTCAGCCAAAAATAAGTTCTTTCATCATTCACTTGTTATGCCATTCACAATTGCTATATTAAGCACAAATGCCGGTCGCTCTTTTCCATCCTATTCAAGTAAATGGGGACTGGAGCTTTTGTACAAAATTATCCAAGCAACATCAAAGTCTGTCACACAAAACCATCTTATGACAGCTTATGATGACTTTGAATAAAGTCCACGAGTCCGATGGGCCACTTTAATGATACCTCAATGGTGACCGAATCCGCTTTGAAGCCTGAAAGCTCCAGTCCCTATTCACTTTAATGACGCAGACAAAATACACCAGTACTTTTCCTTTTGACTTCCATAAAACCAATAAGGTCACACTGGAATGTAATAGTCACTTTAGGGTGACCAAATGCAAGAATTTGGGGGTAAAAAAATGAAGGTGAACTATCCCTTTAAGTGAAAACTGTATCATCGTTCATTGTTGTGAAACAGTGCAGACAGGAAGAGAAGGAGGGTCAGTTGTCCGAGAGGTCTCTTCATCGCTCTTTGATGGAAATCAATTAAGGACGGCGTACTTGCTCGCAAGTGTCCGTTTAATTTACATCAGGGCTTAAATGTGCTAAAACGGGGCCTGTTGAAATTACTGACGACATCATCACGCACGAGGATGTTGTGTTCTGTTCTTCACGAGCGGTACTTGAAGATCCCGTTTTATTAGCGTCGAGGGGAGGGAGGGGTATGATTTATCTTTGAGAGGGTACATAAAACAGAGCGAGTAGATTGTATTCGTTCCTTATCATTTTATTTATACTCCCAAGATAATTTATAAAATATTGGTCAAGATCTCCCTGACTGTATCACCAAGACTTTTACATGTAAATGCCCTCTGCTACAATAACCCTCAA
The DNA here is from genome assembly GCF_024868665.1 of Triplophysa rosa. NCBI lineage: Eukaryota > Metazoa > Chordata > Actinopteri > Cypriniformes > Nemacheilidae > Triplophysa > Triplophysa rosa. The sequence goes on from NC_079914.1 coordinate 10,623,724, forward strand.
CAGGTTCTTTTAAAATTGTTAAAAGTTTTGATTTTATGCAGAGGAAGAGAAGATACCTGAGAGGCTGTGATGCAGATCGGGTGTGCATTTTCATGTCTTCAAGCCTGTTGGTGAAAGAACATGCACAATGTTATGTAGTACACTACATGCGTGCACGCTAGTGCTATTTTTCTTTTTTTCTTTTGGAACCAAGAGAAACTAGTGATGTTCATAGAACCGACACAAAGCCGCAAACCAGATCGTTTCTTGTTAGTCTGCCCATCCTCAGGTACAGACAAACCATTAGTCCAAGACACGCCACGTTACTATGCCAACCAGCTCAGCGGCTGGCATATCGTTCTTCTTCCCTGCGCGGTGTTCTTTTGTAATCATTTCAGCTCTGTGTCTTGCGTTTGCGAGGCGACAAGCAACCGGCATCATTTAGCTCTTCACTGAGCTAAAAGCTAATGGAAGTTGAAAGATGCGTGATAAAAGGCTCTATTCACCAACACAGGACTGCGCGTCATTTATGTAATGTGACTCATTAAAGTGTGAGTGTGGATTAATGGACAGATGATGTGTTATGATCTTAAACCAGCTTTGTTTTTTTTTTAGATTCAGGGCCTAAGCGTGAACGAAAATGTAGTTCTGCAGAGGTAAAGCAAGCATGTGCTGTACGTCGGTAAGTGTTTGCGTAGCGTTTTGCACACTTCCATAGTTAGCAAAGATAATCGATTTAAAGGTCCAAATAGTAATTTTTTTCTAACTATGTCTTCAGAGGTGTGTAAAGACCTTACATAATGAAGCGTTATGTTTTTATTACCTTAGAATGAGCTATTTCTATCTACATACACCACAAGTCCCCTTGAATTAATTTATCGTGTTGTTTCTACAGTAGCCCTAAATGGACAAACTGCTCTACAGAGCGTGTTTCATAAATACGTTATCTCCTTCGGCAAAGAAGCAAAAACATGACGACATATTTGTCCTGTGTCAGCCACCGTAGTGTTTCGAAGGGGAGAGGTGGAGTGAGCCGTTGGTTGCCATTCACAACCTCACCACTAGATTTCACCTCGCCGCTAAATTTCATACACAGGACCTTTACTGTTGCATTAATGTTATATTGGTTATTCTAAACATTCAACATTTTTGCTATCTGGCTAGGATAGAAAAATGTGCATGCACAAGATGGGCGTCTTACCTTATGGCTCCGGTCGTAGCAGACCTGGGTTGCCGTCGACCTTTTAAGGCACGCAGTTTGTCTCCTTGAGTCATCCCGAGGTCATTCTCGGCATAATCTTTCTGCAAAAAAAAAGAGAAAATGCTATGAAGAACAGTCTTGTGAGTTTAAGCATCTTGTAAACTTGAAGTATGTGAGAAAATAAACATGCACAAAATATCAACAATATTGACCTTCCGATATTAGCCAACTTTTCAAACAATACCGAAATAGTTCCTGCCCATGCTGGGTTCCTATTGGCTGCTTTTCTTTATTATGCAGTCAAAGTCATCAAAAGTAATGTCAATAGCATTTTTATTTAATTAAAATCTAGCTTTGTCTAACTAGGTCTGTCAAACGATTAATCGCGATTATTAAGCGCATCCAGAATGAAAGTTTGTGTTTACATAATATATGTCTGTGTACTGTGCATATTAATTTTTTACTTATAAACATACACATACATGCATATATTTAAGAAAAAGAAAATTATATATAAATAATTAATAATATTAATTTTGATATCACTAGTAAATATAAATAAATATTTCCTAAATATGTATGCATGTAAGTGTATGTGTTTATAAATACAAAATTAATATGCACAGTATACAGACATATGCAATCACAAACTTTTATTCTGGATGCGATTAATCGTTTGACACGCCTGAAAGAAACTGTTTGAAGAACAATTTTTTGTCTACAAAACGAATTTTAGACATTTACACATTTCACTCACGTAACTGTATCGAAGACATTCAATTGACTTTTAGCAATTATCATTATTCCTAAACAAAAATGTCTTAAGTTTCTGTACTGTTCACTCACACAAAAATATGAGTCTTGGTAGAATAGAACAACGTCTCACCTCTTCCATGCGGTCCAAACTGTAAGATTTGAAAATAGAGGTGTTGATGGAGAGGTTGTCTATACTGGAGATCAGGTGAGGGACAGATCGCTCCTCATACTGCCTCTGTTTGGAGCGGTGTATATCTCCATGGGCCCAGAGGCTCGCCTGTTTCCTGCACAGGTAAGAAAGAGCGTGAGAAGCACAAAAAGAGGAAAAAAGATCTGCGCAATACAAGCAATTCGACCAAGTACTCCGTGCCAATTCCAGATAATGGACTCATCGTATCGGAATCTCACACGTTTCACAATGCCCTAAGAAGGAAACTATGCCTGGAGATAACAAAGCATCCATGCATTTAGGTTAGCGGGGATTCTTGCGTGCTGTGCTTCGTCTCGGCCCAACAAAACACTTCAGAGATTGCCCTTAACTGCCCTTCACTTGACCAGAGTTCTGTTTTAAATCAGAACGTAACAGAAATGCCTGGAGTACGCGAAAGGATTTATTCGTATGAACCAACACGTGTGCTGTCTTTCCCAGAGTTTAATGAGTCAATGGGAGGACGAATGTTGCATCGAGTTGGATCTGGAACATCTGTTAACCTTTTTGATCTCCGTCGCTCTTGAAAACACTCACGTAGGCAAAAGCCCTTCAAGCTTTTAGAAATAAAACACGGGGCCCTCAACCAAGCCTCAAATGATCTTAGCCTCTATCTGCATCAATAATAAACAGTGAAAATATTCAGTCAAAGACAAAAAGTTGTTTAGGGAGGACAGTGCTCGAAAAGTGCATTGGTGCGTTGTGGGTAGTCACGACTTACTCTTCCAGGTAATGCTGCTGGGGTCCGATGATGGACCCGGGTCTACAGATGCGTATCCAGGAGATGGCGTCGGCGGCTGTGAAACGGTAATGTTTCATCAGGTAACAGCCAATCAGAGTACCTGTCCGGCCTAAACCCGCTGTGATTGGTTGGGAGAAACACAGTTTTATAACCGCATAGATGCACTGGAACTTTATTTTTTATTTAATAACCTCATAAAACCTGTCAGACTTTAAATGATTGTAATCCAAAATAGAAAGCTTGCTAATGTTTAATGCAATACGTAGCAACAAAGATCATTACCATTTTGATGACAACTATCCTCTTTGGCAAAATGTAAGTAGGTCGATGAGGCAACGCTGTGGTCACATTTCCATATCTCTGATTCAAGCGTTTGCCACCTCACCTTTGCAGTGCACGGCAACCGCCCCATCCGTGCTCTCGCACAAGTGCAGGAAGCGTCGGGTGATGATGTCGCTGGGCGTGCTGCCGTCCACGAAGAACAGGTCGTAGTGGTCGAACCCGGCGTCCGTGAAGCGCTTGGCGTCGTAGATCTTCTTGTTGAGACGGACTACGGTGGTAACGTTGTGCTTGCGGAAATAAGGGAAATAAGCCTCGGGTGCGTGGAGGGGATAACCTGGAACCAGAGAGAAGAGGTTTACATGTACAAACCCAAAAGTCTCATAACTGTGACCATTTAGAAAAGAAATGGCAGACATTTCTTCTTATAAAAAAACACACACACATGGTTTAAGGTGTCATTCATGTCTATTGTGCAAACAGTTAAATACTAATAAGCATTAGGACAATAATAAGTGTGCTTGCCCTAGCAAAGTACACTAACTATACATGTATTTTCTAAAACAACAGCGCCCTCTACTGTCACCTATATGAATTACACCACAGTTTGCTCTTTATCAAAGCTATTAAAATATCAATCATTTGTAGTATTTAACAAGGCTTGGTTAATTTACAAACATGGAGAATATCGGTTTTTGGTGTGTGATGAAACGGCTACATGCACGGTGACCATCTGTCCATCTTACCGTTCTCTACTTTACTCTTGGGATGAGGGCCGCTGAATGCAAGAAGTTTGCCGGGGATGATCCAATTTAAATCTCCATTCTCTACACGCTAAAGCACAGGAAAAAACAATAAGTAAAAAACTAAAAGATAAATGTAAAAAACAGAGCAGTTAGGCATGACAGCTGACCAATTTGTCCAGATCTGGAAAAAAAACTACAATAAATCCTGAAAACGTTTTATAATCTTGAGCAATCCCTTAGCAATACATAGTAAATCTACAGTAATACAAATGGTACTGAATCTAACATAATAAACACAGTAACTAACTGTGGTTTTCATGTAGTAAAAATGCAATTTCCTAAAGAGCCATCTTCTAGAGCCATGAAGTTGAACAAAACAATCATAGCAAGTGCATACTAGAGCAAACTAGAGCGAATGCTCATGTGGTGTGAAACGTTATAACAACGTGTACGATTGATCTGACGCTGTCATTAGGTTAAAAGTCTTTGGGCCGCGTGAATAAACACCATTACATAACAGGTTTGATTAATGTCATTCTCCCGCCGGTTCGGCTAACATGAGCGATTCATAACAAGAGGGTGTTGTTACCTCGTAATGCTCGTACTCATTAACTTCAAACGTCTCGAAGTTCAAGAAGCCGTGCTGAAGGGCCTGGAAAAACAAAGTTGATAACATCAGCTTTGTATGAAAACAAATTACTGAAAGAATAAACACTAGGATTGAAAAGTTTCCACACAGACGTTTGACCCAGGATTTGAAAAGTCATTCATCCCATAATACAAACCATAAAATAAGGACGATCATTTATGTATGCATTTAGCAGACAATGCTCACGTTTGGTGCATCCAAATTTTGTGATGCTGCCGTAATGTTAAAATCATACGGCGCTACGGCAGAAATGACAACTGCAGCTTTACCAAAAACATTTCCAGTATATATAGCAATGATGTGCCTGTCAAACTGCTTCAAAGTTGAATGTTGGGAAGGTCACAGTGGGTGAGGGATTAGCACAAGCTGGCCAAAAAAAAACAGTTACATCACTCTAATGGACCAATCAGATGAATGCTATTAAGTAAAACAATGCAGTATGAACAAAATAATCCATCACTATCATTACCATAATACCACCCAGAATAAAACATTTCTGTCTGCACCATGCAAACAACTACACGTGCAGCTTCCACACAGAGGTACGATAGACAGCCGTGTCAATTTACCCCTGACAGATGCATATCTGATAGCGAAGGCCAGCTTGTGTGGTATCTCCCGGGTTGTTGTTATGTAACCGTTCTCTGGTCATGGACCGGTTTAATCGAACGAGCCCAGATGCCCTCTCTGCTGCTGACGGGAAGAGGGCTTACCGCTAAAATCTGTGTGTGCTGTGTCACCGACGGTGTGGATGAGCTGCTGTTAATTACCGGTGGCAACCTGGCCTAAGTCTCCTGAATCATCCACTTGAAGAGATAAAACTCTGTCATCATTTATTCACCCTCATGTCATTCAAAACCTGTATGTGACTCTTTATTCTGTGAAACACAAAAGAAGATATTTCGAGAAATGTCTCCGTGGATGTGTCAATACAATGGAAGTCAATGGGGTCCAGCGTAGCTTAGAAATATCTTCTTTTGTGTTCTGCAGAAGAAAGAAAGTCACACCCGATGATTAAATGATGCAAGGAGTCGTGTTTTTTCTTTGATGCGGGTTGAACACAAATACATTCCAAAGACTAAGGCGACTAGAGGGTTACAGGAGCGTCCTCAAGAATGCATGCTCGCCGCGCTGAACGAGTCTTTCCGGCGTGTCGGGCTGAAGTCACGCTGAAATTAGCCTACACGCTAGGATAGGCCATTGCTGAGACACTCACGAAACACAAAGTGAGCGAGAGCATCATCCACCTGGCAGCCAGTTTGACAACTCTGACAACTTCTACTAGCAACACCTTATTAGGGAATGTCATCTACTGTGACAGAACCGTCGGAAAACATTTCGGAATGGCATCCTACCAAATGGCAATGATAAAGTTGGCGTTGAGATCAGAATAGGAATGAGCAACAAAATGTTTCAATAAAAAAATGACATTAATGCCTAAGTTAATAAATAAAACAAATAAATAAACTTATTTTAAAAAACTAGAAATAAAACAAATAAATAAACTTATTTAAAAAAAAACTAGAAATAAAACAAATAAATAAACTTATTTAAAAAAACTAGAAATAAAACAAATAAATAAACTTATTTTAAAAAACTAGAAATAAAACAAATAAATAAACTTGTTTTAAAAAACTATAAATAAATAAATTGTATACTGAAGTGTATGTCTCACCTTCCTTATGCCTTGCAGACAGTCGAGAACAGTCAGATTGTATGTGCAATTCCCAAATGAAGCATCTCTGAAAGAAAAGAGAGAGAGAGCATATTAAAAACAAACCCTCCACCCTCTTCCTTCATTCTCTCACCCGTACCGAAGGACCCGGCCTGTTACGTGCAAAGAAAAATCAACACACAGAGTGTGTTTCATCCAGAGTAAACCATTACCTGCACGTGAATGCAACTGGGTCAATCTCTTTGTATTCGGGTGAGGAAGATGTACATAACCCACAAGATGACAGCAACGGGGTTATCTCTAGGGTCAGGGCGGTATAATAGACATGTCATGGACAAGGTTGTTACTTATTGGTGATGTTGTGGTGTCAAGGCAATTCTGGCTGAATTGAAAGTCTCTAATGCGAGGAACGACCGAGTTTCTTTGGATAGATTTCTGCATTATGCATCTGTTTATCATGCAGAGGCTGGGTTGCATAAAAAGTGGGTCAGCGTTCTACTGGGTCTCCCATTGTGGCTCGATGGAAAGTATCGGACTGCGCTCACCCACATGCATACCCAAACTCCCACAAGAGATCATGGAGGTGTTGTATACTTGCCTACCGCTCAAAATCAAAAAAACGTCTTTAAAACCAGTGTGTGTAAACTAATCGCTCTGATAATATGCTCATCTTCCATTCCATTTAATAGGCAGAGACTGCTCAAGAGAACAGAAGAAAAGCAAGTTGTAGATTGTAATTTTGCAGTTTTGTCATTTTTAAAAATACTGCAGTGTATATTGATTCATGTGCTTTCATAATCTTTATTAAAAACATATCTTAACCTCCGACGCAACATCTTCAAGACGCATGTCGGCGCGAGGGTGGGAGCATTTTGTTTGTCCAATGGCGAGGCAGTTCTAACCTTAACCAATCCAATCAATTCTCGAAGGATGAAATCAAGCCCCGCCCCTTTTTTCTCATTCCAGACAATCCTCACTTTCATTTCATGAAGACTTTAAACCATGAACAGCTGGATTTACAAATAAACATGAACTCAGATTAGGGAATCCTGTACAAATGTTGTTTTCAGTTCAGATGTTCTGAATCTTTCTGTACCAGTTTTATCAGAATGAAATAAGTACATTTACATTAAAGCTGCAATCATGCTTTTTGGGCCAATTATAATAAACAAAAGTTTAGCCAGCAAGTACAAGAAACAAGTAAAACACGGGTAGTCAAAAAGTCTAGTACCCTGATTCACAACAATATAAGCTTATATAAAGATTTGTAATCGAAGCTGACAGGTACCGTTTTGTACTTCAACACATGCCACTATGAGTTCATAAAGTAACCTGCAATTTTCTTTATTGACAGAGATGGCAATAAAGCATTAGTTTCCAATTCCGACTAAGGAAAAGAGAAATTGTTCACTATTTTTGTTATACAACCAGCAGGATCCTAGAGATTAAGACTGGATAAAGTCCACAATGCAGAATCAATTGATTTCACGTAAAAAGAAGCACAATTTACAGCCTAACATCATCTGGGTTACGTAATGTCTCACCTGCGTGACTGAAAGCCAGGAGATGATCAAATCCTGCTTTAAACAATCCAACCCTGTCCATTACTGTAATCACCCATTGGAACATCTATAGGTTAAGTGCCTTGCACAGATTTAAATGGATATTTCAGCCAAAATGAAAATTCTGTCATCATTTATACACCCTCATGTCATTCCAAACCTGTATGACTTTCTTTCTTCAGCAGAACACAAAAGAAGATATTTTGAACAACGTTGGTAACCAAACAACACTGACCCCCATTGACTTCCATTGTATGGACACAAAACCACCAAAACATTTCTCAAAATATCTTCTTTTGTGTCCAGAAAGAGGCAGAAAGAGTCAATCGCAGGCTTTGAACCACATGGTTAATGATGACATCATAGACCTCCACAAATAGGTCTGACAGCCGTTCTCCGAACCACAGCAGCACAATATAATCTCAGAAATGTTTGTACCACACACTAATTACTTTTCCCAACAAAGAAAGGTACCAGAATGGCCTGGTGGCAGCATTCAGAAACAAATCCTTTTCTTTGGAATCAAAGGCTGAGCTCAAAAGGCCGGGATAAGCAAAGCTGTTAAGCACGGAGCGTGTGTCGAGAACAAGCTTACAGATGCCTAAACCGCAAGCCACACATTACTGCCATTACGTAACCTGCCACCAGCGAACGTCAGGCACAGATTTGATGGGAAAATGGCTTTGTAATCATAAAACGTCCAAAGGTCTTTATAGAGTTAGCAGGTTGGGTAACTTCACGAGTCAAGGTATGAATTAATATAAAGCTTACATGATGAAAGCAGGAAAATGACAGGACGATGAAAACCTCAAATGATGAAGAAGTTCTGATTAGATTTCCTTGTTTGGCCTCAGCGCTGGTGGAAACACTGGCGGGACATCGCGGAACACAAAACTTTATTGACGTAAGTGTCGGCGATCGAACTAGAAAGGAATACATGAGCTCATTGGACTCATTTCGGCATTCAGAGGAGTAAAACAAAGGGATAATTCAACCAAAAATGAAAATTCTGTCACCATTTATTCATCCTCATGTCATTTAAAACCTTTTTTCTTGTTTCTGACTCTTCCGAGTAACTCAAAAGAAGATATTTTGAGAAATGTCTTCGTGTTTTGTGTTCATACAATGAAAGTCAATTAGGTCCAATGTTGTTTGCTAACCAACATTCTTCAAAAAATCTTGCATACAAAAAAACTGTTCCTTGTTCAGACTGCCAAATATCTGGCCAGACGAGACGATTTTATTCGTCTTTCTTACGTAAGGATTCTGCTACGGCAAGGCCTGAACTTTTCACCACACAGCCCTTCATCCAAACCACTGAAGCAAGTCGCCAATCTTGTGTTTGGAAACAAAACCACACTAGTTAATATGAATAAAACTGCTCCTACCAAACAATCTGAATTTACAGGTTATAACAATTAAGTCCTAAAAAAAATCTCTTGAAGACAATGAGTTACGGTCACACTGCGCATTCCATTATTGGGTGGATACTTGTTGATTATGCAAGTTTCGTTCCGAGGAGGACACTGCGTGGAAAAAGTCTCTTAAAAAAATAGCAGCACAAAGACAAGCCAACGGATAAAGTCAGAAAGCATTTGGATCGCCTAAAACGTGGGTCCAATTTCTAACCACAATGACCTAATGTAAAAACTAAAAATAGTCTTTCTAAAAGTGGCTGTCCGAAAGCCATTCAAGCCTGGCAGAGATCATTCATTCAAGTAAACTCTTCAGCATGCCTGCGCTATAAAAAAGAAGATGTGACATCTCGCTTAAAAGCGACTTCAACGTTTCCCAGAATTAAACTTCCACTACGCAACGCTTGCTCTGGTCGTGACAAACGCAACCATGAGTCATTCTCGCACACAGCTTTGCTTTATTAGATGGTGTGGCCCATTCATCGTTTCTCACTGGGACCCCAAGCTCCTCATAAACAATACAACTCTATTTACTTTCGGAATTAACAACTTGCTAAGCATTACATAACCACATTGTACTGTTTGTCTCTGAGAGCGCCGTGACTATGGCTGCCGAGTGGGGGGATGCGCTGACAAAGCCCTTTTCTTTCCTTGCGTTGTTAACAATCACATCTTTGTGGAGAAACAAGGGCCCAATTAACCTTCAAGACAGACAGGACGACAAACAAAGAGGGAGAATAAGGGTGATATTAGAGGCATGGCTAGTAAACGTGTCGCGGTATTCCAACAAACGCTTCGGTCGACGTCAAACCCGTTGTTTCCTTTAGCGCGTATTTGTGAGTGTAGCCAGTAGCGATTGTCAACCGATCAATGTTTCGATTTGTGAGGTTTCTTTTCTTTTTTCTTTTTTTTATTTATTGTGCGGCAACTTTATTATCGTTAATTTATCTTAAATTTACAACCGTCAACAACTAATTTCAAGAAAATTACTGTACATAAATTTACATAAAGCAAATCTAAAGAGGCATGCATTCTGTGCCGCATCACCTAACGCTTTTTGATAATAAAAATACATTATATGCAAACACAGATGTTTAACCAAACAGATTGCCAACAAGTCAATTATAAAATTATTTCAAACAATTAAAATCTCTCTTAGCCACACAGTTTTTTTTGGGCGCAAACTTATTTTGCATTAGTTTAAACTGTAGGTCAAATGGACTGTGAAACAAAAACATCATTAATTTCTGTTAATGTCAGGTAGGCACAAGAACGACTAAAAAAATTGCGTTAGGTTTGACAAAGGTGCCAATGAACATTAAACCCTGTGGCTAAGATAAATATTTGCTTTCCTACAAGCCTGAACAAGCCCGAGGAGTGGCTCGACTTTTATTAACTGTTACATAAATCTGAGGTTTATGTTTCGGGAAGTAATCTACGGGCATCGCTGCAAAGGGTTCAAGATAACATCCACACAAAATAGACAATGACTAAGACAACCACCAAAAATTCATTTTCAAGTGATTTAATTTGTATGAGGACTTCCTAGTACAAATGAAAGAAAAAATATGAAACTAAAGACTTTCCCACAATGATACACGAGTTTGTAATGCGAAATATAAAAGGGGGATTTTAGCCATCTGGGAAAAGCCCTAATAACTACTGCAAAGTAAATCTGCTCTTTCCTGTTTGCACTCAATGACTGATGGTTCCAAACAGTCTGAAGGCCTGAGTGAATCCATACTGGACGCACTTAAAGCACATTTCAAGATTCGAAATGGACTAATAGGCTTGGGTTTACCAGTTTAAAAAAAATTCGACTGACGTTTTAAAAATTCTGATGACCCCACATGGGCCTATTGGATGCAAATGGACATGAATGTTTCTATCCAATGAGCTCAAGGATCTTCTTCCCATCTCATTTCATATGTGCGCATGCACTTTATCTACACAGAAGTGCTTGGCCTGGTTGAACTTCAGGCTTTTTTGTTTCTGGGTCAATAAACACGAAGGTCATTTGAGGGGTCAGAACTCATGCGCTAGGGAAAAACGGCCAACAGGCTCGACCAATCCGGAATACTAACTTCATGGTAAAGAAAGACGCTACGTGCCTGTGATTTTCATCTGACAGAGTGTTTTTCAATAAGAAAAGACATCTTTGAGACGGAAGGGAATACCATCTCTGTGGGAATTTTTTGTCATGGAAAACAGAAGGGGGCCGTCTTTGAGTCATGGCTGGCATCTCGCATGGGGCGGCAGGGGGGTGGAGGAAGGGACCAGCAGTCACGCTGGCATAATGTTATGACTTACTCATAGCGAGATGGGGAAAAGAGAGGTGGAAGAAAAAATGAGCATGGAGACACATTAATCTTAATGAGATCACTTCAGAATTACACAACAAAAATTTTAAACCACATAAGTGGTTGAATAAATGGCAACATTTTTATTTTCGGGTGAACTATCCCTTTAACACATTACATAAAGCAGTAATATCCAGAATCTAGTGACCTAATGCTTGAAAAACGAAAGAGACCACCCATAAAGGGTGTTCACACCAAACTAAATCTCTCCCATTATAAATCAACCAAGTTGTCAACACTGGAAGCATTTATCTGTGACAGTCTGAAAAATATACTGGATTTTCGAAATAATCACAACGCAATTCAACGTGTTGAAGCAGGTGTGCCAACCGCCAGGCCACAGCCAGACCATCATAACTCACCAACCGCAACTATATATTCTTTTAATCACCCTTTAAACATCGTTTTGGTTTGTTGCTTCGGTTGCCAAACAATATAAAGGTTACAGACACCGGCACCTTCCAATAAACTCAAAGCAAAACGTTATAATGCCAACACTATTGTGCTAGAAGAAAACCCATTCACAACAGAATCGTCTATTAATCCCATTCACATATCCAACAAAGCGCATTACAAAAACACAGTAGCCGCTACGGGACCAGATCCAGAAACCAGCTCAAAGGGTTTAGTGCTGTAGTTTTTTTGGGAAAGGCACCATATTCAGCTCAATGGTGTTTTTGGATTATGCAGGCTCTGTGCATGCTGTACTCTGTAATCTCAAATCACCAAAGCTAAATTCCCTTAGTAGAGATGCTACACAGAAGCGGCAAGATAATCTAACCCTGCAGCAATTTTCACTTATGTGATATGCACGATATGAAAGTAAACAGCCAGGTCGAACAGCAAGTTAATATTTGTTCTGCTCACGGCACGCAACGCTTCCGTTTCATCCTCCCCTTTCTTGGTTCATTTGGCTCGGAAAAGTAGTTCAACTGCATTAACAAAAAACCCTCGGAGCCACAACAGGATACAATATTTCATGCCAAGCCAAATGAGATTACGGCAAACTAGGCGAAATGAGGATATGAGGGCGAAATGTGTATTATCTTAGTTTTGGGAAGAACAGCAGCTCAAACCATCTTTTCGTGTCAAAAAACCATGCGCTTGTTTGGTCGAACGAAGGTTTGACATGGAATAAGATTAAGGTTATTATTCAGCGTACAATGGCCGGGCACGTGAGAGGCTCGGGTGTCCATGTAACTTTCCTTTTTGCAGGTGACACATGCAGGCATCCTACCTGAAGGGTAGATACGAGGCGTTAGATCCGGAGATCAGAGCTCTGTAGGTTTCTTCCGGTGTTTTCTTAAGGTAAATCACCTAAAATAGAAAAAATGAAGCACAGAAAATGACATCATTCTTTTGCATTGAAGAGAACAATTTGTTCGGACCTCACCACTTCCACCCGTGTCCCGACAAACATGCAATCACACTTTGGAAAACAGAATGTGTCACACGGATGAGAGCCTGTGGCTCAGCACAATGGGGCCCTTCTCAAGTTGGGACGACTTCACGGCACAATTTAGCCATGCCAGTCCCTATTGACATTTCAACAGGTTGATGTCAGAATGCAGCATGGCAGTGCCAACTTCAACACTGCTAAGAAAAATAAGTGAAGTTTGGAGCAGCGTAGTGTCGTTCAAAACCTGTACATGACTTGTTTTATTTAGATATTTTAAGAAATGTCTTTGTGGTTTTGTGTACATACAATGGAAGTCATTGGGGGCCAATGTTGTTGTTTCTTCAAAATATCTTCTTTTGTGTTATGCAAAAAGTGTTATGTGTTATAGAAGAAAGAAAGTCATACAAGTTTGGAGGGTGAATAAATGATGAAATCATTTTCATTTTAGGGTGAACTGCCCCTTTAAGGATTGTCATTGGCAGAGGTCAAATGACTTTGTTTGCGAAGGCTGGTCAGCAAGAGACCTTTTGCTTTTGTCAAATCTGCACAAGCTAATGAAATATGCACCAACCGAACAATTAGCTGAACAGTTCCGCAGATTAAGTTCAGTCCCGTGAGAAGGGCCAGCGCTTGTTTGTTTCTTTTGTGCCCGACTGTACCGTGTGACCCAGAGAAACTATGGAACATCTTGACCCAGCTGTTCAACCAGAACACAATCTTCCTTGCATGATAATACTAGGTTAGACATGCTGCTAGAACGGGTTTAGATATTGCATGCAAGCCTGGATCAATAAACAGAAGATCCACTGATAAGAAGAGAAAGATGAAAACATCACATTAAAAGCTTGCCCTTGCATACACAAAACCTGCAAAGAGGATCAAGGGTTTTCCGAGGAATCTCATTGTCGGAGATGACATCAAAGTTCATTTTCAGGGAAATATTCTCATTTGTAGACATTTGTAGACTCCCACGGTACTCTCCAGGGTTTTGAGTTTTGACAAATTAGTTTCCATTTAAGACCATGTCGAATTAAACCCAGGATCAAGGTTCAAGTTAAATTTAGGCGACTAAATGTTACCGTTCCTTGTAGACCAACTTGGAGGAAGCACACTCCATTTTAAGGGGTCTTTTTTAAGACTAGAATTTTAAATGATCTACAATCTACTCTGTAGATGCCAATATTATTTGCATTTAAAAGTGGACTGTATTAATATTAATCAAGTCAGATTTACTAGGGCTGATTAATCGCATCCAGAATAAAAGTTTGTGTTTACATAATATATGTCTGTGTACTGTGCATATTAATTTTGTAATTATAAACCCATACACTTACATGAATATATTTAACAAAAATATAATATAAACATTTATATATAATTTTATTTATTGGTAAATATATATAAATACATGTAAATACTTCCTAAATATGCATACATATGTGTATGTTTATGAATACAAAATACATATGCACAGTACATGGACATGAATTATGTAAACACAAACTTTCATTCTGGATGCGATTAATCGTTTGACAGCCCTAATGTGAACGCATTGTCAATACGATTATAAAAAGAAAGACAAAACTAAAACACCACAGGAGCCTCAGCTACAAACAAGAGGATTTATACTGCCATACAGCCATTACATCATAGTCCTATAACATCAGATTATACAAAATCCAGATTATAATTCATCATGGCTCTCGTCCAACAGAAAGCAAGGGAACATCAGCATCCCCCTCCTCTCCCCTAGGGCTACACGAAAACAGAAAACCAAGATATTGGAAAACACCATCAATGCATTTCAATTCCCTTATATTGGAGTTTAAAACTGGACATAAACATTAAAGCGGCCCAAATTGTCAATCGCACATGCAGAAGTTAACAACATCCTCTCTGAGAGAAACCAGAGAAGCGTCTCTAATACCACTTCCTGTCCGTGTTTCCATTTAGGACTCATTAATATTTATAAGGACACCAGCTTTTTCCTCGTCTGTGGTCTCCCAGAGTTTATCATATTGTGTAAACTAGAACACAAATGTTCAGCAATAATTCACATACAAGCAGACATGCGTGTTATGAGGATTAAAATGCAGATCAGATTTTGATTATTCAGAAAAAAAATGTATGCCACGAGCCCATAAAGGAGCTCAAAAACAAGACGGCCACTAACAGAAAAGCTTAACGGTACACTGACCCACATTATAAATGCCACCTGTGCCATCCGAGTTATAAATCTGCTCTCTTTCAAAGCGCAGATTCATCCGACGGTGCATTAAGGAGGCAATCTTGGCATTGATGATTTCGGCTAACGTGTGAATGAATGAACGCGGTCGACACGCTGGCATGCGAGCAAGGACGCTGGTGGTGTTATTGTGCCAGCACAACGCGGGGGAGGTACCAGTCAGTCAGCAAGCTGTTGCTCTCTCTGAGGGGGCGGCTGGATCGAGGACGCTGGCAAACATCCGAGGAGACGTTCTGTCCGACAGAACGTGATCACAAGCATGCCACTTTTATGAACCTGTTGCTGACGCGACATGCCCATGACGCCAGCGAACGCGGAGGATTGTTGTTTTTGATGTTGAGGAGTAGCTCATTTGCAGGGTCATGACAGATTCCATCCCAAGCGCGAGACCTCGGGAGTGGCCAAAGTTATTAACACGACTGTTCTGTGAGAGAGGAATATAGATGATTGGAGAAATGAAAGAGGAGGATGATGGGATACTTACAGCATAGGCACCGATGAGCACAGCAGCGTTAGCCCTTTTGCGCTGGTCAAAGCTGGTGTAGTGCACAATCCTCTTCCTGGTCAGTGTGAAAGACTAGAAAGACAGAGATAAATGTGTCACGTCGCAAGCAAAAATAGGGTTTACACAGTTTGTTTAGTTTATAAACATTAACCAAACCTGCGTACAAGTGCATACAATGCCTGTGTTGAACAAAAGCATTTTATTTTAAATAGCCAAATTTACATAAAAAAACACGAATGTGAATTTTTTTACTAAAACAGCATATTAATGAAAATAAAAACTGCATTAATTGTTAAAGTGGGTTTTTATAAAAAAGTACACTTTATTATATATTATAATATATCGCGTATATAAATATATTAAAATTAATGTATCGTATCGCTGTTGTCCTTCTAAAACCTTGTACTGTATGTCCATATTTAGTGATTTAAATTATTTTTTTGCCATAAATCATTATTATTAGTCAAGAAGTCATTTTAGTGTTTAAAATATCACTTCAAACCCATTCATAGTTGGTTTACATGACTGGTTAAATGTTTGGGAAGCGGTATAAAAACCGACATCAGCAATCTCGGTACCACACACTCAACCCAAAACTGTTTCCTTGAGATGTTCTTTGGATATAACTAAACCAAACGTTTTAAAATGAGGGAACGTGAGACAGATGTTTCAACACCTGCTTCAGCAGCTGCAGTAACACGCAAAAAGGGCTGCAGGTGAACCGCTAAAAGACATCTCATGCACGGGCACATGCCAAATGCTTCTGAATAATCGCTGCTGGATACGAGCCGAACGGAAAAAAAATCTCAAAGCATCTGTTCCTGTGTAGCATAGATGAAATTTGCCTAGAAAAACATTGAAACTGCGAGCGCAACAAACTGTTGGAGTTTCAACACTGTGTCAACCTACAATCCAGACACGTAAAGACAAAACAACCCATCTTTTTTTAAAATTACTTTTAGGCATCCATTCATGCCTGAACGTAAGTCATAAAGGTGTTTTCACTATAGCTCGTCTCGGGACCTTCTCTTCTCAAATCAAATAACAGGGTTGAACCCTTTCATCTGTCCTTGGAAATCTGAGAAGTAAAACCACGTTAGCAACCATTCAGTAGGTTAATATTCACACAGGAATAAAAAAGCATCCACATGCAGGAGGTGGTTATGCTAGAGAAGGGAACAAACGGGCCTTCGACTGAATAGCTTAAGAACAATACCCTATAGCCAACAATCTCAAGATTGACAGCATTTTTATCTCATCGTGCTACAAAAACACCAACTTGAGATTCCACATGCTCCACTTAGCAATGCAAACCCATCTTACAAATCGCCAACGACAATGATGTCGCAACAACTACATTTCGCAGTTCACAAACAGATATTAAAACACTAAACTTCACTTCTGCTCTTCTGCTTTTTCGGCTTCAAAACCAAACATGCAGGCCCAAACCGGTGGTGGGGTTAGAAAGAAAAATGCCATCGCCATGGCAACAACTTATAAATCACAAACAGGCTGGGACAAGCGCATGTGGTTGGAGAGGTGTGGATATGGTGACAGTGGTTAAAAGAGGAGGGAACACATCATGCGTTTACAGGAGGACTTTACCTTCAATATTCCAAAACATGAACACATGAGTGAACTACAGCTTGCCAGCTTTAAAAACACAGAACAGAGATAAAATAGACTTGATTTTGGCTTCTCAAAGATACCAACATCTTTAAAAAATTTAAACAGAGAATAAATAATTCCTAAATCTTGTGTGCTTTGGGTTTGGTCGTCTTTGCTGACCATTCTATTTAGATTAATTGGAACCTAAAGTTGGAGTCGGAATAAAACTACTTTCTAATATTTGTAAATTGTAATAAAACATATCAGCATTGTATATCAGCCAAATCCTCAAAAGCATTTTGAAGTTATTAAACATTTTGCCCTCTACCTTCTTTCGGCCAAAATATAAAACACGCAATAGACGCTTTAAACAGATGTGAAAAGTTTACAATGGCCACCAAGGGAAAATATGGAGACAGAGGACAAGGACAAACCCCATGTCCCTCCCCCAGCACTATTTGGAAAGACATCTAATCCTCCTTCAAAAATCCTTAGGACATGCTGGAACCACATGACGATTCCAACGCCGGCGGCTGCTGAATGTCTCGCTGGATGAAAGACGCAAGGTCGATTCTAATCCCCAACATTTGCTTGCATCTGATATAAATTTAAGGTTCTGGGTTTAAAAAAATGTGATAAAATGTTGAGAGCCTAGAGCCAAGATTGGATTGACTTGTAACTATGCTGAATAGTTGAACTGGGGCCTAGTGGGTAAAGTGCACAGCTGGAACCAGAAGAGTTCATTCCCTGAAGACCAACAGACTTCCTACCCATAAACATGGCAATTAACCTGAGGTTACTTTCGGGAATTGTGCCTTTAAAAGCATCTGGATAGGGCTTACTAAATTACTACTAAACTACTTGATCTATACTTGACATCACGTGCTAAATAACTACTTACTGACTGTATTATAGCTTTGTTTGGTTGGCTCAGAGATCTGATATTGGGAAATGCCCAAAGCAAAGTTCAGCAGTCAATGAGCTCTATCCGCATTAATGTGATATCACAGCTTTGAGGCAGGCGAGTCAACGACTGAAAAATACATACTCTTAGCCTCTGGTGCTTTTACTTTAAACAAGCACACACAGACTGCCTCAAGGACAAGGCATTAAAAGGAACCCAAGTGGAACCTGAACAAGACATTTTCCTGGCTATGGCAGAAGTTCAGTGCTGTGTCGTTCGGTTTCAGTTCCCGTCCCACATTACAAACAATGGAAATGTCAGCCCAAAATATCCTCAACGCAATCATCCGAGGGGGGGCGTGGGCCCAAATTGCATTCTGCGCATTCTTCAGGAGTAATGTAACGAATCGGGCAGGTGCTTGACTCACCTTAAGCTTTTTGTTGAGTTTACAGCAGTACCGGTACAGCATAGCGAGGTTGAGCGGTCCGAAATCTGCATAAAAGCTAGAAGAGGCAAACAAACACCAGTTATTCTTAAATAGGTGCCGAGACTTTGCTCTAATGTGCCATAAATGAAGAAATCCTACCCTTGTTTTGCACATTTCATGCTGTATTCAATTTAAAGGAACAGTTCACCCAAATATTCTGTCATCATTTACTCACCCTCGAGTTGCTCCAAATCTGTATAAATGCCTTTGTTCTAACGATCACAGAGAAAGATATTAAGGAGAATGCTTGTAACTAAACCGTGCTTTATACAGACTTGAGGGCGAGTTAACTGAATTTACATTTTTGGGTGAACTGTTCCTTTAAGATACGTATTTCGCAATGCACTCTGCAAACAGTGCGTTTATGTCACAATAAGTGTAAAAAAGGAATACAAAGTTGCAATGCTGCAGTCAAATTTTCTGTCAGGAGGCGGAGCGGCACAGCAATTCCATTATTGTCTAATCTTCCCTCAGCACGAAATTAAAAAATGATTGACAGTTCCATTATGAAACGCCGGAGATTTGCAAATGCAACTTTGTTACACTTCAAGTGCAGGAAAGGGTCGTTATGTAACAGAGTTTGGAAGCGCTTCCCGCCTGCTGAGGATTTCGGCACTGGCAGAAGGCGGCAAAACTCACTTTTCATACACATACTCCTCATCCGTGCTGAAGTAATGCGTGTTCGCTGTGCTTTTCGGCTTGCTCCGTAGGGTGGCAAAGTAGAGCCGATCTAAGGAGGGAGGGAAAGTCAGACATGGTCGATTAAACCTGCTGGTAGTGTTATAAAACAAGTAACACTCTTCAGATGTGTGTTTTTAATCGTCGGATTAGTGGTTTTCATATGCATCGGACTTCCCTTAAGAAAATTAACCATTATAGTAAAAGTACAGCTCCTGACAGGTTTGTGGTTGCTATGGTTTTACAACACCAAAGTTGAACGATGGTTACTGTGTAGTAAACCCATGGTTATTTTTTGGAAGTCGTAGTTTTAAATACTATTGATAGCTAGCAATGATTTATCCCCTGTAGTCGAACTTTAAAATGTACGTCAGAGATGACGTGTTTAAGACAGAAAGTTGAATGTTCGCTCATTTGCAAGTGTGCAAAATAAATTTAACAGAAAATAACGTTACGTTTTATGGTTGAACAAATGAATGAATCAAAGTACTCAAACAAGCCATAAAACTCACCTTTTATAAACTCCGAAGCACCCATCAAATCACTATCCTCAGCCATTTGAAATAAAGTCGTAAGTATCGCCGAATGTTTCAAGTGCTCGAGCGTCATCGACGGAGCTCAGGTTTTGCGCAGCTACGAAACGAACAACAAAGTATCGCTGCTATAAAAACCCGCTCCCTCCCCACGCGCATGCAACTTCTCTCTTAACCGATGATGCGAAAATTCAGAGTAGTTCGGGACCAAAAACACCAACGAGATGTTTAAATAAGGCACTCAAGTCTTGTGGCATTCTCCCACGCGTTTGTGTGATGTTATCTTCCTGCTTGAGCAAGTCCGCACGAGAAGACAAACTACTGAAGTAACCCCAAGGTGCGTCAACATCCCAACTCGCGTCCCGCGTAAAAGTGCTTGTATCGCTAGCCTTGTGTGAGCCTGCAAAGCACCATTCGTCGAGTATTATCGTTGGACAAACACGATACGAGATTTACTATATTTTAACTCTGCTCTGGTCATTAAGTGGAAATCTTTCTCGTGCCATGGTCGCGGAGAGAGTCTAGAAAGAGCTTAAAGGGACGTCACGTGGTGTAGCGCCGTCCAATCAGCGGCGCTCAACTCTCTATCGACCAGTCATAGGAAAGATGCATCTATCTATCTATCTATCTATCTATCTATCTATCTATCTATCTATCTATCTATCTATCTATCTATCTATCTATCTATCTATCTATCTATCTATCTATCTATCTATCTATCTATCTATCTATCTATCTATCTATCTATCTATCTATCTATCCAGCTATCATTTGCTCATAGCAATCCAGAGCACCCAAACACATTAATCGCCAGACAATCTGATCTCAAATGTCATTGGCTCACACCAGACTGTTTATTCGGGTCATCCAACAACAGCTGGAAAGGTCATGTATGAGACACGTCACACTGCGGTCACCCAACGGAAATAATTCACATTGAACATATGGACACCATAAAGAAGATTAGCAATATAGGTCTATACATTCTACATTGTATTTGTGTGAAAGCAGAATCCAGCATGTCGGATGTTGATTTGAATAATATGCAAATGAGTAAACAACAAACTGATCCTTCCTGAACTGAACTAGTTTCTTGGAACTATCAACATACTTGTTTATCTTTGAGTTTATAATCAGTGTATAAAAATAATATGCATTAGTTTGGCAGCAGTTTGCATCCCATTACATTAAATGCAACTACAGCAAACAAACTGAGAAGTCTTGCATGCAACCCATCAGTCTTCATAGCCCATAAGGTTTTCATAAAGTCCACGAAACAACATTTCACGCCTCTAGGTTTGTTTTGTATCAAAAACGTGCAGCTTTAAAGCAAGCCCATCTTACCTCCTATTAAGGAGATCCAGACTTTGTTTACCGCTGGGACTGACTGACTCCATTCACTGTTCTCCTGGGACCTCCAGGATGCAACGTCTGACATGCCTTCATGAAGGTTTAACAGAACCGGGTTTGGTGGCACCCACGGCTTTTGTCAGACCTCTGAGACCCCGGGACCATGCAGAGCACAGAGAGCGTTTTGGATAATATACAGACTCAACAGCTTGTACAGTAGTTTATGGGGACACTGTGTGCCAGCGGAACAGAACGGGCAGGATCTGGTTGGTGGAACCGGCTCAGGTTTCCTCACGTGTCTTGTGTTACAGTCCTGGCGAGGTGTGACTTTCAAGCTGCCTCATGTTATTTTTCCGAACGAACAGCGCTAACGTGCCGCTTTGTAGCATACCTTGGACCCAGTTGTTGTTTTCTTTGTGACGTGTAGTATTTCAGAGGTTTTTGGAGCATGTTAGACTTTTGTTCAGCTGATGATAAAGGCATGATGACATCACGGAAAGTCTAGCGAGCAAACAAGTGAATTAAGGGGTTTCATTATCTGGCTGGTTGTCGAGTGAAAATGAAGATGACTGTGTGTATTGACACTATTTTTAAGAGGTGACCATGGTCACATATAGGCAACCTAGATTGCTGAAGGCCCAAAATTGCAGAACACGAAAGAAGATATTTTGAAAAACCTTGGTAACCGAACAACACTGCCCCCCCATTGACTTCCATTGTATGGACACAGAACCACTGAGACGTTCCTCAAAATATCTTATTTTGTGTTCCACAGAAGAGTCACAGAAGCACCTAAAGACAACACTTGATTGCATCTACAACAGGAAGGAAGTTTGTTGACAATAACCACTCCTGCGATCTGTGGGAAGGCTGCAAAAGATTGACACTCAGCATGATGAGAAAACAAGTTCATTCCTACGCACTTAAAATAGTGGTCAACTAATATGTATTTTCCATTCCCAATCCTGAGAGATTCATTCATTCTTCTTTTTTTATTATCATCTGTCATCTTAGCCAGTCTTATCACTTGGTTAAAGGAACAGTTCCCCAAAAATAAAAATTCTGTCATCGTTTACTCAGCCTCAAGTTGTTCCAAGTCTGAAAATATTTCTTTGTTCTGATGAACACACAGAAAGATGTTTTGAAGAATGCTTGTAACAGTTCTTGGCCACCATTGACAACCATTATAGGAAAAATGACGATGGTAGTCAAAGGTGCTCCAGGACTGCTTTCCTACATTCTTCCAAATATCTTCTTTTGTGTTCAACAGAACAAAGAAATTAATAAAGTATTAATTAAATATAAATATTTTTCCTATTATGGTAGTCAATGGTGGTCAAGAACTGTGTGGTTACAAGCATTCTTCCAAATATACTTCTGTGTTCAAAGAACAGATTTGTTACTTGAGGGCGAGTCATTTTTGGGTGAACTGTTCCTGTAAGAGATGTCACAAATAGGCGACACATTGACATATTTAAGTGTCTTAGGTTCATGAAAGATGAATCCACTAATAGCAATGCTCTGACCAACACTACTGTGACTTTGAAAATAAATTAAATTTGCTTGCTGATGAGAAAATGACGTTACCACTAAATTCCTAGTATATGTTTGTTTAAAGCTATAGAACCAGTTGGTTGTCCCATATTTGTTAAAGGGAAAATTCACCCAAAAATTTAAATTCTACCACAGATCATTCACAACCTGTATATTTATTCTGTGGCGCCCGAAGGAAGATGTTTTGAGAAATGTCTCTGTGGTTTTGTGTGCATACAATGGAAGTCAATGGGGTCCAATGTTGTTTGATCACCAACGTTTTTCAAGTTACTTCTTTTGTGTTCTGTGGAAGTGAGAAAGTCACACAGGTTTGGAATGACATGAGGGTGAGTAAACGATGACAGAATTTCTATTTTTGGGTGAACTTTTAAGAAGAATGTTTGAAATAGATCAGCATGGAGTAATACGCTTCAGAAAATGGCAATCTTATCTTGTCACAATATGTAAGTGCAAAGTCCATGCGATTATTAAAACCTAACACACTGCGTTTAACAAAATGATAAATAAAATGTCACACCAATATAAATATTTCAAAGCTCACTGTATTTGGCCTAGCAAGAAGCTGTTATAATATAATCTGGACACAATTAAAAATAGGTTTACCTTAAACACCTCCTGTTATCTATGATGTCATTTTTGCGGACAAAACCAAACCTCATTACTTTGCGACTACGCTCTGTAAGACGTGTGTACAGAAGCACAGGCCAGGACCATAGATCACACCTTTTTTTAATGTAACAACCCTTCTAAATCAACAAACAGAACTGCCCGTTTTAAATAGGATGAGATTAAATATATTTTGAAGACCTTAAGGGGATAGTTCACCCAAAACGAAACATTCTTTCATCATTTATTTTCCCTTATGATGTTTAAATACTGTACGAAGACTGTAAAGAAGATATTTTGACAAATGTCTCAGTGGTTTTGTGTATATACAAGGGAAGTCAATGGGGGCCAATGTTGTTTGGTTACCAACGTTCTTCAAAATATCTTTTGTGTTCTGCAGAAGAAAGTCATACAGGTTTAAAATGACATAAGAGTGAATAAGTGATTGTTTTTTGGGGGGGGGGTGAACTATGCCCTTAATGCTTTTCTTGTTGAAATAATTCTTATTAAAACACAACGTCTATTAAATTCTTTCATTTAAAAATGCAAAGATTTTTCTTTCTGCTCCGCCAGCGTTTAATTACTCAAAGCAACAGATGTACCAGACAGCCAATGATCAGACTGACAAACGCTTAAATGCCCTTCAGAAACCACACCCACCACCTCCCAGAGGGAAGGTCTCCTTTTAACAATGTAGATTGGACCCAAGGGCTCCATGCATATTCACGCATCGTCACATGGTTTGCCCTATTCTCTTCTTCTCCCCCTATTGTTCTGGCATCTGCCGGGAGTAATTGTATTGCCCCGGAACACAAAGAGGCCCGAGGATGAGACTCCGGTTGGATTGGTAACCGCTGACACTTGTAGACCGTCTCTAGGGTGCGCTAAATGTGAAGATTTGCATTGTGATCTAAACAAGTGCTTTCTTTGGGTGTATTTGTTTGGTGGCCCTGATATGGGCGTGAGGCAGCTGAATACCACACTAAACACCTTTAAAAGGTATTTGGGTGTCATATACATAAGAAAGGCTGCCGATGGTTCATTATGGTGCTTATAATGAACAAAATAGCAAAACCACCTTAAAGTAACTGTAGATTAAATATAGGTTTAGAAAGTGATCTATTAAATGAAAGTCACGTTAGAATCATGAATGTCTTTCTCATTTTATTGTATTTTTTCCTGAAAATTATTTGAATGCAAATAACAAAACCTTGCATAAAGTAGCCAAAAAAGTCAAATCAACTTATGCAATTCCATCTTATAAATAAACACTAATAATGAACATGGAATGAAACCAATAGCGTTTGTCATTCTTAAATCAACATTTAACAAATAACAACAGCGCACAAGTTTATTAAGAAATGCCGTGCACCGCCATGGAACAAAAAGCACAAAGAAAAAAACGAAGATGAAATTTCAGAAATTTGCTTCTTACCAACACATTGTCTTAAATAACACAGAACAAAAAGCAGCTACATAAACTTAAGGGGGCTGTATAACCTTTTCTTTTTCTCCGTGTACACACAGTGCACTAAATTTACCAGTGACAAATGTACAGTAAATTACTATTTCCATGCAAAATGGTTAAGCGATCGATCAATTCGATGTATCGGAAGGTTTCTAACCCTTAAGGCTTATGTTAGGGTGTGGAAAGCAAATCTGAGCGTTTCGAAACTGAATCTGAAATCACACCGACAAACTAGGTGAGAATATTGCAAAGAGGATCCGAACTATCCGAAGGTGACAATTCGTTACAGTATAAGGCAATACCCTGAGTAACAAAAGTTTTAGAGAGGGAAGGGGCAAGCATAGGGAATAAGCACGGACAGGGCAGGCTGACCCGTGGTCAATGCAGAAACTATGAAAACGTGAACCCTGAGATAACATGAAGATAATGTTAAGCTATCTTTAAGTTATCCAGTTACAGTAGTAGTGTCTCTCTGCTACAAGTCCTCCATCTTATGTTGGCCGAGGACGAGCCACGCTTACAAGCTCGAGTTGGTGGCACCTACTCCCTGGCACTCGATAATGTAGGTGCCGTTGTTGGCTTGCTCATCTTCGGCCTTGTGTATAACAAATTTCGCCTTCAAACGAAAAACACAAAATTGAGAAAGTACGCAGGAGATCTAGATTTTCCAATCGAACGTGTCTAGATGGAATTCTAGATATGTAGACGGTAGACTTACGTTCGTGAGCTGCTCGGCGACGTGGATTGCCGTCCGCGTATGTAGAGTGATCGGGCCGGTCCGCATTCTAGATGTGCCATTCGCCAGGGCCATGAAAATAATAAGCTGTAAAAGAAACGTATCATTTACACCTCACCGAGGCACACGATGTAGGTATTCATTGCGTTAATACTGTCGGATGCGTCGCTGACCTGGTCTTGCAAGAACTCGTCCACGCAACCATTGTGTCGGATGTTTCTCAGCAACATCTCGGCAGCTTCGATTCCCACTTTGTCAGCGTACACACCTGACAATAAAAAAAATCATGTTTGGTTCACGCTTCCAATGAATCGTCTCATTCGTTTGCATCCAATTGGCGAATTCAGGCTTAGCAATGTTCCCTGACCTTCTGGTCTACATAAGCTCATATGTACAGGCTTCTCTTTGTGATGTAGTGCCCTCTAGTGGCAAAACTAGAACACTGAACCATTTGTTCTGTTGCATCTGATGTGAACGTTCTGGGCAACCAGACAACTTACCCTTTTTGCCAAGGGATGACCCTGCAAATATGCAGCCAGTGGATGATTCTGCAACAATTCTGCCAAAAGACACAAACGCCATGTTAGCACGAACGAAACCTCAAAAAAGCTTGATGTGGCGGGTTTAAGATCACAGATGTACTCACATAATGCCGTTGCCATTGCCGCATGCCTTGTCCTTCTCTTGCAAAGACTGAATGTTGATGTACAGGTCCTTAATCTCTTTTCTGATAGTGCGTACTGCCGCTGTGGACATGTCCTTTGCCAACTGAACATAAAGAACGATTCAATTACAAAATGACAAAACTAACTGTTTTTGTAAACAACAAAACTGAACATGTGTTTGAAAACAACGCCATATCTTTTTCAAGACCAGTTATGCACTTAAGAAACGGTTGTCGATGGTAATCTTGTACCTTGAATGGCAGAACTCCAGCCACGAACGCCCTGCCGTAGATTTTGGTGATGTTTCCTCTTTCAGTCATGTTTATGGGACTAAGCTCCTTCCCAGGGGTCACCTTGACCACAACTTCTCCACCTCCTTTGGGATAGTATCCTCTGTTTTCAATGAAAATCGTTTTCGGGTTAGTTTTGAAACCAGTTTGAGAATCATCAGATGCACAATGCAAGGTTCCAACTAATTTGTAGTTTTACCTCATTCTTAAATTGCAGTCGAACTGAACTCCGAATCGCTCCACGATCGGTTTGAAGACCTAGGGAATTGGAAGTTTTCATTGTAACCTCGTAAAGATAAAAGATCGATTTTGAAAAGGTTAAACAGCCACCAGCCGACCAGTCTAGTCCTGGCAAGCGCTTTATACCTTCATCGTGTAGTCGATCTGAGGTGCCATCTCAGCATTAGTTCCGCCCTTCAAGCAGAGCTCTGATGGACCCTGAGCAAACAAGGCGCAGGGCAGAGACACCTGCATCAGCAGCCCAACGCTTCTACACAACCCACAAAAAAACCAGCTTAAGTCGAAAGACCCTAAATTGCATTTTGTGACTGGTTTCACTGTAAGAAAATCAAGTGCTTTGATGCAGCGTTCAGTCTCTTACCCGGCCGTCTGAGTGTCAGCGATGTGATTGCCACCCTTGATTTTCCCAGGAGTGAGAGTAATTTCACAGGATCCCACTGTGGCTCCCTCCAGATTGCCATCACACATGTCCCTCACCAGCTCCAGACCTGACAGATGCTGAGGCCTGGTGACGTTGAATAGGGGTGGAGGGGTGGGGGGGTGATAACAATTGAAGAGATAATGAAGTGTTGTTTGAAAAACATTCATATTAGATATGGAGACACACAAATACTTTATGAGATGTGGATATCAAACTTTGAGATTGAACAAACTTTTATTGCTGGATGAGTTTTTATATGATCAGTTCCATAATGTACAGAAGTAAATTTACACAAGACATATAAAGAAGGGTTTTAAAAATCCTCTTATACAAAGTTAAAAAGAAAAGCTACCAGCACAAATGAAATGAACATGGAAAGTAGCCATGTGCTTCTGTGCCAACTAACAAAGGATCCATTAAAAATTCATGCTTAAACTATCTAACTACCATTTTCTGTGGCGTACACTGTAAAAAACAGCTTTCCTTAATAAATAGTCGTTTATCTGTATGGCTGACTCCAACAGTAACGTTAAAATCGAGTTACTAGACCCCAACAACCCAACTTTGCTTTGTTTCATGATTCACTGTTGAATAGCAAAGGGAGGGGGTATGGGTAACATGTTCCACATATCACAAATCACTATTTAAATGACCAAAAAACACACATAACTGAACACACGATGCGTTTTAAACAAAACGATCATTACCTCAAACCCGGTGTGCTTCTACCGGCTCGGATTTTGTTTATTTTGATTGACGCCCCTTGGATGCAACTCAGCGCCACAGACACCCTTAAAATCTGTCCTCCCTTCAAAGAAAACCATCGAAAATTAGTTTCAAGAAACTGCTAAATAAAGTTTTAGCCATGTCAGAGCGATATACTAAATGTTTGAGCGATTAACAGACAAAATTAAACAAAAAAGAATGGCGAATGAACACTCACCCCTTCCATTACACTTCCGTCCATTTCGAACGTTGTTGCGGCCATTTTCGCGAAATTCAAGAATTTTTTACAAAGAACACGCGAGTTCGACTTCAAAGCACGCCGCAGATGAAAGACGCGCGCACGGGAATCAAAAAAAGAGACGGAGCGCAACTTCCACACTGTACTAAAGTTAATGTAAGCCGGTGTGTAGCGCACAAACAATGCAGCGACAAGCGCGAACTTCTCGCAATCCCCCGGGCGCAACCGACAGTCTCTCAAAAACTGAAGTAATAATATGCTGAATGTCACGATGGCTGGTAGGGAATAAATAAATGACGACTTGACTCGGCAGAAATAAAAATTCAACAAAATTCCCAGCGATACGGTCAGACTCGCAACTAGTCTTGCCAGTCACACTGCTATGGTGGACGAGCTCCGCGCATGCGCAGATGTAGTGTGACGCGACGCGCATTGTAGATATAAAAGGAGATAAGCAAGGACGGTTTGATTTTGACACCAAACACCCTTATTTAGGCGCAGATGGGAAATTAAACTTGTCCTAAACGTATATGTAATTCTTCATTATTAAAACCTTGGGTTGGATATTAAGAACGTAAATAAAAAGCGTGGAGGCCTTGGTTATGAAGTACAGTTCTATCAAAAAATTAATTAGGAACTATTTAAACA
Source organism: Triplophysa rosa (assembly GCF_024868665.1). Classification (NCBI taxonomy): domain Eukaryota; kingdom Metazoa; phylum Chordata; class Actinopteri; order Cypriniformes; family Nemacheilidae; genus Triplophysa; species Triplophysa rosa. The sequence continues at coordinate 10,652,597 of NC_079914.1, forward strand.
AATAAAATAANATACTTTATGAGATGTGGATATCAAACTTTGAGATTGAACAAACTTTTATTGCTGGATGAGTTTTTATATGATCAGTTCCATAATGTACAGAAGTAAATTTACACAAGACATATAAAGAAGGGTTTTAAAAATCCTCTTATACAAAGTTAAAAAGAAAAGCTACCAGCACAAATGAAATGAACATGGAAAGTAGCCATGTGCTTCTGTGCCAACTAACAAAGGATCCATTAAAAATTCATGCTTAAACTATCTAACTACCATTTTCTGTGGCGTACACTGTAAAAAACAGCTTTCCTTAATAAATAGTCGTTTATCTGTATGGCTGACTCCAACAGTAACGTTAAAATCGAGTTACTAGACCCCAACAACCCAACTTTGCTTTGTTTCATGATTCACTGTTGAATAGCAAAGGGAGGGGGTATGGGTAACATGTTCCACATATCACAAATCACTATTTAAATGACCAAAAAACACACATAACTGAACACACGATGCGTTTTAAACAAAACGATCATTACCTCAAACCCGGTGTGCTTCTACCGGCTCGGATTTTGTTTATTTTGATTGACGCCCCTTGGATGCAACTCAGCGCCACAGACACCCTTAAAATCTGTCCTCCCTTCAAAGAAAACCATCGAAAATTAGTTTCAAGAAACTGCTAAATAAAGTTTTAGCCATGTCAGAGCGATATACTAAATGTTTGAGCGATTAACAGACAAAATTAAACAAAAAAGAATGGCGAATGAACACTCACCCCTTCCATTACACTTCCGTCCATTTCGAACGTTGTTGCGGCCATTTTCGCGAAATTCAAGAATTTTTTACAAAGAACACGCGAGTTCGACTTCAAAGCACGCCGCAGATGAAAGACGCGCGCACGGGAATCAAAAAAAGAGACGGAGCGCAACTTCCACACTGTACTAAAGTTAATGTAAGCCGGTGTGTAGCGCACAAACAATGCAGCGACAAGCGCGAACTTCTCGCAATCCCCCGGGCGCAACCGACAGTCTCTCAAAAACTGAAGTAATAATATGCTGAATGTCACGATGGCTGGTAGGGAATAAATAAATGACGACTTGACTCGGCAGAAATAAAAATTCAACAAAATTCCCAGCGATACGGTCAGACTCGCAACTAGTCTTGCCAGTCACACTGCTATGGTGGACGAGCTCCGCGCATGCGCAGATGTAGTGTGACGCGACGCGCATTGTAGATATAAAAGGAGATAAGCAAGGACGGTTTGATTTTGACACCAAACACCCTTATTTAGGCGCAGATGGGAAATTAAACTTGTCCTAAACGTATATGTAATTCTTCATTATTAAAACCTTGGGTTGGATATTAAGAACGTAAATAAAAAGCGTGGAGGCCTTGGTTATGAAGTACAGTTCTATCAAAAAATTAATTAGGAACTATTTAAACAAATAAAATAACGAGTAACTAAATGTATTTTTAAATACTACATTATTTCAATATCTACGGATGAAACTGCGTTATAAATAAATAAACAATGACCTAAAATAATTTAAAACAAAAAAGATAATTGATTGATTAGAGACACGGTCCAAGGCTGCATTACGTTGCGAAATGTTGTAGCACCATATTTTATATAGTAATACAGTTTTTATTTAAATGTGTGATAAATTTATTAATGTGAATTAATTCCTTTCAGATTACTTTTCAAGAAATGTTTCCGTTACGTTCTTTATTCTTTTCTACATAAATGCACTTCATACATTTTTACCGTAATCTCACCCACTTTGACTTTGAGGTTCGTTGAAGTTGTATCGAAAGTTTAATTCAGACAAGTATTAACATGAAATAAAAAAAGTATTTATTTATTTTTATACATTATACATATACTTACATTGACATGACAGTAAGTAATCTATATGAGAGGTTAAGAGATTTCTCTGTTTAAAACACTCAGCGATGCCTAGGAATTATTTGTCCTTCACTATAAGCTCTCTGATTGGCCAGCGGAGCGGGGCGTGAGCGCGTCGTCATATCCGGCTACACAAAATCGGTGAGGGATGATGGCGGCGGTCATCACCGTGCGGGGTCCGTTCTCGTTTGTGAGACGCCTGGTATGTCTTCACTGCACATTTCAATTCTTTAATCGATTGCACAAACTTTTAAAGTATACAGTCTATATTAAGACGTCCGTTTGGCGCGAAATAACGCGAGTAAGAGGTTAAAATACGGAAGTAACCTGCAGCCAACAGTTCAAGTTGAATTATTACATGCATGATGTGTAAAATGTAAATAAATTTGAGACATGCTGTGTTTTTATATCTCTTACCACAGTTATTTGGTTTGAAACCACAGTAACCACAAAATATCTTTGGTTTTACAACAGTAACCGTAGTCATGATATTTGTATTAAAACTATGGTTAAACAAATTGTTGTAAATCCGCCAATAAAACATGGTTACTGCACTTTTTACTGTAATAATGTATTACAACATTTATATATAAATGTAACGAATTATTATTATATTATTATAAAACCATGGTTAATGTCCATTTAGAGATGTTAGGGTTATCTACTTTAACCTGCATCACTTATGCATGAAAAAAATCTATTATTTTAGTTTGTTAAAGTCGTTTATAAACTCTGATTCGTGGATATGTGTAACTATATAAAGTATGATTTTATGTGTGAATGTCTGTGGTCACATTTTAAAACTTGATTTCATTGAGTTCTGTTTAAATGGGCTGTGTAATTTCAGGTCTCTGCACGTCTGCACAAGCACTGCTGCTCGAGGGTCCAGGCAGCCTGCCTTGCATACCGACCTCATTCGTATTCACTTACTGCTGGGCAACAGCATCGGTTCTTTCGCACAAGCTATGGTAAGTTTCAAGAATTTTGATCAGGGTTTTTGAGTTCTGAACATGTAGAATGTATTTGACCTTTCTCCCTCCTTCCTTACAGCTGCAGCAGGACCAATTATGCAGTTCAAGCTCTCAGATATTGGGGAGGGCATTATGGAGGTGACAGTTAAAGAATGGTGAGTTTTCTTTCTTGGCAAGCTATTTGACAATTACATGTACTTACCAGCAGGGGGCGTTATAATCTGTGTTTATCATCCTTTGTGTATCAGGTATGTGAAAGTGGGTGATAAGGTGTCTCAGTTCGACAGCATCTGTGAAGTTCAAAGTGACAAAGCGTCAGTCACGATCACCAGCCGCTATGACGGAATCATTCGTAAACTCTACTATGATATCGATTCCATCGCCCACGTAGGAAAACCTCTGGTTGACATCGAAACGGAAGCAGGGCAGGGTAAGTGCTGATAGTTTGAAAAGTAGTTAGACTGTTAGATATGGTTTGGAAATAATATTTTATGATGTTGTACAGTGGAGGGACCTCAGGAGGATGTGGTGGAGACTCCGGCCATGTCTCAAGAGGACCACACGCACCAGGAGATCAAGGGTCACAAGACTCAGGCCACTCCAGCCGTGAGACGCTTAGCCACGGAGAACAATGTAAGTCATGATTTCTCTTGCACCAGAAATGACCTACAAATAAGTCTGTGTTGCTTAGAAATATTTCTTGTTATAGATAGATACAGTTTTGCATTAGGATTAAGTTAAGATTAGACTGGAAAGTCCAGTGTTATCAAAAAGCCAAATGGGTTCTGCCAGATATCAAGCCGAGCATGACATCAGAGTCGGTGGGGGGTGGTCTTTAGTTATTCTAATGTGGGGTCATAAACTCTAGCTGAGGTTTTAAAGTTTCTACAGACGTTCGTAGCTCCTCTTTGGAGAGCAATAGAATAGCATTCCAGTTTCACATAGCTTCAGATAGTAGTGTTGTTGTCATGGCTGCAAGTAGAGAAGGTAGTAAAGGATTTAAAGGATGTACCACCATCTTCATATTTCCTCATTCCTTTTAAATGTATGTTGAAATTTTTTCGAATTGGTTTGGCTTGTAAATGCTAATAATTTAGGGCTCATTGGATTGTCTTTAAAAACAATTGAACCCATTGCTAAACTGACACTTAATTGTCCTCAGATTAAATTAAGTGAAGTTGTCGCCACTGGAAAGGACGGCCGTATTCTCAAAGAGGACATCCTCAACTTCATAGCCCGACAGACAGGGGCCATCTTACCCCCGGCCTTCCAGGAGATTCGACCGCCCCCTCCCGCACCAGCTGTACCTTCAACTCCAGCTGCTAAACCGAAGACAACGGCACCCAGCATTCCCACTCCTGTCGTCGCCAAACCTGTGTTTACGGGCAAAGACCACACTGAACCTGTGAAAGGTATATGCACGTTGTTTACATTTTTTCAAGAATCACACTGAAATTGTTTTTCTGAAATTCTGATGAGCCTCATTGATACCTTTTCGACCTTAAATATGACCCAGACATTTTTGCATAAGGTTCACCCTAGAACTGTGTTATTGAATTGGCTTTCTTTGCATTGACCTGGCAACAGGTTTTCAGAAAGCCATGGTCAAGACGATGTCATCGGCTCTGAAGATTCCTCACTTTGGTTACTGCGATGAAGTGGATCTGACCCAACTGGTCCGATTGCGATCTGAGCTGAAGAGATTGTCTGAATCTCGAGGAATGAAGCTCAGCTATATGCCTTTCTTCATGAAGGTAAGAAACATTTCCTTCTTTCTAGATGTTCAAATCATCGCACAGGTGGTATTACGCAAAAAAAAGATGGATTTGGGTTTGATATCTGTGCTTTCTTCGTAAACAGGCTGCGTCACTCGGACTTCTCCACTTTCCCGTTCTCAACGCATCTTTGGATGAAAACTGCACAAATATCACCTACAAGGTAACTTTCCATCTAAAGACATTATTTCGATTCATTGTGATTGAATTGAGTTAGATCATTTAGCATTGGTCTGTTTTCAGGCTGCTCATAACATCGGACTGGCGATGGACACCACCCAAGGTCTTCTGGTTCCTAACGTGAAGAATGTGCAGATGCTCAGCATCTTCGAAATCGCCGTGGAGCTCAACCGTCTGCAGACGTTGGGAGCGTCGGGGCAGCTGGGAGCTAGCGATCTCACGGGAGGAACGTTCACCCTCTCGAATATAGGATCGGTGAGTCACAAGCTACACGAAGACCTCCCATAATTTGCAGTTAAATTTGTTTCATTGTTTGCATTTCTTGCTTTTGAACAGATTGGAGGAACCTATGCAAAACCAGTTATATTACCTCCCGAGGTTGCTATCGGTGCTCTTGGGAAGATGCAGGTTTGTAAACTCTTAAATAATGATGACAGCATTTTGTATTTTCAGCATTTGACTGACCTTCATTCACACCGTCTGCATAATCTCCGTAGGTCCTTCCCCGATTCAACTCAAAGGGCGACTTAGTAAAAGCACACATCATGAACGTCAGCTGGTCCGCCGACCACAGAATCATCGACGGAGCCACCATGTGTCGTTTCTCCAACATGTGGAGATCCTACCTGGAGAACCCTGCTTCCATGGTTCTGGACCTTAAATAAAGCTTTCCCCAAGCACATCGAGCCATGGAATCCTGTCTTCTGTAAAACCTGATGACATCATTTCTCAACACTAAAGATTTTCCATCAATGGAGCACAAAACATATTGCACATTTTATGATGCTAATAGATAACTGGTGTTACGTTGTGTGTTTTCTGTGTACTGTTAAGGATGCTGTTGGTTTAAGGATCTCTCCTCTTGTTGCCTTACTGCAGGATGTTACATCTACCCTCATGTATTGTGAAACGATGAATGTTAGGGGATATGAACTCAATGTAGCAATATGAACACAGACTCTTGCTCCTTTTTCGACACCGATTTGTAGTCTAACGTTAAGATACAATCACAGCGTAATGTCACGTCTTCCAGTGGCGTGAGCTCTTAAAATGTGTCTACATTAACAGTCTGTTTGTCTGTTGGTACATAACTTCTCCTAAACACCTCCAGATTTTTCGAGGGTGCTGCTTTGCAACTAATGTCAGTGCTTTGAAATGACAATGAAAATATGTGATTACATATGTGCACAGTATACAAATTTGCTGTTAAGAAATAACATTGATACATTCTGTCTAATCTATTTTGATTCTACACTCTGACGCAAATATAATGGAATGCTAATGTGTTGCGACAGCTAAATAATGGTGTTTTCTTGAGGTAGTTCTGTGTGGGTGTGTGAATTTGAAAGATAGTGTTTTAATAAATTATACATTTGAGAAATTGTTCACAGACTAATGATTTCATAGGCATATATCCCACTATAGAAAACCAAATACCCAATCCAATGTGGTCAATTCATTTCCAGTGTAATAAATTCTATATCCAATATGATTGAACTGTCAAAAGACATTTATGTACACTATTTGATTGAAAATAACAGCAGATGCTGGATTAAATAGATTAAATATACTACACGGTATACTATTATATTTTGACCATCAATTGAATAACAGCGTGCCATAATAAGACAGAGAAACTGATCTCTGCATGGTTGAAGTCGAGGACTGAGTTGTTCTGTGTTAGAGCCAGATGAATCTTTTAGGATTTATGATCCTTCAGACAAGCCAAACAGTGAATCGGAGGGAGGTGGAGCTTGTTTCTCAAGCCTGGTCACAGTTTTAAACCCCCTAGTGTTTGTTACATCCAGAAATTAAATAGGTTCAAACCAAGCCGTCTGTTATATGTGCGCAGAACATGCAGGTAAGTTTCTATACATATGTCATATACAGTATCATAGTTTTTTTTAAATTAAATTACGTAAGTGTAATAGCAGAAATAAAAAAGTAAAATAATAAAAATGTATGTTAGTGGGACTAGTAGGAAACTCTGATTTAGTTTTTAGATTTCTTTTATAACTCAAAACAATGACATAATGCAATCTTTAAAAAGAAAGCTTAATGGCTTAATACTCATGCTGAGAAAAATAATAGAAACCACACAACTTTTAAGGGATTTATTGTTATAATGAGAATTGCATTGGTTTTAATGGAAATTGTAATGATCTCTGTGTCGTGTTCCTGACGTATGGGAAAGTTGTTTTCTAATGGTTTTAAATAGGCTAAGGTTATTTATTAGTATCTTTTTGATTATTTAATAGTTTTTTGTATCTTTTTTATTAGTTATTATTATTTATTAATTAGTTTTTTGTTTAGTTTTATGGCATAATATATATTACACCAAATTAAACGCAATTCTTTAATTAAACAAGCAGCCGGAGAGACGCCAGAAACGTCAAGAAACAAGCATCAACAGAAGAAACGTGCGCAGAGAAGATGCGCAGAGGAACACCAGCACAACCTTACTGGTTCCCTTTCACAGAAGAACCTCAAACTTGGAAGAAAGCATACGAAAACCAGTCCCTGACAACCACGAGCTACTCATCCATTATCAGACCATCCCGGACAGACGCTTCTCATGCGAGCGAGCACGCCAGCTGATCAAACAAATCGTCGACGAAAGACTGGAGACGGTGGAGTACAGCTGCGCGTGCGCAGTCATTTCGAAGGAGCTGTCCGATTGCGTTATGAAGTCTGCGAAGAAGTTACTGTACGATCGATATAAACTCATCTGTTACGTGGCCATCGGACAGATTAAAGATTCAATGATAAATTGTGCCAGTAGAGCTGTGTGGAGTCCCACAGCGGACACATTTATTGAATATATCTTTAAAAACAAATCTTTATTTGCGCTATGCGTTCTGTATGCAGTTTACAAGGAGTAGAATACAGCATTTCATACAGTAGCGATTTAAAGTTCTCATAGACATAATAAATGCATGAGAAGGTATGATGTAGTGCAAAATTGAGAATTGCTAAATATAGCCGACTAAAACAATATAAATGCTAATGTTTATCATCATTTAAACCATTGAAAATTCACTAAAGACTCACAGAGACCATCACAGTTTCCATTAAAGCAATACCATTCCCATTATAACTATGAATTCATGAGAAGTCCAGTGATAGTTTAATGTTTTTTTTCCTTTTTGCAGGCAGCATGTGCATTTCAGTATTTTACATTACAGTACAGTATATGTTAAGAAAATGTATGTTTAATCTGCGATAAATAAAATCATATTCACTGTAAAAAAATATTTGTTGTTTTTTGTTGGTTCAACTTAAAATAAGTTCAACAAATAACCTGGTTGCCTTAAAATTTTGAGATGCTTCAACCTAAAAATATTAGATAATGAATTTCTCATTGAGTTGACTAATAGGCAACCAAGTTATTTATTCAACTTATTTTTTTACAGTGTTCTGAGTGTATTATTGGATCCAATTATCGTATGATTATTTCTTAACATAAATTTGTAATGCATGTAAAATGTATTATAAACTTTTTAGAGGTTGTCCAAAAAAACCTAAAGTGTTTTTTTTTGAGAGCCTATCATGATCCAAAACTTCATTGTTAATCAGATAAATGTTGCTCTATTCTTAAAATCTGGTCTGGTGAGGTATGCGAAAGTGGACAGCTGCTCATGTGCCAACTTTAACATGTGACCGCACCATTCCCAGTGTTGTCTCTGGTTAAATTTAGACCTTGGCCTGGGTTGCTTCAAACCAATGACAAACACAGTCTGGATCATTATTTTAAAGCTAAATCTTTCATCGAACATCATGCTTACTGGAACTATCAGAGGAATTGTAGCATTAATGCAGTGTTGATAAAACTCACCAGGGGAAAAACATGTATGCTTTGCAAGGATAATTTGAACCAATGAGAGCTGGTAAGCTAATTCATAAAGAGTTTTTATTTAATGTTATCTGTTACATTTTTATCGCACAATGATGAAGCAAAAATATAACACTGTTTTGTTAAAAGTTTTATTCTGCACATTTTATTCTGACTTGTGTATTTTAGACTGCTTGGTGTTCCAACACGCGCAGTGTACAAAGTGATATTCAGGGTTGTTTTATGGTCATGACGGGGATCACAGTCTGCTGTGGAACCGTGAACTCCATCAAATCTCTCTGGGAGACCAGGATAAAGAAAAGCAAAGATGATCTGAAGAAAGAAAAAGAGCAGAAAGGACAGAGAGCAGTGGGTAGGTACGTGCGCAACCTCCATGTATAGTAGTTTACTGAATACTCTATGTTGATTTGATGCAGCCCAAACTGTTTTCTTATTGATCACATGGGGACATTAGCTGACAACAACATTGTCAGCTATCAGGATGTGTTTCCCCATGTTAAGATGAACAAATTTAGCAATAGCAGGCTGAAAAAAACTGTAAAAAATACACAGAAAAAAGGGTTTCATTCAACCAATTAAAACATTTTAGGGTAAGGATTCACATCTATATTTTATAACTTGAGCCAATGAAAAATAAACAACTTTAATAAAGAAAAGTGGTTTCTTTTTCATTGGCTCAAGTTATAAAATATAAATGTGAATTTTTACCCTAAAATGTTTTAATTGGTTGAATGAAACCCTTTTTTCAGTGTAATTTGTTGTTTTTTGTTGGTTCAACTTAAAAAGAATAAGTTACCTGGTTGCCTTGAAATTTTGAGTTAATTCAATTTAAAAATATTAGTTAACACAATTAATTTCTCATTGAGTTGAATTAACTCAACATTTTAAGGCAACAGGTAACTTATTTTTTTAAGTTGAACCAACATGGAACGCAGGAGGACCTTATCTGACAGTAACATTGCCAGTTGTCAGAATGTGTTTCCCCTGCTAATATGGTCAAGTTATGAAGTAGAAGAATACAAGTATAAATCTAACCCAAAGTAAAGATTCGTGGCTTAGTGGCTACTATGACACGTTTCGTAGGTTGTGGGTTTGAATACTAACCATGATGCTTTTTTAATGAATCACAGAGGGAACCTTATCTGACAGTTACATAAGATTGTCTGTTTCAGGATGTAGTTTTTTCATGCAAATTCATAGAAAGTTTGGGGAGCCAAAAACCATGATCACAATGTTTTATGTAGGTTGACAGGTGCCTGGGAGGATCGCATAACTTTGGCCAAGCTAAAGGAAAAAGTTGTGACAGAGGAGGGACGTGTGATTCTTCGGATTGAGAGAGAAGAATGGAAGGTAGAATGATGTGTATTTTGTGAGTAACTACATTAAGATGAGTGGCTTTTCAATGACCAATGTCATACAGATCAGACATGATCATCATTTATTCAGCTTCAGGTCATTCAAAACCTGTATGTGACTTTCTTCTGCAGAACACAAAAGAAGATATTTTTAGAAATATCTCAGTGGTTTTCTGAGTGCTTGAATCTCACAACTGGTATTTTTCTGCAGACTCTCCCTGCAGCTCTGGCCCAGCTTGCCCAAATCCAGGAATGGCAGTTACACCGAATAGGACTTCAGAAGATCCCGCATTTCATCTCGACCTTTGAGAGTCTCATAGTCTTGGACTTGTCTCGTAATTCAATCACAGAGATTCCCAAAGAGATAGGTCAGTAAAATGACTTCAAAAGTATATCTTGACCTCTACGTTATACATTTAAAGTAACTTCCAGAAATTCTTGTGATTAACAGGTAAACTTACTCGGTTGCGAGAGCTGTTGTTGAGCTATAACAGAGTTAACTATGTGCCTGAGGAAATCGGCTCTTGTGTAAATCTGGAGAAATTGGAATTGGCAATGAATCATGATTTAGATGACCTGCCTGCTCAGGTATCAAGATTGCATTCCCATATTTACCTCATATGATAATTCACACCCTCCATATGCAATTTTTTAGAAATGATCTATTGTTTTCATAGTTTAGCAATCTAAAGAAGTTGTATCATTTGGATCTCTCCATGAATCAATTCACCACAATTCCAGACTGTGTGGTCAGCCTTCCTTCTCTAGAATGGCTAGACATGGGAAGTAACGGATTGGAGACGTTGCCAGACGACATTCACAGGTGAAATATCAACTACAGGTCACAATCTTCTATAGATATTTCCCTACACACGTTTTTAAACCAAGAGATATATCTGAATTATTACGTTTTATGGATTGATCTAGAATGGACAAACTTCACACCCTTTGGCTCCCGAGAAATGAACTTGAGTATCTGCCCGACAACATCAGCCGGATGCAAAGTCTGGACACGCTGGTTCTGAGCAAAAATAAACTACGAGACATTCCTCCACTAATGGAGAGCATGAGTAACCTCAGGTAACCTCAGGCACCCCTTTTTAAATTATAGAAAATATTTTGTCTTTTTCAAATAACAACACATCAAATCTTTATTTCTGTAATTTAGATTTTTTTTACATTTTATCATCGTCGACTAATTTTTCTCTTTTTGTATGTATATAAAATAAAGAAAATATTTTATTGTTGTCAACCAATAAAATCATTTTTTATTTCTTATAATATAGACATTATTTTGCCTTCAACAACAAACAAAATGTTTTCTTCATTTCTGTAATATAGAATAAAATTGCCTTCAATGGCTAATAAAAATATTTTTTAAATTTCTGTATACATTTAAAATATGAAAAACATTTTGTCTGTCTACATTTTTTCCCTATATTTCTGAAATATAGAAAATATGTTGTCTTTGTCGACCAATTAAAATCTTTACTTCATTTATGTGTATTTGAAAAAAAAAAACTGAAAATATTTTTCTATTTTAACACTTAAAAATGAACACTTCTCGCAAATTACATACTACAGAATTGTGCATGACAATGCATTTGTGTAGATTTGTGTTTGCATTTTTTTCTAAGATTAAAATTATTTTCGTTTTTGTAGCAATTGTAACTTAAACTGTTTTTGGCAGGTTTGTGAATTTTCGAGACAACCCTTTGACGTACGATGTGACACTTCCTGATTTAAACGAGGATGTAGACGAGGAAGAGAACGACAGGGAGATGTTCGGCCGCGAGTTCATGCACTTCTACATCCAAGAGGCCCGAAAAAGAGGTTATGCCGTACTCAACATGTATTGTGTGCAAACTTTTAGTTGAAGTTTAATATAAAACATTGCATAAATAAAACAGTACTAAAACAAAAGCTTTCAGACCCCTTAAGGACCAACTCAAATATGTGTTACAGGATCCCAAACGTTCACATCGGTGCTAAACGTGACGTTGGATGGCGTATCAGAGATAGCGTCGTCTTCGTGACTAGCATGCTGGCTTCAGTCTGCTGGTTTGTCTTCTGTGGCTTGATCTGTTCTTATGAACCAAACATCGTCATACCGACCCCGTGATGTCCCATCCTACCTTTAACCTGTCAATGTTTTGCTGTTTATGTTGTTTGTTTATTATTGTCAACGTCCTGTTTTTAACTTCCTGTTCCAGCTAGCGCTTCAAATGCGAGTTAAAAAAGAAATCCATACACATTGGTCAAATAAAAAACAAAACATACAGCATTGCTATATTGTGTTTGTGTCATGTGCTGTTCGTGTTCAATTTAGATTCATCTGTATTCTGATTGGATGAGGGTACTGCGGTTAGTAACACGTTCTCCAACGACACGTCTCTGCTTGTATAGTATTTCAAGCTGGATTCAAATCCTCTTTGCTGGAGATAATGCACTCTTCCTTGGTCGATCAAAAGTTTACAAAGACGTCCGATCTGTTCCCGGTCTTCGACCGACATCACACTGCAAGGGCGTGAAGAAAAACCATTAGATCAGCAAATGATCATAAGCTCAATGAAAAATTCACTGGTTGATAAAACACTCACCTTTTGAGGCTATCTGTTATGGCTTCTTCATCTATCTCATGTTCTTCTTCCTCTTCTGTTTTATGATCACTCAGTTGCTCTGGCATCTCGGAGCTGAATTTCTTCATACCGCACGTAGCCCAGCTCGACATGCGCTGAAAGGCTGTGAATTCTTTCGGGCCGAGACCTCGCTGTCTGAAGAACTCTTTTCCAACATAGTGTCTCCAGTCGCAGCGGTGGTGGCAGCACAAAGCGATGGCCAGTCCCGACACGACAAGACCTTCACGTGGCTTTGTCTCATCACCAGCTCCATCCTCTTGCTGGAGCTTTACACGCTTGGTTGGAGGGTCATCGTCGAATTTGCGTATGCGCTCGAATAAACACCGAAGGGCAAGATCTGTGGGGTTACGTTGAGGAACAGATGATGCTAAATGGAATTTGTATTATGAACATCCACTACTGAAAGTTGTGGGATGTTAGTCTACCTGTTGCTGCACCACAGAGATGCTTTCCAACACCAACCACAGGACGTCTTTTTTCTCTCAGGAGGGGAACTCGATCTAAATCATACACAAGAATATTTATTTAAAGAAGTAAATAAATAAGCAAGGAAATGTATTTTTATTTAGAAACTGTTGAGGGTACTTACTCAGATCAAGGTGCTGAATATCCACCTGCAGCCTGTCAAACGTAGAGTCTGCATTTTTGTGTTTGCCGTCTACCTTGAAAACGCATTAAATAGTAATTAAACCCAATTTCTGAGCAAAAATGACCCCCTGTTTTTTATGTGTGTAAAGAATAGCTTTAAGTCCATGACATCACACCTTGAAACGAGTACTGGACCGCTCCACGAGCAAAAAGTGGACATTTTCAGATGCTTTGAGAGCGACGTGAATCCAGTGGGACAGTTTTCCTTTGCCAGCACCAAATTCTATGTAGCATCTGTCTGGGCTGAGCAGTTTCAAAGCCTCCATGTTTCCTAAAATCGAAGCCTGTGAAACAGAATATTCTTGAAAACAGGCACAAACAACGTTTATAAATGTTGTGTAGAGTTTGCAGTGCTGGATTACCTGTTGCTTAAGGTGTTTGATGGCGGAGTCTCCATTCTTTGGATCATTTAAAGCTTCATTCAGAGCATTGTGTGAAAGTGTGTTTTCAACAATCTTGGTGTTCAGTTCTGGAGGCAACAGTAAGGGATTTTTCTATAATATACCTTTCTGTTATACAAATGCAATAAAACCAGACGACAGCTGAATACCTTGTAATGCAGTCTTGAGTTTCACAATCAATTCATCCAGTTCCTCTTTGGTTCGATCAGCGATTGAAATCTACATTAAAACATTACGTTTATTATGAGCGTATCTCAAAGCTGGTAAAAACAGATGTACAAGCTCTCACCTCCTCTATGGCTTCGCCTTCACTTCCGCTCCCAGCATTGATGTCCTTCACATAATATCTCTGATGAAGACACGAACAAATGTAAAATATTTGTTATCGCCCAACACACTTTATTAAAAATAATACACTTCATTTATAAAGCCCCTTTACAGAATATAAATACAGAAGAGAAAAAATGTGTCATGACTCATGTAGGATGTGTTGTGACCCAGAATTTTTTATAAACATAATATATGTTTAATACATTTCATATACAAAAAAATGATGAAAAGACTTCCTGTTGAACTTACAGGTTGTGGCTTTTCCTTGGAGTTGCATTTCTTCAGATGTTTGGCCAAATTATCTTCATATACAGTACTGTTTAAAAAAAAAAGAGGAGATTCTTTAACATATAACATGAACGTATAAAATACAACGAGTTTCATGATGTGTAACGTACACTTTGTATTTGAATAACTGATTCTGCATGGACTTTTAAAACGCATTCATTAAAATGCAAACCAAACTTATGACAGCAGTTATTTTCTTACTGTTTGGGGTCCAAAGGACAAGGTATTCGTTTTTTCTCGGTGTCTCCACCCTATATAAAAATGTGAAAGTTTTTATTTGGCAACTGTGAGGCGAGTTGTGCATCGCAAATAATAAACAATTGACACTGTAATATATTTCTTTAACAAACATACAGCGTTTGCATGTTCCCCGCAGAAGGTTTTTCCTCTCCCAACAGTCATCTTGCAATATCGTTTCTTTTTTGTAACATAAAAAGCACATCGCCCAGGTAAAGGCGCTGACACGCTGCCCGCTGTGGATGCTTCCATACTGACGGTCCGAATGACTTCCGCAAGGTATTTCAAAATAAGAGACTTTTCAGTACGTGAACTGAAAAACGAATTTATGAATGAAACAGCTAAATTCCCTTCAAATATAAATATACATATACAAATACATACATTTTATTGAAACATACATAAATGTAAAAAAATGTGGGGGGAGCCATAGTCATATTGCATTTTCCACTATTATGCTAAATTTTTAACGCTTTTTTTGTGTGTTATTCTGATTTGTTAAGCATGGTCTTTTAACAATTGTAATTATTATACACATTTCAACCACATTTTTACCGCTTTCTTAAACCACATTCTCATCGTGACCGTTTTGTTACGTTTTTAAAACCGGAAGTAAGCCGTCATCATACGTGCTGTCAGTCAGCTGTTCATTAACATACTGCCGTATGATGTTAGTTTGCGTTGTGTTGATTTCACGCGCAGGATCTATGTGTGTAGTTACACAACGGATTAAAATACGTCGGGATGCTTGTTTGCGCTGTTAGGAAAGACTCACATGTGTGTTACACAAACAGGAAGAGTGCAGGACTGCAGTGCACAGACACATCACATGCTTTCTGAAAACCACAATACAAAACAGTTCGTGGAGACTTGCTTTTAATTTCGGATGTTAAATTCGGGTCCTTGTTTCAGATCAGGAATGGCACGGTGTGTACTGGATGTCATGGTGTAACTACGTGAAATCGGCAAGTATTTTTTAAATAAAGTTTGAAACTGTTAAAGATTAAACCATTAATAAAAATATATCTTTATATAGTTTTTAAAACTTTACCTTGATGCATTACTATAGAATACATGTTTTTTATTTTTACATTTTTATATGATGTGTATTTGTTGTATGTGTCCGTGATATGAAATTATTCGTATTATTTTATTTCACATGTACTGTATAGGGTAGTTCTCACATTGATGTCTTGCTGTCTGTGTCTGCTCATGTCAAGGTGAGAGGTGAGACGTGATAAACCCTCAGCAATCTTCTGACCTAAATCAACTGAAACGGTCAATGTATTGAAACTATTTGATCTCTGTGCAATTTTCAGACGTGTCAGTTGTCTATTTGTCTAAGAATGACAACCTCACAGATTCTTACCAGATCATTGGTAAGAAGCAATCCGATTCAAGCAGGTTTATCAAGTTGGTGAACCATCCCGCTTATGTTACGTAGTTACAAGTTTTCTCGGATCTTTAGGATCTTTTCAGGAAATGATTGACATCTACATTAACTTTTTTATTATTGAAATTAACATATAATACACGAATGACGAATAAAGCAAAAATAATTATAATAATAAAAAATGAAATGGCAATGGGGAAAATATCAAAGAAACAAACTACATGAACTCTTCATTGAAACTTATTGCTTTTGGAAATTTGATGTATGCATTTCATCTAGCTTTGGAAACACAAATGCATGCTGCATATCTGATTCTAATGTTTACCGTTACATCACCTCCAAACTAAGATAGTCAGCAATAGAAAATGGTGTAACAAATATAAAATTCTTAACATTTGTTAGCACTTTGATGACAGAATGTTCACAACAAGTTTCTTTCCTTTGCTTTATTATTTAATGTCTGTTGTTCCACGTACACCCTTCACATTCTTTTCAGGGGATTGACCTACATTTCCCACAAAGGCAGCTTTATGCGTTACTTTACAGCTAATATAGTTCTTACTATTAAGTTATTACTTAATTAAGTTATTACTACATGAATTTTTTTCATGTTTAGATGGTTCTGTTTCTCAAACAATATGATGTTTTGCTTTGTTTGAGATTATTCATAATGTCAAGAATTAGTTATGCTACAGTGACCTTTTATGTAACAAGGATTTAATTGTTTGTTCGGAATTCGGATATTTCATATAGATGTCATTGCAAGGATATTCATGGATGTCAAAGGGACATCGTGTGCTCTTTTATGCTTGAGGTCATTTTTCTACGATTAAAACACAAACATCACAAGATGCATGGTAGTTTCACGGAATTTATCTTTCTGCTTCTGTACCACCACGAAGGAAATAAAACATATTTCCCAAAGCGTTAAATGTAGAGACCCCAGAAAAATCTAAATTTGAGATATGTGGCTTTTAGGTTTCAGTTCTTAAGATGGACAGAAATCATATTTAACAGATATGCACAATTAAAATGTCTTTTTCTTTTGGGAAAATGAAACAAAAATATTGATGACTCATCACGCACCACACAGATTTTCTACCAATTAAATGCCCTCTAGAATGTAAATATCCCTCAGACTAAAAATAGTTTGATAATAATTGTGACATACATATGCAAATAAACTTTCATTTATCTTGTTTACCATTTCTATATATTCTGTGTACGTGGTTGTTTTTTATTTATTTAAATATTGTGTATTTTGTTCACAAAGTCATGGAGGAGCTGGACCCGGAGGAGCTTTTCCTCAGGGATGCCAGAAACGGGAACCTAGAGGGTATCCAAAGGCTTTTGATGTCCAAGATTAAAGAAGAGGCCAAAATTGACATCAACTGCAAAGGTAAGACACATCATAGTTTGTGTTTCAATTGACTTCTCATGTGTTTCTACATGAGGACATGAGAGTTTCTCATAGCCGTTGTATCGTATTGTTTTAGGCAAGAGCAAATCTAACCACGGCTGGACGCCTCTTCATCTCGCCTGTTATTTTGGACACAGAGATGTGGTCGAGGTGTTATTGAAGGTACAAAGGTGTTCCTGTAGCTCAGCTGGTACTTTTAAGTGCCTGTTAAATCTATACGTGTAATGTTAATCTTGGGTTTTCTTCACCACATGTTTGGTTTTATCGTCACTAACTATAGAGATCAGTGTCTTTTCACACCATATGTATATTTAAAGGCACACTTTGCAGTTGTGGGTCAAATTCTTGCTCCTTTATTTTTCTCATAGACCGGAGCAGATGCCAATTTGCCAAATAACGTTGGAGACACGCCCCTCCATAAAGCAGCATTCACAGGGAGAAAGGTATTATGTGCTACAAGACACATGCAGCATATTGATGAGTCATCATACACTACGCAGAGATTCGTCCAATCAAATGCTTTCCCTGAATAATGATTGAATTCTAGCTGCTGATGTTGTTTGTGTTGTGTAGGAAGTTGTGATGCTGCTTCTTCAGTACGACGCTTGTGCTTCTGTCATCAATGGCAACGCTGAGATCCCGAAAGACGTCACAGAGAGCGCTGAGATCAAAAGCATGCTGGAGGGTAAGCATTTAAATCCGACTCATGTTGGACTATTTACGTTATTTCTTTGAACCTTGGGTTTTTACAGGCGAATGTTTTTGTTGTGAGTGTACTTTAAATATATCTGATGAATCCTTTTTACTTTCTAGCTGCGGAAAGAACAGAGGAAAGGAAACTGGAGGAGCAGTTGTTAGAAGCTGCTCGGGAAGGAGCATTAGCTACCCTCACCAGACTGGTAACCATCTCAAAAACTACTTGAAGTGGTAGTTTACTCAAAAAAATTTATAATTCTGTCATCATTTATTTACCCTCTTGTCATTTCAAACCTGTATGACTTTCTTTCTTCCGTGGAACACAAAAGAAGATATTTTGAAGAATGTCGTTAACTGGCCCCCATTCACTTGCATTGGTTTTGTGTCCATACAATAGAAGTCAATGGGGGCCAGTGCTGTTCGGTTACCAACTTTCTTCAAAATATCTTCTTTTGTTTCTTGTGGAAGTAAGAAAGTCATAAAGGTTTGAAATGACATGAGGGTGAGTAAATGATGACAAGAGTTTTCATTTTTGGGTGAACTGTCCCTTTAACAGCCTAAAGACTTTTAAAGTTTTCAATTTTTTAAAATAAAATATACTTATCTGGAGGCTAGAAATATAAGAACATTTTTACAATTGTACACCACTTTTTGTTTTACTTTGTCAGTGGCCAGTGCTTACCTGATGTAATATGTAAATCCCCTTGTGAAAGTCTTGCATTCCTGGACGTTGAGCAAATATTGCATTTATTGCATTGCATTTAAGTTTCGTATTAATACTTGAAATTTCTCAGAAACATTCTGAATGTTAAAAACAAACAAGGCACTTCCAAAAAACACACTCTTTCTCTCTGATTAGCATTAGCATGTTGTTGTTCTGTGAAGTCCAATCGAACAAACACAAACAAAAAAGATATTTTGAGAAATGTCTCAGTGGTTTTGTGTCCATACAGTGTGGGCCAGCGTTGTTTGGTTACCAACATTCTTCAAAATATCTTCTTTTGTGTTCTGCAGAACAAATAAAGTAATGTTTTGAATGGCATATTATTGGATGAACTGTTTTTTTTAAGTCTGACCTTGTAATTCTCATGGCCTGTGCAGTTAAACATGAAGAAACCGCCTAACATAAACTGCACAGACCTGCTGGGAAACACACCGCTGCACTGTGCCGCCTACAGGGGTCAGAAACAATGTGCCATCAAACTTCTACAGCACTGTGCTGACCCGTACATCAAGAACAAAAACGGTAATCAGAGCCGAATTTAACCATCATTTTGATCAGCCTTTAATCAGTTTTGTTATTTTTTGGTTTTAATTTTTTTTACTGCTATATTCCCAATTTTATCATTCAAGATTATATAATGTAGCATGTAAAACTGATGCAATGTTTTCAGATCAGACTGTTTTTGACCTGGCTAGCGATGCAGAAATTCAGCAGATCATTACGGGCAA
Organism: Triplophysa rosa; assembly: GCF_024868665.1. NCBI lineage: Eukaryota > Metazoa > Chordata > Actinopteri > Cypriniformes > Nemacheilidae > Triplophysa > Triplophysa rosa. Next base: position 10,672,132 of record NC_079914.1, read on the forward strand.
CGTTATGAAAGTACGTTCGTTGTTATAACGCAATCCTGCCATAACATCCTGTCACATGTCAAATAACATTTCAGAAATACCATTAAAGGGATATTTCACCTTCAAAATGACAATTCTGTCATCATTTACTCACCCTGTTTTAAACCTGTGTGATTTTCTATCTTCTGCTAAACACAAAAGAGGATAATTTGAAAATTGTTGGTAACCAGAAACCATTGGTCCCTATTGACTTCTATTGCATGGGCACAAAACCAATACAAGTCAATGGGGACCAATGGTTTTCTGTTTCCAACATTTTTTTTAAATATCTTCTTTTGTGTTCTGCAGAAGAAAGAAAGCCATACAGGTTTGAAATGACAAGAGGGCATGTAAATAATGACAGAATTTTATTTTGAAGGCGAACGATTCCTTTAAGGCATTAACATGACAAATGTGGACGTGTTACATCTATTTACTATGTTGTATGATTTTTTTGTAAATTGGACTTCAATACTTATTCTGCAGGGCATAACACGACACGTTGAAACATTTGAAGGAACACTTTGGAAGGTACAAATGACTTTTCTCAAAGAAATCTTAAATGGGTGCAGAGTAGAAGATAATGAATGTTTAGAGTTTATGTAAATTATATTTGATGATGTCCAAAAACAAATGTCAAATAATTTCAGAATATAAATAAAATTGAAATAAAGTTTTATTTTGTCAATGTAAAGTCTAATTGTGGCCGTTTCAGAGCTCGAGATTCTTCGGATGGCGCTCGTATTGGGTGGTTCTTGAAGATGGAGTTATGTCGTGGTACCCCAAACAGTGGGTACCCAACTCTTAATTGTTCCCTTTAAGTCATTTTCACCACATAAATTTAGTCCAAAATGACTTTGTTTGACAGAAATATGACATTTACAACATTGTTGTAAATATTTGTTTTATATGTTCTTGTTACCCAAGGTCAGACGCGGATTCAAAAACACAAAGGCAAGGTTGCAAACCCTTAACCCAGGCTCAATTCATGGTGAGATTCACGTGATGTCAGATTAGATGCTGGATCATGTTTCGAGATAAGAATTGTTAACAGGACCTGTCAAACTCCTTTTCTGTCCAACTTTCAGATTAAGGCGAAAGATAACTGCTATTTCACAGTCAAGTGCTTCGACGACAGCCTTCACCATTTCAAAGTTTCCCGAAAGGGCGACCCAGAAGCCACAAGAAAAGTCAGCTTCCTTCTCGCACGTTGTTTCTGTCTTTTGTTTGCAACCCATTTTGTTCCAAAATTCGTGCACATGCTCACCCATGTAATAAACATATACATATATAAACATACATAAATAACACTACTTGTTGAATATATGAAGTAAAATATAAAGGTCTAGTGTGTAATTTTTTGGAGGATCTATTGACAGAAATGCAATATAATATACATAACTATGTCTTCAGAGGTGTATAAAGACCTTACATAATGAAGCGTTTTGGTTTTATTATCTTAGAATGATCTGTTTCTATCTACATACACTACGGGTCCCCTTACATGGAATTCACCATGTTGTTTCTACAGTAGCCCTAAACGGACAAACTGCTCTACAGAGTGCGTTTCGTAAATACGTTACGACAAAACATGACGACATCTTAGTCCTGTGTCGGCCACCGTAGTGCTTCGAAAGGGAGGGGTGGAGTGAGCCATTGGTTGCAATTCGCAAGCTCACCACTAGATGCTGTAAATGTCATACACTGGACCTTTAAATCTGCAATCGTAACATTTCCCTCCATGTCTGCATTAATTTTTAACACATTAAATTATGTTTTGTGGATCTTTTTCAGAAATGGCTGGAGGCCATTGAGGAACATTCAGCCTTCAGCACACATTACTGCTCTCAGGATCCAGACAGTGAGGAAGAGGAGGATCGTGGCGTGCCTTTGGGCGATCTTTCCGAATCGCTTCAGGTGAGAGGTCACTGCGTTTCTCTTTACGGCATATCTGTATTTTAAAGATCACATCAGCTGATTAAACGCATGTGACCGCTCTTTCCTTCTCGTGTGTGAGAATAAGCGGCTGTTTATCTGAAACCATCATCATGTGACAACACTATCTATCCTGGCCGTGGTTTATTTGTGTTATAATAGTGCTTTTATATTTCTGCAGTGTAAGGAAAAGGACTTCCTGTTTTCTTTTTATCCACAGGAAGTGGTTTCATTGACTAACCCTTACTCTTAACAGTCATAACCTTTCACTGCCTTGGTTTCTCTTTTTTTCTGTGTTCCTCTTTGTCACAGCGAGCCGAGTCCTGTCATCAAAAGCTAGAGATGGAGGTGTTGACCCTTCTGTCTATGGTTAAGGAGGACGGACTCGCAGAACGTGAGGCCTTTAAATTTCAATTAGTCAAACTAGTGAATCTGATTGGCTGAATCACTTTATATGTAAAAGTTACATGCGTTTTTGCTGCAGGGTTTCCTTCTGCAATTGCTCAAAAGCTTAAAGAACTGTGTGAAGCCTCCAGTGAAACCTGCTCCTCATTGCACCATTGCCTGGGACTTTTTTCCAAACAGGAAGGGGTATGTGAAACACCCTCATGTCTTTCCATCCAAACCTGTTTGACTCTTTCTTCTGCAGAACACAAAAGAAGATATTTTGAAGAACGTTGGTAAGCAAACAACATCGGCCCCCATTGACTTCCATTGTATGGACACAAAACCACGGAGACGTTTCTCGAATTATCTTCTTTTGTGTTCCACAGAAGAAAGAGTCCTATACACGACATGATGGTGAATAAATGATGACAAATTGTACTTTAAACAAAAGCATCTTCCAATGCATGAGTGTAATGTAAACATCCGTCCAGGCGCGCAGTTTAAAACTGGAACATGAGGTAGAAAAGAATAAAATCCTGTCGGAGGCTCTACAGACGTTGGCTACAGAACATCACGGGTTGGAGCAGTCGCTGGTCAACGGATCGTCTCCCCGCAACGCCCTCAGCGAAGACGAGTTTTACGACGCTCTGTCTGGTCAGTCGCATTTAATGCTTGTGTATTTATCGCCATCTCTGTTTGAAACATAAAATTGCTCAAATTAATATCCTTTTTACGTGAGTTGAAGTCAAATTGGCACTTTCTGCAAAATCGTACCCAATCTCAAATGTAGGAAATAAAAATGTAATAACTTTTTTTAACGAATAAGCAAAAAGTTACAGATTGTATCTTAAACACATTCATAACACATGAGAGCTTGCGATGGATTTGCTGGTCATAGTAACAAGTAAATCTTCACAATGTGTTTTATAAAAGTGAGACACCTTATTCTGCGATGCGTCCAGTCACTTCCGACTATGTGCCTTCATTAAACGCCACCTGATCCCCGGCTCAGATTTCCTCCAGGAGCTTGTTGCCGTCGGATGCTCATTGTCCCCGAATCATGTCTGTTTGTGTTTGGTCTCCGCAGATTCAGACTCGGAGCCTGTGGTGAGCGGATTTGAAACGGCTGGCCACTCGTACGAAGACGAGGAAGACGTGAAGCATTTCTGCACCGTCCGGAGTCATCTCGACGGCAGGATGTCCCGGGAAGATTGCCACGGTGAGGAGGATGACGAAGGGTCCCGGGTTAATGGAATGAGGAAACGCAGGTGGGCATACTTTATAATTGTGTGATTGTAGTTTTAAGAAAGAGTAAACAAATGAAACAACTTTGTCGAATTAACAAGTTCATGTTGACTTGTGTTTTGTTATGAATTCTTCGTATAAGTGTTAGCAAAATATTTTTAAAGGTAAAGTTGGATAAGATAAATATAGTATAAACAAGTGTATAAAAATAAACAAAGTTTATAATAAATATTTCATGCAACTTTTTTTACAAAACTTGAAATATTTTTTGCTATTTGTCCATTTTTTTACATCTCTCATCTTGTGTTTTGTTTTTGTTGGTAAATAATTTAGCGAGCCGAGGCCAGAAGAGGCGTACATAATGAAAGTGTAAAAGATTGATGAGGTAGCCGAGTTTAACGCTGTAATTTGAACTTTTAAGGCTCGGCACATTGACTGACGGCTGATGACGGAGAGTTGACAGACTTTGCGTCAAATGCCAAAGATTTTTCCAAATTAAATGCTTTGTGTACATTATTTCGTAATATTGTACTAAGAAAAAAACTAGGTAAAAAAGTACTTAAACTATTTTGATTAAAATTTGCATTGCTTTTTATTTTATTTTTAGTAAACAATTTTGTATAATATTTGTTCATAATATTTGGTCTCTAATTCTCGTACCACTAACAAACAAGTTTTAACATGCGTCACAATTCTTGGATCATTTTGTTTACATGTAGCATGTGTAATATAAAAAAACAGGTTTCAGTGTCTGAAATTGATCGGACGTCGGCCCTGGTTTGCTGAATAAGGCATAAAGCTTCCGTTACCCGACTGATCACACCAGTCTAGACATGTTGCATTTCTGTGTCCACATTACCAGTTACCATGGATACAGCTGTCCAGTTTTTCTTTCTTGAAATGACATGCGTCAGCTCATATGATATTAAGTTTTGCTGCTATTCGTGCGCAGGACAAGTTTACCGGCACCCATGTTCTCTAGAAATGACTTCAGTATTTGGAGCATTCTGAGGAAATGCATTGGGATGGTGAGATACTTTATTCATTTTGTAAACATTTACTTCAAAATATATTTTAAAAGTTCACTTATTCTATCTCTTATTCTATTTCAGGAGCTGTCTAAGATCACCATGCCTGTCATTTTTAATGAGCCGCTGAGCTTTCTGCAAAGGCTTGCAGAATACATGGAGCACACGTATCTCATCCACCAGGCCAATGTATCAGACGATTCTATTGAAAGAATGAAGGTACGTTTAAAAGGATAGTGCACCCAAAAATACAAATTCTGTCGTTATTTATTCACCCTCTTTTTTTTCTGCGGAACACAAATTAAGATACTTTGAGAAATGTCCGTGTGGTTTTGTGTCCATACAATGGAAGTCAATGGGGGTCAATGTTGTTTCGTTTCCAACAATCGTCAAAATATCTTCTTTTGTGTTCTACATGTTTTTGTGTTCAGTGTGTGGCAGCGTTTGCCGTCTCGGCCGTGGCGTCTCAGTGGGATCGGACGGGAAAACCCTTCAACCCTCTTCTAGGAGAAACATACGAGTTAGTCAGGTAAAAACATTCCCTCTCCATCCACTCAACTACAATGAAATGCAAACATAAAATCTTGAGGTCATGCCCTTTCTCAACCCGCAGGGATGATCTCGGTTTCCGGTTGATTTCGGAACAGGTGAGTCACCATCCGCCTATCAGCGCCTTCCACGCCGAGGGTTTGCAGAAGGACTTCGTGTTCCATGGTTCCATCTACCCTAAATTAAAGTTCTGGGGCAAGAGCGTGGAGGCGGAGCCAAGGGGCATCATCACTCTAGAACTTCCAAAGTAAGCACTGATTGGTGGAATATTTTCACAATGTCATGGTAAACGTGTCTGAGTAACAGAAACTCATTACAGGCATAATGAGGCGTACACATGGATGAACCCCACGTGTTGTGTCCACAACATCATCGTGGGACAGCTGTGGATCGAACAGTATGGGAATGTGGAGGTTATTAACCACAGGTACAGTTTTATTCGCCCTCATGGGGTTCAAAATCTGTACGTGACTCTTTCTTCTGTGAAACACATAAGAAGATATTTTGAGAAATGTCTCAGTGGTTTTGTGTTCACACAATGGAAGTCAATGGGGTTCAATGTTGTTTGGTTACCAACATTCTTCAAAAATCTTCTTTTGTGTTCTGCAGAAGATAGAAACTCATACAGGTGAATAAGGGGCGATTCACATTTCGCGTCTTTTGCGCGTGCAAGTTCGTTATTTTAAATGTAGACACGCGGCAGACGCACGCATATTTTTCTAGGCGTGTCGGTGCGCATCGAGATGGAAATTGAAGTGTGTATCGCGGCCCTTAATGATGGAAGAATTGTTATTTTGGGGTGAACTATCCCTTTAAAGGGTAGACCATGAGTGAAGACTTAAGCTCTATTTATTAATCTTATCAAACAGGACCGGCGAAAAATGTTGCCTGAATTTCAAACCTTGTGGTCTTTTTGGGAAAGAATTACACAAGGTTGAAGGCTACATCCTGGACAAGAGGTAAGTGTTTTTTTTGTGTATAACTTCCAGGGTAAATGTTCATAATTTTTTTACTTGTCACAGATGTCACATCACTGGTTTAGTCGTTTTGTTTGTTCCACGCAGCAAAAAGAAAGTTAACTTGCTTTACGGGAAATGGACGGAGTGCATGTACATAGTCGACCCGGCTACATTCGAAACTCACCGAAAGAACAATAAAAAACCGTCAGAGGAGAAAAAAAGCAGTAAACAGGTATTTTGTACATTATGTCATTTCAAACCTTTATGACTTTCTTTCTTCTGCAGAACACAAAAGAAGGTATTTTGAAGAGCGTTGGTAACCAAACAACATTGACCCCCATTGACTTCCATAATATGGACACAAAACCACTGAAACATTTCTCAAAATATCTCCTCTTGTGTTCCACAGAAAAAAAGAGTCATGAACGACATGATGGTGAATAAATGATGACTGAATTGTTATTTTTGGGTGAACTATCCCTTTAAATCCTTGGAATCTGATTTAATCCATTTATCAGAATGGTGTAATGATGATTATTCTTTGTAGGCATCTGTTGCAGACTCTGAAGAAACACTTCAACCAGGCGGAGATTCGCTGGAGGTGATTCCAGGCAGTCAGTTGCTGTGGAGAATAGCACCACGACCTGCCAACTCCACCCAGGTTAGTTCTAGAAAGCTAAAAACACATCAACCAATGGCCGTTTAGTCTCAAGGTCTTATTATGGGTTTGTTTGCACATGTCAAAGATGTACAACTTCACAACATTCGCAATGCAACTCAACGAACTGGACAAAGAGATAGAAGACGAGATTCCTAAAACGGACAGCAGATTGAGACCCGACATAAGAGCAATGGAGAACGGAAATATTGGTATGTGTGCGTGAGCGCGTTTATGTGATTTTCTTATTATTTTAGTGCTATTACAGGTTGAATGTGTAGGAAAACTTGCTACATTTCTTTTCTTGTGATGTCAGATCTGGCGAGTGAGGAGAAGAAGAGGTTGGAGGAGAAGCAGAGAGCCGCTCGGAAGAGTCGATCAAAGTCAGATGAAGAGTGGAAGACGAGGTACAGAGGGATTTCAGTTGGCTACTGTTTTACTGTATTGTACACATTCATTACGCTTTTCACTCTTCTTACCAAGCATTTACCGTGGTAACTTCTTAAATACCATATTTACTGCAGTTATTGCTTTTTTGTGTATACTAATTTTAATGGCATAATTGACTGACTGCTAATCCTGGTTCATTTCTTTCTCCATCCACTTCTTTTGCATTTTGCCTGTCTGGGTGAGCAGAAACATCGCATCTGGCCCCAGGTTTGACACTTTGCTTTGTCCATTTATGTAACTGCCGCTGTTATTTTTTAATGTTTATGACTGTTGACTCTTCTTCTTCTGTAGAACCCAATGAAAAGATATTTTGAGAAATGTGTCAGTGGTTTTGCGTCCATACAATGGAAGTCAATGGGGGCCTGTGTTGTTTGCTTACTTCACAATATCTTCTTTTGTGTTCTGCAGCAGAAAGTCTGTTTGAAATTGTTTGTCAATTCTCCATTTGCCTTTGTTTGTGAATAGGAGCGTTGTTTTATTGTCCGCTCCGATGATGTATATTTAATGTGGAATAAGACGATGTAAACAGAGCTCTGTGGCCTTCTACTGCGTGGCGTAGGTTGTGATCGGGACGAAACTGTACACCCGGTTCAAGTGTTGCAGCCAAATGCTCAGCCGAATCCGTTGAACGAAATGAAGAGTTAATTTCCAAAATGAGATGAGTCTGTTTTAAATTTGTTTCAAAAATCATGTTTTTTTTTATTGTGCATTCCAATTCATATCAATCAAACTGCAGTTGGTTTGTTTTGATTTAAGCCATAATAACTAAACAAATACAGCTAACTAACACAATAAAACTTGATCACATAATAATGATTTAAAAAATCATGATTGTTTCTCATTTTGAAAACAAACTCTTCAAATATAGAGACCTTGTGAATGGGGGTCTAACAAATATTTTCTCATGGGTCTCTGTGTGAGAGACACCAAGCAAGCGACGCAACAAAACAAAAGCGGTTGTGTTGTAATTCCAAATTTACTGTCAATTATCAAAAATAATGCTTATGATACAAATGAACAACATTGTTGGATCACCTTTCTTTTCCAGCTGTTGAACAAATTACACAGCAAAGCTAGAATGATCACATTATCATTAACTATAACTTTACTACATATTCTCAAAGTCATGCTGGTTGATGAGAATGGGATTCTTGTTGTTTTGAACCTTTTCTGTGTTTGTAACAGGTGGTTTCATCAGGGTCCGAATCCACACAATGGCTCTCAGGACTGGCTGTTCTCCAACGGCTATTGGGACCGTGAACATTCCCATTTACCGGACATATACTGACCCACTGAACCCTGTAATGTATAGTCGAGACTATCCATAAACTACATTCACTTTAAAAAAATGCCCTGGGGTTGTTGGCCAGGTAAAAATGACAAGTGCATTTAAGTTTAAAGTTGAAAAAGACTTCTTATTTTACTCCTCCTGGGTATAGCTAAATTATTGTTTTTACGTTGATATATTTAATTACACCATGAAAAATGCATTTGCAAAATAATAAATCTTTTAGGATCCACATTTTAACTGGTTAAAACAGCTTTAATGTGCAATTTATAATCCTCCTAAAAAAGAGATTGTTATAGGAGTCAAGTACTGTCTGTTTCTTTTAACTTATATTTTACATTTTATTTTACAACATTCCCACTGTGTTAAGAGTAGAGTTGTGCAATGACTGTTACAGGTTTGTTTTGAATGCAAATTAACAGAGCAGATTCTGCACATTCATACATTTATGACGGAAGACAATTATTTTTTTTACTTTTATCTGTTCTCACTAATAGATTGACCTGTATGCTGTTCATTTATTTTATAATATAGCGATCTTACATTTGAGTTATGTTTTCGCTGTTTTTATTTGTTTAGAAAGTGAAGCGTGTTTGCTGAAATCATATCAAACAAATCTTATAATGTGAAACATTTTAGCAGCATGAACTGCGAACTTTAGAATCACAGCGGTACAGTTTTACGGTTTCAACCCCACGTGCATTTATTGTGTGTGTGTGTTGTGTTTATTTTGTAGAGATGCATAAATGCCTACAGATGTGTAAGAGAAAAATTCTGTACATAAAAGGCATTGTTATTGTGTGTATATCACATCTAAATAATAAAAACCTAAATAAAATGGATTTGATTTTTAACTTTGAAACGCAGAAATTAAGTAGATATTAAAAACTTTTTAAAGTGATAGTTTACTTAAAAATTAAAATTCATCCCCTCACGTCCTTTCAAACGTGTATGACTTTGCTTCTTCGGCAGAACACAAAAGATATTTTGAAGAATGTCGGTAACCAAACAACATTGGACCCCATTGACATCCATTGCATGAACACAAAACCACTGAGACATTTCTCAAAAGATCTCTTTTGGAACAATAGGTAAAAATGTGACTTAGTTTTCAACACCGCCAGAAATTTCTTGCTTGCACATTTTTATTGTTTATTTATTTGAGTCACTTTAAGCCATTAATGACCCAAGGTACCCCGTGTACCCTAAACCGGTACACGCAGGTATATTCAGAGTGACCCCAGTTACTCAGGATCCTCAGCTCCACTATGTTGAAAACTTGTGTAGACTCCTTTAAAAAACAATAATAAGTTATTACAGAGTATGAACACATTTTAAGACATTTTACAGTGTTAGTTGGTGTAAAGACAATTTTGTGACGTACAGGTATTTTAAAGGTCTGTATAGGATCTTCGTCCTGGTTGTATGTGAAGCTGCCCAACAGTTGTCCTCCATCACACTGGTTGAACAAACCCTGAAATCGTACCAAAATACCATAATTTTCATAAGTGTCCTTAAATTATAACACGATTATGAGTCATAAGAAATGTATCGTGATCTCACATAAACGACAAAGTCTTTGGGTGCGCTGTCTATCTCCCCGGTTGGCGACAGCGTCTTCGGAATGTGCTCGAGGGTAACGTGGGTGATCCTGATTGGATAGGACAGAGATATCTCCAGGAAACCCTTTGAGCCGCGGAACGCCCAGCACTTCCCAGGATGCACCTCCGGCTGCAAGAGCAAAACGCAATTATTCCCAAAAACTGAAGTTTAGATACCTAAATACTTGTGTGCAATGTCTCACCTGTATGACGGTTTGGGGGCTTTCCGAATAATACCACAGCGGTATACCGAACAAACTGAACTCTGAAGACTTTGACGGATACGTTTCAGAACAGCGGGTCGAGGTGACTCTACCACCTGAATATAAAACGCGCGTAAACAAACATACGAAACCAAACATTTAAGCAACGAACGTGAAATGATCGACAAACAACGTACCTGAGGATTCCAGAGCGTAGTCTGCCATCCCCGTGCCGTCAGACTTGTACAAACTCAAAGCGCTCTGAACGATGTCCGTCACATCCTATGTTACGTTCCAAAAAAGTCAAATCTTCACGCGGGAGCATCAAAAGCAGGGAACTCTGGGATTGCATGAGTTTGTTTGTTTATGTATATTTTCATCAACAACAACTTGTTTACTTTGGTGTTGAGGGGATTCTGCGCATCCAGTCGCTGCTTGAGGACGTCGGACGCTTCCCTGATGTTTGAAACGTCTGATCTCAGGTCAGAGGTCTGCTGCTGGTACTCAGATTCAAGGCTTAGAAGAAAAAAGCAGAACATTTATTGAACATTTTAAGCATGTAAAGGCCAAACAATTGAAAATGCATTCAATTATCAAGAATCATGAAAAGTATTGAACAAAACAAAAATGAAATGAAAACGACGCTCACTTCAGTTCTTGCATGGTCACGTCCTTTTGGAATATCTACAAGACAACAAACACACACGTAGATTATATGAATATATGGAGTAACTTAAACATCATCTTTTGTGTTTTGGGACGATCAGAAAGAAAATGTAAATAATGACAACATTAACGAACACTGTAGATAGTCCTTCTCACCTCAAACTTTAACTTCTGCTTTTCGTTCTCCAGTTTAAGCAACGTGATTTCTTTCTGTGACAGAACGAGAGGTTCAAACCCATGAATGTGACTTTTTATAAATAAGAGTAACAACTTGGAACTGTATTTCTCTCACCATAATGTTGGCCTCTCTTTCACGCATGGCAGTGATGTCGTTCCTCATCTTCGCCAGCATTTCATAAGATAAATGACTCTATAAAACAAGGAAAATCCAATACAACAACCTGCAAAGAAGTTTGCATTACTTTATGTAGGAATTCTCCTTACATTGTCTCTTGTAGGTGTGTTGGTATACGGTGGAAGAATTTCAGTACTGCGATGCCATGGCAATGGAGAGGCGAATGCAAGGAAGTACCAAAGACCTGGAAGAAAAGAGTTTCATAAAAGATTAAACGGATTATTAAAGAATAACATGCATCCGGATTCTGTGACTTTCATGGAGAAACCGAAAGCATCATGAAGACCCCACTCACCACCAAACAAGAACATGATGAGAAAAATCACGACAGCTTTCCTTACATCTTCACTGCATCGGTTGCAAAAAGAGAGAAATAGGTTGCAAATGTGTTTGTGTAACACAAAACTTAATTTTGCAGAAAATTCACCTTCATAAAAGGTTATACATCACAAAATAGAAACGCAGTTACCTGGTGAGCTGAAAATCATAAGATTGCTGCATTCTGGAGATGTTTTGGGTCAGTGTTTGCCAGGTCTTCTCCAACCACCCGCAGAACATGGCCAAAGCCAGATCTTTCCCAAAAACAAAACATCTTATAATAAAATGTCTTTCTTAAATGAAAAATGAAGTGTTATACTAGAGAGAGCAATATGAGACATTTATGAGATTAATACCTGGAGAGTCTAAAAAGGTGAATCTTGGATATTCCTGGTTATGGGTTGAGTCTGTAGGAAATGAAGAGTATTACATGTGTAACTTATATTTAGTTCATAAAATTCAAGAACACCGACACGCACACACCGTTGAATGTGGATGAGTGATGTTGTTCATCGGTTAAGGGTGGAAATCAGTAAGCGCTGCTTTGGCGAAAAGGCAAATCGGGGCAGCTCTCAGTCTTGATCAGTTCGTTCCTATTTTGGGCGGCTGCCTTGAAGTCAGAACTCATGTCTGGACCCAAAAACGAGAAAGGACCGATTAAACAATTTTGAAACGATTGTAACACAATTAGGGAGTAATATCACCAATACTAACCCATATCATATACACTATCATCAGAATAATCATTAATGTAGAGTGTCTGTAATTCATTGGCACAGTTGGGTGTCAATGTGGGGGTTGCACTACGACCTCTATGTGTCCAAGATTTCCTTCACATAAGAAAAGAAAAATGTATAAGACAAAGAAAAGATATTATGATTCGTGTATGCAGAAACCTATTAGAGGAGCACCTGGCTGGACTTTCTCTGTATGAGATTTTCCAATTGAATCCATCATGACCATCATCTGATGGAAGGTAGTATCCGCTTAACCTCAACCTGGAGCTTCGCCTTAACATCTCTGGAGGAAAAACTACACACACTAGATAGTAGTTAAACGAGAACAGCTACACATTAAAAACCAAACAAAACATGGACAAAACTATAACCTATATGCTGGGTTGTATCAACTCATTGTTGGGGCAAATATGGACATTTTCTAGGTTCATGTAAACCAACAGGTTGAATCAATTCAACATTTTTTAATGTGAGATTAAAATTATCATTAAAAAATTACCAGAAAAAAACGAACAGCAATTCATAAACGAGATATTACAGACAAATGACAAATATTAATATGCCGTTTATTGTTGCTTGTAATTGTAAAAAAAGTGAAATATTTTTATGTACATTTTTATGTATTTTTACGTACATTTTGTGTTACAATCAACGTAAACTGCACATTATACAAAATCTAAACATTGAATCGATTCAGATTTACCTGTGCTGATCTTTAATCAATTGGTTGATGTTTCAGTCTCTATCGTCTGCTCATCCAGTTTTTAGGAGGAAAGCGAATCAAAAACTCGACTTTAGAGAAAAGAGAGAACTGAATGCATCAGCAGCGTCTTCAAATAAATACAGTAACAGCATCCTGCATTTTTTAAATGCGATACTAACATTAACCCTATATCACACTTGCAAAAATAAGGAAATTGTTAAACATGTTTGCATGATTTACACCTGAATTAATTTGTCATTTACTTTTTATGATACTGAGGGGCGTGGCTATAACAAAGACGTAAAACAGAATTGGGGTTGCCAGTTGTGCAGTTTTGCCGCAGAAATGGGCTATTAACTTCTGTCACTGCTTGTTTTTCATTCCGCGGGTTAAAAGTGGAAGGATTTCGTTTATCTGCGGTCATTTTTAAGAGTCATTAATGAAAACAATCACTATTCAGTGATTTTAAAGAAGAAATTGTGTGTATTGTATAATAGGTTCTGTAAAATGTGCATTTTATGGTAAAATATTTATGAATATATTTATATATATAAAGATATATTTTAGGCATTTTTGTGTTTTAGTATTAGGTGTATGAGCTAGTTTTGTCACGCTTTCTTTCTTTATAAAAGAAAGGGCGTAGTGGAGAGAAATTATGTCCTTATGATAAAAGTTTTGAGAAATATTTCTGTTTAATTGTATGAAATCTTCATCTTTAGTAGTGTGCAGAGATTAATTCATAACCATGGATAGTGCATGTACCACTTTGCAAGAAGTAAACTGGTCCAGAAGGACTTCCGGTTTTAGTTTTTATTTATTGGTAGTGTTTTTTAATGTTATATATAATTACATCAAAAATAGTTGTTTAACTTTTTTTGGTTATTTTCAATTTATAATTTGTTTATAAATTATTGCATTCACGTGCTCTCGGAAATTCCACAATTCCCACTCAACCCGGAAGTGATTCATGAAACGGTGCTCTTTTAATGTTAACAGATATTTGTAATGTTTTAATGCTACTAAATCATAACATTGATGTTTTAATGTTACTAAAGTCTATAAATGTTAGGAAATTCAGACGTTACTTCCGCGTTTGTGGTGGGAAATTTCCCACTTCCGAGGTGTCTTGATGATGCCTTCACGTGCTCTAGGAAATTCACCAGTTCCTATTTCTGAAGTCATGATTCCGAGCTGGTTCTGTTCAGGTGCTTTGTTGTCAGAAAAAATGTAAGACGCAGATTCATATGCTTGCGTGTCTTCGGAAAATCATAACAGGTACATGTAATAGTTTTTGACCGTACATCCTGTATAATTTTACCGCACTATCTAGTCAGTTTGCTGACCATCTGGGATATTGGTGAAATATGCTAGAAGCTATTTTCGCAGTGTACTGTATATAAAACATACATTATATGCTTCAACTGATTATTCACATATGTAAATGTACTAATTTAACGACAATACAGCGAAGCTGTTACGGGAAAACTAATAAATCATGTCACAGCAGAACTCCTCCCACCCGCCATCTTTAAAGTTTAAGGCCCGCCCATCTCGGGAATTCGGATATCAAAATTATTTCACAACTCCCCAGTGGGAAGCGCGACATCAGAAGGCGCTCATGTGCGACTTTTATCTCGGAAACTCATATATCCGATCATTCAGAGAGCACGTGAAGGCAGCATGAAAGTATCATAGGTTGTTAACATTAAAATGACTTCTAGTTGATGATAAAAATAACATTAAACAATCACAACTCAATAATGAGAAACGAACTTGAGAACAGTTTCATGGTAAGTTTGGTTAATTTATTACAAGTTCTAATATTATCCTCACAAGGTATTCATACCCTGACCATCCCATTTCGACATGTTTTGAGTTTTTAACCAAGCCACATCACTGACTGAGAGACTTATAGGGGGCTCGTTCACAGAGAATAATGTACCTGTATAGTAGTGAATAAAACCTTGTACAGACATTTAACATCTAAGGGGCCAAAAAAAACAAAACAAGGAAGTGCAAGTTTCACGACAATTTCACAATATATACATCAACGAAGATGAATTCAAGTTATTCAGAGGCAACGTTATCAAAAGGAGATACTGATGTGCTGTACAGTGTCTAAAAAATAATAAATTTAGGCTGACGACATTATTACAGCACATCTGGCACAAAAACAAATACAACTTGTCAAAAAGACTAAACTGAAAATCAAATGAGCTCCTCCGACCTAGAGGAAAACCAGTAGGTAGTTGTGCACGGTTTCTCTCTTAAGAAAATATATCTTGCAGCAGAGGACATCATAACAAAAGGTATGGCAAAGATTTGAAACGATGTGTTTCAAATCTGTTTTTCATGTTTTTCCAATGAATGTTGCAAATCATGTTTTTCCGCAAATTCCGCAAAGTTTTCTGCAAATCATGTTTTTCCAATGAATGTTGGCGAATTAGATTTTCAAGATCAACCTGCCAAAGTTTACGGAAAGGAAATGTGGTGTAGTGTTAGTAAGTAGCAACATTCAGTATGTAATACACACATACAATAAAAAGCCACCTTTTTAATTCAATGCCTGTAATATTGTGTCAAGTGATAGACCGATATCATTGGCTGACATTTGGTTATTTCAGGATTACTGGCATCACAAATAACTGCTTGTAACTTTTTTTGTGAAATTTGAATACAAACTGGTAAAACAAGTATTCATTAAATATAAATGTTCATTTTCTACAATTAAATTGTATAATAATCGGTCATCATGCTTTCTGGATACTGGATCAAATCCATTATCAGTCGACCACTAGACTAGACATTGCTGTGGTGCTTGTGATGGTGACTTGACATACTATCATTTCAAGTCTTAGCTCTTGAAATAAAGCTTATGCAAGATATTTGTGTGTAAATGCTATAATGTTAAGTCTATTTCATGCTAATGTATTTAGTATGGTAGGACGAGCTATGGTAAAGAATCTACGCATTTGATTAACGCAAGGTTGTGGTTTGGTCTTATCTATCAATACATCCCATATTTTCTGCTTTTTAGATCAATTCCAAACACACACACCAAAATCGAAAGCGAGTGTATACGTGAACACAAAATGAGATAAACAAGACCAACAGTTGCATGAACAATTATTTATGAACTACTTGATACTACACTAAAGGCAAAGTTGAAAAGAAACTGATCCTCTGCGTTTACTGACGTCAGCCTACTGTGTTTTCCTCCCAGAAAAGCATGACTACTTGAAATGGCTTTTCGTTTCAAAGATGCTAGACAGGAGTGGTCAAGGTGCAGTGCGCTTCCTGGCTGGGGGGGCGGAGTCAGTGGGGGACCACTTCCTTTATGGAGGCGAGGGCGGAGTGGATGCGCACGTGCAGTCTGTTCTCAAAGTCGTACCCGGTGTAATTCTCCTGCAAGCAAACGTATTGTCGCCAAGTAAAACTTACAGAAACACTTAACATGCCAAATAAAAATACCAAAATCTTATGGTCTTACCTTGGCCTGAAGCAGTAAAGATCGTCCTTTACTCAGAGTCTTAAAAAAATGAATACAATCAAATATTAATGAAACAAGATTTAATCTAATTTCTTTAGATTTCATTACAGTTTGTTAATGAATAATATACATTAATCTGTAATGAAATTCTTACATTTATTTAGTGTATATAATCAAATTCATGATTCCAAACTCGCAGAACTTTATGTATTTTAAAGACTTATGGGCCATTCACACGGTACGCAGTGAGCGGTGGAATTGCCGCGCGGCAGCCGCCTTTAAGCCAATGTGGCTGCTGCTGCCATTCACAAAAACATAAAATATTTTTATCTTCAGCTGCGTGACCGTGGAAGTTGCAGGATTTGGATGCACGAGTACTGCTTGCACACTGCCTCTGCTCCGCCAACGAAACGGCCCGCGTTTTGCCGCTTACCGCATGTTTCCCTTTGAAACTGAACTGGACAATCGCGACTGCGTACCGTATGAATCCACCATTATTGTTGACAGAGAAAGGAGAATAAATTGAATTTAAAATGTTTTTTTTTACCTCTGGCTTAGCCAGTAACACACAGCCCAGCTCATAGTAGGAATAGGGCTGCACATAGCTATTGTTCAGACGACCATACTCATCCTGTGCTGCCATCTGGAACGACTACCAACAAACAAACAAAAAAAATCAAATCCAGGATTAAATATGACCAATTCAATTATTTGTAAAAGGGCCAAACCCTAGTAACAAGAGAGTCCACTTAAAATAATGAGGAAAAAAAACACCTGGGCGTCTTAAATTCAATGCTGTGCAACGATTAATCGTGATTAATCGCATACATAATAAAAGTTTGTGTTTACATTATATATGTCTGTTTACTGTGCATATTAATTTTGTATTTATGAACACATACACATACATGTATACATATTTAGGAAATATTTACATGAATTTATTTATATTTACCACCAATAATTTAAATTATACATAAATGTTTATTAATTTTAATATTTTCCTAAATATATGCATGTATGTGTTCATAAATACAAAATTAATATGCACAGTACTCAGACATATATTATGTAAACACAAACTTTTATTCTGGATTCAATTAATTGATTAATCGTGGCACAACCTTCGAGCAATAAAAGAATAACATCATTAAAAGTATAGTTCACTGAAAACAAAAATTTCATAATTTACTTTAGTGAAATGAATCATTTTATTTGAAAATGCCATCAAGTTATCTTTTCCTAAAGCGGCACACATGCACACCAAAAATGCATAAAAAACAATAATCTATGGCAACATGCATTTACGTGTGGCAAATTCAAATTTGGTGGCATATTAATAACGCTGAATCTCATTTGTTTTGACAAGTCTCATAACGATTTGACAAATGCGTGCTTAAGTCACGAGACGGGAGAACCAATGAGATTTTATGTTATCACTGGTGGTGAGTTTAGGAGGGTATGTAAATTATGAGAGAATTCTCATATTTCGAATTTAACTATTCTTTTCAATGGACTGTTTTTGCAGTATTATGTAAACACAACAAGATGAACAAACCTGAATACCATCTTTAATATTTCCGAGACATTTTTGAATAGCACCAAGCAGTAAATGTTTGAGGCCCAGACTCGACTGGTCATCCAGTCCTTGTAGCACTAAAAATAAATGAAAAGAAAAGTTCTAGTGTGTTGTCAGTCAACATAGAGCCAGCCATACTTGATATCAATGAACTCACCTTGGTTCATAAGCTGGAGTTTGGAGGAAGAGCAATTCGGAAGAGCTTTCCATAAGTACAGCACCTCCACAACACCCAGAATGCACAGCTCTCGAGTGAGGGAGATCTTTTTCAGTCTCTCCGCCTGTCGAGCAATGGTTTTTATTTATTTATAACGTGACGCATTAAGCAGACTCGATATAAAATAGCAAACTGAAACGTACTCTTTTCATTGCAAACTGCTCGATCTGATTGTTCTTGCGTTTAAAAAGCTTCTGGACGTCACGAAAAACAGCTTTGGCTCCTTCTAGATCACCAGAGGCTCCCTGACAAACTAAGTTGAGAAAAGAAAACATTTAATTATTCTAATGCTGGGTTCACACCAAATGTGAACAATCTGAAAAGTTCATTATTTTCACTTGAGTGACGCAAAAAACATGCGACGAGGAGTGTCTTCACGCATCCGGACCCGTGAAACAGAAGGTGTCAATGAGCTCTTCGAGCAAATTTTTCGCTCAAGTTGAAATTTTCAACTCGCGCAGAAGACGCGTTTGCGGCAATCGCGTTGCTGGATTCGCGTCATTCGCATCGCCTGAGTTCGAGTCCATTCGCGTCTTTGCATTGACTTTGTATGTAATTTACTTGCACAAATCGCTTAATTCGCATTTGGTTTGAACCCAGCATAAGAATTAGATAAACATCCAAAAGAGAGAGCGAGAGGAAGAAAACATCCTGACCTCCAGTGAGGTAAGCGTAATAACACTGTGACCATCGAGATTCATTTTTCAGTCTTTCGAACGACCTGTAGGCGTCTTCGAAGCTCATCTCTATCATGCTGCACCAACCTGAAAAACATTCAATAAAATAAACAAACAAATTACATTCAAGTCTTTGGTAATACCTACCAAAAAGCCTTTTTAAATTGGTTTTCACAGATTTTCACTATCAAAGAAAAATTCAATATAAAAGACACGATTTCCTCCTGGGTTTATAAAAAAGCATTACAGCCAACAAAATAAAAATACTTGGCATCATGAACTACAAAAAGTCGTACCGATTTCGTACAAGCACACGTGCTGGATCTCTCTTTGGTCTGAGGCGAATTCCAAGGCATCCTGGAATGACGTCAATGCACTGTTGATTTGGCACTGAAAGAGACCAAACGGCGTAAGATTTCTGTCTATCAAGCAAACATATAAAGCCCCCAATAAACATTTGGTTTTGTTGCATCTTTTACCATTGAACAACTGTGCCGGAAAGCAACACGCACCTCTAATCTTTGCACTCGTCCCTTGAAGAAGATGAAGAGAGAGGAGTTTGGGTAAACCATTGCTTTCTTCTGCAGGATGGCTTTGGCCTCCAGGAGCCCTGCACGTGAGTCTGAACCATCCAGTGCGAAGAAGGGCTGTACCACGGTGTGGTACCACAACAGGGCCAAACTGAGAGAAAAATTAAAAGGTAAGATCTATCTATCTCTTTCTGAGGGTTTTCACCCTAACAGGATTAAGCATGCTTAAATTCATTTCTATTATTAGATCTGCTCTTTGCAATCTGTCAGCCTCCAGCAATAAACCACCAAAAAACAAAGCCTCCTTTATAGCCACAATAGATTTAAGAAATGCATGGTCTATTAGGACGTAAAGGTAAAAATAATGCATGAATATGTGCTTGTGCATCATTTGTTTCTCCGTAATGCCCTTTATCTCTAACTGTGACCTTTTGGATTACATCAATTATGTAACCACAGCATGAAACCAGTTTAATGATATGACGGCATGCTTACACACAAATACACACAACTGCACAATATATGGACCCCTTTTAATGCAAATAAAAATCTGATTTGAAAAAAGAGATTAGAGAGTTTCTCCTATCCCCCTTATTTTATTACACTGATAACATATCACTGTCCTTCCAAAACCTTGTATCTCCATATTTCAATTTTTTTGTATGTTTTTCGCTGGTTTTGCAAACATCTAACCAAAAATGTATTAAACAATTTATGGGTGACCCCAAATAGTCGAAGATTCGATGCTTTGATAGGAGGAGCCTGATTCGACTACCAAACTCACAGTCGAATCTTCGCAGAGGTGTTATGCAATCGGGATCATGCCATTTTGGTTATATGGGCAGTGGCATAGCAGACGGGCACGCACTGCGCCACTAAAAATATTATTTATGATGTAAAGAAATGGGACATTTTTAGGGTTGGGTACTGAAATCCCCGGCGCATATGAACGCGAGGTCTGGCTACCCAGCACAGGATCGCGTCTCTCCGCGTCTTCTGTGCTGTGAGACCGGTAAAGAGAAGCAGCACGTTTCGCACGCACCCGCAGATGACTCGCAAATGAATGTGTACACCGTTTCCAAACATTTGTCACTTACTGAACGTATGGGCATATGAATATGAATTAACACTTTGTCTGTAAATGCACGTAGTTCGTTACTTAGACTGAACTTTGCGCTGCATGATACGTTAAAAATAATAAAGTAATATAACCAAAATCACAGACTTTTGGAACTTGTCATTCTCTGCACTGAAAGCAAGAGTGCGTGTCGGTAGGACGGAGAAAGAGTGCTCAGGAAATGGTGAGATGCTTTATTGCATTCCTCCTTTACATGCGGTAACTTTATTGGTAGTTCATTGGTAATGAACGTGCTGTATTCCCGTTTGTAAAAAAGAATTCGTTATTATCAAGTAGTTTTAAAAATGTTCCCCTGCATTTCGGACACACCTAAACACATTTATTTTGCACTTTGCGACTTGAATCAGTCTTATTTTGTTTTCGATTTTTACTTGTTACAAAGGTATATTCTGTTCTAAACAAATTCTGTAAATTAATGTTTGATTGTTTTTTTTGGTGCGTCAATGTTGCGCTGCACCCTTGTTAACCACCTGGTGTCGTCCCCACATGCACACGCACACACACACACACACACACGCGCGCGTGTACGATTCGACTATCAGTCGACTATAGGCAAGACGTGACAATTCTGATTCGACTATGTAAATCCTTAGTCGAGGACACCCCTAAAAAAGTTCTGAAAAAGCAGTGAATTTTGACTGTTTTTGGAGTGAAATATGAGATTTCAGAAGGGCAGCGACGATAAAATATATATTTATAAATTAGAAGTCATCCACACTTACGTGGCGAGCGGCGCTTTCATATCCTTGCTTTCACTTGCATACGCTAAGGAGGCAAGGCCTTGATGGCGGTCGCCGGGGAAACCCAACAGGTTGACGATCTTGAGCAGGTGTGGGGGTACCATTGAAATACACAGATGAAACAACCCGTAACCGAAGCTCACTGAACCCTTCAGACGATCCAAAACCTCCTCCGTCACCCTGCCGCCGCACTCCGTAGGGGACGCGTTGTGGTTGGCCTGATCGGAGGCCAGCGGCCCCTCCTGGTCGGAGGACCGTCTGAGGCAAGCCTCCTGGAGATGGCTGATGTCGCTGTAGCATTTGTTGAACATTTTCCAGGCCTTGCGGAGGATCCAGCCTCCTTTGATGTACGCTAAAGAGGCGATTGTGACATTTGGCGCTAATAAATATATATCAATGCATGTTTTGCGGGTATTTTGTAAATAATAGTTATTATGATATGGCTTAACAAACCAGCTGAATGACATTTTCAAACCTGTTTGTTATGAATCAGCATTATTCTAATTTAAAACAAGCAAGATTATTTACTGTACCTGACAACTCCTGTTTGACAAAGCATAGCACGGCAAGGTACACCTGGCAGTCCGCCACGATGATCTGCCTCTGGAGTCGATCCACAACCTCCACCCCCGACCGCTGCGAGTCCATCTGACGGCGATAAAAACGTACATTTTCATTCATGCATATGGCACACACTTTTATTCAAAGTAACCTATAGGTTGCATTTCCTGATAATTGAACTCATGATTTTGGTGGCGTTAGCACCAAAGACACACAAAGTGACGCACAAACGTACACTCTTTTTGATTTTGTTGCGGATCGTCTCGATGACGCCGGCGTTGTCGCTCTCGCAGAGCTTTTCGGTGGTCCTCAGATCATCGCTGGCCATCTGCATTTTCTCTTCCTCGAATGTCATCATGGCATTCTAGGAGCGAACAAATATTTGTTTATCCATTTAACAGATGATATCATCCATTGCGAAGCCAAATGTGCATTTGTTTAAAGTGAAACTCTCCAATACAGAAACCACTACAGTGTCATTGCCATGATAAAGAACATATTTTATTTCTGCAAATTATACAACTTAAATATAGCTAAATAGTGGATATTACAAGCTCAAAAGGAAATTGCTGGCATTAGGCACGAAATGGACAATTTTTCGTCTTTAACGTGCACTTTTTACACTCATTGTTTATGACAAACAATGCTTGATTCATGCATCACAATACTGTTCGCAGTTGCTATGCAAAGTTCATAGACAAACACATTTAGTCGTTTACTTGTGAATAGAAACCAAACTCTGTTCAACAATAACCCAGACAGTCTTGAAGGTTTAGCGTCTGATGACATCTCTCTTTATAAGCGTTATGTGAGCGATGACAAGCGGAAACGTTTCAAACAATGTCACACTTTAAGCAGCACTCAGTCGACGTCTCTAAAATAAAAATGCTTAGATTGCATTTTAATCTCACTTCCAGTTTTTGTGACACGTGAAGGGTCTAGTGCATTGCATTTTGGGATACAATAGGCCTAGTCTGTGTATGCTGTTGTATACCACATACTTGGCAAATGGAGTAAGTCTGAGTATTCGACGCAAACCAAACATACAGAATATATACTGCGCTCTCTGTCTCTTTCTCCATTACATTCGTCTCATTTTCACTTCCAGGCTTCTTTATCTAATAACGGCGAGGATGAATTGAGGGCAATGCTGCAGAAAAGTGGTTACTTACCAGGAAGCTGACGAAACTGGCCCCAAAGCTCATCAGTGGACTGTGGGTCCTAAATGAGAATACAGAATTTGGTTTTTGCATGTACTGCAGAAATGATGGATCTAAAGACGTTTGCAAGAAAACCATATAAAAACTGGTTTTAAACAGCACACGTTAAACAAATCAGACAAAATATTCAATAAATAAACAAGCACGTGCATGAGACGTGTGGATCTTTGTGAATAATGCACAGTAGTCTTAAAGGGATAATTCACACAAAAATGAAATATCTGTCATCATTTACTCACCCTCAGGTTGGTTCAAACCCGTATAAATTTCTTCGTTCCAATGAACACAGAGAAAGATATTTGAAGAATGTTCGCAATTTTCAGTTCTGTGACATCATCCACTACCAGAGTAGGAAAAAATATACAGTATTTTTTTGTTCTGTTGAACACATAATGAGATATTTTGAAGAATTTAGGAAATCAAAGAGTTCTCAGGCACCTTTGACTACCATTTAATTCTTCTTACTATGGTAGTCAATGATGTCCCGGAACTGAAAATGACTAACATTCTTCCAAATATCTTTCTTTGAGTTCATCGGATTGTATAAAAATTACATGATCGTGAGTAAATGATGACAGAATTTTCATTTTTGGATGAAATATCCCTTTAAGGGCCGTAAGGTCACCCTTTTTTGCAAGTATATGACAAGTGAGCATGCACACTGTGTATTTGACGTTATGTACACTCGGACTTTCATGACGTAACGTGCACACTCTCTCCCGACGTGACATCACGTGCGCTTCACTGCCAGGCACCAGTAAATATGCTGCACGATTCTTGCTACAAAATTCTCACGTACGCATGCACATACCTGAAAGTCCGTAAAAACGTACCCCCCCCACGCACACACACAAAAACCCTCTTCCGTAAATTAATATCTGTTATGTGACAGCATTGACGAAGGGGAATGCAAAACAGACAATATAATATAAATGCGTAATGCAGCCCAAACAAAGTAGAGGGACCGGTTACGCATAAACAACATTTAAAAATAAATAAATACTTTAATAAACAACCTCACCTGTATCTCCTAAAGAGCTCGTCGCTTTCTTTGAAGCCATTGTTGAGCAGCATATTGATGCCTTGAAACGCCAGTTCGGCGTCATCTATCTGTTCGGCTTTCTCTTCAACCTGCTGCTGCTGCTGTGGCTGATCTGGGCCTGCCATCGTCACCGTTTATTCTTGTACACGAAAATAAACCCCCGCTGCGTACAACAAACCAAAACAATCATAAAACACAGCAGTGAGATCGAGCTGTTTTGTTTTAAAACAAGCGCTACATCAAACGATCGCCGACGCAACCAACATCTGCGCCTGTGCCATACAAATGCTTTGACATTTTCATCACCAACGCACGATTAAATATCGCCCGAATGAAGTCCGATCCCTTCCGCGTCCGATCTGCAATGCTATGGTGTTTTCGGATCCGCAAACGTGCCCTCCATCAGGCCGCGCGAACTGTGAAATATCAGCCGGCTGTCATTACGCAACATTAAAGGCGCAACGGTGCGGTGGCGTCTTTTGATTCAACGTCACTCACTCACCCCGCTGAGATATGAAAGGTAATGTAACTGAATGAGGTTTTGAAAAGGATGAGGACTCAATTACAGCTTCCTCTTGACAGTCACACACCCTTTGCTTCCAACCAGGAAATTACCACATTAACCCTTTGCATGCTTGCTGTCGCACTGCCTGAAACTATGCATGATGAAACATGCATGCACTATGCTGCGCGCGCGTAAAAGGCAAAACCTGGAGCCCCATATGACCAAAATCAAATAAAAATATATGTATTTTTTATATTAACCTGACGGTCTGGAGTGGATTGTATTCCCAATAAATAAGTAAATAAATAATTAATAAATAAGATAATAATACAAAAAATAAAAATGAGTTTAAGTTGACGACTTATTCCCAAACTAAAGTAGAAATAAAAATAAGATCAGTTTTACCCTCAAATTATTTTTTTTCAAAAATGTTAAAACTGGCGGCTTTTATTTCCAAAAGTGGCTTTTATTTTTGAAAGTGGCTTTTGATCACATAATAAATATGTAAATAAATAAAATAAAACGGATGACCTGCAGTGGCTTTCTCCCAAAATAAAAAAATAAATATTTGTATATATTACTTGGGGTAGGTAAGTGTATATACTCTGTAATGTTGTATAATTTGATATTCTGTAGTTTTCATGGTGGTTTTGTAACAAATTAATAAAACACAAAGCTGAAAAAACAAATATTAAATAAATATTCATGTTAAATTAAAAACTACACTATTAAACACATGACAATTCAAATTTGTTTAATTACTATTGCTATACAGTGAAACAATTAATAACAAATTTCTACTAAAACAAGTAAAGTTTTAATTATGTTCTTGGCTGCCGGTGCTATTACTGAACATGTTGACTGCAAAATATGTATTTAGCCATCTATCTCTATTTTTGTCCCACAAAAATAACATACTGTATACAAACGTGTATAACATGAGCCAGATAGAGGAAGAGAGTGAGTGCATGAGTTAAGAAAGAAATCGTTCTGCCCGACTCGGAGGAAGGACATGTTAATCACATATTAATGCAAATGCATAAATAAATGATGAATGTGCAAGCAGAGTGTTTCAATCTTTTTGCTCTGAACTTGCGTGGTGCATCAAACACCACAGTGCCGGACGAGTACAAATGTACCAGACGTCAAACGTACAATTCAACATTCACTGAATAAAACAGACCAGTCAATTTTATGTTGAATACATATTTTCATACATATTTTAACAATCGATTAAGAATTTTCATAGCAAGGCATTGGACAAAAAAACTGTGTTTTTAAATTAAAAAGACATATTCTCTTTTATTCATATATACGGTATCCATACATTTTCTGTAAGCATGTTCAAACCATTCCAACTGTTTTAAGCTTAAAATCTCTGATTTCTGTTTCATGAACATTTGATAAATTTAATCATAATGTTTTGAAGAGACAACGTTCACACAAGCAGTTATTGATATTTGATTTATCCTGCCACTATTCTGCCGGACATTCGTTGGTGTTTATGGGGCCGAATACACTCGTCACCTCTTCAAATGACACAGGAACATGGTTGAGCCGTACATTTCGTAGGCATCCCACGTAAGACATCTGCTCCTCCACTCCTTTGCGGCTGTTCTCTGCAGTAACAATGACAAAGGTGAACTCGAAGTTGAAACATTTGTGATTGTAATGAAGAAAAATGGACACACATACTACGTGTGAGTAATTTTGAGGAAGACTTTACCAGAAATTCCACCGATGTAGATCGTTTCTCTGGTTGAAGGCCAGGGTACAGTCGGCCCTTTGACTCGTGAGTTCACCTCACCCACTCTCAGCTTGATAGTTTTATGTCGTACGGACACTGAAAGTACAAACATCTTATAGAAATCTCATAACGTAAAATACAACGTAAGTTTGTACTAGGGCTGTCAAACGATTAATCACGATTAATCGCATCCAGAATAAAAGCTTGTATAATATGTGTCCGTGTATTGTGCATATTAATTTTGTATTTATAAATACAAAAACATACACATAAATGTATATATATATATATTTAATACAATTTTGAGATGTATTATTTATATGTACCAATAACTAAAATTACATATAAACGTTTATTAATTTTTATATTTTTCTTAAATATATGCATGTATGTGTATGTGTGTATAAACACAACGTTAATATGCACAGTACACAGACATATATTATGTAAAAACAAACTTTTATTCTGGATGCGATTAATCGCGATTAATCGTTTGACAGCCCTACTTTTTACTTTTCAGAACTCAAAAGCAGCAATGCAGTACCTGTGACATAATGAAATCCAGCACAGAGTCGAGCTGGAGTAACTGTAGTCCCATAGTTACGCCTTCCATCATTCACTTTCACCATCACCTAAAAAAACACAAACCACCTCCTCTTTTAAATTCTGTTGTTCTCAGATCCTAAGAAAAATAATTCACAAACTAATTTGTTGGTTTACTTTTCCTCTCTTGAGAAACAGAGTAAGGGTGCGTCCATGTTGATCTCTCTTGTGGAAGAGAAGGCCAGTCTGGTTTCTGGGCCAAAACTCAAAGGCAAGGTTGAAGGTGGAACCAGAGAAAAGATACTTTTCTGTACACAAAATAATATATTTTACAATGCACACAAACACATATATATAAAATGAGCTTTGTATAAATGAAAGGTCAAACCTAAGACCACATGTGCACCGTCTCCAGCAAAAAATGCCCCCTTAGCTGTCACCCCTTTAACACAGGGTGCGGCACCATGATTGACAGTTGGTTCAGAAAGGAGAACTTTCGAAAACCTGAAGTCACGAATACATCCGATCACGCTCTTCTGAGGATGAGCTTTTCCCTGATGAAAGAAATTTGACAACTTTCTAGTTGTTTACAGTTAATACAATTACAGGTGTACATTAATTTGAGATTTTTAATATAGAGCATTTTTTATCCACATCACTTTTAAATTGTGCTGTAATAAGAAAATGATACATGCGTACGTGTGTTTTGTGGAGGGTCTTAATTTTTCCTTGTCCCACATAGACAGGAGACTGAAGATCATGGATGGACCCTTTTAAGAGCCGCCCATCAGGTGTTGGGATGCCATCCACGGCTAGATAAAAGCTTTTTCGTTTCAAACCAAACTTGATCTGTACACACAAAATTTCAAACGCTTGACCTAAAAGTTCAGAGTTTCCGGTTACAGATACACACCACTTTTGGTACTACATTTTAAATACGTACATTGTGCCAATC
This sequence comes from Triplophysa rosa, assembly GCF_024868665.1. Taxonomy (NCBI): domain Eukaryota; kingdom Metazoa; phylum Chordata; class Actinopteri; order Cypriniformes; family Nemacheilidae; genus Triplophysa; species Triplophysa rosa. The sequence goes on from NC_079914.1 coordinate 10,700,176, forward strand.
GCCATTATGGATCTTGTGTGAGGAGATTATTTTGTCTCCCCCAACAGAAAGTTTGACTTTTCCATCGGTCAGATACAAGATGACAACTGGTACACCCTGTTTCCCCGTGATATGGAATAAAAGTCCATCAGATGATTTGGTGCGGACATCCAGAGAGAACTGGGGCCTGAAGGACAAAGAAAAGGTTTCATGGATTAAAGAAATGCTGTAGAATCAAAGCCATTGTAAACTTGTATAATCAAGGATTCAAGAATTACCTGTCATTGAGTTTCTCTAAATCTATTTTAAACTGCAGCTGGCTGTTGTAACCAATGTGGTAGGCGTGTTTTATAGATCTTGGGTTCCTGCAGCTTTGTTTAGATAATCCCTATTAAAATCAACAAGTGTGTTATTAATACATAAAACGTGTGTATGTCCAGTTTAAATCAAACCCAAAATATAATTAATAAAAATATAAATATCAAATATGAAATTACGCATGCATAAATAAATAAATTGCGAGAAAGTGCCACCCGGAAAATCCTTATATGGTTAGTACGCTCGCTTTGCACAGTACGCAAAGAGTTTTCGCAAACAAACAGGACAGCATAGTATTAAAGTCCCAGTGAAATTTAAAATGACAATACCTATTTTTTCATGAAATATTGCAGTGTTTATTGTAAATAGTTTATCAATGTGGGTCATTCTCTTTTTAAAATTAATGTGCCCTCATAATCTTTAGTTAAAATCTGAAAATGCACTTCCTTCCTGTAATGACTATCCATCTTAAATGACGTACGTTGGATGGCTTGGGCGGAGCATCCGTTATCTCCTCCCCTTTAACTGTCAGTCTGCTGCCATTTCCATTTCAAAATGTAACAGCTGTTTTTATACATCCAATCAAATCGCAGAGAAAGACGAAAGCCACGCCCACTATTTTTCTCAATACAAATTCCATTTCACTTGGAAATGCGTCAAAATACAGAAGTAAAATGATCGCAACTTTCGGTTCACGGGGACTTTAAAATGATCGAAATATAGCCACATTTGCATAACGCGGTGGTTTCAAATAACTGAATGACTTTGATACTTCAACGAAGTTATGAATAGTGAAATGTTTAGTTCAAGGCACAGAGACTGGCACGCTCGTGGCTGTGTTTGAACTACTAGCGCGTATACATGTATGTTTGTTTTGTAATCTTGACTTTAAATAGACTTCTTGAAGATGTTCAAAGCACGAATCATATGAACTATTCATATTTTTCATCATTGCATTTTCAGGAACGATAAAAGCCATGCGAGTTGGAGCAACACGAGGCAAGTAAAACATAGATGGAAACACATTACAAAATGATAACTTAAACATTGCTTGTGCAAAGCAACACGTGTTTGTGTTATTTTGCCATTTTCATTATTAAAACAGATAGTGATGACCTCTCTTAATTACGTAATTTCTTCCGGTGTAAAGGTAACGTTAAAGGTTGATCACTTACATTATTATTATTAAATTCCCGGTTTATGCCCGATGTAATTTGGGCATGTCTTGCGCTCTTCTTAGTGAAGTTCATTAGGGGTCCCTCGGTTTTACAGGACCCTACAGATACGTTTCCTTCCTGAACGAAAGCGCTGAAGTCCGCTGGAATGTAGTCGCTCTGTCGACTAAACCACAGGGCCGTATTCATTATATACTGCATCATAACGTCATTAAATTAGAAATGTGCACTATAATGCAAACGCATGAAGCAATGAGTGTAAATGTAACAACTTGAAACCTCCGTATGTAAAAGTTCCTCAAACAACCATCCAAGGAGCCCAAAATAACATCGTCTTTGTCGAATAAAATTGGTGCAAAGGGTCTCAGTGTATCTCCCATGTTTGTGTTATCAACATGAAACTGCATCCTGAGAACAAAATGCTCAACGTGAGTTTTTAAAAACGGTCCCATCACATAGATTTCAACTCAGACATTTTCTTACCCTGAGCTGTTTTTGTAGGCTGTCACATAGTGCCATTTTCCAATTTCATATTTGTTTTTGGATCTTAAGATGTTGTTACTGTGAGTCATTTCGACAAATCCATTGGCTAAAGAGAGGATAAATTGATTGTTCTGCAGAAAAAAAAACATTTATTTTTAATAAAACATCTATATTATATATGTGTTATTGTATATCAGGTAGTAGGAGCAACTAACCATTCTACCATTGTATATCAACTGACCGAACTCCTTCAATGTCTTAAATCCAAATGAAATCATTGTTTCCGAGTCTTTGTCTTTAACAGTATGTGGAGCAGTCAGATTACCTCCTAAATTAAAAGTGGCTTCTCTGATACCCTAAAAACAACCAAACCGGAACAGACAGAATTAATAAAAAAAGATAGTGTCTATGCATTAAATGTTCTATCAAATAATCAAAATTTCCTTACCAGTAAAGGATCTGAACAACCTGGGACAATTCCGACTTCCTCTGTAAAACTAGTGCTGATATCTACCTGGACATTATTGACACATCCTTTTAATGACGGAAGAACAATATTATATCTGGGAGGAGAAAAGTCTAGATTAGCATTTAAATCATGGACTTTTATTAATTGTTTTTTACTCTGCATTTTTCTGCTCTCATTATAATACAAATCTAAAAGTGCTTAAGTAAAACCGAAAAAATAAAATACTTTTGTCGGACTGCAGTCGGCACCCCCCCGATGTAGGCCTCGCTGAAGAGACCCTTGACATTTCCGAGATAAATGACAATCATGGAATCTGTGATCTGTATTGATGTGTTTTGCACATTCAGAATCATCCTGATCAGGTTGGTCTGAAGTGGGGAAATAATTTGTTTTCAATGGCCACTGAATCAAAACAACTTGCATGAAGTTATTATAAAACAACTCTTAATTTGGGCTAAGGTCAAAAACTTACTCGGGGAAATACTTTAACTTGGGTCTTTTCATAAATGATTTTGTCATTGCCTCCACCCTTCAAAACAACATAGCCTCCTTCCACTGCCACAATGTAGGAAGCGTTCTGTAAAAAAATATTTTTTCATATTAAAAAATTAAAATTTTTAGTTAATACGAGTTAATTCAACTTAAAAATATTAGTTAACCCAATGAATTTGAGGCAAATTCGTTGTGTTGACTAATATTTTTAAGTTCAATTAACTCAAAAGGTTTTTTTTACAGTGAAAACGTAGTTTAGCATTGAAAAAAATGTACATTTGTAGAAAATGTATTATTATTATATTATCATTATTGTATTGCTTTATTATTTTTATAAACCAAAAGACTAAAAGAGTTGACTGAATATTAAAATTAAATTCTTAAACTTATATTCAGCTGTTTACCTTGTTTTCCATGTAAAAAAGTATGGCATCCATCTGATGACTCAGAACAACGAAATTTATGACTGTGTTTCTGCTATATACGTTAACTTTTCCATAACCGGTACCGTCAAAATAATACCCCAGTTCCTGAACATTTCCCCTGCGAAGCAAAAAATAGAAAAAATGTCATATTTAGCCACAAATGTATAGTCTTCACTTCTGAGACAATTTTCTGATAAAATAAACTTTAGTACCGTAGACATTTGTCATTGTTTGTGATATTGACAGCATGTTGAAAGTTGTATAAACCCAGGATGCGATCATTTAATGTTGAAAACTCGATACAGCCCTTGTATCCGGGGTACCGGAGTTCTTCTGGCGGCTGGTACACCAAATTCAGAATACCAGAAAAGGAAAAACAGGTGCTATTAGTCTCAAAGGGATACTGTAGCGCACCCAAAAAATTGAAATAAGTCATAGATAATTAAACTATGTCAAAAAGATCAAATAAAAAACTGCCTGAAAAACAACCAAATGTGTGTTTTTACCGTAAAATTACCCGGGTATCCACCCACGTATAAAACGACATCACCGGGATCAAGAGTAAGTAATCCAACAGTGGTTTTAGCCTGATTTGTCATGGGAGGTAGTTGTAAAGGTTCAGATGAAGTGAAGGTCTTTGTGAATATAACCTGTGCATCTTGATAAACTCTGATTTGCGAACAAAGACAAACAAATTGATGTGTAATTTATTGTAATACTGTAATCAGAATGTAGAAGACTGGGTGAAAGCTACAAAAATACCTGCGAAAATCCACCCTATCCATGAAGGCTTTTTCGTTGCTTGACTGTGTGATTTCACTGGTCTTGATCTCATGCACGATCCCACCCAGTTTATAGACACAAAACAGCACACCGTCCCTCACAACAAGGCCAATGTAATCCTCAAATGTCTATTGGTCAACAAGATAAATGTGTAAGAACTTGATCCCATTTCAAAATCTCCTCAACATTTGATCTTTCGATAATCTCATTAGAAAAGCAACAAGAGTCCTCACGTGCTTATTTCCAAGGTAAAGAACGAAGAAGTTGTCGCCTTCGTCCGTCTGTCTGCGCCTTCGTTTTCCGTCACCCCGAGGTACCGGCCGGTGCAGCGTAAGATTGAGAGCCGTGAAGGCTCGCAGGTCTTCGATGTCTTCAGGAGGTCGAAGTTCAATGTAAGATTTCCCAGAGAAAAAGATTGGTCCTCTGACCTACAAACACAGAGATGACAAATAATAGAATATAACAGGGTTGAAGAAACATCTCCTGTTATCCTAAGATCACTCACTCTGTTGGCCATGTCTCGGGTCTTCTCGATCAGATCTTTGATTCTTTGGAGGTTGCTGGACATGTTGGCTGGAATCGACACATGTTCGCTTTGATTCTCCACTTCTTGGAGTTTATCAATGAGTGAAGGGAAAGACTGATCCAGTTCTGTCACTGAAACAAAATATATCCATAAGAGTGATGTTTCTTAGGATTATGAAATTCAATCAATTAATGTTAAACATTTAGAGATTCCAATATTTAAGAATTAAGCATAGGAATGTTCGTTTTAGCTTTAGAGGTCCAACTCATCATCTACATAGAAGGAAATAAAGCCAAGCTTCATGAGGTCTGTTTAATTATGGATTCTCACGTGTTTTGTTGACATCACTAAGGATGTTGTTTAGGTTCGAGTCTTGGGTGGAAATTCTGGTTTTGTTGAGTTCTTCGCTAATGTTGTGTATTCGGGCTAATGCGTCGCTGACTGTGCCGTTGACATCAGAAGCCGCTTCTTTGGCTTCGCTGATAAGGGCACCAATATCATCTAAACAAAATAACAATTCAATGAGTTTTATAAGACAAGATACGATCCTTTTTTTGTGAGGTAATGTGAACTTGACTGTGCTAATGTTTCAAGCTAAGCTTTCATTGTAGCTGTCATTCCTTAACTCCCATTGGGTGATGGCATGGCGTCACTGCTCATTTGCATAAAGTTAGTTTCTGCCCTTTTTTAATTGAAATTTTTAGTACTTTAACAGACAATCTCCATTATTCAAGGGGACTGTTGGCTCAAAACAGTAATTCACATGAATCGACCAACAAAGAGATGATCTCACCCCGTTTGATGTTGCTCAGCTTCTGCAGCTCATCTCGCATGGCTTGCCGCAGCAGGTTCTGTTTATCTTCAGCCTGTTGGATCAAGTCTTTATGAGCTTCACATTTCTGAGCCACACCTGATGATGACAGTTTCATTATGTTGCAGTTTACACAGTACAGTATGTACACGACAGGATTTATGCTATTGTAGGTCTCTTGATAATGGGTTTTATTTATTTGACGTTATCTCTCTGGAATTTGGATGCAACCTTGTAGCTGTATCTGTGCATCTTTGGCATCGTCTAGCAGAGAGTTTGCAAGATCCTTTAATTCACCGGCTTTCTTTTGTAGATCTTGTCCTTGTACCTCCTGGAGGTTAACAGATGAACGTTGATTTATAAAATAGATATTGTTATGTATTTGTTTGTATATAATTGATTATAAGTAGAGTGTAGCCAATCACAAAGCATGCTGGGTACCTTGAGCGCCTTGTCTGCTGACTCTTTAGCCCGATTGGCTGCAGCCTCCGCCACCCTTATGGCATCAATGACATCAGTAAATACATTGATGGCTTCGATTGCATTCTGAACAGCGGATGAGTTGGTGACGTTCAGTATGGCCCTAAAAACAATAGCGGAAATTATTAGCAGGAAGTTTCTCTGCCTTGGTTAAAATGGACAAAATCATTTGAATCATTTAAAGCTGCTGTGTGTGATATTTAGTAGGATCTATTGACAGAAATGCAAAATAATATACATAACTATATCTTCAGAGGTGTATGAAGACCTTATATAACGAAGCTTTATGTTTTTATTACTTTAGAATGAGCTATTTCTATCTACGTAGATACACCGCGGGTCCCTAGATGGAATTTGTCACGTTGTTTCTATAGTAGCCCTAAATGGACAAACTGCTCTACAGAGCGCGTTTCGTAAATATCTCCTTCATCAAAGAAACAAAAACTTGACGACATCTTTGTCCTGTGTCAGCCACCGTAGTGCTTTGAAAGGGAGGGGGGAGCGGTGGCGTGAGCTGTCGGTTGCAATTCGCAACCTCACCGCTAGATGCCACTAAAATCTCCACATTGCTTCTTTAATGGGCAAAACATACATTTTGGAATCATTTGCAATGATGAAGCATGCACAATAAGACCAGGAACGCGTATGAATAAAGTAATTTATTCATGTTGACTGCGTTCACGATATGCACATAGCTTACGATCAGACATAGACTCTTACGTACATGTGGAAGTCCATAGCCAGATTCATGAGATCTTCAGCGTGCTCCTCGGCCCGTCTGACGATCGCCGCCTTGGATGTGGCTTGAGAGAGTAGGTCAAGTTTTCTGTTCAGATGTTCTTTTGCGCCGTCGACCTGAGCTGCAAGTTGTGACATTTCCTGACAGAGCGCGAAAAGTAAGAATCCATACATGTGATTTTTTCCTAAAATAATTGGATTTAGCAAAACTTGTCACCGTTGTTAAGTCCTCCATCATGTTTTGAAGATCCGAGATATCGTTCAGTGTCCTTCTGGTCATGTTCACGTTAGCAATGACGTTTTTTCGCTCTTTCTCCAGTACATTTAAATGTTTCTGATGAACAAACATTGGATGATAATGTAAGATCAACACACAGTATGTAAAAATATGCTTAATTTTTCGAATTACTTTGAAATTACCAAAATATTTTCGAGTTGAGCCTCGTTGTCTTTGTTCACATCATTAGCCTTCATCACATCAAGATCTGCATCTATGAGAGCCTCTTGTAAGTCTCTAATACCAGTGGCCAGATCCATTAGATTCTGTCCAATACGGTCAGCCGAGATCAAGGAGCCATTTAGAGGAACCATAAAGTTCTTCATGATGAAGTCAACGACTACACAAGATAAAAGCATTACGTTTAGCTAGCATTCAAGAAATCTTGATAGAGACATATTAGTGACTTAAATATGTTGAATTTTCAAACTTTGTGACTTACGTGATTTTGCTTTTTCGAGTTCTTCCTTAGCCAGCTCCCTTTGAACCTTGCAGTTCTGTCTTCTCATCTCCTCCAGCATCCGTCTGGCTTCTTTTAACATCCTCCTAGCCTCCTCTGTGTTGCCACCTGTTTGGTTTGAGTGCTTCTGCTCTTCCAAAAATTCTATATGGGTACAAGAGGAGGTGACCTTGTGGGTCAATGGCACTTGAACTCAATGATGTTTTGATTGCTAAATGAAATCGTCAGTGAGTTAAGATAACATTTGAGGAAGCCAACTGGATCGAGATGTTTTACCTAGGATTTTTCGTAAGAGGTTCACACTGTCAGAACGCAGGTTGTTACCCTGTTGATAGGTTTTGTCAAGAGTCTTCAGCAGTTGAACTGCAGAACATGAAGCCTGAATCGCCTGTACAGGACAAACAGACTTTCAGACTTTTCACCACAGTTAAAGTGATAGGAGTTTTTGTCATCATTTCAAACCTGTATGGCTTTCTTTCTTCACAGAAGATATTTTGAAGAATGTTGGTAACAGAAAACCATTGGTCCCATTGACTTGCATTGGTTTTGTGTCCGTACAATAGAAGTGAACGGGCACCAACGGTTTTTGGTTACCAACATTCTTCAAAATATCTCCTTTTGTGTTTTGCAGAAGAAAATCAGTCATACACGTTAAAAAAGAGGGTGTGTAAATGAAGACAGAATTTTCATTTTGGGGTGAACTATCCCTTTAAGATAAACCCTAATAAAAAGTAAACACCACCTTGTCATCGAGAGCGTTAAGATCATCTTTGACATTTTCGACATCAGTTTCAAATTCTTCCATCTTCAGTTTCAACGTGTAGACAGATTCTGTATATTTACCCACCAAAACCTAAAAAAACAGTATTTTTTCAAGTAAACAATGTGTCCTGTAGAGTAAACAAAGTCAGGTAGAGTGCAAAATCTGTTGATGTCGTAGATGTTTTTAGAGACCGTTGTCCCAGAAGTGGCATCTTCAAGTTTTTGCAGTGCGGCGATTAAAGCCGCATTCAGACGAACCGGCTCCAGTTGATTCTTCAATGAGAGAAACTCAGTGTCCATTGCCTCCAAATCATCCATTAATTTAACAACACAGTCATCACACTCTACAAGGTAAAAATCTAGAGTTAGATTGTTATAGTTTAAGTCTAACCCGGTCTATCATGTATTATGACTGTTTAGTGTAAAATGATGTTTAGATAAGTGTGAAATAGAACCTAAGCATATGTCAGTGTCTGGGTCATCAGCTTCATAACAATCTGTGGAAGAAGACACATTATATATGTAATGATGTGCACTATACAACCGCCAAAAAAATCAAGAGACCATTCAGTTTTTCTGAATTATGGTTTCATTCTTTAAACTACTAACAATAGTTCTCAAACATTTCAAACAAAAATATTGTTTCTATTATTTGCAGAAAATGAAAACTGGAGAAACAGGTGAAAATGCTTTGTATTATTACAGACCTCAAATACGGCAAAGAAAACAAGTTCATGTTCACTTTTAAGCGATACAACAGTAATATTTCTAAATGTATCTTTTTTATGAGATAACCTGGATTTTTATCACAGTTTTCATGTGTCTTGTCATGCTGTCAGTCTTTCACACTGCTGTTGGGTGACTTTATCTCTGAGGTTTGATTTTGTTGAAATTCAACAGACACTGCACTGAATGACCATAATACATCCATTTGGAATGGTCTCTTATCTTTTTCCGCAGCTGTATATAAAGTGATGTCCGAGTGGACATATGTGCATTCGCTTTAAAGGGCTCTATCAGGTTCAATTACAGCATCAAAATATGAGATGTATGGCACAAAATGTACACTTTTAAGGTTTATTGGACAAAAAACATGCATTTACGACAATTGTATCAGCGTGTATGATAATACAGTATGAGAGTTTGCTTACCACCTGTTAGCGGGTCACATACGTGAGCATGGTCACAGTTACATGGTTGACAGCTTCCTCTCTCTGCTAAAGGGTTGCCATAGTATCCGACCGCACACCTAAAACATTCACATGTAAAATGCTATAAAATATTATAGAATTGACTGGAAAAAATTTTATATTGTTTCATCTCCAACAACCATTTTGGTAAAACATTTTGGTAAGACTTTTGCACAATGCTGTACTTGAAAATCACACACACCTTTCACATCGAGTCCCAGAGTAACCAGGTTTACACAGACATTCAAACTCATCTCCAGCCCTCAGACATCCGATAGCAAAACTGAACATCATATTTTGTTAATAAATAAATCAGTAATCATTCTGTATTCAGAGGAGTATTCAGTGTCATTCACATGACATAAGACGACATCACACCTGTTAGATGGCTCTGTGAAGGGGCACGGACACATACTACAGGTTCTCAAAGCAGCGTTGCCATAGTAACCTTCCATACAGCATCCACAGTGGTCACCTGCTGTATTGAACTGGCAGTTCTGCATGACACGTTATGCAGGTAGACATATTTATAAATGCATAAAAAACTTATTTTTGTTTTAAACCAATATTTTTGACCATTTAAATAAAGTTGTTTACTACTGAAGATTAGAAGCTGCTTTGAAACAATGCAACATTGTAAAGATCACTATATATGCTAAGTAAACTTGAATATTCAGTTTCTTATCAAATTTTGGTTGTATTAGTTTTATTTAGCTCTATATTTTTGAGTGTATTTCATAGATGTTGGATGCCTATAGCATGATTCATGTCATTAGGAATGGAGTAATATTTAATCATTTATTATATTTAAATGAATTTATACAAATGCAAGACCTTTAAAATGAAGCTTTAAAAAGAACCTCGTACCAGACACTTTCCTGTATGCGGGTCACATTCACCAGACAGACCGTTGCAGTTGCACGGCACACACAGTCCCTTATGCGCTCCTCTCCATTCTCTATAGTGACCACGGTCACAGTCCTATAAAAATACAGTTGCATATATAATCAGCATATGGACATGTATATACATCTTGGAATGCCGTACAAACATATATAGGCATAATAACTCTTCAAAGAAAATCACATCATATACACTGAATGATCTGAATATATGAGGGACAAAGACGTTAAGATGTCCCCATCAAACAAAGTTTACAAAAGCTTTTTTTATGTCCATAGAAAGAAAAATTACAAATAATTAGCATTTGGGGTGAAAGTAATTAGTCTTTTAATATGTCATAAATAGATTTTTGTTGTAAATATGCCGGACAAGATTGTTACACTGAATGACATTTTAATGGGAGTTTTCTGTAAATCAGGGGAAAATGTATGATATTTATTTTTTGCTCAGAAAAACAAAAATGCAATTAAATTAAACAGAAACCTTTTTCATTTTTTTGGAACAACAACCATTTAAAGCAGTATTACACTTATTGTTTTTATGCTCAACCCCTTTTTCGTCTTTGACCCATGAACGTTTTCAGATGAGATGATGATATATTATTTATATCTTATATACTGTTTCAGGCAACAGTAATAGTGAAACTGAAGAAAAGAAAGTTCTCTCAGAAAAGAAGTTTGTGAGTTAGAATTGAGGTGTATGGATGACTGTGTGGTTTGTATGGCTTTAATTGACAATGTATTCAAATCAAAGCTACCGTAGGAATCTGAACTTTAACCCTAAGCATTACTTTACAACTTTTCAACACTCCGGTTATTATGTTGTTACCGAACCTTTGGTGAATAACGCATAACTTGTTAATAAAAGCAAAATGCACATATAGAATATATTGAATACATGTGCAATAGTGCGTGCATGCACATTGCACAGTTGAATGAGTTTATTTTGGCTCTTTGCCAGCGCATACACATTTTTTAAATCTTTTATCTAACATACCTAAAGCAAAACATGTTTTGACCTGTCTCAGGTCTGCTGTACCCTAAAAACGTAAGTTTAAGTTTACATGAATGCTTCTGATCAGATTTACTTTTGATTAGACGAAACGTAAATAAGCCCGAAACTACTTGACCCATTTACCCAAGACGCATTCTTGCAGTTATTAATTGTTAATCTAAGAACGGATGCAAGAGATTTGACATTTGTTTCTTGTGTTTTCAGTCCCGAGGCATTGCGTTGCATTTTTCTATATAACATAATACTTTTATCTACAGAAACATCTTACCTTATTGTGCATAGATTCGCAGTACTTTTTAAAAAGGTGATGCCTTGCTTCTTCAGCATTGTTCTTTACTTGTCCATTATTATCCCACCAGGGCTTGTGTGGAGACCCCGAATCATCCGAAGAGACCCAGAAATCCACAGTTATAAGCACCAGCACTCCCGTCCACACCACCCAATAGCGATTCATCATCCTTTACAAACAATGAGTGCTGATTCCCTGATCCGGTACCAAAATCTTAATCAGCATTCAAGACGTTCCCAAGAATAAAATCTCAGCCATCTAGAAATGTGCATGTCATCGAGCTGAATGAAAAGATAATAGGTAGACTGTCACACTTCTCAAGTGTGGCCTTCGTTCTTTGCGGTCAAAAGAATGTTCTAGTTTTCTTCCTGTTTAGGTGTGTGTACAGAGGAGAGGCAGGGCAGAGATTTTTCTCCATATGCTGGCACCACCAATAGGAAAGTCGAGGAATATCTGTGACCTCGGGGAGCTTCATCAATCATTAACCTATGGCGTGTCCCAGCCCTTCTTGAACTCGTTCTAGGTAGAGATCTTGACTCCTGATATACCTCACACAAAAGAAATGCTGTAGTACACTTTAGTTTTTACTAGTATACTGTAGTATTTATATTATAGTCATTTCTACACATATCTAATGTAACTATAATAAATTGATAAATTGTAGCAAAGACGGTAATTTCAATATTTACTATGGTAAGGTTCAAAAACACTATAGCATCTAGGAATTTTACTACAGTTTACTATAGTAAATAATACTAAAGTATGCTGCAGTATTTTTTCATTCACAATGCTTCGTATGTTCAGTTCAAGTCATCGTGGAACTAATCCATTACAATCAAAATATAACTGTGTAATTATTATTATTTAATGAGTACATTATTTATTTTTTTAATATACTTAATTTTGCATACTTATCACACGTTTATTAGTATTTTATGAAAAAAAAATTGTAAGTATTTTAAACGTAAGCAAGTACTACGTTTTTAATGTAAATACTGTAAATATTACTTTCCATCTCTGAATAGAATGCATATTATTATTTTAATGTATAATTTGACTATTTTAATATAATATAATTAGGGCTGTCAAACGATTAATCGCATCCAGAATAAAAGTTTGTGTTTACATAATATATGTCTGTGTACTGTGCATATTAATTTTGTATTTATAAATACAAACACATACACATGAATACATATTTAGGAAATATTTACATGTATTTATTTATATTTACCAATAATTGAAATTATATATAAATGTTTATTAATTTTTAGATTTTTATTAAATATATGCATGTATGTGTATGTGTTAATAAATTATTATGCACAGTACACAGATATATATTATGTAAACACAAACTCTTATTCTGGATGCGATTAATCGCGATTAATCGTTTGACAGCCCTAAATATAATGTATTGTATATGTATTTATTGATTACTATTGACAACAATTTTTGTGCCCTTCATGCTTTTCTTTACATATTATGCATAGTCAATTTATCAAAATTTGATTGTTAGAATCTTCACATTTGTACATCTTTTGGCTTTTAAAAACTTTTCAGCACATTTATCATGTATGAATGGCACTAAACGGATACAGTTTCCACAACAATGCAGCACCAGACCGGTTGTTGACAGTGCAGGCCTTAGAACAAGACACAACATTTAACCACATGCCCTTGTCTCCAATAAAAGCCTATTGTGGGAACTAAAGTACTACACCTGGGAATGTGGCGTAAAACACACACGCTTAGAGTTTACAGAAGGGGAGAGGCTTTGTTAAGCGTGATAAGACTGCAAACACAGTATTTCCACAATAATGGTGCTTGTCTTAGTGCACAATATTAGCGCTTGTCTTATTTTATCACCAGAATTATGAGTTAATTGATTTCGGGTTCAGATGTAATATTTCATTAGCGTTTATTGAATATCATCTCACACAATAGGATAGAGAGCATAGTTAGCAATGCCACAGCTGTTTTTGCCATCCCGGAGCATGCGCATATATCCGCCTTCTCCCCATCCTGTTCCCCAGCTGAAAGGAAAAGACAAGGTCAGATATCTGTACTTTGGTAAGATAAGTCTAATAAAACAGTATGCAGGTGCTCCCACCTGTTTTTGATTATCCAGTAATCTCTACCCCCCTCTGAACCATAACCAACCAGAAGAACGGCATGGTTGAGGTTGTTAGGGTTACAGCTGCTCTCCTTGTATATCCCTGTTGTAAAAATAGGATAAATAAAAATAAAATCATTTTACTTTTTGTTTGTGTTTTTTAAAGAAGCTAGATATTACCTGAGCTGTAGAATAGGAAGCTTGTGTGGTCAGCATCTATGGCAACAGTGATTGGTCCAACTGTTGCCACGGCGTCAGCCAGCGCCTGCTCGTCTCCAGTTGGGACAAACCTGTAGTCACTAATTTTGGCGACAACCAAACTGCTGTCATAGAAGCAGGGCTGGGTGTCCTGAGAAATGTATTGAAAGTATATAAACATATTTATTTTTCCAGATTTAATAAAAACAAATATCATAAAATAACATTAATATGCTACTATAATATAATAATCAATAAATATGAAAAATATAAGCATGGTCACAATCACTCACCACTGATGTGTAGGGGTAAGTGTCCGAACTCTGCAACCCTCTTTTAACCACATAATCGTACGCGTTTGCCATCCAGGCTCCGTTGCAGCCATACGTGCCGTAAGATTTGGAACAATCCAGCAGATCCTGTTCGCTCAGAGACACTAACTGACCCGTTCTCTTGAACACTTGTGCTTCGACGGCACCAGTAGTGCTGAAGGCCCAGCATGACCCACAGTATCCCTGAATAAAGATAACATTTAGTTCACGTCTTACAACCTGCATATTCAACATTTCACTTCTGCAGTGTCGGCCGTTATTAGTACTTAAAGGCATAAACGTTAAGGTCATGGGTTCGATGTCCAGGGAATGCATATACTCCAAGTACCTCTCTGTACGTTTGGGATAGAACTACAGTATTATTATTGAGAAACCCACCTGGTCTTTAACTTCTGTTACGTATCCCAGCGCTCTGTAGTCGACATTGGTCGATCGCAGTCTACTGGCATTGGAACGGAGCGTCCGAGCAGATGCAACCTTTCCTTTCCTGTTCACAGGCCCATTTATAGGGGCACCCAGTAAACTTTTATACTCCACCTGGGTCTGTAGAATTAAAAAAATGGAGTCAGATAAAAAACGCATTCGTATTACTGTATATTATGTAGCACATATAAATTAAAAAAATGCATCTAAATTGACTATTCAATATAAAGTAAAAAAAGTTAGATTCAAAGCTTATGTCACACAAACTAAAGTCGTTTTTTTATTAGGTCAGGCAAACATCTTTTACCAGTTTTTAAAGAAATTGATCTACATATTGTACAATACCAACCTTTACATTTATGATGTAGTCTATAGTGTATCTTATGTTTTACTTACAAGGTCCCCATATTTGTTCATCGCCATGCTAAACAATGAGAGTCCGAAGCGAAAATCTTCATTGTTTTTCTCAATCGTTCTCATGTTGGTCTCCCAGATGCCTCTTCTCTGAACATCATCACTCTACAGTACCCAAAAAAGGGAACCTTGATGTGTTACTTTACATATATAATATATGTAGCTTTTTGAAAATTGCTTATAATTTACTTTTTCATCGTATGACACTTCGTTGTGTTTTTTCCAGAGCATCCACTCCGACACGACCTCTTCTTCTGAATCTGATGCCACCTTCAGAGGTTCCCACATGAGGAGCACGAAGATCGCTGCCCTGCCAAACAGCGCCACCCGGTGTGCCTTACACATATTTCTGGACATAGGTAAAAAAAGTTATGGCTTTCAGTGACCAGAACATTTTTTTGTTTTATCTTTTGTATTGAATATAAAAAGGTCAAACATTCAGAAAAGTTGTTTTTGCAAAGTTGGACTTTAAAAACATGATAGCATGATAACATCTTAGCAGTGTAACAGAACTTGCAAAATAATAGCATTTAAATTAATAGCATTGTTTAGAATAATTACACAAACTTTTTGTCTAAACTTACCAAACTAAAGTCTCTCAGAAAGTGGATGGCTGGTTGTTTCGGGTAATGTGCATTGTGAACTGCAACATGTCTTTTGCATTATATACACCATCACATGGAAGGTGTGTCCACACCTGCTTTACTATGTCATCCTGAGAGAGGAAAGCCATAATCAATTTTAATAACCATCAATAGTTCACTTCCCAAATGTCTTCTTTTGTTATTGAACAATCCTGACTGAGCCAGAATCAGATTTTAGCATTACTGTTAGTACCAGTGTTAATGTTTGGTTTATTAGGACTGAGTTACAGGGGTCTTCTCTAGTTAATCTGGTCATAGGTTTTGGGAAATTAGACATTTTTCTTTAATTTGAATGTTGTTCCAGATCCAACAAAAGACCAGAATCAAGAATGTCAATATTTCACACTAGAATGAGTCAGCAATGTTTTAATAATAGTCTGACGTTTGCATTTTAATATAATGAATGCACATCTAAAAACACTTTATCCGCAAAGTACAGTCCATTCACACCAAGGTCTTTATTATGGAGGTAATGTTAGTGGTGGACTACAGAGTCATGTTCTTTCATGTTCTCCATGTTTCTTTGTATTAGCACCTGAGGTCACAATGTCGTAGTTTACACCTGTTATTACATTTCATCATTTACACCTGTCATTTACAGTCTATGTACGTCATATTTAAGATGGGCTTCTCGAAGTACAATTGGCAAACAACCTACAAAATGCATTTCATTTTTTTACCGCCACATCATGTTATAACTTTACATATCTTTAAATATACTGATAGTCCTAAACAAATCAGTCCGCGTTGACTGCTTTACATGTTGTTCTATTTGAAGCCATCAAATTCTGAATAAGTTGAAAATGTCATATTTCCAAACTACCATTTATAATACATGAAATAAATGAAATGTTATTAAATCTAAACTAACACACACCTCAACACCTTATCATCGTTTCATATTTTTCTGTAGAGGGTCAGGAGTATTTTGTTAGAGAAATGATCAGCACAAAGTGAAGTTTAATTCATAGTATTTTTGTCATATTTAACCAACTTTCAACCTAAACTAAAACATCTTACACTTAGGGTTGCAAAATTTCGGGAATTTTCAATGCTGGAAACTTTCCATGGGAATAACGGGAATATATTGGAATTAAAGAGATAGTTCACACATCATTTACTCACCCTCGTGTATTTTCATACCTGTATAAATTACTTTGTTCTGATGAACACAGAGAAAGATATTTGGAAGAGTGTTAGTAATTTCTAGTTCTGGGACATCACTGACTAGTGAGAAAAATTAAATGGTAGTCAAAGGTGCTCCAGAACTGTTGGTTTTCTGAATTTTTTCAAAATATCTCATTTTGTTTTCAACAGAACAAAAAATATATATAAAACATATTTTTCTTACTATCGTAGTGGATGATGTCCCAGAACTGAAAATTGCTAACATTCTTCCAAATATATTCCTTTGTGTTCAACAGAACAAAGAAATGTATACAGGTTTGAAACAACCTGAGGGTGAGTCCCGGTGAGTTAATGATGACAGCATTTTCATTTTGGGGCGAACTATCCCTTTAACGGGAATACATGGGAATTAATGGTAAAAACTGGGATTTTACGAATTTGCTGGTATATATACGTATATATATATTCTATAGCAGGGAACTTAAATGTAGTTGAAAAAAATCTTGCAGGGTAATCTTGGTTAAAACAACCAGATTTTACACTGTAAAAAATACAACTTAAAAATGTTCTGCTAACAAAATTAATGAAGTATCTTGAACAAAGATGTTTTAGTAGAATGAGCCAATTTATTATTTTGTGTATACTGAACAAAATTAGACTGAAATTGTTGCTGACAAAGATTTTCTTTTGTTTACTGGACTTAGATATATTAGACATATTTTAAATACTTTATACTTAATTCACGTAGCCGTTTGAGTTGATGCTGTGCATTATGGCCAAAAGTGACATGAACAACAACATCAAGATATGGTTACTTACTCCTGAATGTCCTTGCCTGTTCTTCCGTGACTTGTATTCCTGCTTCAATTATTTTTTTATTTAGCTCTTCCGTGGATAAACTCGACTACGAACAATCAGCCGACATGTTTGTTCAGGTGCTTGTCAGGGGTGCGTTTCCCGAACAACGACATAACTCGCTGGTTAACCACCATAGTAAGATGCAGATATTAACCACCATAGTAAGATATTTAACTTTCCTCCTACGTAACTCCTCCTAGGGATTCCCCAGGGTCCTATGAAATATAGAAATGTTGTATCATAGCTTTTCTGCAATCAAACATCAGAAAAATAAGACCACGGACCTAAATTATTGATGTTCCAGCATTGTATATATAACAAAATATGTTTTGGTTTAATTACAATTCTAAGTTTAAGAATCTTAAGTTTTTATTCGGAAAAGCCGCAAACGAACAAACTAAACAACTCTTGATAACTTTATCAGAAGGTTAAAATGAATACATATATTATCAATATATGTATATCAGAATCTATTGCCACACGTGAACGTCAGCTCAGAGAAGGCCATTTTCAATGCTTCCAGTGGTAGAACAGACAAGAGGTCCAAGATATATTTTTTCCGGACCCTCTATTATGACCCCCCGTGATTTTTGTGTGAGAAAACGTCAAGGCAATATATCAGGAAGACAATCCATTGTCCAGTAGAGTTAAAAAACAGCTGTAAAAATGAAATGAATAAGCAAACTCATTTTAGAGTTGAATGCCTATATTGGCTATAGTAAGCATGTGGAAGTCTCAGAACTGGGTAACAAACAATGTAACTGACACTAAAATAAACAGAAATGCAGATCTTTTAAAAATTACATTGATCATAATCTGAAAAATGTTCCAACAAATACAAGGATAACCTACTTACGGCCAGGGGCGGTCTGGGAAGCAAAAACGGCCCTGGAGTTTTCGGCCCACATCGGCCCTCCACAATTTCTGTCGACGGGGGGATTTGTGTTAATAATGTCCGTCCCAAGCGTCCATTCCGGTCCCATACATTAGCGGCCCACCGAGAAAAGTTCCGATACTCCAGATGGCCGGTCCGCCCCTGGTACGGCCGTTCTGGACTTTGACAGAATGTCCTACTGGTCAGTCCGCCCCTGCTTACGGCACACAAAAATGCATTAATGCAGTCGTCATTTTTCAGTTGATAATCTTTTTTTTAATCAGCTGTTTTAGCTTTGTTTAAAGAGAAATCCTATTCACAAATCGTTTTAATAATCCCTCACTTCTTCAAATAAAGTCTTTAATTTACCTTTTACTACAACGTACTGAAGCTGTTAATGTGACGTTTAGCATCAACTGATGAAATGAAACATGAACAGATGTTTATCCTAAAATTATTTTGGAGAAAAATATATTGTTGACAAACGTGTGTGTGTGTGTGTGTGAGAGAGAGAGAGAGAGAGAGAGAGAGAGAGAGAGAGAGGGGAGGGGGTAGAATTCGCTGGTGATGCAAAACCTGCTGGTTCATCTGGCACGTATAGGCTCGGTGCCGTTAAACACTCGTTGCGATAGACAACACCGTGTATTCTTTCTTTCAGACCCTCGACCTGAAAGACAGAAAGCCGCATTGTGGATGAATGGGTGCTGCGGCCGCACGATGTGAAGGAGACAGGATGAAGCTCGACTGAATTTCCAAGGATGTCTTTCAAGGTAAACATCAACATGGATACTGACAACAGTCTGTTGCGATCTAAATTATACATCTAAAATAGGAATTGAGAGAATTTGCTTTGCATCTTCGCCATTTTAACAGTCATCATGTGCACTTGCGTGTCTTTTGATGTGTGTTCGACTTCGTGCGGCGCTGTGCAGGCAGATCGGCGTATAACTCCAAAGTATCGCGAGAGCGTGTTGAGAGCATACGAAACAGTCTGATCTCGTGGTATTTGGTGTCAGACGCAATTACGCATATCAGTATGTGCAGCAATGCATGAAGTCGAACATGTCTGACTAATGACCGTGTGTCCCCCTGCAAAATATCAACAGTGTGCCATCATTTATGCCGATTGCCGAAATACTGTTACGCTATAAATAAAACTTGATTTAACAAATAATATAAATATTATAAAATGATTGATGGCTTTTCCACTTAAGTTTAGTTGTTATTTTAATTTATTTGTGTTGCAAAGCAGATTTACAAAAATAGATTTGAGAACAAACATTAGAGAAATAAGGAAAAAAGAAATGATAATAGCCTATAAAGTACATAAATGCATGGTGTTTTCAAATAAATTATTAATCAAAAATAATTGTTAATTATTTATCTAACAAATTGAAGACTGCACATCTGTTAAAATAATTTTAATGTCGAAAACTCATAAAGTTGACTAATGTTCAACAGCATTACTATAGTTGTTTGACAATGTGAGTAGTAAATCTCTCTTCTGCATGTGCATATCTGATCTAAGAAAGCGTAACATACGGTTTGTGTTTGTCTGTTTCGTCTGCCCGTGTGTGTGTTTGTTTATATGTTGAACAGAAGGAGACGCCGCTTGCCAATGCCGTGTTTTGGGCAGCCAGGAACGGAAACCTGGCCTTGCTTCAGCTGTTGTTGAACAGCGGCCGAGTGGATGTCGACTGTAAAGATGGTGTATGTAAATCTCTTCTTCACACAAAACAATGCAGTCACGTTTAGTCCATCAGACTGATCATTGATGTGTTTTAACAGTACGGGACCACAGCTTTAATGGTGGCATCCTACGGTGGTCACCATGAGTGTGTCCGCGAGCTCATCATGCAAGGTGCAGACATTAACCGACAGAGAGAGGTACGGATGCTTTGTGTTTCTTGTCTACTTGTCTATGTCCATTGTGTTATAATCTAATCAGCGTGTCATTATTGTCAAATACTAAGTATAAAAAGTATAACCACCCTGAGAGGTTTATTATGTGTATGACCATCTGACTGTACATCATTCTGCTTTTCAATCTCATAAATAAATAAAAGGACATAAAATATTCATTTGAGTGGAAATAATTTTATTATGTGGAAAGAAGAGACCGCAGAGTGATACATGAGATAGGAAACCACCACGGCTATAGAGAAAAATGTTTGCTTGGAGAAATTACACGTTATATATTTGACCCCAGAATGCCACGATTGACCAATCAGAATCAAGTACAAGGAAGCAATATAATATACTGACATTGACGCTAGGATCATGTATGGCCATGCACCAAAGGTTATTTCTGTCTGACCTAAATATATAAATAGTGACAGGTTGTGTTATTTGGTACACCGCATTTGTGGCAATAGTACTCCTCAGATGTGTGTATAGATGTGTGGTGATGATGTACGTGTCATTGTCTCTCCAGACAGGTTCAACTGCCCTTTTCTTCGCTTCACAACAGGGCCATAATGAAATAGTCAAGCTTCTGTTTGAATTTGGAGCTTCGACGGAGTTTCGGACAAAGGTGCGGTGATCCATAGAAAAGAGAACTGGAAAAATAAATCCGATCTCTTTATGAACTCGAATTTGGTGTTTAAATATTCCCTTTTGTTTTTATGGCGCAGGATGGTGGCACTGCCCTCTCTGCTGCCTGTCAGAGCGGTCACACCAAAGTGGTCGACACTCTTCTGAAGAACGGCGCTAATGTCCACGACCAGCTAAACGTTAGTAGTGTTGCCAGTAAGAGACGTGTTTGTGCCAGCTCTTATCTAAGGTTACTTCATGAGCCAGACACATTCCTGAGAGAAAGATGACATCGAAATTGAAAGCAGAAGTGTGTCATTTTTGCATAAATTGTACCTGAATAATTGTTTTGTTGTTTTTCAGGATGGAGCGACAGCATTGTTTTTGGCCTCGCAGGAAGGTCATGTGACCGTCTTACGTCAGCTTTTGTCTTCTGGGGCTAGAGTCAATCAACCACGAGAGGTTTGAACTTGATTTATATTCATTTTTTTAATCACCTACTCTTGACTTTGCTTCCTCTTTCAATGCATTTGGGTTTTTGTAGTATTGTGATGAGTGTCCTATGTTGCAGTCACTGCACAAACGAAAATAACAGATCCTCTGTTTCTGGGTCAGGATGGTACAGCACCTCTCTGGATGGCAGCCCAGATGGGACATGACGAAGTGGTTAAAGTCCTGCTTTTACGTGGTGCAGACCGTGACGCCGATGGGAAGGTGCGTGTAGAAGTTATTGATCACATTACTTCCATTAGCAGCCTGTTAAAATTGCATTAAGTGTTGAGCAGCTGGTGTTGTTTTTTATGTCCTGTCCGAGTCTCTCATATCTGTGTTGGGTTGTGTTTCTGACTGAAGGATGGCTCCACGGCTCTGTTCAAGGCTGCACATAAAGGACACTGTAAAGTAATCGAGGAGCTCCTCAAGTTCTCCCCTTCTCTCTGCCTTCTGAATGTAAAAAACACATCATCTGACTTCTTCGACATGTATTTTAAATCGTATCAGCTTTACTTTTACTTGTTTATGAATATTGATCGAGTAACATTCAGTTTGACCTGTTTAGTTCTGTTCAGAAAATGTCCTTTTGGTTTGATGCAGAACCAAAGTCATATTTTATTAAATGACAATTTCTTTTAAAAATCTTTTCTTTTTAAGTATTAGTGCATATATTACGTTCCCTTACTTACTATCTCTGTGTTGTGTTTTTTATTAACTCTAGAACGGCTCCACAGCTCTTCATGCAGCCGTCATGGGTGGTGATCCAAAAACAGTCACACTTTTGCTGAAGGCAAATGCAGACCCGGCTCTACCTAACAAGGTAAACTCCCTCACTACGCCCGAAATTGCTTACTTCCATACTATAATGTGCAAAAATCAGTATGCGAGAAATGCCTGGATGGTCTACTGCTGCCGCTGTAAGTATGCATCAGATGGACGCCTTTCTATCCCATGAGGCAATGGGAGCTGAGGTGCTATCAAATTCAAAACGTTTAGAAATATGGCATCTATTTTTAAATAATAGTGATATGGGATACAGTATGAGATTTGGGAAGCGTTGCATGACATCTGCTGCATCAAACACTGACATCTGCTGGCCAGAATAAAGCAGGTCAAGTAGTTTGAATAAGTGTAAATGCACTGAGGTAGTAGCTAAAATATGATAAATGCAGCAATAATTTATAGTTGACCTTGGTTAACCTGAATAATTCATTTGGTCCTCTTTACAGAATAATGAACTACCGGAGGATCTTACAAAGAATGATCGAATTCTTAGGATTCTGCGACAGCCGATGCTGAATGGAGGCAGTTGATGACTGTTGTGTTTGCTCTTAGCTCCTTGTCAAGTTCATAAAAGATAAATGCACTAAAGCCTCTCAGGAGAGGTGAAGAAGAACAGCCTGTCAGTATCGTAACAGCGGATGTTGCAATGGTGCTTGCTTGCAGCTTCTCAATTGAGAACAACACAAATGCACTGATAAACATATTGTCATGTTATATTGAAATAATGTCACTAGGTTTTCTTTTATATGTGCTGGCATTTATTACATATGGATATTTGGTAGAATGTGACAGTTTACATTCAATGCTGAGATCAGTTTTGGTTATGGTATGGGGTCTTTTTAGCCTTAAAAAAAAGAATTGTGAAAAAATAGCATGTTAACGAAGTTCATGAATCAGTAAGTTTTCCAAGGAAAATGAAATACAAACTACAGCCACATGCAATCAAATGGAAAACAAAACCTAGTTAATGTATTACTGAGGAGACAGACTCATGCTGTATTTATTCACCCTAACTCTTTGTTTACAAGTTAAAAATCATCCTGTTGCTTTTGTCTTTGTGAGGACATATGTTTGTGAAAATAAAAAAAAATATGCATCGTTTAATAAATACAATGAACGAAAAAAAAATTAAAGATTGTTTCTTTGTCGTTATTATGGAAATGTTGAATTGAAAAACGTTAAAATGTCATTTGAAATGGATTTCTTTTTTATGAGAAACGTTCTCATATCAGCTGATGGGTTACGTCACAACAAAGGCGTGTCTGATGCGCGGGAAAGGCGGAGCTCAACCGCTCGTCATCCATACGTCACGGTAAACAGTGAAATCGCGGAAGTGCTCGAGAACGCACAGATTTGACTAGACAGTTTTCTATAATTATTTAAGAATCTTCAAGAAAAAATGTGGACATTTGTTACATTTCCACCGACGCAGTAACAAACCATCAGTTCAGTTTTAACAGACATACGATATTTTATAAATTGACCGATTTATTCGACAAAAATGACCAATGTCAATTTACAGGTAAGACATTTTTGATATATATTATGTGTGTTTTTTTCTATTGTTTTGTCAATTATTAACTGCAATTTTATGTACGTATCACCACATATTCTGAAAAATATATACGATTTATCGTATATATTACCGTTTACTGTATGTTGGCTTGGCAGGTAGAATTAACGTTAGGTCTTTATGTTTCGATTGTACACAAATTGTGACAACGTGTTTCTTAACTTTTTAGTACATTGTACAGCTTTTTACCTAATGTCTGCTTTACATTCTTCAGTCTGTCTTTAGACTGGTCCAACCTGTTATTCATACACACCACACTATAACATGATCTTATTTAACACAAACAGCATGTAACAAAAACACATTTCTAGGTCTGTCATAATAGCATGTCATATTACCGTGATGCACGTGACAAGCTGAATGTGTTATTACTATCATTATCTTTCTTTTCTGTACAACAGAAAGCCATAGATTTGGCCAGTAGAGCCTCAGAGGAGGATAAAGCCAAAAACTATGAGGAAGCTCTTCGTCTCTATCAGCATGCAATCCAGTATTTTCTTCACGTGGTCAAATGTAAGCAGTCTAACATCTATTTGGTTGTGCATCCTGGTTTTGCTTCTGGACATGCACAGCAATTGGCAACCCAATTCAGAACCTACATTTATTATATCATTTGCACTTTAGATGTATTTTGATACATTTTATTCAGAGTAATGCATTGTGTTTCATGGTACAGATGAAGCTCAGGGAGAAAAGGCCAAGCAGAGCATCAGAGCGAAATGTATGGATTATCTGGAAAGAGCCGAACAGCTGAAGCAGTACCTGAAGAAGAAAGAGAGCGCGCCACCGTCCAAACCTGTGAAGGTCCCTCAGTCTGATGAAAAAGGGTTAGAAACCACTTCACGTTGATTCGGCGAGTGCGAATGCACGAATACATGACATTCTCATAACAATTTCTACTTCATAGGACTGACAGTGATGATGGTGATTCAGAGAAAAAGAAATTCAAAAATCAACTCCAGGGTAAAATATCAACAATATTTGTTTTTGTTAAGTTTATTACCCAGTTTAGCTTCTTAAAGGGATAGATGAAAACTCAAAAAATGAAAATTCTGTCATTATTTACTACCCTCAAGTTGTTTCATAAAAATATTTGGAAGAATGTTTGTAACCAAATAGTTCTGGGGCACCACTGACTACCATAATAGGAAAAATGGTACTATGTTAGTCAATGGTGCCCCAGAACTGTTTGGTTACAAACATTCTTCAAAAGTCTTCTTTTGTTGAACACAAAAGAAGTGTGTTCTTTTTCCAAGAAAAAAGTTGAAAAAAGTTGTGTTCATTTTTTGGTGAACTATCCCTTTGAGTATCTTTATTTAGTCAGGAAAAAAGCCAAAATGCAAAGTAAATTTATTTTCCCATATTTATTAGGTGCCATTGTCATGGAAAAACCCAACATCAAGTGGGATGATGTAGCTGGATTGGAGGGAGCCAAGGAGGCTCTTAAAGAGGCCGTCATTCTGCCAATCAAATTCCCCCATCTATTCACAGGTATGATGGGTTAAAGGATTGACATGTGCACATGTGTCTTTCCAAACTGACCTAAACTTTGCCATCTCTTACCCATAGGGAAAAGGACTCCGTGGAGGGGGATTCTACTGTTCGGACCTCCCGGAACGGGTAAGTCCTACCTGGCTAAAGCCGTTGCTACGGAGGCCAACAACTCCACGTTCTTCTCCATCTCGTCGTCAGACCTGGTGTCCAAGTGGCTGGGAGAGAGCGAGAAGTAAGGCGGGGACTTAAGGACAACACGATCATATAACAATGATTTTAGGAGTAGAGATTTGACTATTTTCCCGGTTTACATGGTTTTGTCATCTTCAGGTTGGTGAAGAATCTGTTCAGTCTGGCTCGGGAAAACAAGCCTTCCATCATATTCATCGATGAGATCGATTCTTTGTGCGGCTCGAGAAACGAGAACGAGAGCGAAGCGGCTCGCAGGATCAAGACAGAATTCCTGGTCCAGATGCAAGGTAATGTCACTCTAGTCTAGCTGGAGAAATGTCCTCAGATTTTACTTTCTGGACCCTTATGCCTATTTTTGTGAAAATCTTAGGTGTGGGAAACGACAACGAGGGAATTCTGGTTCTCGGAGCGACCAACATCCCCTGGACGCTGGATTCTGCCATCAGAAGAAGGTACTGACTTTTTTCAGTCTACACAGATTTCTGTATTTTTCTTTATTGACGTTCGTTTAATATTGCCCAGGTTCGAAAAGCGCATCTACATCCCTCTTCCCGAGCAACACGCACGCACGTTCATGGTCAAGCTCCACCTCGGCTCCACCCCCAACAGCCTCACGGAAGCCGATTTCATCACGCTGGGGAAGAAAACAGAGGGCTACTCGGGTGCCGACATCAGTATCGTGGTGCGAGACGCCCTCATGCAGCCCATTCGTAAAGTTCAGTCGTCCACCCACTTTAAAAAGGTACAAACGCACATTTATCGTACATATTTAGTGAAACAATCCCAAAGCAGAGATTTAGCACCTCTCATGCTTGTTTTAACAGGTCAGGGGGAAAGCATGGAACAACCCTGATGTCGCCGTGGATGACCTCTTGACTCCTTGCTCCCCGAACGACCCCAATGCGATACCCATGACCTGGGTGGACGTGGCCAGCGATAAACTACTGGAGCCAATAGTTAGTTTTGTAAGTATAATATTAGAAATCTTTATTAGAAATTCACAGAGCTTACCTTGATTTGATCTTTATGTTGTTTGTTCAGGAGAACATGTGTAGGTCTCTAGAGAAAACCAAGCCTACAGTGAACGAGGAAGATCTGGAGAAGCTTAAGAAGTTTACAGAAGACTTTGGGCAGGAAGGATAAACCAACAGATATTTTTAGATATTGAATCGTTCCAGCTTTAGAATTTGTGCAGGGTTTTGTTCCTTCTTTAAAACGGTGGAAGTTATTTATATTTTTCCATTGTGTTTACAATGCCAAAAACTGATGCATAGTTTGTTTGTTTTCAGATCTTTATGTACTTTTATACGGTTACGTCTTTTGAGTCAGCCTTTGACAATAAGCATTGGACGTTGAAACACTTTGTTATGAGTTTAGTTACCTGTGCCTTAAAGGCTGGTCAAGGCTCGACTTGCTACAAAATAAAAGTATAAAAATCTTTAATATATTTGGACCAGAATGTGAAACCAGTGAGTGGAGGTAGTGTTTAGTTTTTACGTGAATACATTTTGCAGTAATGTCAAAACTCAGTGTTTTTCTTGTTTTTGACCAACTTTTGAAGTGTTTTATTATTTTTCTACTCGGTTTTCCTACTTTATCTGTAAATAAAAGGTAAATTACAGACAAGTGCTGAAAAGTCTGCATTATAATGTAAATGGCTGGTATTTCAAAACGATTGTCAAAAGGGTCTGTACATATCTGACACTGACTTAATTGACCAAACAGACAACGGGTCTTAGTTTAATAGTTTATAAATAACACGATTTAATATATTGGTGCATTTTACAAATTATTTAGATGTTGAAGTGACATACTTTTGAAGTTGAAACGGCAAAGCAGTAATGCACAAAGAGCACACACACTAAATATGATATAACTGGTGAACAAGTATTTCTTAATCATCGGCCTATTAAACTCAAAGATAAGTTTCACAAAGCAAACGAGAGTTCAATCAAAACCATGATCTGAAATCCTTTCTGATGCAAACTTTCTGTATTACATGATTTAAAGTTTACATATTAATATACATGTTCAAAGCATAACAAAGAACAAATTCAATAGCACTATATGTAAATGTTACAAGTATGATCAATGCCACATTACTAGCAAATTTCGCCTTAATTATTTCACCTGAAGCGTTTGGTCACAAACGTTGTGAATAAATGTGCTAGTTCATTTGAGACGGCTGAAAGTTTTACATTAACTCCTTTAAGCAAAAGAAAAAATAACATCCATGCACAAACAGGAGTCAAGACGAAACACATCGGTTCAAACAAAATAAATACAGTATATCTTACAAAGGGAGAAAACACCATGCACAAACAAGTCAAAACAAAATGTAAAAAAAGGCCATCCACAAAAAAGGCAAAGAACTATGGGAAAGTAGATCTAATCATTCGTTTCATTCTTTCCTGAATCACATCAAAAAGTCTTAATTTAGCCATGAAGCAATTATTTCCAAACAATAAAACTATGTATACATTATATATGGTTTGCCCATAATCAATTCCATCAGTATTCAGGGTCTGTACAATTTCATAACAGGCTATTGTTAGTATTACAAGTCATTTTCGGACTCAACAAGAGTGAAGTAGAGGCGCACACCAAGACAGCTAATGAGAATGGCGATCTATTAACCTTAAAGATAATCAATATCTCGACTCTAATAGCCAATAATTTAGTGTACATCCCTAAATCGCACTGATTACATTACTAAATCACACTTGATTGCAAAGCAATCAAGTTTTCTACGCCTTTGGTACAAAGTCAAGTTAATCAACCGACACAGACAAAAAATAAACAACCCCTGGCTACATTATCACACCTTCAGTACGTGTTGCATTGAAAATGTGTAAAGTCAAAAGTTAAAATGGCTGTAGGCTGTTTGAGGGGGTCAGGAGTTAGGCTGGTTTGGGTTGGCATGAATACATTAGAATACAGAAAATAGGGAGCCGAGGGCCAATCCTGTGGCAGCGCCGGCTAACATTCCCAGAGCGATGTCACCTGCATCGTCACGGCGACGTTCCTGCACAACCACATTGTTGACCCCGGGTGTATAACCCCCTGAAAACAGATCATAATAATCGATAAATGCTACATTGTTAAAAACCTGATCAGGTAAACAATGGCATAATAAAACAAGGCGAAGGTAAACAAGCTGCCTACTACCTTGATACTGATAAGGATAGGTGACGGCATACTGCTGTCCGTCTGCGGCGTACACCATCTGTGTAGCATAAGGTGGAGGATGAGGCACATAGCCTCCATATCCATCAGGGTAGTAAACCTAAACAGAAACGGAGCAATTTCACATGCATATGTATGATGTTTTTTATTTAACCAGACAAGTCGAAACCAAAACAAATGGTTTTCGTTTATGACAACAACACAGTCTGTGTTTGGGGTCGCTTGTAAAACATGTAACTGACCTCAATTGCCCTTCTTGGTCAAACAAGTTTACAAGCTAACAGATAATAAAGATATTCATCCATGCCACATTTACTGTTGACAGTTTTGCTTTCTATTTGACACATTCCTTTAAATATCACTCATATCACCACATTACCTGTGGAGTTGGATTTAATTCAGAGTAAGGGGGAGGGGCTGATGCTATGATTTCCTCAGCAAAACCCATCTGATTGGCTGACACAACCTACAAACGAAAACAACACAGAGTTCTTATGAATCATGTCAGGAGGCGTCCCCATTACTTTTGGATAATTTATTTATATTCATTACAACAAAATCGAGCTCTGAGCTTCAACCCATATATCCACATATTTTGTCCCACAACCAGCATGGAAAAGTTGGCTGACTCTCTCCAGGCCTGGCTGCTGGAAAGGTAAACATGCGTTTGCTTTCGCTTTCCCCACCTTTAAAAAGGTTGTGTAAGCACACGGTGACTCACCATATTGACTCTAGCATCCTGTAGAGCCATGGTCCAAGCCCTGAGAGATAATAGATAAACAATGATTTTTGTGCTACTGTGAACCTATTTATTGTGCTCACAATTGGGATAAAGTTTTGAATGACTCACAATGCATCGTCTGCACTGTCTGCGCAGAGGCTTATGACACGCCCGTCCCGGCACACGATCTGCAGGAGGGAATCTTTGCTTTTGCCATCAGGTGGCATGAGCTCTGCAATAAACAATGAAGATTGAAAGGAGAGTATGTTACCTGATTAATAAAAAAAAGATGCAATGTCCATCATCTGACCTCCCGACCAGACACATAAGGCACTGAAGTGCATCTCGGTTTCTCACCTCCCACAGTTTGAAAGCAAGAGGAAAGGCATTAGATGAAGTGTAGATCACACTCACCTTTACACGCATTGGCATTGCGGATGTTGATGCAGTCCACCTTCATGTGGATCTCATCCTCCATGTCCCGTCGCTGTTGGTCATCGTAGAAGACCAGACGTCCATCTGACCAGAGGTCAAACCAGTTCCTCTTCCAGCGACGCAAGATGGTGCCTGAGAGAAGACAACAATCCTAAAATAAGCTATCAAAAAGAGGAATGACTATTGATTAGGGCTGTGCAATTATTCAAAAATGATCGTAATCATCAATTTTGGCCTTCAGCAATTACAAAAACAAAATAATCGAGGTAAAACGATTATTGTGCCGCATTCCATTTTGCAAGGATCCTCTCTTTTCTTGTGGTATAAATCCACAGCGCACCCCCTTCTTTTACAGTGGGTCAGCTGTGCTATTTCTTTACATTTATTTTTCGGTTGAATTTACAGTTTAAAAGCCAAGTTTTTTATTTTTCTATGTTGTTTTAAAAGTTAGTGAGTAATCATGTTAAATAATCGTGATCTCAATATTGGCCGAAATAATCGTGATTATGATTTTTGTCATAATCGAGCAGCCCAACTATTGATGCATTAAGTTTTTTATTTTTAAAGTATTCAATTTAACATAAGCTATTAAAAGCACTAAATGTAGAAACTCAATTTTTAACATTATTATTTAATGATGTAAGTTACAGTGTTATTTAATCCATTAAATGAATTACACAACCAAAAATGTTTTGTTGACTTTAAAATAAGCAAAAGCTTTTTAATATAGTAAACGCAGTTAAAGTAAACTCACTTTGTCTGTGCAGCCACCCGCTTTTCACAAACGCCATCCTCCAATAAACTACCTGTGAAAACAAAAAAAGGATATTTACTCTGCATGATGTATAAATACATATAAATGAACAATGAAGTTAAACTGAGACTGTGCACGTGTTAATATTGTACATACTCTACAGTAAATATAGTTTAGCAGCTGTCTGTTTTGAGTTAGCTCGAGCTCGACTGCTGCCCTAAAACACGACAACAACAAACCAAAGAACCAACCGTCCTAACATATTCTAACCTACCGGAAACACATTTTAACACTTTGTGACATATTAATGTGTCAAATGTGACTAATGAATAAATTAAATAAGAAAACGTACCCTCTTTTGGTGTGTCGATAGCTGAAGCGCGTGCCCGACTAGCACTGTGACATCAGCATCGTTTTCCTCTCAGCTCAGCTGATGATGGCGTATGTCACCATGTCATATGATCAACACGACTTTTATTAAGTTTGTTGAGTTTAGATTGTTTTATATTTTAAACGGAGGCAGATAACGTTCAAAGATACATTTTAAATAATTAATTAATAAAACTGGCGTATTTATTTTATTTCGAAAATTTATTTTTTACTTGTATTATTTTTACTCATTCCAAGTATTTCTAAATGAACACTTTTTTCGAAGAAAATGTAATGATTAATAACAATAACAACAGTGTAAACATTAGAACAGAGAGACTTTTAAAACTGGCAGAGAAAATAAATGTGGCCAAATATTAAAAGGCATCTAAAGGGGGATTTACAAAACGAGTATATATTTTATACATTTTAATAATATTTATATAAATTATTACTTTTATTGGCAGATATAAATTTGTTCGTTATCATCATCAAATCATTATCTAACAGAAAAAAAACATTACTCTTAGCTCACTTGAAACTGCTAGAAATATTCGCAGATTCTTTTACTCACCACTAGATGGCGCAGTTTCACTATAAATCGAAGGTATTTGTCAATGCAAAAAACACGTATTGTTTATTGCTGTAACATTTCGCACAACATTCATATGAATCAAACTATTTGTGATCCACCAAATACTTCAAATTCGGGGTTACTATAATATTTCGTCACATTACTTAAACATGCAGTTTTAACAACTGATGCAACAGTTCTAGGAACAGCCAGATTGAACATAATCTGATTTTAGTTTGTGGACAGTGTCCAATCAAACAGCTGGGAAGATGGGTGACGTCACAAATCAGTGAGAACGTCTGAGCTCATGGAGTGCTGGTGAAAATAATCTCATCAGAGCCCCGTTGACTCATACTGGAGACAGAGGTCAGCGGGGGGGGGCAGATTGAAGTGATTCACGCAAATATCTCACCAGTGGCTGGTCTTAATCTTTGGGCAGATTATCCAGCAGAACCAATAGTGGGGCCCCATGGAAAAGATGTGTGTGGAATTCCTTCGTTTGTTAAATCAGAGTTTGGCCTGCCAAATCTCTGCAAACTTTAGAGAACAATATTATCCTGGGGAAGCTCTGGAATCATGTAGTGGGAGGTGACTGACAGGTAAGTTTCAGATATGTTTGACAGTGAGTCATTAGAGTGCAGATTGTGCTATTTGTTGGAGTTATTTCTGTATATAATTTCACACGTGTGTACCAAGTACTGACGCTTTACCGATTATTTTTAGTGCTGTGACATCTACATTAAGAGTATTGTTAAGCTTATATAAAAATTAAAACAATATTTTATATTATACAGTTCATTTTAATTTACCCCATATTAGATATATTATTAATTATGATGAATCGTGATTAATTAAATATATGATTAATATTGACAATCATCCGGGTAACTGGAAACCCGGAGCTACTCTCTCACTTTCTGTCGTATCACACCGCAGCGTCTTTCGTGATTCATATAAACAAACTCTGCGGGTTTGTAATTAAAAAGCTTTGGAGGACTTTTATGGGGAATGGAAATCTTTGAAAAGACGGCTGAAAGCTGAATGATGTTCAACTGAAACAAGAAAAAAATAATTAAAAAACACCAGAGAGAAATGAACCGGAAATCATGCACGAGGGAGACAACTTCGATATTATTTATTTAACTTGTTGCATTTTTTTGTATGCTGTTTTTTATTAATAAGATTTAATGTCGTCCAAATCCACAGTGAAATTATAAATGTATTTGAATTCAAATAATGATATCAATAAAATGTTTGTATTTGATAAATAGAGTTATAAAAGGCAGTTTGAGGTTTGAGATTTTACTGAAACCGATAAATAAATCAAAATATTATATAAAAAATATTAATACTTGTATTTGTTTCGAACACTGTTTCGAACATCTATTTTTTTCAAATATTTAATATAATCTGGTTGTAGCACCTGCAAGTGTGTTTTACATACTTCCCTCTTCAACTAGAACAAGGTTAGGCCGGACTGTGTCTGTTTCCATGGAATGCACAAGTTCTATTCATTTTTTTTGTCTTGCAGTTCATGCGTCCTTGGACCCAATCCAGTGGTCTCTGTTACATCTGGCTTCCCTGCATAACTGGCCCCAGATCAGCAATTCAAGTGCTTACTGCATGAAAAAGAATCATGGCGTTTAAGTAACTTCAAAAAATCAAAGCAGAGACCAGACCATGATCTCCTAAGATGATATTGTCTTAATGTGAAGGTCACCGACATGTCTAGGTCATAGAACATAAAGAAGAGCGAGCGCAAGCCGGCGGCTCCACCTTCACAATCAACAAAGGAAATTCCTTGGCAGCCGGAATATGTGCCTGGAGACTTCTGAACTTCCTCTCCTCAGCATTTAAAAATTCTTCCATCTCCGTTCCTCCCAAAATTCAAGGGTAGGATTACACCCCGCCCATGGTGGGCGGAGCTACCCCGTCAGCTCCACCAATAGAAACTTTTCACAGGTCAGTTTGTCTCTAAGGTGGTCATGACTATCTCCATAGTAACCTGGAGATCTTTGCACATGTAGTCAACTTTTACAGTTGGTCCCTTACCGGGTAACGCGAGAGGAGTGTTTGGAGCGGTGTGTGTGGTTTGTGATTTCCAGGGATTGTAGATGAGGAGACAACGGTTTATAAAGCCAGCTTTGCTTCCTTAAAAAGTGGGAGTGTACCAAGCATACTTTTTCCTCACTTTTCTGCCATGAAACAACTGGAGTGAGAGAGAGAGAGAGAGAGAGAAATGTGGGAAGCTTAGAGCTCACATTTGAAGGCCAAGTGAATCTAGATCACGATGGGATTTGTCCGGCTGCTTTTGTTTTTGCTCCTTGTAAGCAAATATGATTATTTTACATCTTAAAATGGTGTTTAAAGGGGTTCACATGGCCGCTCTGGAAGTCAGAAAGGCGAAAAGAACGAGGTAAGACGCTCGAAAAGAATAGATTATGTTCGTGTGTAATGGTAAAGTTAAAGCTGTTGCTCTAGCTTTCACGGGCACCTGTGTCTGAGTCATTGCTTTCGACACAGTTTTTCTTGACCCGTGCATAAGTGTTAAGTAAATGTCAGAGGGGTTGAGTGGTCCCTTGCGAGAGACCCTTTCCCACTATAGATGATTGTGTTTTTATTCCTGGTTCGACACGTTGACCTCTGTGCGCGCTGGGGTCAGCGCCAGCGGGCTTATAAACACAAGACGATCACAAGCTTCTATGCTTTAAAACCCCCTTTTTTTACTGAAACATGATTACAACTATTTGATTTTAAGATCTACTAGGAAGACAGACATGGTTTCAGTTTTCTTATTCATTAAAAAAAAATGGTTTGAATTTGTTTACATTTTCTGGTCATGAAGAGAAACATTTTCCTAGTTAAGATGCATTGTAGCAGACTGTTTTTTAGAAGTTACTTTGAGAAATGTCTCGGTGGTTCACACAATGGGGGCCAATGTTGTTTGATTGCCAACATTCTTCAAAATATCTTCTTTTGTGTTCTGCAGAAGAAAGAAAGCCATACAGGTTTGGAATGACATGAGATAAATGAGAATTTTCATTTTTGGGTGAACTGTCCCTTTAAATCTTAGATTTGCATTATTTTTTAAAGTACCTTAATTCCATTACTTTGTTTGTGTCTGTGTGTATTCAAGCAAGTTAACCATGCTCAAACAGTGGAGCGTATCTGAGCGTGAACATGTGGTACCTGGAGGAAAAACCTTCAGCACCGTTGTCCTCATTAGAGAAGACCAATTAAATCAAATTAATCTCCCAGAAAACTCACTCATTTGTGAATTTCCCGCTGAGGAATCCTAGGTTTTTCCGTTCTATGTTCCAGCGATTTTAGATAATGGTTGCCAGATGTTCAACGCATTTTCCTCACACCTGAACTTTGTACCATAGTAGAAAAATTACTTCATCGTTTTTTTGTTCTGTTGAACACAAAAGAAGATATTTTGAAGAATGTAGGACAGCAAACAGTTCTGGGGCACTTTTGACTACCATTGTTTTTTTTCCTACTATGGGAGTCAATGGGTGTTGAGATCTGTTTGGTTATGAGCATTACTCCAAATATCTTTCTCTGTGTTCATCAGAACAAAGAAATTTATACACATTTGGAACAACTCGAAGGTGAGTAAATGATGACAGAATTTTCATTTTTGGGTGAAGTATCCCATTAATAAAGATCAAGACGGATATCCTCATACTTCACTGTTTAGAAAGGCTCAGACTGCAATACCATTTTGCATGCAAAGAGCTTTCACCCTAAACATCTTAAGGACAGTTTACCATTGTGTCAGTTCCAAAGACTAAGACGTACAGTATATGTGATCAAGAGACACATTTCAATTGCTCGGATGCAGATATGAAAAATCATTTTTTGAACAGAGAGGATATCAAAAAAGAGTGGTGGATCAGGCCTTTAATAAGTTGGCTCAACTTTAACAAGATGATCTTAAAAAGAAAAATAGGAACAACAGCTCCACACAGCCATTTTTTGTTATGGAATATAGTACAGTTGCATATCAAATTAAGAACATAATCAATAGGAATCGGGATAATTTAAAGTGATCCAAGTCTACGTGAAAATTTTCAGGAGCTTCCGATTGTAAGCTAAAGAGAGCTCCCACGGTTAAAGATAAAGTTGTAAGAAGTTATTTACCTGCTATGAAATAGACAACATGGTTGGACAGAAAAATACAAGGAATGTTCAAGTGTGGACATTGTAATCACTGTGAAAATGTCATTCAAACTAAAACATTTGTAGATTTTTGCACTTGTAGATTTTTATGAATCGTAAGAGTACACGTGTAAATGATAGACTTCATTGTCCTTGTAACTGCCTCTATGTGGGCCAAACAAAGCGTAGACTACAAGATAGATTATGGGATCACAAAAATGCAATTCGTACAAAAAACAAAAACTATCCCATCATGGCATACATATGCATCTGTACATAACTCTGATCCATCTACCTTAAAAATGATTGGATTGGAAACAGTGACTGGATCTATTAGAAAGGGTGATAGACTACAAAGACTTCTGCAAAGGGAAGCTTATTGGATCTGCACGTGAAAGCAACCAGTTTTCCTGGGCTGAATGAAGAATTCGTTTTAGCTTATGTGAATATGTTTTGGTATGGCCACTTTCCTTGGTGGTGGTATGCTATTGAATCTTATAAGGATTGATACCATATAGGTTCCCCGTCACCCCCTCATGTTTTTGGTTTCTCTAATTGTATTTACACCTGAAAATGATCTTGTATCTGACGCACTCTGAGGAAGGCTGGAAGCCGAAATGCATTACTGTGCAGAAATTTAGCCGTTTTTACTGTGTTTTTGTGATTAGTCATGATGTGAATGAAGGCTTTTTACTATTTTTATACCGGAAGAAGTGCCTTGGATTCTCTTTTGTAGTATAAAACCTGCATTATTCTCAGAGCAGGTTACTGGTCGCATTGAAACTCGTCGTTTCTTCCGCACCGGTGGAGTACCAGAAATTTTGTCTGTGTCAGGATACGTACATATATTAGACTTGAAAACAATAAACATTTTGAGTGCTTCTATGATTTGTGTCCGTTTGTGACTTTTTGGATGCTGTGGTTGAAACCGCTGGCCTACAAGGGTTTGGAAAGACTTAAGATCAGAAATTGTTTTTGACACAAATTCCAAAACACAATTTAAATGAAGAATGTGTGCAGTTGGCCTGTCCTTCATCTGGTCTGAGGACAATGAAACCATCTGTGACCAAACCGGAGCCTCAAGGCGAATGAAAAAATAGCGAAGGAATTATGCAACGTGATATTGATGAATTGAGGCCTGTTAGAGAATGTGAATGCATGCATCAAATGATTTGTTCTTGATTTTTTTAAGAAAGCAAAGAATGTTGTAATGTAGAAAGCAAAAAAGAGGTTTTACCCGTCTTTGGAGAAAGTTACTTTTAAAATTAATGTGTTACCATATTGCATTTCTTCCTAAAAAATAACTAAATTGCGTCATTGTTACTTTTGTGTTGTTTTTTCTCATCTGAGCTGTTTGTATTTTGGTGTGGGTATGCTGTGGCTTAGAAATTTAATTTAGAGGTTCCTTTTGAACTAAAATCACAACGTTTGCTGTTCATTCTGATACTAAAGAGTACAATGTAGAGGAATTCTGAAATTAGATAATAAAATTCATATTTCTCCAAGTTTATAGTAATAAATAAAGACAATTTTGATAAATATTTAAATTGTTTATAATATATAGTGCAGCTAAACACATTTATTGAGTTCTTAAAAAAAATAGGTTTCAAAATAATGAGAATTATTCCATCATAGAAATTGCAGGCATGTCTATTGGAATAACTAGATAAATTGTAAGTCAAATGTTGTTTTTTTTAACTCAAATATTAATGTGTACATTAATTCTTCAATAAAGCAGTCTGGTTTGTTACTTGTAATGGCGTTATGCCCATGTTTTTTTACCTTGTAAACCTAATGAAAATGTTTAGTATTTTATTATTGTTCGTATTATATATATATAATTTATTATTGTTAAATAACAAATGGATTTTCATTATCAAAGGACTTTTATTTTATAAAATAACATATCCACATTAATCAACATTGATTGTATTTGCTCGTTTCCTTCCATCTCCTCAGCCACTATGATGCTCCTCTGACTCTCTGATTTGACCATGGAGGACGCAGTCACGTCTGAGGATGCCGAACCTCTGCCTGCTGCCTCCCAAAACACTGATCTCGCCCATCTCAGGGAGCGACCTGAACCCACGCAGGCGGAGAATGGGCGTCCGTCCAGCACCAGACCAGAGCCTGGCTCCTCATCTGCTCCCTCCTCGCCTCCTACCCAACAAACCCAAAGCTCTGCAGTATCAGCTCTGCAGTCCAAGGTCAAGTCTCTCGCTGAGCGCAAAGTTATTTGGAAAGAACCCGCAAGTGCGACCCAGGACAAGAGGATGGTTACGGGGACCTTCATGTTGGGATATGCTCTCACCGACGCTTGGGGCTCTAGTAGCAGCGACGAGGAGATGGAACCTCGCAAGTCGAAGCCTCAGTTGGAAAGAAGCAAGTATGACCATGTTACACCCATGCTTGCAATTCCACGTGGACTTGGAGAAGGAGCGAGTGTGGAAAACCTGTCTAGTGATGTCTGTGGAACTCAAAGGGACCATGCGTCACCGTCTGATAAACCGTGGATGCCTCCCAAATGCTTCTGGAGGTCCGGTAGGCCGAAGACGGTTCTTCCAAACATGGACGTTCCTGTGGGGACAGACGAAGGAACCCTGTGTTCGATTGCTTCCAAAATGGCCCACAGGTTCCCAAGAGAACTGCAAAGATCTGACAGTTTGGAGAGCCACCTGCGCAGGTACAATCAGGGCGAGGTCGGATCGACGATGCAAAGTGGACTCTGGCGAACCGACAGCTTGGAGAGCGTGTGCAGCGGCGGGAGCTCGTTGTCGCTGGCCGAGAGGGTCGAGATGAACCGTGGCCTTCTCAAACAGATGCTGCAGAAAGCCCAGACTAAATACGACGAGGGCGGCCAGGTGACAAACCCGGAACAGCGACTAGAGGACTCGATGCACATTGGCGGCAGAGGTAAATCTGTAATCTGCCTCATCCGATATAAAGCAAAATACGATGATATGTGTAACAACGTTAATCCCAACCTATCAGACAGGTGTTAATGCATGTTGAGAGCACGATGAGATGACATTGTCTGCTACGACACGTTTCCGTATTACTCATTGGGATTATAAACATGCATATGACCTCCTTAATAAGGCAGAGGTCATATAGACACGAGCAATGGATAATCCAGATATGAGGTAACAGTGAGATAAAAATAAAAAAATACACAGATTAAAATGCCAATAAAATTGACTGAGCATTTGTTTGCTTTCTTGCATTTTGTTTGTTGGAATAAAATTATTTTATAATAGCCTAAATAAAATATTAAATTGTATCATAAAATTAAATATAATTTAATATATTAAATTGAATTAAATATTTTTTACATTATAATTAAATTAAATTAAATCAAATCTCATATTATTATTAAAATGTTACATTAAATTAAATATATGATGTATAAGAGAGAGTATATATATATATATATATATATATATACATACATACATACATATTATAATATTGATGTTGTCAATATCAA
This sequence comes from Triplophysa rosa, assembly GCF_024868665.1. NCBI lineage: Eukaryota > Metazoa > Chordata > Actinopteri > Cypriniformes > Nemacheilidae > Triplophysa > Triplophysa rosa. The sequence continues at coordinate 10,739,493 of NC_079914.1, forward strand.
ATGATACTATACTAAAATCTAATTATATTATAAATAGCAATTAAATAAATGAAAAAATCTTGCATTTTGTTTGTTTTGGAATAAAATTATTTTATAATAAATAAAAGTATATTAAATTATCAAATTAAACATAATTTAATATATTAAGTTAAATCAAATATCATTAATATTATTATTAATACATATTAAATTGAATTAAACATTTGTATATATAAATGTTATTAATACATATGTATACATTATATAATATTAATATTGTTAATATTAAATATTAAATTATACTATATTAATATAGTATATAAATATCAATTAAATAAAAAAATAACATTATATTATAAATAACTTTGTCTTCTGTTTTATCTTTCAATTTCATGTTCATATTAAAGTGTAAGAAATGCAAAAATAATCACATAACTGAAATTGTTTTTAAATTGTTAAACTTGACAAAAGATCATGTAAATTAGGCTGTGCAAAAGAAAAAAAAGTTTAAACTAATGTGGTCAATTTAATATCACAATCAATGTATTCCATATTTATTTCTGCAAACATTTAATATAAGATGACAACAAAAGCAACAGACAACAAAAACATTTTTTACAACACCTTTTGGTTTGGGATGGTGGGGAAACATAGGGAGATCAAATCCTTTGTAATCCATCTTAATCTGTTTCTGCAGGTATCTGTGGCCAGAACGACAGTGATCTGGATTCTGGAATATCTCTTCAAGGTAGCGAGAGCAGTCAAAGGTGGGCAGCACAGATGAATGCGCTCGCATCACTGTCATTCCCACACAATGAGAAGATTTAGCTTCCCTGAGTGATTCTGTCTACTGTTTTGCGACTCATAATTACAGTTCCATCATTACTCTAAAAAGACACGAGGGAACGTGAGATCAGGGGAAAACGTATGATCTTATCATTTACTTTTCCTGCCTATTCTTCATATTTAACTCCACCTAGGAGCAAGGGAAATAGCTCTGCTCCTATCTCTGAAATAATGAAACAAGCTTTTTTAGAATATATAAAAATTTGGGGGAAAGCAAGACATAAGTATGTTCCTGGAAATTTCAAGTAGTTTTACTTTTATTTACTTTTTTTTCAGTTTTTCTAGTGCACACCACAACACTCACGTTCAATGTGTTTTGCACTTGTCCTTTTAGAAAGCAAACACAGGAAATCTGTAGCCAAAATGCAAATGGTGTTAAATTGATAAAAAATGGGGCAATAAAAAGCATCTGATAAATATCGCTAAGAATGACCCCTTGCATTACTATGATTTATAATGATTTCAAATTACATCATATAGTTTACGTTTTACTTTATTTTTATTTTTTTTAAGTAAAATATGTATTTATTAGTAATATTCCAATTATTTTTTTTATCAGATAACAAACTTAACTTACCCATAATGAGGTACAAACCACACACAGACACACACACACACACACACGCGCACACACGCACACACACACACACACACACACACACTGAACCTCCGTCAGCCTAATTTGTGATGACGGCCCGCTCCACTTAATCCCCCCCCGACTCTACACAGGAGCTGACGTGTTTCTTTCTCTGTCTCTCTCTCTCCGGCCGGCCCACAGGGCCTTTGTGTTGGCCGACAACCTTCCGCTGAGCCCTCGGCACGAGCAGGCCAAACGACTGTTGGAAAGAGCGCGTATGAAGGCCCGGTCCAACCCACTCAAAGCCGACCACACCATCCTGCCCGTCCAGAGGGACAACCTGTAAGTTTCCATAACTCTGTCTCTTAATATTTGTATGTCGTTCGTTGGGGGTTCGAGGTGGTGGGGGGGTTGGGGTTTAGAATCTTAAGCATCATGGGAAGGGAGAGCGTCAACATACAGATCGAAACAAGGAAACCCTCGCACTTGAGAGCTTGTTTGTGTTTGTGTGGGGGTGTTAAGCATAAGCTGTATTGTGGGAAGATGAGCAAGTGTTTCAAGAAGCAACAGGTGCTTGTTTGTATTTCACGGCCTGTTGGAAACCCACCGCTATGGACAAAATAAGTTGTTAGAAAAATATTAAGGTTGTATCTTCATTTTATGTGTCTGAAACTGATAATTCTTCTGTTTTTATTAGAGTTTCTGTAACTGTAATTACATAAATAGCTTAGTTAGTTTTTGTAAACTAAAAATATTGATGTTGGTTTCTGTTTTTATGACCACAGGTGCCCATTTAATGCCAGTAGTGAAACAGCAGTCATTATAACGCTAGTTTTTGTCTAAATTTTAAACAAAATATGAAGTTTGATCACTGTTTTGGCCTGACATGTTACACAAGACAACTTGAATAATACAACACGCACACGGTCAGTGCCTTTAAATCCCACTTCCCTATCCGCCGCTCTGTTCTCTACCTCAGCACTTTCACACAAAGACAGACGGGCGAAGCGTGCCGAAATGCCCACCTGCCTGCCTCCACGTTTGCTCCGATGACATCCGGAACAGATCAAATGAAACAACAAAATGCGGCACACGCATGGAGAAAAATAATATTCACTGTTTTTCTTCCTATTCATAAATGAGCACATAGGCTATTTGATGCTATTAATGGGACAGTTCACCCAAAAACGAAAATGTTGTCATCATTTATTCACCCTCGTGTTGTTTAAGACTTGTATGTGACTCTTTCTTCTGTGGAACACAAAAGAAGATATTTTGAGAAATGTCTCAGTGGTTTTGTGTCCATACAATGGGAGTCAATGTGGTTTGGTTACCATCATGTTTCAAAATATCCTCTTTTTGTGTTCTGCAGATGAAAGAAAGTCACACAGGTTTGAAATGACATGAGGATGAATAAATCATTTTAAAAAAATGATGTTTTTGGATAAAAGCATCTGCTAAATCGAGTTGCTAAACAGGAAAAAACTGATTTAAACAAATAAATTAATTTGCATATATATGGTTTTATTCAGATATAAAAAACAACGAATTGGTAAATATACAATTGACAAATCCGTTTGAAACCGAATCTTTGAGAAAACAACATTGAGTTTCAGCTCCGCTACACCTGTCATATCAGTGGCTGTTCCTCTTCCTCTCCTCTGTTAATTCCCTCCTCGCTCGTCCCTGACGGGAAAACAGATCCGTGATGCCGTGGTAAACTTAACACTTAACCGCCTCTCTCGGGATCGACTGTTTAACATGCATTCACTGCTCTATACAGTCCCACGGGTTCAAGAACAGTGAGCAACGCTTAATGTGCATAATAATTCCCATTGAACAACATCTTCATTGCATACAACTTGAAATAGATTTATATAACATCGATTTTATGATGACATTGAAATGTCTGATGTACTGAGCTCGACCTCCTTTTGAAATTCGTCTCTCGGCTTTGGCACCACCGTGCACGGCTTCGACATTCCTGACATGCTTTTAACCTCATGGCCTCATGCTGAGAGATAGACCGCATGTGTCTGGTTTCTTCACGTACAGTCTGGTTGTAAGCTCACAAGAATGCATCTGGTTTCATACACGTCTGTGTGTCCGCAGGGAGCTGCTGTCCTGGGTTGGTGTACACCAGGCTCCTCTTGCAGGAAAGGAGGGCGTGGCGGTGGTCTCGGGCAACCTCAGCGACTCCTCCAGCGGCGACTCTGCGGGCGGAACCAGGCGCAGACACGGCCAGTCCCCCACGCATGTGCGTTTCGAAGACGAATCGGAGAAGGACGCTGAAGTGCGCTACCTGGAGCGACTGCGCCAGCGACGCAGGGCCGGAGAAAGAGCTCAGGGGTTGCTGGTGTCCAAACCCAGTTTATCTTCTTACATCGGCGGTCAAACGGAAGCCGACTCGGGTTCGATATTCTGGAAGGCCAAAGCCAAGAAGAGTCTGGCGAACGGCAAAGGGCATTACAGAAGTCCGGCGGCGAACAGGCAGTGCAATTCCTGTGGGACGTTTCTGCATGATGTACCCGGGGCTAGCTTGAACTTGAACGCCCCGGTATCAAACGGTGAAGTCGGAGGGAAGAAGATACCGTGTTGGGTGGCTCCCACCCTTCCCAATCGCCTGGTTCGAATCGAACAGATTAAGGAGACGTATATCGGAACGACGAGTCCCGCCATCGTCCAGAGCGACGGAACGCACTGCAGTCCGCCGAACGCTGTGGATTATTTGACCGCTAAAGGAACACTCCAGAAGCTGAAGAAGAAGGTTAGGAAACTAGAGACCAAGAATGAACCCTTGTATGTCAACGGCCTCAGGGACGGCGACAAACTCACGGTCAACGGAACTCAGATGTGTTTTTCGAATGGAGTAATGACATTGCCGCACAATCCCTACGACACAGAACAACCAGGACAGATGAAAATCGCATTCCCTGTGGCTCCTCCGTTGCCTCCCAAAGGAGAACCTCCCAACCTTCCCCAACCGACCCCTCCGCCTCACCAACCTAAAAAATCTGCACTGAAATCAAGCTCCAAAGGCCGTTCCGGCGGTCAGCGAGTTGTCACCCTTATGTCTTCGCCGGAGTACCGCGTTGTGCACATGGACTCCGTCGAGGTAGGGGGCGCTGTGGAGAGCTTTTCTCAGGAGCAGCCCTCCGCTGGGTTGGGTTACTGGGAAGACAGATCATTGGTGGTGAGCCCTTCTTTACCCAGAACAAGAAACCTACCCGTACAAGGGGAGGAATGGTCCCAAACGACAGGTTCGTTTATTCAAGTCCCACAAAAATGTACATTGTAGATTAATTGTATATTTACTTACAATTGATTCATATAAGATGTATACATCTGTACATCTGGGGGTCGAACCCATGACCTTTGCATTGCAATGTTCTATCAGTTGAGCTACAGGAACACAGTATTCTTGTAAGTGTTCTTATTTTTCCAAGAGTAAAGTTTACATTTTATGATCTAAAAATAAAAGATTTTCCCATTGTCAAGCTGATATTTCTCAACTTTTAGTTTGTATGGATATTGTCGCAGCCCCAATATGAGGGAAACAAATGTTACTCGTTTTATAAAATGAACCATAATAATGCATCATTTATGATCATGAATATATTTTTTACATGTATTAGTACGTTATGGAAATGAACCTGTGGTGTTTCATCCATCATTTATGTCCTGCAGATGTGGAGCAGACTCTAGGGCCGCTGGGATCTGATGCAACATCCGGCAGTGCTGAATCAACCCAAACCCGTCTGAATGATGGACACGTCCGAGGACCAATCAAATCAGTGCTTCACAGGGCCAACAGCCCAAACCTTTCACAGTAAGAACAGATTCTAATTCACAGAAGCTGCTGGAAAGTCTACCCATAACCTCTCTGTCTCGGTCCTTTAAGTTCGTACAGTCTCCGAAAGATATAATTTCCAGGCTCTGGCACTTTAGTCTCAAAGTAGGTCAGGAGAAATATGTGCCAGGATTTGTTGTTTTCTAATGCTGTACTACCCCCTACTGGTTAAGAATCACAACTGCACTGGCATTTCAAACAGGATCATATTGTGGCTTATTCAAACCTATAATAATGTTTAACCATCAGTTGAAATATGAAATACTGAAATAACCTTGCTAAGATCTCGCTCTGCTGTGTTTTAGAGCAGGGACAGACGCTGAGCACCGGGAGGGTCGATCCAAACTGTCCCTGCGCCGCTTCTTCTCAGCCATGGGACTGAACAGCGTGGGGTTGCTGGGAAAGGGACGTTCGAGCAGCATGGATCAGCTCACCCTGCACCCTAAAGCCAACTCGAACACGACCTCGAACCCGAGACAGACCTCACCCTCAACATCCCTCAGCCCAACACACAGACACCATAACCAGCTGAAGAAAGCTCCCTCACTTCAGACCATCCGCCTGGTTAGTGCTCTAATCGCTTAGTTTTCATTTTAATCGTAAAATGTAATACCAGTATGAACCATCATCTGCTCACCATTAAAACCATTACCAAATTACAAAAAGTAGTGCGTTTCAGGTCTTATTCCAGTAAATTTAATTGTTTTATTGGTTCACATCCACTAAATAACATCCCACTAATAAAACCCAACACATATTAGTAGAGACCCACAGCGACCGTTATAGTTTCAATTAAAACCAACTGAATTCCCATTATGACCATTAAATCTATTCGAAGTTCTGTAAGGGTTTCTATTTTCAGCAGGGATAAAATTAGCCTTCAAGTTGCCAAATATTTTTTCTCATTTCCAGAGTTCTGAAATTGCTGCATTGTATTGGTGTTATTTTTTGTAGTTTTTATTGCTGATCAGTGCAAGTTATGAATATTCAATCTGACTGTATCATGACTCACCACCAGGGGTCTCCATTTCTCCAACTGAGAAGATCCTCCTCGGCTCAAAACCTTCAGATCACTATGAAAAAAACAGACAGATCTTCAGCATACAGTCCAGGAGAACAGCCCTGCAGCCCTGTACTCACCAGGTACAGCACAATAATTCACCCAGCATAACAATATCACCATAATATAATTCACCTCTTACAATATAATGAAATATACTGTATAATATTAGATGACATTAGATAACATCACAAACATAATAAAAAATAATACATTATATAATAATAATAATATAACCTTGTAATATAATATATACTTTTATGATTGTGTAAATTATTTAACATTTATATCAAATATAATACTAAATCTACTCTACTACTATATATATTATACTCATGTATTATATTATATTGTATTATAGCTGGGCCTAAAATGAGGTTTACTTTCAAAGTGCCATGGTAATACCATGTTTTTCAGCATAGCACAATAACACTACCATGGTTTCAGAGACTATCATCATGGTAAAACCATAGTATTCTTTGTATCACCTTGGTGTAACATGTACACACAAATGCCATTAAATAAGAATAATGTGATGAAATAAAACATTTGCATAGATTCAAATTTTATAGCATCTTTTATGACTAGCTGTTTTTTGTTATATTCTCAATCATACATATATTAATAATCATTTGACAATAATCAATCTGTCTATTAACATCTCTGAATTCATTGCTAGCACTAGAAGGTTACAATGTAAGTCATGCTCTGTTCTGTAAAGCACGCAGTATACTCCTGTAACGTCCAGACAGCTGTCATGTTGTGCAACACGACAAGTGTTTTCCATTGACTGGCTCAGAGCGAGAGGGGATATAAATAGAGGTGTGTGGGTCTGCCAAAGACAGAAGTGGAATTCTGGAATGGTCAGCTGCCTACATACTTCTGCTGCTAAATTCAGCTTCTTGCGTGTCCTTCCAGAAGAGCTTGTGCGGGGGGGGTTTATAGTGTGTTTGTCACTCCTGCTGTGATGCTATAAGCATGTACTGTATAGTGTTGTGTTTATATGAGTGAGTTGTATGTGTGAGGAGAGAGGGAGAGAGAGAGGAAATTCCAGCCCCGGTGACTGGAGCAGGACTACTGCTTACATAATCTTCCTCAAGAGCCAATGAGAACGCAAGGAGCTGATACACAGAGATGCTATTATTGGCCTCTTGGTCGGATCTGAGAGAGTGTCAGAAAAAGACATGCTAATACACAAGGGTCAAAAACAGCCATTCATATGAGCACTGTTGTTATTTAGTCTCTCGATCACAGAAGACTCAAATATAATATCAACATTATAATAATATATTTATAAATAATGCACGTCATTCATCATTTCACTTGGTGTAATGGATTTAGCATTTTTGTGGTTATGGTAAATGAATCTGTGTGTTTGTGTGTTTTAGGGACCTCCAGCGTGCCTTGAGTGTAGAGGACGTAGGGCGGCCCAGTGCCGTGCGCTCGGTGGGTCATGTGGCTCAGGCCTTCCCTGACGGCACAATCCTGCTGGAGCTCTCCAGACCTCCAAATGGTCCCTTCGGCTTTCTCATATCACGAGGCAAAGGCAGGCCAGACTCAGGTGAGCAACCCCCATCTCATATTCACATGATATGTACAGATTTCACAGTCAGCAAATTTAAGATGGTTATTGATTGGGTTGCCAGGTGGTGTATTTTTCAACACATACAGTATATGAACTGTTTGGTGCCTTAAGCAGCGTTATTATAGTTTTCTTTTAGTTTTATTGTAATTTAAATATTTATTTATAAAATAAATATTTTAGCTTATATTTATATATTTTTAGTGTTCATGTTCATTTTAGTTGTATTATTAGCAATTTTATTTTGTTTATATATATTATTTTATTCATAGATTCTTTTATTTAATAATTTTAAACTTATTTTGGTTTATTATTGCATTGCATTGCATTACATTTGTAATTTTCATTTAGTTTAAGATTGTTCGAATAATATTTAGGTTATTTTATTTTTATTTTACTTTTATTATAATTGTATGTGTTATATATATATTTGTTTATATTATTTAATTCATATATTATCTTTTATTTATTTTTTAGCTAATAATTTTAGTGCCTCAGCTGAAACCTATTTCAGTTTATTATTGCCGCAACATTTCTCATTATCATTTAGTTAAAGATTTTCAAACAATATTTTATTTGTTTTAATTTTATAAAATTGTTTTAAGTTTCCTAAAGGTATTATGACTATGCTTTCAAGATAAATTGCTGGTGTTGTATACTGTGTTGATAAAGCATCTGCCAAATGAATCATGCAAATGTGTCTCTTCATAATGTAATGTACATCTGATCAAGTACTAATACATTTAAAAGTCAGTCAGTTGCCTTTATGAATTTTGGCACCTGCTTTCAAACAAAACCTACATTACAAAAATGTCAGTACGTTTAAACTCTACAACCTTTTTGGTGCTGTAAGCAAGTTGAGTTACCAAATTCTCTACCCTTGTTATTGACTATAAATCCCATCTGTGATTTTAGGGGTGTACGTTGAAGAGATGGGCGACAGCAACACTGAAAAGCTCTACGCTGGTTTGCTCGGAGTCGGCGATGAGATTCTGGAGGTGAACGGGGAGAAGGTGGCTGGACTGAGTTTGGACCTAGTGACCCGTTTAATGACTCAGAACAGCACCGCGTCCATCCGCGTTCTCCGGCATAGACGACTCTAGCGCTGAGATCAGACCACACAGAGCTTCTGATCGACTGTTCAGTAATACCAATAACTGTAAGCGATAAATGTCAAACAGTGTTAGGAATGAAGTCAGGCATGAGATTGTGTGTGTAATTGGCAGTGTTGTGTTTTACTGCTCAAGGTGTTTGTAGTTAAGAAGGTTAAGGGAACATTTTGTGCACTATTGAGCAACGATGGTGTGACACTGTTTCTTTAAAGCGAAGGGCAAAACTAATGCATTAAGCTTCTGAAGGACACATTTACAAACATTATACAATTATGAGGAGCTTGGATGGTCTGCATTCAAACTTAAATATGTTTGACATGAAGATCAACAAAAGATCAATGTTTTCAATGACGTCAAAAAAAAAAGATTTTGCTTTTCATTATATCCAAAGGGTTGGATGAATGTAAAGCCAATTCTACAGCAAACCCTTTACACGCTGCTGAAAAATACCATTTATATTGTATGCAATGCAAAAACAAACCCAGCCATTTTTCTTAGAATGCCAACCAATGTAGAGGTACAGAAGCTGCAGTTGCATCGATTATAACTTCAGAATGCTCTTTAGTAAATGAATTCCATACATCTCCACGAGCTGGTGCAATAAAACGCCTCCGCTGTGCAATCCTGATGCCATTAGTCTGCTGTCCATAATCAAATCAGTATTACGGTACATGCAACACCAACCTAATGTATTTTGTTTTGTTACATTTATTTATACGTGTTCCTATTAAATAAAACATCTGGATTTTGTGGGACAGTTTGTTCTCTATATTCCTCAAAAGGGGCATGAATATAAATTTGAAAAATTTTAATAAATAAAGCCATAAGAATAATATATATTAACTGCACATCGATATGTATCCAAGTGCCCATGACTGAATCTTTCCAGCTGTGAAAAGATTTGTTGTAGCCTAATACAAGAGAATGAATAAAGATCTCTTAGATGTGTAAGAGGGTCTCCAGTTTGGAGTGGCAAACGGGGGAGGCACGTTAGTCACAGTCAATATCTTTCCTGTCCTCCCCTATTGATTTGACAGTGATTGATCCCATCCTGATCTCCATCATTCGCAACGCCACCAAATACAGAGAATATGCGTTTAGATATCACGTGAGAGACATGAATGTGTCAAGGTGGGTGGGTTATTTTGATGGATGTCATGTGACGCTACAGTAAAGGCACATCAGTCAATTCCAAATATATGAAAATGGGAAACTTAATGTATTTTAACTGGATTTTTCGAGAATATTACACTGGGTTGTTTCCAGGTCATTCGTATTCAGTTGCTAAGGTCTGTTTGGTCGCGTGCTGCCTGCGCGTCCTGATTGGTTGCGTATTAGTGCGCGTCAAACCCCCGCCCCCGTGAGTATGACGGCTCAAGTCACTCCTTTAACGTAGGTTTTTTTTGTTAAATGGTAATGTTTGTGGTAAGGCATTTATTTTAATATGTTTTAGCAATATTAAAAATATTTAAAAAATCTGTATTAAAAATAAAATAACCGCAGAGCGCGTTGTCGTGTTCTCCTCAGATTTCACATTCAACCCTTCATTAGCCAACATTCATTCATAGCGTTATTTAGAAACGCTCCCAGGTGTCCGTGAACATTGTTAAAAGGCATTTTACAAGAACATTACACAAAAGCACACCCTTAAAACCCACACGGTTTGGACGGCTCTCAAGTGGTTGGTTTTATGTCGTGTTTGTGTTGTCTCATTTTGTGTAAGGATGCTAATGAGCTCAGCTGTCTGTAGCCCCGCCCCCATCTCCCCAAGGGCGCGCGAGCTCAGCTGTCCCCTCCACTTACTGCGGGATAAAAGAGCCAAATGCAGAACCTGCATCCTGCACCTGCTGGCTGACACACACGAAATCCATATTTAGAACCGTTTCAGCGATGCAAAACCAGTTTTAGCCGCAATTGTCACCGCTATTTGAGTCTATGTACAGCTCTCCTTGAGGAATATAAACAGTGAAACGAAATCTTAAGTAAATATTTTACATCAGATGATAAATATATATTGTGTTATTCCACAAATTTGGGATAATTTTGGATCTATAAAAGGGCACATGCATTTGATGAATAAAAAACGAATCCTTTGTTTCTTTCCACAAATGTTGTTTCCATACAAACATTAAAATATTTTAATACAATGGGGCATGTTTATCCTAAATTAATAGTCCTATAATGTGCTACTTTCCAAATTTTGTGTTTTGGTAAAATCTGTGGTAAATATTTTATACTGTATATGTTGACAAATAAATGTGTCCTATGGTGTGACAGCAAGAATTTAGAAACAAACTAACAACGTAGATAAATCCCTGTTGTGTTATGTTATATTATAAATATAAACAACATAACAATTTTTCTCGAAATGTTTGCCATGTCACACCACATGACACATGTTCAGTATTTGTAAACTACCCATATAATAAACAATCCTATAATGCGCTGTGTCATGCTGCATCCGTAAACATTAACACAAATAAAACTTGATTTCATTATGAGAGTTGAAAGGGTTTAAAATACATCTTGTAGTAGCCTAAGTATTTTTGATAAAAAAATAATCCTACAATGTCATGTCCCGCACCTTCTATACAAACATCTAAAATACCTCAGTATAAACGTACATGCGTATGCTGAATCAATAATCCTATAATTGGACATTTCAAAAAATGTTTCTGCATAAACAGCAAGGCTAAAAAAACAACAACATAAACGGGTGATTAAATGCCCCTATAGATTACAATCATAATCTTTTGGTTCTTGGAAAAGGGTTCAATGTTGCCCGGTCTCAGGTGCTGATCTCTCATCATTACTGGGCCAGACAAAGGACGGGGGGGGGGGTTAGAGGAGAAAGACGCCACCTGTCATAAGATCAGACTTGAATGGCCTCCCTGCATCCGTTCATCCAGCCTGCTGGATTATTGGATCAATAGAGCCCTGCTCACACTGTGACGATCACCGTCAACACACTCACTCGATCAATGCTGATATTCTGATAGATGCGGCACTGTTTGCGTCTAATCTCAAATCGGAATTTACAATGGAAGTCTATGGGGCTGAATGGTTATACCCATTTTTTCACACTGTCATTGTTGACCATGAGGTCAGTAAAAAGCCCAAATTTTCAGTGCATGTGTGCACATGGTACCAAGTGAGGGACTTTCCGAGGGATATCCATCCACGGAAATAGTCACAAACAAAACAGACACTTGGAAGTCCCATCACGAAACAATGACTTACACAAGTTCAACTACACAAGAATTCATGCAAAACATTTCTGCTTTTAAATCTTCTGGAATGCCTCGCTCTATAGACTTTCATTCTGAGGGACTAGACAGAATTTCTGATTATAGACCATTTTTAAGACGTAAACACTTTCTGTTTCAGCCTTTTACTTCACAAAGTCAGAACAAAATACAAACAATAGAATCCAATGTTAAATAAACATCTTTCAGACCTAATATATGTAAAAAAAAACTGGAATTGTTTTAAAGGGGTCATATGGCGCGAATGCGTGTTTTTCTGTGTCTTTGGCACGGTATGTGGAAAATACATATGAATTAAACCTTAAACCTTTTTAAACCTTAAATCGTGTTTACACATTGCATTACATCTAAAACAAACAATAATATTCGTTTTAGCCGTGCCATATCACCCCTTTAAACCTGTAATTATCCTTTGGTTATTTACAAAACAACAACGCCACGGCACATAATTTCAGTTATTTGTTTTTAATGGGGCTCAGAATTTCACAGAGTGATTGACGGGTGTGGACAACATGGGGTGGTTTTACACAGATTTTTTTCTGATGGACAAGGAAAAACAAGAGGCAGGTCAAACAAACACAGCAAAGACGTACAATTGAAATTCACATGACAAGCATTTATCTGCTATCTTGACTTAGACGCTGCTCATCTAGAATAGTGAACTTATTGTGGGATGTTTTATTATTTGTATCGTAAAATTGCATTTTTACTGTGCAATCAATTCAGTCATATTTCAAACCAATCGGAACTGACGAAGGGCAGTTAGTGTTAGCCATAATACTGTTTTATTGGACGACAGAAATGATTGATGGTTAAAATACTGTAAAGTCCCTGTATTTTTCTTCTCCTAATGAAATTTTATAGTGAACATTTACAGGGAGGATGGCTTTTTGCATTGTGTATGTTCATGACAATTGAGTTCATTCTAATTTCCATTTTTCCAATAATGGTAAAAATGCTAATGTAAATGTATATTATTCAAATTTAAGTGATGCTAATATTGTTGTAAAAGTATTGTATCCAGACAGGGTTGCTTTCATAACTGCATTACCGTAAATGCATTGAATTGCCTTGAAAATGATAAAACAATGCAAAAGTCTTAATGTGCCTTCATATTTTTTCATGCTAAATGTATATTTTTTCATTTTCAGGTGTGGATATGAAATATGAAGTTGTGACATATGGCGTTTCTTCGTAAAACTTCCAAAAACCATTTAAAGGCGGGGTTACTGATTTCCGAATTACGCTTTAGACAACTGAGTCGGGCCGAGTACCGAAACAACCTTGTAGCCAATCAGCAGTAAGGTGCACAGTGCACAGGGCGGACATTAGCCGAGCCGAGCGCTGACGAAAGCGAAAGATGGGGGTAGGGGTGTGTTTGTTTTGGTGATTTGAACATCAACAACGGCTAAGAGAAATCGGACACCCCGCCTTTAACAACAAAATACATCAAACAAAACAATGCAATACGGTAAATGTGCTCCATGTTTAAACATAATATGAGTAGTGTCGCTCTATCATAAAATAATAGTTATTTGCATATTAGTGACTGCTGCTTTACAAATTTCATTTGCGTTTGCATTAGAAATACATTTCGACAGTTAGTGAAAGTATTAATGGACCGAAGCTAGACAATGTCCCTAACCCTAAAAATGAGAAATTCCACCAAGCGCCATTGTCACGAACATCTGCTTTCTAAAATGAAATGTATCTCAACCCTTCTCACTGCTAAGGCACTGGCTAAATACTGACCTATACTTCACAGGATCCATCTACTTAACCAATAATGATGGAAAAATTTGACTTGACCGTCAAAAACGAACTCATCGTTTCTTGGACTTTGTACAGGTAAATCATACAAACAAACAAACAAACAAACATTGTCTCGCAATCCAGAGTGGTATGATTCTTGCTAAACCCCAACAATTTCAAGACCAAACTGTAAAACATAAAAATTATGTTTTGTAAATATGGGGATATTTTAGTTGTCTATTTCATCCAATTTCAAGAAGTGTCAAAACGTCGATAGTGAACATCTCACTAATAAATTCACACTAACTAAAAAGTAAACAAAGCACACAGAAAAAAAAAACATTTTTTTACAGTGAATAGCTAATTTACTATTAGTATCATTAGTTCCATACCCACTTATACAGTATATACTTTGTTAAACTCCAGTGTTAACTTGTTAGAGCATCATATTTAGTGTTGATTATTTACAGTGGTCTAAACCTACTGTTACAGCAGTGCAAAGTAAAGAACATTACGTCGAACATACTTTCTAGTAGCCCTAGATTCTGTTATGACCAAAGTACACAGGTATAAGTCCAAAAATCATGGTCCATTTGATATGCATGATTTACCCTGAATTACCACGTTATTACAAAACCGATGTTCTCTGCCATTCGTCTGCTTGTTGGTTCACAAGCATATCTACATTTTACACACTCGTGTCAGTCTTATCGTCTGGGGTCTATTTTTATAAGAAGAAAGTATAAAGCAGCATCTTACTATAGTATGGACTAGGAGAGGGAAATGTTTTCGTTTGTATTCTCTCTTCCAAGCACCTTGGTTTTGTGAATATACGCAGAGACCTGTACGCCTAAAGCTCGGAGTGTTTGTTCACAGAACAATGAAGAGGATTATCACAACAAACAGGATAGCCAGGAGAACTCCGATAGCACACCACTGTCTTCGATCTGCGGGATAAAACCACAATAATAAAACCGATTAAATCAATCGTATCAAGAGCTAAATAAGTAAGACGTACTGTGATGTCATTACAAGGCAGGGTGCTTAGTCAAAACAAAATGTTTTTGAAAAATTCCCATGAGGTGCAGTAGGAGGTTAGATTTCTCGGTCGCTCAACCATAGCGGAAGTTTGACTTCCTGTTATCACCACGCTTGGCCTTATAAGGGACAGTAGTACTATGTTTTCTATCACCACAGCCAATCACCTCAAGCGACACCAGGAAGTCAATGTGTAGTGAATGTGTTTTCTAACCACATGTCTCGAATCATGCGAGGCGGTAAACAAAGCACAGTCTTCTGTTGTATCACCTACCACTGGTCATGTGAGAAACTTTAGCCAGTTTCTTCATGACATTATCCAGCCTGGACTGCGTGTTGTCCATGTCGTGTGAAAAGTCATCAAGCATTCTGAAAAAACAGCAGACATACAGTCAAAATGAATCCAGATTTACAAAATTCAGCACGCACCTATAGGCTCCGAGTATACTTACACAGCCTGCTCATCCAATTCTTGCCCGACCCTTTCAGACATGTTCTTCAAGATGCCGATGGTTCCTGAAACCAGCTCTAACTGTTCGTCCTGTCTTTCTGCTATGAGCTGCCGAACAACCCAGAAACAGAAAAGATGTTGCTCCTCATACATACATTTACATAGGAATTTTACCAAAATAAATGTTAATAATTGATGAACCTGCTGCTGGGTCTGTTGTTCTTCTATGAACTGGGAGTTTGCAGACTGCAACTCATTGTCAAGTCTGGTGTAATTATCACCGCTGGGTTGCCAGATTGGACCACGAGACCCGCTGTCCCCCATCAAAGTCTAATAAAAAATATAGAAATACGAACCATCACAATGTAACACAGGTTTTGATAAAAACAAATACTGTGATATGATAACATAGCTTGGATTATAAAGATACAAATACAAACCTGTCGATTCTTCCTCTCTGATACTGAAATGCCTGTTGGACTTGTCATGTGATCTTTCAGTTCCTGGTAAAACAAGAAATCCAACATGACATGTTAGATACTGTATATACATAAACTTTGCTTCACAGCTGCGTGTCACTCAAGTTTGTGTACCTTGACTGTTTGTCTTGTGCTCGTGATGAAAGCTTTTCTCTTCGCCAGCTCCATCGCATCCAGATTGAACTTCTTTGGATTGGACTCCACAATACTTGCATCCCAAGTTAAGGCTACACGAATATCAAATACAACATCTACAAAACATCACACATCAGAACTGAAAGGATATTAATGGTCTCATCCAGGTCCTCCAGGTCCCATTCAATGGACCTCAGGCTGTTGCGCAGCTCATTGGTGGTCCAGTCAACTTCCTCCTTGGTGGCCCCACCCGGGTCCTGTAATAACTCCATCCATCTTTGATGAAGCCCTTGCGCGTTGTTCACCGCCTTTTGCACCTCCCTGTGGAAAACAAATTAAAGATAAATGAATGAGGCATTTATATAGCGCTTTTTTCTGTGTATTGCTGTACACCCAAAAAGCTTTACAATCATATGAGGGGGGTCTCTCCTCAACCACCACCAGTGTGCAGCATCCACCTTTATGAATGCAGCAATTGATTATTGTAAAATATATGAAAATTATCTTCGGTATCAAAGAAACATGCTAGTACCATGTATTGCATTAGTATTGACACAGACTAAGGCAAAAGTATGAAACTATACAAAAATTAACGTTTTCAATGATAAACAATAAAGGCATCGATTACGTGAAATGACACAACAGCGGGAACGATCGATAATATGGTTGCCATGGAAACAGAAAAACGATCCCTTTGAAACAGCTGTTCTGACTGGTGATGGGCGACTCGTTTGTCAAACAGGTTTACTAAATGCTTAAAACTTTTTGGCGAGCACTTTATTTACTAAACCGATTCTTCAACACTCGCAGATCTGGTAACTGTTAGTAAGCCTATCCAATTACAGCCCCCAGATATTCCGATCCGAACTATAAACTCACCCTTTCACCACAAAAAACGGATCTTCCATCGACATTTTTTTATTTCTCAGATGAGGCGACTCTCGTGGGATAATCTCATGCTCCTGATCGCCGCTGGTTTTGCTTTCCTCAGACAAAGGACTGCGCTTAGTTTGTTGTTTACATGTGGGACGCAGCCCGCATCCGCTCAGCCGCCATTACTCGGTGGAATCACATCCGGGTCATAGAGCGTCTAGACACGCGCACATGCTTGCTGTTAAATAAACAGTGTTGTTTTGGTTTATTGTATTAAAAGGACAAAACATTGTGTCCATAACTGTAATTATATTTATAAACATGCAGAAATTCGAAGATGTTTGGGACATCTGACAGTCCGTATCTGCGTGAAATAATCTATATAAAATTACGTATGTTCACATTGAATAGCTATATCGTTAGAGGCAAGTGTAGTTTAGCATTTTATGCTGTTTTTATTCATGTTTTTAACATACGAATGAATTAAATATACACACCCTTCATGTTTGACACGTTTGCCCTTGGTTCCTTGTATTGATGTGACCATTTTCACCACTATATTTTATTTTAAGACAGACCTACGGCTTGATAAACACACGAGATCTCTCCCCACAAAATAAAATTGTTTAAAAAATATTGAACGAAAATACTTATGCATAATAAAACAAGCATCATTTCTACAATAATGTAGGACAAATGCATAAATTATATATTTGCTTATTGACACACCATTTTAAGAAATATAAAGGTATGTTGCTGTATCAATGTTGATATGCAGCACATCTGCCCTCATTCATTATGCATCATAGCGTATCGCCTTCTCATTATTGACTATCTAAAGGAGTGCTGTGTTCACTAAAGGAGTTGATGATGTAAACCAGAAAATCAGCCGGAAACACTGACTTAGTAACTAAAGCTTTATAAATTAATTATCTCTGAGCCTGGACATTTATAGCATCAGTTGGCACTTTTGAGCAGCCTATCATTAGCATGCACTATATCGGTATACAATAAGTAGAAAATGTACAGGAATAGGTAAGAATAAAAAGAAGATAATACATTAATTAATATATTTTATACCTTATACCATTCTCAGGGTGCTTATTAATAGCAAATATTTGCTATTAAATAATGATATGGCTTCGGTATTAAGATGACCAAAGATTATTTCATGTTCTGAAATTGAGATCTGATTCTGGTTTAAAGCTCAAATGAAATCTCAAGAACTGAAACTGTGCGCTTGCTGCGATCGTTTATATTTAGGTAAACAATCACCGAGAGTGCCTTACGTCATACACCGCTCTTCCTGTCAGGTTTGTTTATGACCCACATCTTAATGCAGGCACGCGCACGAACCACTGCACAAGGATTACTGATAAAAATAAAATCGTGAAATCATCTCTATGTACAAGTATCCTCTTCAGCTGAACGTTAAATCTCCCACACTCTTTGTAATCGTAGTAGCTAACTGTTTCTTCCAACAAAACATTGCCCTTCCCCCCACTAACAGCTCCATTCACATTTGCCCAGACACCGCAATGGATTTGCACAATAGAGTCATGTGACACGACTGTGGCAGACAAACCATTACATCAGTCGAGGAAGTCGATGAAAAAAATTAAAGGGGAAGTATTTTTTTTCTTTTGACGGTAAAACGAATTGAACCATGTTATGCGGAAACGGTAGTAATACCAAAACAAAAATACTAATACATGATTTAAACATGTAGTATTTAGAAATATAAAATATGAAATAACACCATAGACTTGTTAAACGACATTTAACTTGTTTGAGTTTATTTTCTATGTAAATTGTACACAAATCCGTTTTCAAACTAAAACTGCGCTTTAAATATAGATTGTTTATGTTATAAATCATCCAACACGGGGCATGGATCTTTAAAATATTTTCCATTTTAGCTTATAAACAATTCTTTCCCTTTAAACAATTCTCCCACGTTAGTATTTAAATATGACTCATCGCCATGACGCTTGCTGATTGGTCCTCACGGGTTTGGCGGGGTGTGATTCACAACGGTTGCAGAAATCAACGAGCGATGTGATTGGCTAGTGTAGTCGCTGACGCTGAACTATAAATTCAAGTTAAAAATAGAAACGGTCTCATTCCTCCCTAGACTATTGTCGGGTGCAGAAGGGTATGTGTAAGGTTGTAAAATCTCGTACTCTCACCCAATAACGCCGATTTTTAATTCTTGTAAGGATAATGAGGAATTCGTATTTATCGAACGTCTCTAATTTTTAAAACCACAACATCAAAGTACAGGACGAATTTTATCTACATGACTCGTCTACAGATTAATTGATTTAGAGCTCGGACGTTATTGACGAATGTGTCGTCGCACTCTTGGCCATTTTACAGTAACATTTCTGGAAGAATCCTGAGAAGAAATCAACCCAGATCGGACCGAAACGCCGGGTGAACTTTGTACGTTACTCCCAAAAAGCGATCTTTACTGGATCGACACCAGCCATGGAATTCAAAGTGGAAGCCCATCGGATTATGAGTATTTCCTTGGGGAAAATCTACAACTCTCGCGTTCAGCGAGGCGGCATCAAACTGCACAAAAACCTCCTGGTTTCGCTGGTCCTCCGCAGCGCGCGCCAGGTTTATCTGAGCGACTTCTACAGCGGCGCGTGTCTGAACGCGCAGAGCGAGCGCGAGGGAAAGGAATGGGACCTTATTGATTCCGAGCGGGAGAAATTCCCGCCCGCCACGGAGGAATGTAACCAGACGGAGGAAACCAGACAAAACGACCAGCCTCCGATAAACGAGACGGTTGAGAAAGCCGACGACGAGGAGGTTAAACCAGACGCAGAGCACTGTACTCCCACTCCAGAAGAGCAAAGCCAAAATTCATCCTCGGACCTGGCTGATAGAGTTTCATCAGAATCATCGGTGCCTGATGCTATCAAGCAAAACCAGGAGAGTCCCACGGACAGTACGAACGCGACGCTCGGGGAATCACGCCAACCGCAAAAAACGCACGTTTGTACAACCAGGAAAAGAGGCGCGGAAGAGTCGGAGCGCGACGACGCGCCTCAGAAACGGACCAAAGTTAACGTTACTTCCTCAAACGCGAGCGACGACGAGGAAAGCGAGGAAATGGACACGGGCAACGTGTCTAACCTCATAACGATCTTTGGCTCCAGTTTTTCAGGACTTCTCAGCAAAGATGGCGCTAAACCCGAGGCTGAGGCGCAGGATAGTGACTCTGGGTCGGGACAAATCTGTTGCGACCAAATGCTTAAAAACTTAAACCCGTGGAGTACAGCAATAGTGGCTTTCTGACTGTAAAAAAGCCACGTGTGGCGAACTGTACTGTAGGTTCTCATCCGGGTTGCCCTCGATGCATTTGTAACACGTGGTGAGGCGTGGGACTTCCCGGCCAGCCCAGCACACTTCAGTGGTACTACAAGCTCAGTTTGGCTTGTGAAGATGTCTGGGCATGAATACTGGTGCTACATAATGGGATTACAGCTTCTGACATCACCGCATAGGAATTTAAGTGTTAAACTCTCATTCAAGACTCGGTTTAATAAACCATGCAATGGAATGGTGGTATTGCAACAAACGCAAACGTGTTATGGACTCGATTCACAGCAAACTTTGAGACGTATGCCACAGTTTTAACGTCTTTGTTTTATAAAGACCTGTACATTTTGTAATATTGAGTGTGTGTACATATTGTTGCCCATGTTGCGTTGAATCTATGTATTTTGGTATTTACCATCATGACAATTTACGTGGTGCTCACGTATTAAAACATTGTGAAATTACACCGGTTCTATCTCTCCTTTTGTGTTCACGAGTGGAAAAAGTTTGTCTCTAAAGAAAGGTCTAAATACGCACGACATCATTCACCTTAACCCAAATTATGTCGTCCTTGTGTAAAAGTGGTAATGCTGTTAAAATTTGAAGGACATATCTCTTAAAGGCCTGATAACCCATACAATTTGGTGCATTTAATGTAGCAAAGTTGATTCAGTCAGCTTAAATGTATACATGTGTACCTATTTTTTTATTTACCTAGCACGACCTGGGTGTGATATCTTAAAAAAAAACATAAAACCATCCAGTAATCATGAATTTATTGGACAAGTTGTGGATAATACGCTAGTAGTTTCATTGTACGTAATCATACTCATCATGAATGACTGGAGAGGTCATGCAAGTTCCTTTATCATATAAAGACGACTGTAACTAATATTCACAACACACCTTTCAAACAGCTCAGAATTCTTCCACACAACTATTAAGTAACTATTCAGCCAGTCGAAAGTGATCAACAAGTTCGATAAGAACAAGAATTCTCAGGTCGATCAGCTGTTGCTGAAACGCTTTATGGCCATTTTTACTGCATGCTGTAAAGAGAGCTATTGTGTCCCTGAAGCATGCATGGCATGCAGGGTTTAGTTACAGTGCAGTCTCCCCTCTCAGAGCTTTTCTCTGCTCCCGGACATTCAGCATGACATGACTTTTCTTACAAGTGAAGCCAGTCATAATACAGACATTGACTTCCGAACCTTTCTCATGCACAGAGTATTCATTATTTTTTAATAGTTGAGCAATTCATAGTGCAGAGTAATGAAAATCGTGATCTTAGCCACCAGAAGGTTTCGTTTTGTGTGGTTGTGAAATGCATTGAAAATGTTATGACAGACAGCTTAAAAATGTGGAAATCGTCAATGAAAGTATTAACATGACCTAATAAAGCTCACACATTAGGTTGTTACATCAGCGAAAACGTGAAAAATCAAGGAATCTAATTTGTAAAATCTTAAAATCAAATAGTATATACAGCTGGGGGGGAAATTTCAAAGACCATTTTAAGTTTTTCAGAATTTACTATTTATAGGTATGTTTTAGGTCAAATGTTAATTTGCGTTTCATTCTGTAAAATACTAACAATATTTCTCCCAAATGTTATATAAAAATATTGTTTCTTTTTGCATTTATTTGCAAAGGTAAAAAACTGAAAAGATG
Organism: Triplophysa rosa; assembly: GCF_024868665.1. Taxonomy (NCBI): domain Eukaryota; kingdom Metazoa; phylum Chordata; class Actinopteri; order Cypriniformes; family Nemacheilidae; genus Triplophysa; species Triplophysa rosa. The sequence continues at coordinate 10,761,497 of NC_079914.1, forward strand.
CTCTGTATTTTTTCAGACCTCAAATACTGCAAAGAAAACAAGTTCATGTTTACTTTTAAGCAATACAACAGTAATATTTGTACATGTTTTTAGGAAAAGTTCAAAAATCTGTTATTTTTTTATGTGATAACCTAGATTTTATCACAGTTTTTATGTGTCTTGTCATGCTGTCAGTCTTTCAGATTGCTGCTGGATGACTTTATGTCACTCCTGAGGTTAGATTTTGTGGAAATTCAACAAACACTGAACTGGAATGGCCACAATACATCTAGAAATGCTGATTTGAAATGAAAATTTCAAATGGTCTCTTCATTTTTCCAGCTCTGAAATATGTCAGAGAAATGTCATTTATCAGAAACTGTGAGAAAGTAAGGGTCAAATCAGGTAGATCAACCTTCTTAATAGCTTCTTAAGGAATCAACAACACATTCACTCAGTATATACGTAAATAAAAGTAATTTTTATCCCAAAGCTGAAGATAGCTTCAGCAGGACCATCTCCGTAGCCGGCCCGGCCACATTCTTTCGCACAAACATGGACAGCTATTGATAGACTCATTCCCCCCGAGGAACACCAGAAGGCATAACTAAAGCTGCTCTCTCACCGCACTCGTATGAGAAATGTGGGTCACTGAAATCCCGGCTTTGGCTGGTCAGCTGACCGCATCAGAGCCGTGGAGGATACAGATGACGCGGCCTTGATTCCACATTGGGACTTGATCAAATTTACAGTTCCTAAAAACAGACAGAGAGGGAATATCATCATCAGCATTGTGTTTTAAAACATTAGCATTGTCTGAAAGCATGCTGAAATACCTGAACATGTTTTTTTATATAATGCATGACAAATCTGCATGTGATGTAACCGCTATACTGCGATTGTGGCTTGGACGCAGTTAAACACATACAGCTGTCCTCTCCTGACTGGCCTCTCTCTGCATTCCTGTGTCCTGGAAGGAAGGGGGTGGGAGGTGGGGGGAATAGCAAAGTTGTGAAAACGTTTCCTGCGGTAGACGAACATTTCTGGGGGCCCTATATGGTTTCCGCACTATAGATACAACTCCCAAATAAGTCCATAGGGGTTGGTTCAAACTCTAACCACAGGTAGGAGCAATCGAAAACAATGATGACCTTAAAGTCAACAGCATGTGAGATACAAATAAGAGGTCAATGTTTTAGTTCTCTACGTGATTTATTGGGTTTTAAGAGCCGTGCGGTGTCTTCGTGTAACGTGGTCAGTCCAACCCCTTTACCAAAGAGCGGGCGGAGAGATGCCTGAACAAAACACCAGTCTGGATACAAGTAGAGACAAGACCTACCATGGCAGTCCTTTTGTTCTCCACAAACAGAAAGTCACGAAATCTTTCTCTCTCCTTTAACAAGACGGATATGGCTGACACATCAAATGTGACCTATGATTCGTCAATGATCTAGTTAATCTCCACAACGTATGGAACCTCTGCTAAGGCTTTGAACAGTATAGGTTTACTCGCCCGCCTAGTATTTAGGGTAAACACCAAAAGTCGTCATAGGATTCATAAAGAAAGCGTACACTCAATGTTTAAGAATCTTGAACACACAAGTTTGCAAATTGAGTACTTGCGAACTCTCGCGTATTCAAGCCATGGCTTAAAGGAGTCACTAGCCAGGTTTCCATTACCCTTCAAAATGCGCAAATTGAAATAGGGCATTGAAAATATGCCCAATGTTAACACGTTCATTTCGCAAAAACTCACATGTATCGCAAAAAAGTTCTCACGCTCGTATGAGGTGTTTTTTCAGGCAATACAATAAAGGCATATTTTGCAAAACTGCAATGGAAACACTTTTTGTAGTATTTACAAGTCACGTGGCGTATAAAAAAGTCACATGACCATTCGCGGTATGTTTTGGCAGAACATTTGGAAAGATAGGATGTAAGGAATTCACATCAAGTAAGATCTTATAAGATGGCCCAAATGCAGGATAACGAGTGAGTGCATAAGGAGATTTATTAGGAACAGTAAGGTAATATGAAAATATATAAGGAAATATAGACATTTCTCTTCACTCTTTCATCACAGTAGGTGGCACTATGCACTAAAATTGGTTTGCAACCTGCCATAAAACGTACAAAGAAGAAGTACGGCCAGAATGACTTATCGCGAGAAGAATCAAAATACACTTTAATCGCATATAACATCATTTAATGGAAACGCAGTCATTCCGCGATATTGTTTTAATAGACATTAAGAAAACATCGCTTAAATTTTTAGCAAATCTGTAATGTAAACCTGGCTACTGTCCGTTTAAATCAGCTTTGCGCGAGCGCATTACCGAAACGCAAAACAAACCATCTGACATCCGCGATTACTGACGCAAGCCGCTTATTTGTTTATAGACATATCTGATCTGTGAACGACAACATTTAGCATGATGTTCACGAAAGCTCGTAAAGCAAACAAGGAAACTACGGCCGTACCAGGCAATAAAAGTAAACGGGGAACTGAGATGTGTAACGGCGAAGCAGTTCGAAGGTTGCAACTTCTTTGCAATGACTTGGCGGCCCTCCCCCCACGGCAGAATCACAAAGGCGAATCGGCAGCGCTCTTTTAAGGGAACAGAGAGAAAAGGGCCCTCGCCGTGGCCCCGCCATTCATCCCGCTTGACCCCAGACAAACTGAAGTCTTTGTTTATCTTGGGAAACTGGCAGGGAACAGGAGCGGAGGGGTCTGGCCGGGGGGAGGGTGGAAGAGGATGGGGGGGTCAAAGAGAAAAGGGGATCGGGGGAGGGGTATCCTGGGAAAAATGCCAGCATGGAATCAGTGACAGGGCCGGGCTTCCTGTAACAGGAGCAGCCTGGGATGGCGAAGGAAGAGGTGGGGTGCAGTTGTGGTTTGGAGAGGCGGGTGGGACGGCCAATGCTCTCGGAGAATACAAAATACACGCGGGCACTACAGAAAGTGACACGGGAATGTTACGTTGACGTGTGTTTCCTATTAAGCGTGGAGTCACGTTTGACTATGGTTAAGACATAGCCGCCGATGGCCGAAAGATTTATAGACTTGCTCTACAAAATGATGAAGTGTTCCTGTGGGTCAATTGGTAGAGCATTGTGTAAGCACAAAAGTAATGGGTTTGAATACTTAAAAGTGATAGTTCACCCTAAAATAAACATTTCGTCATTATTTACTCATCTTGTCATTTCAAACCTGTTTAACTTTCTTTCCTTTGGCAGGACGCAAAAGAAGATATTTTGAAGAAAGTTGTTAACCGGCACCCGTTGGCATTGGTTTTGTGTCCATACAATAGAAGTGAATGCGTGCCAGCGCTTTTCGGCTACCAACTTTCTTCAAAATATCTTCTTCTGTGTTCTGCGGACAAAAATTTTCATTTTTGCGTGAACTTTCACTTTAATGCACTGAACGTAAAAAGAAATGAAATATAACATGGCTGCAAATTTATTTCTGATTATTCAGCATTTCTGTCCGAAACATGCCTCATAAGATTCTTATGTGATTGTTGAATGTTTAAGTGTCTTAAACGCTACAAGCCGGGGCATGTCGAGAGCAAAGGAAGCTTGGGGCAATTAGGGCAGACAGATGGTCGCTGTGAGAAAGCAAGGCTGGTGTACCTTTCTTGTGTTGTTTTGTTGTTGCAGGAGGGTCATATGTTCATACAGGAGCTATGCTATTGATTAATGTGAGAACTACAAAAGATATTTTGAGAAATGTCTTAGTGGTTTGGTGTCCTTACAATGGAAGTCAATGGGGTCCAATGTTGTTTGGCTACCAACGTTCTTCAAAATATCTTCTTTTGTGTTGTGCAGAAGAAAGAAAGTCAAACAGGTTTACAAATGACTTTAGGGTGAATAAATGACGAACGAATTTAAATTTTTAGGTGAACAATCCCTTTACGTATATTGTGCCAGTTTGGACATCCAAAATCTCCATTGCTTTAAAAGCACTTCTCAAAAAAGAGGAAGTATATCAAATTTTACATGCCCAAAAGTACCTGCGTCCAACACACGGACGGTTTCAAGGAAGTAAACCGCAGTGTGGAAGTCAAAGTTCACTTTTGAGGCTGGGGGAAAGTTTCACTCAGTTTGGAGGAGTTTTTGTTTGCTCACCATGACTCAACCATCCACAAAAGTCCACTAAACACCACAGATTAACACACATGACGCGGCAAACTACCTGTTTTTCAACGGTGCACAGCCCTAGATATTTCTTCCCCTTGAAAGTAATGAATATCATAAACATTCCTCCATGGGAACATTGCCTTCAATGGAATGCCAGAGAGGAGTCATCTAGGTCCAAACGGGTCCAAAAACCAAGGTCAAGATCACCAGTTTTCTGGTTTTTGACGCAAGCGTGAGTGTTTTTGTGTGGCGATGTTTCCAGGGAGACAAAACAAGCTTCGTGCCGTAGAGTGAAAGTGGCTTAGTAACCATCAGCAGCTGCCACAACAATAAACACGAGTGAGCTCAGTTACACACGACACATAGTTTTACAGTAACAGTACGTTGATATGATGTGGAAAATAAAAACAAGCTTCCTGTCTGACTGTTTTGAATAAAAAATCGTACAAATTTGAAAAAAGTTGTCATTTTTAGGTGGAGTTTAAACAAACGGATTTGGGGGATTTATTAACTTCTTTAAACGCAAGCTATCCAGTGGTCTTTGTAAAAAAACACAAAGGAAACATTGTGCCACAGCTCTTACCAACAATACAGGAAAAGTGATACAGGAAAGTCAAGGCACTGAGAAGCTCCACCTATAAGACTAATGCCATATGGAACCAGTGGATATGAAAGAACACCTTTATCTCTCTCTCTCTCTCTCTCTGGTCTGCTAAAGAAGTAACTCCAAAATGTCAGTCTAACTTTGTTACTGTATTTGCTTGTAGCTTAACAGTGCCAATGTGTTTTTTAAGGACAACCTGTATGTGCTGTGGATTCTACAGTGTTTTTCTCTTAAAGGGACAGTTCACCCAAAAATGAAAATTCTGTCTCATTTACTCACCCTCTTTGTCATTTCAAATCTGTATGACTTTCTTTCTTCTGCAGAACACAAAGAAGATATTCTATAGTATAGACACAAAACCAATGCAAGTCAATGGTTGAGTAAGTGATAACAGAATTTTTATTTTTGAGTGAACTATCCCTTTAAAAACCAAACACTTCCACATTACCTGTCCAATAAGATAAGATAAAGTAACCACCACAGTGCTACAGTATTCAACTTTGTGTCAAATATTCATCTAATACAGTAAGCTTTATCTTCTCTCCCTCTCCCGTCATAAACCGAGATGTTCTTATCTCCCTCAACACCTGACAGCAGCGAGCACCACCCTTTCAACTGTCCCATCCAAACTGTCGAGGAGATAACGTCCATTTCTATACGTGTGCATCATGAACGAGTGTGTGAACACGTGTGTAAATGACGCTGCTGTGCCGACACAGGACGCCAAATTTGACTTTAACCCTTATTAAATGTGTTTCCAACAGGCCCTGGCAGTCCGGCGGATCACCGCGCTCCGACGTCATCCCGTTGATTAGTCAACTGCTCCAGTGACCCACTGGAGACCGACAGATTACGGCAACGCACACGCTGCGATTTCTAGCTATGTGCCAAGTCAACAGATGCCTAAGTACTAGAGGATTTCACAGGCAAGACACAGCGTCTGGGTATTCCAGAAAGAGTTCGGATGAGGGTTGATCACAATTAGGATATTCTGGGCCACCCACTGTGGCAACTAGGAAGTGTGTATTAAAAATAGAGATCGGTCCGAGAACAAGAGTACAGTTGTAAGAAAGAGGTCGATGAGTTTACAGACTGCTTTTTTATAACGTTTAGCCCATGTTGGATACAAACTGGATATACATTAATGTCTTCATAAAAGTGGCAAAAATGAACTTTGAGAAGATTTACACTCTCCGTCATTTGGGGAAAATGGATTAAAAATATTGATGACTCATCTTGCACTACACAGATTTTCGTCCAATCGAATGCTCTCGATTCCTAACTCCCATGTCTAGTGAAACTAAAACAGAAAAAGAGACAAATTCCTCGCTATGTCCATCCTAGACTTTACTATTGTAATAAATGTTTTTTATTGGTTCAGTTTTCAAGTACTAATATGACTAATAAGATGTTTTCAAAAAGGACTGACAGTGTGTGTATAGAGGACAAATTGGGCGATAAAAGGGCAGATACAGTACCTTTTGTGTGTGCGTGTGTGTGAACTGTGAAGAGAGGAAACAAAGGGGGGATATCAGAGCAGGAGGAGATATTTGGAAGGAATGGGTGGGGGGGTGGAGGTATTGGCGGTGGCAGATGCTGTCCCAGCATGACTTTAGTGAATCTGCAGTGGGGGCTGTTATTGGGGGGAGGGCTCGCTGGCCTTGTTTGACATCAGCTGCGACTCTGGCCCGCGTGCGTATTCCCTTGTTTGTTTGTGGACGCATTCCGCGCGCATGTGCGAAAGGGTGTTGGAAACGTTGTTTTTGTTGGCGTCTGCGGGGTGGAGGAGGGGTGGTGCTACTGTACGCATTACAAACATCCTTGGGTGCTTGGGTGTCAGTTTTAATTTGTGTAACTAAAACAGTAGCATACTGTGTGTGTGCCAGACAGACAGACAGACGAAAATAAATAGCTAGGTGTAAATACATTTGTAAAATTTGAAAAAGGCAACCAATATCTATTTAATATTATAGAATTGCCTTCACATTGGAAACATGCCGACTCACTGAACCCGCTCCCAGACATAGAATAAAGGTAGCTTCACACTGCTCTCATTGCTGTGTCTTTGTACTAGTGCTTCTACCATCACGTCTGTGTGTAATCATGCACTTCCTGTGAACACTGTTGGCCATTCATCATACAAACAAACACACACGCACGCGCACACACACACAGCTCTTTTTTTTCTCATTGCCGGCCCCATACATTTATCCACCGGAATGAAGGCAGGCAGGCAGGCAGGCAGGCAGGCAGGCAGGCAGACAGACAGACAGACAGACAGACAGACAGATTGAGACAGAAAGACAGATAGATAGAGAGAGATATACAGAAAGATAGATAGAGAGACAGACAAACAGACAAAAAGACACACAGACAGATAGAGATAGAAAGACAGACAGACAGACACACAGACAGACAGGTTGAGAGATATACAGAAAGATAGACGGATAGATAGACACAGACAGAAAGACAGACAGACAGATACACGGATAGACAGACAGAGAGACAGACAGGCAGAGAGATATACAGGTATAGAGATATACAGAAAGACAGACATTATATCTATAATTCGAGCTTAGTGCAATGCATTCTGGGATTGCCGTAGTGTACTGTACATACGTTTCTGCCTTCAATCTTCACTAAAACAAGGCATCTTAAAAAACAGCAGTATGTTTTCTCTGTCCCCTTCACCCCTCCTGTCTGTTTGTGCCTAAGTCCAGAGCAGCCAGGACACTCTGTCCTACATTATTACCCTTGAAATTACATAAGCAGAAGAGAAATGGGGCAACGTTTGGAGAGGAGTGACACGAAACCTCCCTGAGCCTCCCGCTGCCCGGTGAGATGAACAGCTGAGAGTGTTTATTTTGCTTCATTCATATCTATCTGTGTGCGTGGAGCTGTTGGCCCTGTTCGGCAGTTGCTATTTTGGTAAACAGAGCTGCGAGAGAGAAAAAAACAGCAATTGGATGTTAGAGCAAGGATGTTTTTGTCACTGCTGTGCGTCACTACCATGTCGCCTTGGTTTCTAGCCGTGGGCATAACAGCAATTGGTATCAGCGAATTACACACCTTTATAACCAATGGATCTGTAACAGACACAAGCTCAACTCACTATAAACACAGACTGCATAATAGTTTCCCCTCCCACTACCAACTATCAGTAAACATACACGGGTTACATCTGTAATCTAACGCCTAAACAATCGACATTCCCACAAAAACCTTGCGGCTCCTTGAAAGGGAAAGTACAGATTTGTTGACATAATGATGTGGAGGCTATCAAAGCCCAAGACAAAAGGCGTGCACGACACATCACGCTCAAAACCAGTCTAACAGGCACAGAGCACACAACAACACAAAAGTAAACAATCGTCCGAGGTGAGCTCATTTTACGGTCATGTGCGGTGTGACCTGTTCCCTGGGCGCCGCCCATATTTTCCCACAACTCAGCATGTGTTGAAGTGACTTTTATTTTTTCATTTAGAGATGTGATGATGTGATATTTGATAAAGCATATGTTTAGATCATTTCGATTACAACTTTGCAAAGACTTAAGACACGTGTAGGTACGCTAATAATGTTATCAAAACACCTTCAGATGAATTGCAGTAGGCTATTAGAGAATGTTGATCAAAATAAATTATTTTTTGTTTTATAGGTTGTATGTTAATGTTTAATTTGATAGTGTCACCTTAATTAGAACAAACTTTTCGAAAACCTAAGAAATTAGTAGGTCAGCTAATAACGTTAGCAAAACATGTTCAGATGTATTAGTATTGGAGGCTTTTATATATACAGTATATCAGTTGTATTAAATTTAAATCTGTTTGAATTGATAGTCGCATTAAATACAACAAATTTTTCAAAGACTTAGGAAATGTGTAGGTTCACTAATAACGTTAGCAAAACATGTTCGGAGGCATGGCAGTATCAGAGGCTGTTCATCAATATAAATGATTATTTTTAATAAATGTCAATCTGTTTAAATTAATAGTGTCACATTAATTACAACAAACATTTCCAAGACTTAGGAAACTTCTAGGTTCGCGAATAATGTTAGCAAAACATGTTCAGACGCATTGCAGTATCAAAAGGTTTTCATCAATATAAATTATATTATTTATTATTTAAATGATCAAGTAATAATTAAACTATTTAAAAATATATAAATTATTATTACATTTTTAATCAAAACAAAAATATATTTAATTAATATTAATATTTCTATAAATTATAATAGTTTATTTTATTTTTATCAAATGTATTAAATCTAAATTTGTCTTGCTAATTTGATAACATAATCTCAAAGTCACCCTATCTGTATTGTTCTGTGCCAGAAAAATACAACTTGTGGTTGGAAAGCTTGAGTTTAGTATAACAGCTTTAGATTACCAGTAGTCTAAAACCAGTTTTAAAGTATCAAGTCTTCCCAACATTGCATTACAGTTGGTAATGTTATTTGAAGAAGCAAGCTTTCTCTGGAGTGAGGTCATCATATCTCTGCGGTCATTTGAAGATGTTTAGTTGACAAGAACACTACATGTTCCCAGGGGGTGGAAGGGAATACAGTCGTCAGGCTGCGTAAAAACAACAAACAAGGGTAGCAAGGCAGGCTGACGCGTTATTTAGTTTGTAGTCGTGCGAAGGGAAAGTGGCATTAGCAACCCAAACAGTGTAATTGCTCCGAGTGCTCCAGGCAGTGTGCGTTATTATTTCAATTACACAGAGGGTTAGTAGCGAGCCTTGAGGTACGCCAGACATTACCCCACCGACTGCTTGACATCTCTGAGGGAAAACTACAGAAATGAGCTGATAGATTCATCCCGGGAGAAAAGAACGAAGACTCTGCAGAGAAGCAAATCAGAAACGTGTGAAATTTACGTCAATTAGCCACAGCCGGATGCCCTCGGATTACATCAGTGTGATGGTTGAAAGTCTCAGATAGCTTGTTTAGAGGCAACCAAACTTTAACTATTTGCTGTGAAACCCCCTCAAGGAGTCAAACCCAAACACAAAGGGGTTCTCACAACACCTCCCCCGAATCAGGACCCCCATTCTGGGAAAGGCGTTCAGGGTGGGGGCAGGGGGTGCGTGGATGCGCGTGAGGTAAACACATTCCTGTCGGAGGTTCTTCAACAACCCCCACTCCCCACGTAAGCCCCTCTTTTCTCCCCCTTTATGTCACACACCTCCTCCGTCACGACACAATACACAAACAGCATGGCCCCTGCCCCACCTCCTCCTCGGTTTTATACTTTCAACAGCTTTTCCCAACCCCCACGTACACCCCGGGGGGAAACGGGGCCAACCTCCTGCCAGCAAGCTGCCTTATTGTTTAAAGCCAGTCTCATTTGCGACGAGGATGAAACACAAACGAAATTTAATCTCTTCACACCTAGTCCTGCCCAGAACGCTTTGGAAGAATATGAGAGCTCACAGACTAAACACAGACACACCTCTGGTGGAGCTCAAATGTCAGGAATCAGAAATGGGAAATTTGGAAATGACAATGCACCTGGTAGATGCTTCTATCTAAAGTAACAGAGTGTTCCGGGTATTTATTTTATCAGGGTGTCTACCCTGGGATTCGAACCCCTGACCTTGAGGTTGTTCACTCCATGCTTTACTAATTAAGCTAAATGAACATAAAACAAAACATTGTCAGTGCTACTTAACCTTTGATGTAACAATAAATGAGTGAATTAAAATTAGATCAAATTATAAAAGTAAGTGTGTGCTTTTCTAATGTAATGATTCAAAAACTATTTTTAAGGAATTGCCAGTGATGTCACAAAAGGTAAGAAAATGTATGTGCGATCACAAAAGCCCCCTGTGCTTTTGTTCCTCTTGGTAATGACCGGCACGATATCAAACATGATCTGCATTAGCATGTCTGCCATGTAAAAGATATGTCACCCCGAAATGTGTATGCGTGCGTCCAAAAACCATCCCCTCCAGGCTAAGGACATGCCGGTCAAAACCACATTACTTCAAATCCATCTCGCCCCAGACAGACACCCCCCTGCCAGACAGTCCCTTAATTTTGCCAAGACCAGGAGCCCAAGGACCCCCCGGAGGTCAAGGTTCAACACCTGAGAAACACGAACGCGTGTGATTCCGTCCCGCCTCCAGCCAAAAAATAATCAGGGGCTGCTAGCGTGTTAATAAGGCAGATCATTTCTGAATGTAAAGCAATGTGACACATCAGCCCCCCGTGCAGCCGGCCAACCTTGTACATAGACGCGATTCCGCGCGCCGAGAAAATGCACCAGGATGTGCGGTGATAAAAAAAGATTAAATAAAAGAACCCGGTGACTGGTGATTCAGAGCTTGACGTGGAAAGGTGAAAAACCCACAAGCGCACACATTTGTTGCCCGGGTAGACTGCAGCGCCCCCTCTGCATCAAATTTAGCGTGGGCTGGGTATTTATAGAGCCGAGAAACGCAGACCGAGCCTCCCGCTGAGCTGATGGATGAATCACTCTCTCAACCTGCAGAGATAAGAGAGAGAGAGATACAGTAGCACACATCTGTAGCCGTGACGCGCTCACGCTTGTGAGCTCTTCATTATTTTTCCTTCTTTACACCCCCAATAATACTCCATCATGACCCACAATATGTGGAATGTGGAGTATGTTTGGTATGATAAATGTAAGTGAAGGATTTTTACACTTGCAATGAAAAAACAACGTAATTGCGATTTCATGCATTTCACATTCTTGACACAAAGCTCCAACTCTGCTTTGGACACCCTATTTTTATTTTGTACTTTTTTGTACATTGTACCAATTCTGGATGTGTGCAATCGCAGCTTCACAGGGTGGCACTCATTCAGCATCACCATAATACTGCCATAGTACATTTTTGTAAAATAGACCTAAAAATTGTGCCATGAATCAGATACGAACACATCCTTGCCACGTAAGGCCCAAAAATAATAAAACGTTGCGATAACGTTACTGCAACGTTTTTATAACGTTGAGAGAACGTTAGCCAAAGTTATGAGAACGTTCCCTGTTAGCTGGGACAGCACACTAACCCCATTCATGTCTGTTTATACATGACCTAATCTCTTCTCTCTCTACGCTGCAACCAATACTGTGTCACCAGCTCAGCTGAGGTTTAATGTACCACAGTTTACAGTATCCACATCAAAGTCTACACACAGATGCAATGAATTATGACAACACTGCGTACCGAGCAATATAGCATCCGCCCCTTGGCGCACAAACCTTCAGAGATACAAAGGAACACTGTTGGAAGTACTGGAAATTAAGTATTTATTATATAACTGATCTTTCGCTAAGGTTAGTTTTGCCATGCAAGAACAAACAGACAGTTGCACCCTAGACCAAGATCATCTTTTTTGGATACACTGACAACTGAAATCTGTTTTGTGTCTGTGTGAAAGTATTAAAACTTCAAAAAAAAGAAAAACACCCCACACAAAATATATAGCTTGTATGCAGGTCTATAATATTCTATAAAACTAGTTTCTTCATAATCTTACACGTGGGTTGCGGAAGACAAATGTGCCAGAAAGGGAGGGGTGACGTGACGTGAGACGTGACCTGGTTTGAGTATAAAGAATGTCTTCTCTGTTGAAAACAACTTTCCAAAGAGCTCTCTCTTCTGAAGGCAAACTGCATGACCTTATACGGACTGAATACCTTATACAGACCAATAACGCGGTGAAAAAAAACAAAAGGGAAAATCTTACCGAATGGCTCCATCTAGTGGACATTAGAGGCACCTACAGTTATGTACGTCAAATATGTGTACGATTGATTTAATTTGACTAAAAACAGTGAGGGAGGCACAATAAAACATTAAGCTGAACGTTATATTTAAGGTAAAGTAAAACTACTTTTAGGAAAATTGTCTGAAATCAAACAATAAATGACCTTATATGACACTTCTGCTCTTGCAAACGATAATAAAGGTATTTTGTCATTATATATAGCAATATACCAAATTTGGTCATTGTATTATTGCAATGTTTGATGGCGATTGATTTGTCTGTTCGTCTTTGGCTCCCCCCAGCGGCCATTACGAAGAACCTCTATTTGCAGAAGCTACGAATTAATACAGGGTCTCGCTGATTAGTAAACGATTGGTTATATTGGTACTACAATTATTTCTTTCTAACACTCGTATTAACTGTATATAGCCATATCTGGGAAAGTTTGCGTTATTAAAACAGTATGAATTAACTATTTCAGGACTTTTACCAAGTGATATTTGTGAAAACACAGTAAGTAATGGACAACAATAGCACTGGAAAACATAAATGGAAACTAAACACACATGTAAAGTATATGCAGGATATTGCACTAAACCAAGTGTGTGCTATTTAAAAAAAAAGAACATTAAAGCACAAGCACACTTTTCAAGGATGTTAGATTTTAAATGACAAAACAATACTGTACTCTTTCTATAATGTTAAAATGTTTTTTTTTTCATCCCAAAATAAAAATTGATTTTTTTTTTCAAAACCTGTATACGACTCTTTCTTCTGTGGAATACAAAATAAGATATTTTGATTAATGTCACAGTGGTTTTGTGTCCATACAGTGGAAGTCAATGGGGACCAGTGTTTGGTTTGGTTCTGAAAGAAAAACAAGTTTTTGGCCAAGTGGTTGATGTCCTCAGGACAACATATTTTGTTGACCTAAGGACAACATTTTTATAAATAAAACCTAAACCCACACCAAACCCCAACCCTAACCATAACTTACCCCTTAAATCAGAGGGAAATGATAAGTGAAAAACAATGGTCTACAAGCACCTAATCCTGGTTGGAAGATTAAACATAAAATAAACTGTAAATTTATTTCTGAAATCTGATTGGTTGATTTAAATGTTGTCCCAGGGTCAACATGATGTTATCCTAAGGATATCAACCACTTGGCAAAAACAAGAGAGCCTACTTCTAGGTATCATCTAGGAGAGATCATGAGGGGGTAAGAGACCTCAAAATCTGATTATTTGTTTGCACATGTGTTTTAATATTTCGTTATGAAATCCTATAAAAGGCCTATAGGCTTTGACGAGTGCAATATATAATTCTCTCTATAACCTCTAGGGGGCGGTGCAACATTGACAAAACCTGATGGGACTCATTTCTGCCTCCAAAAATAGGAATTCCTGATTCTACCAAAACGAAACCACCCATTCAACTGCAGTGCTGTTTCCATAGAATTGTCCCTCCACTTTCTGAAATAAAATCGTTTTTTTTCTCAAACTTTCACTTTTTCTTAATTCCAATTTGATCACAACAGTGATTACGTCATCAAAATTGATTTACAATAAGATGTAAAATACTAAAACACAATAGGTAGCCTATAACAGTTAGGCCTACTACTCCATTTATACCGTATCCTATGATCAATAAATATACATAACTTGCTTTTACCCAGCAGTGACATCAGATGAATGAATGAATCATGTATGAATAAATGAATAAAAAACAGGTCAAATTGTGAAAACTTCTGCAAGAGGTCCCATATTATGATTTTACAGTATTAATAAGTGTGTAAATGTAGGTATTTCGGCACCTACATTTACACACTTATTTGGGAGGACATCTTTCACTGTTTTCTAGTAAGTACGTAAGTAAAAATAAGCTAATAGTCCTATAAATAAATAAATATATATATATAGCCTATATATAGCCTATATATATATATATATATATATATATATATAAAATAACTGGCCAAAAGTTTATACATATGTTCGTTACAACAAAATAAAAATATAAAGACATTATAACAGCAGTTACGACCATGCACCCATAACTCACACTCGCGCGCAGGAAGTTGGTCGTGACATCAGGGGGGGGTTTGGGCACCGAGACTCGTGAGAGGTAGTAAAGCCTTCATCGCTTTTAACACATCACAGATCTAGAAAAAACACGTGTGAAATGGACCCAGCCTTTTCCTGTTTATAGGAAAGACAGTAGAAATGGGATAGACCCGAATCACATTTGGGCAAAAAAGTTTAGAAAGTTTTTACCTCACGTGCGCAATAAGACAGTCATGTTTGTTTGCTGAAGTCTGCGTCAATGTTCTGGAGCGGGAAATGATCATTAACACTTTGAGCTGTTATCAGAACTTCTAATGGATTTAATGGTTATAATCGGTTTTAATAGAACCTATAATGGTCTCCGGTACAATGTTGGGATGTTACCTAGCGGATGCCAACCAACAAAACACCATTAAATCCTAATGGAATAAGGCCCAAAACACACCAGACAGAGGAATTTTAAATTGGTTATGAACAGCTGATGTGTCATGGTATTTATAATGTAAACCATTAGAATTTCTATTGTTTTTTACCAGCAAGGATGGGGTAGAGGGGTATAAGTGAGGTGTCATAGTACCTGTCGTGGTTTTACTGTCTGCCAAAACAGCAGTAGTACAGCCAGCGGCTCTCATCCCTGTCTGATGGATGAACCCTGGGTCGTCAGCTCACTGATACGGTCTTATCGCGCTGCGCAAGGTGGTCCTTTGAGGTTTACACCAAATTCTGCCGAGTCTCGCAAGGCATCCTTCCGAAATCGCTCAAAATCCGTGGCAATGAACTAACAAAGGCTCGAGATCAAAGGCTCTCAGATGGTGCTGCTGATTTCCCACATACAGTATTTATTCTGCGTGTATATTTCAGACATTCATTCGTGGAGATATATTAGCGGTGAGCGGTGTCTACCTGAGACCATCCTCGACTGTTGACAATTAGGCCTACTGTTATCTGCTGTATTGACGACAAAGAGGATGATGATGATTTTGAACTAATGTGCTTATTATTATCTTCATCACCATCTTCAATAGATTCAAAGATTTTTTTACATCAGAAAAACTAATTGACAGAACTGTTAGTAAATAAACGGAAAAAATGTATTATATTTCTTATTATTACAGAAATGTCTTGACATAAATTTTAACATACTTTTAGCATTTGGGACGGAAAATGTTGATAATTTACTCTTTAAAGCCTGCATCATGTATATAGCTCCATGCAGTTCTTCCAATTTTGGGCATGTTATGTTTTTCCAATAATAATAATTTAAGCTAAAACTTAAATCTACCTGACTTGAGTAAAAGCAGTCACCAAAACATATATCCCAGTAAATATGATAAACTGGCTTTTAGTTTTTTATATAATATCGTAATTGAAAAAAGGCATTACATTACCTTGGATTATTAATGTAGAAAATGAAAAACGATGCTAATATTGACTGTAATTTAGCCTATGTGGTCACCTAAACATCAAGAATAAATTTATTTGTCTTAAAAAATATTTAACAACCTTACGTGCAACCTAAAAACACAAAATAGCTTTATAAATAGGCAATCTAGATACATTTGCAGAATATCCCCTCTTATTAATCAAAATAGCAATTAATAATATTGCATTGACCAGAAATCAGCTAGAATTTGCAATTTGTCGTGGTCTACTTTTATAATCTATACTTAGAAAAACCCTTGCTAATCACAGTCAAGTCAAGGTAATGTCCATCATTTCCAGTTAATACACGCCTCTGCGCAAAACGCTGAAATATGTAAAAACAAACAGTCACTAATGGTACTTTTCAAGCGTACATCCCCAGCCAATATCACTAAACCTGTTACTTCTGGCCGCATAATTAATTTCTGATTTAGCCCTGTGGCGCTTCAACAACGCTACCAACATGACGCATTTCGTCGTCTTTCCCCTCAATCTGCCGAGTTATTTTTTATGCATATCCATTCACAATATACGTCTATATTTTTCTATTCGCGTTTGCCCTCGATAAAAAGCAAAATAATAATGAATCATTTCATAAATAATGGGTTTAGGGGCTTATCGACCGCGAAGTGGCCGCCACTGCGCTCTTATCTCGCCTGGCCACATTGCACCCGTGTTCCGCTCCCCATACTAAGAGGCGCGCGCTGGACGTGATGTGGAATTATATAGACCTCACTTCCAGTTCCACGCAGCACTTCAGTGCATCTAAAACCTCAGACATGGATGACCCTCCACAAAATGGCTCCATGCACACACTAACATCCACCGCAGCCCGACGACGGTAAGAGTCGAAAATAGTCGTTTCTGCGCTCATTTATTAATCATAATTTGGTTTTACAACGACGCAAGATGATTCATGTAGGGTCAGTTATGAATTATACAATTTTTGTTTCGTTGTTTTTGGTCCAGGAGTTAGGCCCTTGAGCCCGCACAAAGCAGGTATCGATTTGGCATTTATTTTATAATTAAAGGCCGTTTTAGACACGATCTGTTTGATCTAAAGTTGGGAATTCGATTCATTTCGATTCGATTTTCCACAAAAAGGATGTTGGCTGTTCGTTTCTTCTTTTCCGTTTTACGAGTTTTATGTGGTGGTTGAAATAATAGCCACCGTAACTCCTGCAATGGATTATTCTCATCAATATGTCATTATTCGAAATAAAATCTAATATTTTGACGTGATTGTAAGTTACTAAAAATGTTCATGTAGCATACATTTGTTTTGAACGTTAGTTAACCGTTATATGTCGATTGTTATTGAATAATACTACAAATATTTTTGCCAGACTTTGCATATTAATCGTGCTTATTTGAGGTTGTGTTTACACGAACAAAACTAACAAAAAGAGTAGCCTATTATTAGGAATGCCATTGGGTTTTCTCAGAGACTGTGACCACATTATTCTTTTAACGAAGAAATGCCATTAAAAGAAATCCAAGCAACCAATATCATTTTCAAAATATTAAAAATAAGCAAAGTGCAATTATAAACGCATTATAAACGCAATTCCTTAATAAACATGAATTGAGCATAATATTTCAATAGTCCAAGTTAAACAACTGACATAAACAAGCAGACAAACAATAATAATATCTAAGTATTTACGAAAATAAAGCTTCCATTTTGACAACACCAACACCACAAATAATGTTATTATAATATTAAGAATTCATAATAATACCAACGTGTTGTTTTAAAAGCCAACGTAAACATATAAATTAATGTTAATGTGGAAAGGTGTTATTAAATATGGCCCTGTAATAATTATGCGGTTCAGATTATATTCTGTTATAAACGCAGAACAATGTTGGCAGAAGATAAACTCGTTCTCGACTAAGACACCGTATGACGCGCTTATCTCCAGATACCATGAGCTGAATGTTGATATGATAGACCAAGGTCAGGCCAAAGAAACACAGAAACAGGCCCACTTACAAAAAAGTTTTGAGTTTTAAACTCTTTGATTTTAATTCAAATGGTCTGTACGTAACATGGCAAGGCTGTTTAATGTTCCGTCGTTCTTTATATTGTGACACATGACCATGTCTTGTATTGATCTAATTGTACCTATCAGTAAACTTCCAAAATGTACATGTCTGAGCATTACGCTCAGAATGTATAAGCATGCAGCAATCCATGCAAATGTCATGTGCATATGGCCTGTATGATGACTTTGCATGGATACAGTAGTTATTAGAGAGAGACACATCACACACATAGGGCTGCATAACTGTACTGTCAGTGTTTCCAGTCACGCGCGCGCACAGGACCGAAAGGAAGCACGTAATAACACTGGTGCATTTCACTAACCATGTAAATCATTGTGCGTAAAAGCTGGATTTCTTTTACAGGTGACCTCTAAGGGCAATCGAAAAGGACTTTATTTCTTGGGTTTTACCATTTTCACTTGATTGTACTATATACTTGGAAAACTGCTTGTTTGGATTCGCTCTAAACGATGATGGAAAAACTGAAATCCGAGAAATTTCCGCTCAGCCCGAGCGCGGAGGACTGTGCTTCTCCCCCACGCGACACCAACACGACTTCCTCCCCAGGTTTGGCACCCGTGGAGGAGGGAGATGCATGCGGGAAACAGGAAGGCACGACGCCGGAGAAAGGAGAGCATCACCTCCCCGAGGAGAGATGCAATGGGGCTCTCATCCTTAATGGCGTTGCCAAGGAAACGGCTTACCACGCCATTGAGCTAAAAAAGGAAGTGCCGGTGATCGAGCTGTCCAGGAGAGGAGGGACTGGTGATATAAAAGGCAGGGAGCTCAAGGCAGACAGCAGCCATAAGGTGCAAACCACGGAGCTGTGCAGACCACCGATTCCTCTGCCGCTGCCACCCAAGGACCCGCTGAGCGAAACTCGAATGGTGCAGTTGAGTCCACCCGCTTTCCCTCTCCCGGCCCGAGCGATGCTCTACAGCAACATGGCGCAACCGCTCTCCACTATTAACAGGTGAGATTTTTATTTATTTCTAGTTTTGTATTAAAGTCTTTTATTTATATACAATTTCAATAAAGATTACGCATACTTAAATTATGCACTGAATACTTTTTTTAGAGATGGGAATATATAGAAATGGCAAAAGAATAGCCCAAGTTAAATGTTATAAATAAGAAATCGTTTCTCGATGGGAACGTACTGGGATATTGTGCACGGCGATCTTTGCATATGTCTTGATATTTGTCTTTTTGACACTGTTTGCGTTACTTATTTTATATATAAAAAAAATAAGTATAGCCTGCTGTAATTACATATACAGGCTCATTTTAAATACTCTCACCTTATTCCGAAAGTTCGGAATTTATAGCAGAATTGTACAATGTATAAGACAATTTTGGATTTTTTTAAATAAATGAAAATAAATATATAATTACATCATTCATTTTTGATGCACCTTTTTACCTTAACTGTTTTTTTTTTATTCAATTTGTGTTTTGTATTTACAATCTTTCATCATATATTTCTACTGTACGTATTTCGTTTCTTATTCATTAACGACAACATATATCCTAACATTTGGAATAGTTATAAACCGCATAACGCGTAAACTTATTTGCTATTTCGAAACGTTTTACTTGTTTTTTTCCCAATCGTTTTTTAACGAATTACATGTTTTATTTCAGTGGTTATGCTGGAGAAGCGGAACAATATGGGATGTATCCGAGCAGTCGGGTGAAACGCAGACCTGCGCCTTATGAGGTTGAAATCAGCGATGGTAGGAGCATTTGAGATCTTTCTAAGTAGCCACTCTTTGGCTGTGCCTTTCTCTCACCTCTTATTTCTAATTCCCTTCATCATTTCGTTCTCTTTTTCTCTGTCTGAAATAACATCATATACTGTACCTCGCCAGATTGAGGTTTTGTATAAATGAGATTGTGACTCAGACAGTGGCCAGAGATTCACTGTTTCCAGTAATGCTCTTCCTAAAATGAGATGTTTGATTTTGATTTTGATTAAGAAAATATATTTTTCCATAGAAGAACAGATCATTCACGTCAATTAAAGGTTGAATCAAAATAAACGGAATACGCAGTGACAACAAGGACACGTTTTTTATTTTTGAGACTTAATATTTGACTGTAATGTAATTTTGCTTGATATAAATGAATAATTATATAACAACGTAATTAAAGAACAATCTTTCGTGCATTTCGTTGCTTGGAGCGAGCTATAACCAGTCATTTTAAACATTTTGGTATATAATTCAATTCAATGTTTTCACTAATATACTATTATCTTTTACTATTATAAAATAGTATTCGAATTAAGTATTCGAATTTTCAAAATCACACTTGATTGAATAGAAAAGCATTTCCATAAAACGTCAAAAAAAGGGATGCTGAGTAAAAAAGACACATGAGAGAAAACAGGCATAAAAGAGAGGAGAGGGTGAGAGAGCAGTACGTCTTAGCCAACAGGAACCAACCCAAAAATCACAGTGTATGCACACCAGAGATAGCTGCAAGTTGCCTATAAAAATGCAAATAGGACAATGTCTTTGCCTGGAAGTTCTAAGGCGCAGATACGAAATGCTAATGAGGAGACGCCAACTTCACAACACAATATAAATTCTGCGCACAAATCGTCATTTATGAGACGTTCACCGCCAAAAAGTGAAACGTTGCTCTCCCTTTTGTTTAAGAAACGTCTGAAATTATTCCTTAAACTCGAGAGGTTTCGTTAGGCATTTAAATAAGTGTAATTATAAGAAGTCACTGGTGCATCAGGCAAAGTGAAGCATTGATAGCCCTGTTCCAACAGAGCTGTCTGGGATGAGAAATGGCCCTGAATAATTGAATGTAAAATGCCAAAGATAATAGAAAGGTTAATTAATTCTTAACTAAATAGGGGGAGATAAAGAGCTAATCTATCAGGGAGAAGTGAGCGAACACCTCAGGTGTGTTCACAAGGAAACCACTGTTAAAGCACTCAGCCGTGCAGGGTTAAATGGGGACGATTTGTTAGAAATATTGTGGAACAAACTCTGGGAATCGAACCCACAACCTTTACGCAACGCTTTACCGACTAATCCATTACCACACTTAAAACGATTTCCTCTTCTTCTTCTCTTTAGGATCACAGCCCAAAATCGTGCGACGGATCTTCACGAACAGCCGCGAGCGCTGGAGGCAGCAGAACGTGAACGGCGCCTTCGCCGAGCTCCGCAAGCTCATCCCCACCCATCCGCCCGACAAGAAGCTGAGCAAGAACGAGATCCTGCGCCTTGCCATGAAATACATCAACTTCCTCGCCAAGCTGCTCAACGACCAGGAAGACATGGTTGGTGGCGAAGCGCCCGCCAGGGCCGGCCGCGACTCCACCCTGGTGCGGGACGACCTCCTGCAGGAGATGCTGAGCCCCAACTCCAGCTGCGGGAGCCTGCTGGACGGCAGCCCGGAGAGCTTTACCGAGGACCAGGACTCGTCGGTGGACTCCAGACCGTCAGCGAGGGGACTGCATCATTCCAGTCAGGCCCTGGAAGGAAACGCCCAGCGATGACTGAGTTGGATGCTCTGCTCTGTGGACCTAAATATGTTTATGTTGTGTGCAAGCATATTCTTACGTATGACCTTCTCTTTGCGCCTCGATACTTCCTTGGTGCCCTCCGTGGTGAAACACTGGTACAGGGGAAAATGTTGAGCTGCCTTTTGTCCACACTTGGTCATTTAGGCAGCGAATAGTGGATCTGTAAACGAAAAAGAAAACGGAAGGATGTGAATGGTACATTTTCTTGCGTTCCGACCCACATCTCATCAGGTACACTGTTGGTAAAGTGGAAACCGATGGACATTTCATCTCAAGTCACATTAATCTGAAAAGGGCTTAACATGATTTAGAAATGCCCTGGCTTCATGACCATGGCTTTTTTGAGACTTTGGAGACATAACAAATATCTGAAGGAATTATGACCCTTGTCAAGTATTATCAGTATATTGGCAATAGCAACAAAACTTATGCTATTTGGGAAAAAGTATTGCCATTTTGTAAATGGTTTTTCGGTATTATGTTTGGAAATATGGCAAACAAAACATGCAAACGAATAAAGAGAATCTTTCGTGGTGGAAGAGGTACAAGAACGTGTACATAATCCGAGATAATGTCGTGTGTCATCTTCCTTTTCATTGTGATAATGGTACATCTTTATTTAGCATCCATCCACCCTCATGCGTTCATTTATTTGGCTCATTCCCCCCCACACGTATTCATCGAGTAAGCGTTCCGTCACTTTATTTGACTTGTATGAACTTGATCTGCTTTTTAGCAGAGGATTGAGTAACCAGTCTTGGTACCTTTAAGTATTTTATTGGGTATTAAAAGAACAAAAAAAAAAGAACAAAAAATGGTTATTTTGATGTGATATTTAGTAGAAAGACCTTTGTTGTAAGGTGAAAATCTATCTATATATGCAATGTTATATCTCACGAAACTTTTATATAAAAAGCCACAAAAATAAAAAAGGCAAACCTGAAACCTGTGCATTGTGGATTTTTATTGATGCATTTGTGTTTGGATTTCAAGCTGACACACCCTAGGATAGTCCACCTAAAAATGAAACACAAAAGAAGATATTTTGAAGAAGGTTGGTCAATAAAAACCCGTTGGTCCCATTGACTTTTATTGTATGGTCACAAAACCAATGCAAGTTAATGAGGCCCAACGGTTTTCTGTTACCAACATTCTTCAAAATATCTTCTTTTGTGTTCTGCAGAAGAAAGAAAGTCAATCATTTTTGGGTGAACTATGCCTTTAATATCACAACTATTGATGTCTACTTGTGACCCTGCCTGTGAAAACATGAAGTCATTTCTTTGTGATTTACTGTTTTCAACATAAAATCATCCTAGATTATGTAAAGAACATTCTGTGAAAATATAACCTTAATATCTTTAATACTGACCGAGAAAGGCTACGTCAAAGATTGAAATCATAGTGATATCAATGGGTAAAAACAAACTTTGATGCGCATTATCCAAAAATGAGATACATTTTATGCAAAACTTTAGGTGTTCATTTCTGATTGAGTAAGCAATTAGGCTGTTGTATACACGTTTTAGCATGAAAATACTCTTGTCTATTTCCAAAAGGCTTGGACGAAGATAGCATTCGTCTGCTGGACATTACGTTTTTTCAAATGAATCATCATAACCTCTGTTGCTATGACAACCAGGCAAAAATATCCAGCAAACGTACAACGTGTCAAAAACACTGTAGACGGGGATTAAAGAAAAAAATCTATGCACTGAAGGGCTGAGATGTATTCTTTAAAAACACTGTCAAATCACTCGAGCCAGTCAGGATTAAGAGAAAAAAGCACAATGCATTTCTGTAGGGAACAAAATGCAAAATCCACGACATGAGAAATGAATACATTGTGACAGCATAAAACACCTTTAACAAGATTTTGATTAAACATCCCGACACAATGCAGCAGCCAGACGTTATCCTGCTCACATGCATGTGCATCACAATGCATTCATTTCATTAAAATGCGATTTCAGACTACATCTTGGTGAGGCCAGGTCATTGTAGGTTGTTAATATGGCCGTCTAAACCCTGGGAATATGAGTGCCGAAGGTAGATAAGAATCAAAGCCAATGAAAAAGTCATCGGCCGTCTACTGGCCCCTGGGGGACTAGAGAGGCAGTGTGAAAAACTGATCCAAGGGCAGTTCCCAGACCAATCCCTGATTCACAACAACATACATGCATGACCTTGCCAAGTGTTCTCAGCTAGAGGACATACGAGTAAAATAGGCTTGTGTGTCAATAAACACACACGGTGCAATAGAATTAGTCTAGAAAATGGATCAAAAGTACATTGGCCCAGTCCCCATTGACTTTCACTGTATGGAACTGCAAGACAGCGTGGGATATTAAATCAAGAAAATAATTTATTATTCATATTTTGAGAAATATCTCAGTGGTTTTGTGTCCATACAATGGAAGTCAATGGGGACCAGTGTTGTTCGGTTACCAACGTTCTTCAAAATATCTTCTTTTGAGTTCTGCAGACCCGAATCATACAGGTTTCAAATGGCACATTTTTGGGGGAACTGTCCCTTTAAGCTCAAGCTCAATCTGTGTCAATTGAAGATCACTAATAATGTCCACGCCATCAAAACACTCCCGCCCACAATCTAAGTCCCTTTATTCACCTCAAATTCCAATGCCCTTGCATTATGGATCCTATCTGAGACATTTGACTAGGACCTGACGGCATCTTTATCCTTTTTAATTAACTGTGCATAGACCGCACCTGCCCATTTCCCACTGCCAGACCCTCGAAAAACACGGATGCAAGGTCCAGGTCTCAAAAGACCCCCGTCACAACAAAAGACGTGATAATAACCACCATTACCCTGAGATAACTAGACAAGGGAGGAGAGAAATCAATTAGGACGCCCCTCCCACTCGTGGATGTCCCAGTGAACCGGCCGGGAGTTTGGTTCTCAGAGCTGGAATGGGACAGTGGAAAGAGTCTCTGGTAGGGTCTCTCATGGCTATCTACAGCACCATCGGCAGAAGCGGCTCCCTTGGGGAGAGGGTGTTAATGAGAGGGCGGAGACGTTTTCTGGTTATAAAGTGGTGCTAATTTTCTGAAGGGACAAAGCTGCTAGTGGAGGCTGAGAGACGCTCATGTGTCCCTCGGGTCCAGAGGGGGCGGTTCTTGCTCTTCGTCCAGCCCCGCCCATTCTTTATCAGTTTTGGTCTGTTAATCAGGCTCTGTCACTCTTCACCTTAAGAGGGCTTTTAACATCAGTTCTCATGTGCATTCATCTCGTATTGGGTCGAAGCCGGTCAGCACTTTAAACAAGTCAACAACAGCCTCAAGTTCAAACAATCTGGACAATTATCAACCGTCCAATCCAGTGAGTAAAAACTTCTATGTTTTTACAACTGCATTGTTAGTTTGACTCGGATTATAAACTAGATGCAAGTTTGCTGACCAAAGTTTTTAAACACTTGCCTGAAACGTTTCGTAAGATATTATAAACCTTAAAGTTAATCATTTTAATTTTTGACAAAAAAATAAGCATACAAACATAGTAATTTGTTTGTACATTTTCTCGACTATTAATATTTTCAAAATGGATAACCAAATGGTCAATTATTTGGCCCAAGCCAAAATAAATAAAATAAATAAAAAGCCACAATTAATGGAAATGACCTCGAAACTGCTTAAAAATCTAGTTGATATAATGGCAAAGCAAAAGTTTGATTTGGCTAATTTTATGCAAAGAGTGACACTTTTAGTCACAAAATAATTCCTATAGATACAGTTGTGATATTGGCTGGTTTTATGAGTTTACTATTCATAAAAATGTGGAAAAATATAAATAATACGTTTTTAAAAACAATTCAATGGTACACTGTACAAAAGTCAGTTCTCTCCAACATTTTGTGTTGACTATTTGATTCAGCATTCTTTTGTAACTTCACAAACATCTGTTGAAATAGGCCTACAACAGGAATACGTTTATGAAATATCAAATGAGTCACTTGAAATGTTTAAATGTTACCAGTCACTAGAAAGCTTCGAGTCGACTCTACTTTTAACAGTGCAATGTATATCACTAAGCTACATTCGTCTCAAAATTGGATACAGTCACTTTACAGCAAGTTACTTAAAGGCCCAATGTATACTTTATTTGGGGAGGATCTATTGACAGAAATGCAATGTAATATACACAACTATGTCTTCAGAGGTGTGTAAAGACCTTACATAATGAAGCGTTATGTTTCTATTACCTTAGAATGAGCTTTTCTATCTACATACACCACGGGTCCCCTTACATGGAATTCACCATGTTGTTTCTACAGTAGCCCTAAACGGACAAACTACTCTACAGAGCGCGTTTTGTAAACACACTATCTCCTTCGACAAAGAAGCAAAAACATGACGACATTTTAGTTCTGTGTCATTCACCGTAGTGTTTAGAAGGGAGTTGCAATTCACAACCTCACCTCTAGATGCCGCTAAAATCTCCACATTGCTCCTGAATCAACAAGCAAAATGTAACAGCATGTGCATTGGTGTTTAATGATTCAATTGGAGACCAGAGTCTATTATATCCTATACTGCACATCTACAGGTCTTAGTCTTTCTGAGGCCTTCGCTTGGTTACTCGAGCTAAACTGTAACTTCCACAGGAGCAAAGTTGCACTGATGGATTTAATGTGTCTATCATCCCCTCATGATCTATTAATAGAAAGACATGAAACGCTAACCAGCCAAATTCCTTTATCTTTGCCCAGATCTAAAGCTTTCAAAATCATCTTGGGATCTTAAATTTGCCAGGTGGAACATCACTTCCTCCACTGGATTAACATAACTCGAATGCCTTTTCCTTTTAAAGCAATACTTCATAGGAATAGTAGTTGATATGCTATAATCACAAGGATAAAAGCTGATGGCTATCAACAGGAAAAGCATATCCACGTTACTGTCCAACCCCATCACATCTTTATTTTTGTTCTGCGATGGTTACATATCATTCTGATGGTAAATGATTGACCCAAGCTGTATAGATCGCTGGCTGTTGACTTAAAATGAATGATATCCTGGTTTCCTGGTTAGAGCCACAGTGATACATTCAGAAAACATCAGAGAGCATTGAAAGAATAAATATGGGAAAATCAACCCTCATGCTTCTATGGCTGTTTCTTACTCTCGGATCAGTTGCAGCCCAAGCAGGTATGTTTGTTTCGTCTTGAAGGGAAAATTTACTTTTCCACAGAAAGATTTTTCTAAACTACCTATACAGAGCCTGAGGTTATATCGGCTAGTTTAGGTAACTTACAGTTTCATCTCTTAGATAAGGTAGAACGAGCTTTGCCCAACTGGCTCATGGGAATCATCTCTGTCGTGGTCTTCCTCTGTGTCGTCTTCATCACCTTCCTTGTAAACAAAGTCTGGTGCAACACAAGGTAATCCACACCTTCCTAGATGATTTAAATTTGACATTAAATATTACAAAACAAGACACCTGACCTACAATGTTGTAGCATAATACCAGATGTTATAACAGACATTGTTAAATGCTTAACACATCCGCAGTCAATTGATGTTGACCTACAGATTCAACCATCATAAATGAATATGAATTTTGAGATGTTAACATGTTAACAAAAAATGCATTCTGGAATGTTAAGCATGTTGATCCCTTTTGTGATGAAGATTCACACATAGGCACCAATAATTGTATATCTATTTTGAGGCATTTAAGAATTTACTACAAAATGTCTAAAATCATATATTTCTTCAAATATTATTTATATAGATTATATAATTGCATACACAGTGAAAGTTAATATAAAGTCACACCACAACAGTGTTTGTATATGTATACATGTATAAAATACAGCTTTGGAAAAAATGTAAGAGACCATTCCAGCTTTTCTATTATTGTGGCCATTCTAGTTTAGTGTCTGTTAAATTCCAACAAAATCAAACCTCAGGCGTGACAAAGTCGCCCAACAGCAATCTGAAATACTGAGAATGTAAAGACGTATTTTTTCTAAGCCTTGCAAATACAGTACATGTAAAAATTGTATTATGTTTTCAGTAAGGTCGTAAAACAAAACTTTATTACTTCGACCAGTTTGTCCCATTTTTGTTTTCTGCAATTACACAATAACATGCAGATAAAAGGATTTTTGTGTTTTTTGTTGTAACTGGAATTTGGGAGAAATGTTGTCAGCAGTTTACAGAATGAAACAACAATGATCAATTTACTTAAAATCATACCTGAAAAAGAAAATTCAGGGAATAAATGATTTTTTTTGAAGGGTCTCTTATTCTTTTTCCTTCTGAGCTAGTAACTAGTTTTCAGAAACAGGTTTTTGTAAACAGCAATTGATCTGTCTGCCTTTCATTGTTGATTAAAGCAAACCAGAAGATGTGTTTTCCAACGAATACACCATGACCAATGGATCACCATCCTATGAAACTAGTCTCGACGCTGTCAGGTATATACACCTGCACTATTGTCTAAATCAGAGGTTCTCAAACTGGGGGCCATGATCCCCTGGGGGGGCCCAAGATGGATCCAGGGGGGCACAGATTTTGTGACATTTTATGAAACATAGAAATTATACATTTTGTGTAATCAAACATGATAATACCAAGACTACCAAAAAAAAAATAATTTCCAAAATTGTTTTTGGTTTAATTAAAATTCAAAGTTTAAGATTATTATTCTTTATTTAGTGGCCACAAAGTGATACACCCTACACAAATTGGGCCTTACAAAGGAAAAGTTTGAGAACCACTGGTCTAAATAGACAGTATTCTGTATTAAACCTCACTTTATAATATTATAAACTTACTACAGTATATGAAATCACTTTACCAGTGAAAAACTACCACTGCAAAAGGCCGAGAGCATGAAAATGCGAAAAAGAATCTGAAAAACAATTCACATGAATAATAAAACTCATTATTATCATAAATCACAGTACTTTTAAAATGAAAGTGATGCTGATCATTTCTAAACATGTCTTTTCAAACAGCAATTGTGGATCTTGTTTTCAGAAGCGGTGATGACCTCAACGCGTACGAGAACGTGATCGCTCAACAGACGGATGAAAAAGTAACTGCGATGTAACTGAAGGAATATCTCCAGTCACACACTGCTGATTCAACAACATATTAACCCTGTTTTCTTCTGTAACCCCTTGAATCATCATTTTATATGTCGACGCAGCTCATCTCGCGCCAAAGGTTAACCGTGTTTGTGTCGAATCAACTTTATACGTTCTATAGCAGTACTGCAGGTCTGTCAGCAATGCTAAATGTAAATAATAAAATGCAATGGACCATATAATAGTACAGGGATGGCAAAACAAATAAGCTTATCGACTTATAAAAGGAGAGAGAAAATGCTTCCTGTATCTCTAGTTGTTCATTCAAACTTTTATGGCACGGATTCATCTGTTGCTTGGTAGAATGACTAATACCAATACAACTTTGATGCGTTTTTCTCTCAATATGTCAGGTTGTTAAACCCCATTTCTGCATTTGCATAGTTGTCAATTTCTTTAATGTCATGTTAATGTTTGAATTTAGATCATTTTTGTTATTTTGTCTTAGACACAATTTTGATACTGTACTGGTTTACTGTTTTATATAAAAGATGACGCCAAAATCTGATGCAAAACCAGTTGAGGACCACTGGTTGGGACTATTAATCACAAATATTTATAACCCAATGCATTTGTGAACATCCAAACAATATCAAAAATGCTGTATTTTATAACTTTATTTGTTGTGTAACTCACTTTTCAATTTTGTGAATCAATACAAGCTAATGAGCTACTGTAAAAACCAAGCAGGATTCATTTATAGCATCAAACAGTGTCATTTTACAAATAAATATTGAAAATTCATTTTTTCCGAAATCTATTTCAGCATCAGAATTGACAAGTCGAAAGACGATTAGAATGAAAATAACTTTATTGTTGCGACACTTGATCACTTCTACTTCCCAAAATAAACAGACCATGACCATAAATCTGCTCATCACAAACGTACTCTCTGCATCTAACATACGACTTTCACTAAATCGTTTCTCTTTGGAAAACATTACACCGCTATTCGACCGATATAAAGCTACTTCTACTGCGACCGGCGTGAGCTTTCTCACTGAAATGTTCGCTTTGCGCTTCACAGCCCAAACCTAAAGATCTAGCAAAATGAGAAAGGAAGGCGTAGGATTTAGGAGATACAGGCAGGCTTTTTAAAGGGATGCGGCGGTAGACAGAGCTTAACGCACTGTGTCCACATGGCACGAGAATTTAAGAGGCGAGAGTGACAATGTCTGCTACAGTATGTGCTTACAAAAAGGCGCAGACGATCTGGATCTGGATGGGACTGCGGCGTGCTGTTTACAACTTGAAGAACCTGATAGTCCGGTACACTTCCTCGAAGAGAGAATGACACAGGATATCCTCATATGAAGAGACACAAAGACAAACTAGGATGTCCATTACAGAAATCAATGTTGCGTCTTTAAACGAAAATAAATTACATATTTACATTGAAATGCTAAAATTGTGTGCAACTAAATGTCAAATTACAAAATGAATTATAAAAACATTAAGCAAGAAATTGTATGCGTAAGGATTTTTGTGCAACACGTATCAGTAGATGTTTGACTGTAGTGATTTGAAATCTCGATACACAATGGAATCGTTCACCTAAAAAACAAAATGATATTATTTACTCAAAAAACGTATTTTTTTGTTGCACTTTTAACGTTTTGACAAAGTCTGCATTCATAGATTCAACTGCATCCAAGATCTAATTTTGCATTTCATAGAAAAAAGCCGCATGGGTAAATAATATACAAAATTCTTATTTTTAAGTGAACTTTTCCTTAAAATAGGCAGAAAGCTACCCTCCATCTTATTGAAGTGATCTGAAGGTCTAATACTATCCAAATAAATCCACTAACCATTCCAGCGCAATCTGATCTGCCCGTTCCAAGGCACATTTATAACCGGTTTCAACAACATACTGAATCTTCCTCATCCCTTATTATCGTTTATCCTTGTATTGATCGACACACAAACATTCACTGGTCAAATAAATCTGCTTTCTGGAGAAAGCCGTCAGTGTGTGTTTATCTTATTTAATCGAGAAATTAGAAGGACCACACAAGGTGTTGTCCTATTGGACTGAAATGATCATTACAAATGAAATGTGTGTTTTTCTGCTACCTTCAATTTAACTCATTTCATAACATTCATCTTTAATATTTCCACACAATCCACCAGCGCACGATGTCAACCGAAGATGACACAACATTGCTTAGACACAATGTGATTTCCCTTTGAGCATTTTTGATCTAAAATCCCAGGAGGTGGCGTAGAAGGGGCGGAGCTTAAAGGCTACAAAGGTGCCACTATCGGTCAGACCGTATCACAAATTAAAGTGACCAGATGAAGGCTGTCGCTGATGTGTGAGGGGAAAGAGTCTCTTTAAGACGTGGATGGAATGTGTATGTGTGTGTTTCAGTAGATGGAGCTCTCAGTGTGTGTGTGCGTGTTAGGACAGCACAGATAGCATGACGGTTCCTTGCTGTTTCTTCAGTATGGCCACGGCTTGCTCATGTGTGACTCCTTCTAGACTCTCTCCGTTAACCGTCAGGATCTGGTCTCCTCGCTTCAGACGGCCGTCCACTGCTGCTGCCCCCTACAGGGAGAAGAGAGAACATTCGTAATGTAACATATAATAACATGATTTGAATCAGTTAAAGTAAATGTGGTCTAAATTGCCAATGAATGTAAATCAGCGGTTTTCTTGGTTAAATTTAGCAAAAGTGGTTTCATTGATGAAACATTAAAGAAAATACACAAGAACATTCTAGAAAAACACAAAATAACATTATCAAACATTATTTCCTTTCATCCGATCATTATCACACATAAATGTTGAAATATATACAACATTTATAAAAAAAATATATATATATATATATACACACAAAGATTATATCTGGATAAACATTTATTCATTATAAAAATTGCCAAATAACAAAAAATGTTTTTTATTTTTAAAATGCATTTCAAAGCTCATTCTAAAATCATTTAATCATTTAAATCAGCTGGGGGCACCTTGTGGGCCACGGACCCCCTGTTGAGAAACACTGCTTTAATTTATGTAATTTATAATATATAATTTAATTATTATATGGACTATAATATTATAATATATATATACTGTACATTTATAATAATTATGATATTAATTATAATGATAATTTATAATACAATTTATGAAAAATATTAGGACAAGAGCTGCGTCTGAGTTCGCTCACTTGTTCACTCATACACTTTTCCCTATATAGCGAATGCTAAATAGTCCACTATATGAGGTAGAAGTGAATGAAAATGAGTGAACAATTTCTGACACTGACGTAATAAATCCTGCGTCTGACAGTACTGTTGCGGACATTCGTCATAACGCTTATATTACACTTGTGTGGCTTTATGGATTGTTTTGTAAAATGGTAAAAGTTAATTTTTACATTATTTGTCACGTTTATATAGGCTGCTCATTTTTAAAAAAGAGAACAAAACAAATGTTTGCCACGTTTATTTACGATTTATTACATTTGTTACGTTTAATACATTTTTTTAATAAATATATATTTAAAATAGAACACTGCTATAAATAACATTAATTGAATCTTTATTCTCAAAAAGTAGAAAATAACCGTCAACAAGAACAAACAAAAGTGTATAAACGTACATTCGTGGCATTAACGGTCACTCTCCTCCAGCTGATTCTAATCAGTGATGTACACTCAAAATCAGTTTACCTTGTGGGTAAAAAGTAGTGAACAAATGTTGTTTACTCACAACACTACATAATGGCGGACACCCGATATAGTGCACTATATATAGGAGATAGGGGGCGAATTCAGACACAGCTAAGGAAATGTGAGGTATAGAAAGAATTAAATGACAAACAAAAATGCTCTCTGCTGCCCCTTAGTGGCCTGAGCAGTACAGTCACTGTAAATAAATAACAATTTTAAAATAAATCTAAAAAAATACTGTGGCATTTCTTAAGCAAATCTGCTAAATGATTAAATGTACACGCACGCACACGCACACGCACACACGCACGCACACACACACACACACACACACACACACAGGTTTGTTTGAGTATACTAGTGAGGACATTACATAGACTTCCATTGATTTTATATCAGGCTTATGATATATTCCAACCCCTATCCCTAACCCTTAACCTAATAATCACACGAACATGTGCACTCTATTACATTTAAAGAAAAACACAATTTGAGCGAATTATGAGCCTTTTTATTTAGTGAGGACCAGTAAAATGTCCTCACAAGTGGGTTCACACGTATTTCACTGTGGTACTGGACATTTGGCCCTCACAAATATAGCTAAACCAGTACACACACATACACACACACACACCAAAAATAAACAATTTAACTTATTTGATTCTGTTTCTGAAATATCACTTCTTGTATAGGCTATAATAAGCTTGTTCGCAGAATTGTTAAATTAAGTAAATAAACCTTCATTTATATTGCCTAATTATAAAAACTGACCAATCAGCATCCAGGACTGAAACGGCCTGTTTTAATGACATTTCCTAATCCTTTTTATATGTTTACTGCTTAAATTAGTCAATAAAAAATTGACAGCAAATTGGATTAAACAATGTTGAGAGCTGGAAAGCGTGTGAGATTGTGCTTATATTTAGTGGTGGACAGTAACGAAGTAAATTTACCTGGGTACTGTACTTAAGTACACTTTTTGAGTATCTGTACTTTACTTGAGTATTATTTTTTCGGAGTACTTGTACTTTAACTTCACTACATTTGAAAGACAAATATCATACTTTTTACTCCACTACATTTATAAAAAGTTCCAAAGTAGAAAATGTTTTTTATGCAGCGGGTTTTCCAGTGTGCATCATTTATCTTGCTTGCGATCTGCCAGGACCTTTTACTGTTGCCAAGTATTTCAGTTTTTATAAGCTCACGGTTTTCCGGCAAGCTTTGAATGTCCATTTAGCAAAAAAATGTACGCAAATCTGGCAACTCTGGGATCTTCCCCGCTAAACTAATGTAAACCTAGGTGCTGCTACACCGTTGATAGCGCTCTAAAAAGGCAAATAGAACAATAAAAGACGAAAAGGCACATGTTAAAGTGTGGTGTAATCATCTGTGGGTTACGATCAGTCAAAGATCGTAGAAACATTGTCATGAAAATGATCGGCATAACGGCTAAATGGTAAATAGGCATAACGGCTAAATGGTAAATAAGCATCACATACACATTGAGCTACTCGTGCGTGTTAACTTCTGATCTGCTGCTATATCATTTAAAGCGATTTGGAAAATGAATGATGTTTTTACTGAAGTAAATATAGTTTCCTGTTGAAATACAAACAATAGAACCCAGCCCAAAATACAACATAAAATGTAATGGATTTAATGGTTATAATGGGAACTGTACTATGGATACTTGTTGTCTACTTGTATGTGATGGATTCTATTGGTGGGATGGTAAATCCTATTGGAATAAAACCCAAAACACACTACAAAGAGGAATTTAATTTAAAAATCTCATTCTAATTAAAAAAATCATTGTTTTTTTTTCAGCAGGGATGGTATTTGCAGTAAAACCACAGTATCCACAAATTTACCATTTTCTATATATAGGAACCATACTCCAATTAAATAATCTTTAGTAAAACCACAGCAACTAAAAACACCATAGTTTCATTATACTAGCTATAGTTTATGTTTGTAGTTAAATTATGGTAATACAAATGATAATAAGTCCAACAAACACATGGCTTCTTACACTTTACTATTTACAAGAACCTTACTACTTACTGGTAAATTGCTGCTAAAACTGGTAAAGGGAATATACAAAATAAACAAACACTGCTCATAAATACATATAGGCCTAGGGGGCTAATGAGGATAATTAGGTTAAATGATCATACAGGATTATATCTAAACTAAACATATGTGTGCTAAACATATAAAGCTCTTAAAGGAGTTGCTCACTGCAAAATTTGCCCCCATTGACTTTCCATAGTAGGAATAAAAACTACTATGGAAAGTCAATGGGGGCAAATTTTGAAGTGAACTACTCCTTTAATACAACTGATACTGTGAGTTACTCAGTGTATTCAGTAGGGTGCTTCAGAGGCATAAGGTATACGACAATAAAACAATGCACAGCTGACATAAAGTAAATGTACTTTTAATACTTGAGTACTTTTAAAAGCACGTACTTCTGTACTTTTACTCAAGTAAGAATCTGTCTTTACAACTTTTACTTGTAGTGGACTAATATTTGACCAGTAGTATCTGTACTTTCACTCAAGTAAGGAAGTTGTGTACTTCGTCCACCTCTGCTTATATTTCAGCGGTATTGGATGAAAGTTACCTTGCCGAAGACTGTTTTGACATAGATAGGAAGATCTCCATGTGGACTCCCGAAACCCCCCACGATACTGAAGCCCAACCCCTCTGAGCCTTTTTCCAGTGTGATGATGTTCGGCTTGGGCGCCCTGTAAGTAACAGAGCACATATGATTAATACCAACAGGAGAATGTGAAAAGCGTGATTGGTGGAAGCTGATGTCACTCACTCTGGCTCCACTGGCCGGACCTCTAGGTTTGTGCTGGGGGCGGAGCCAGTGGACAGATTCTCCACCTGGCTGGCTATAGCACTGATGTTGGTGTCAGCGATAACCTGTCAATCAAAAAAAAAAGAGAAAGCACTCACATGAGAAGTTGAAAGTAACTCACTTTTTCACATTCACTGTGTCTGTGTGTTTACACACATGACTGTTTGCCTGTAGATAACAGGAATCTGTTCTCTATGTTGTGTGTATGTGTATGTGAAATGTATCCCAGCAGTCTGTGTTCTCCTATGCGATTTCCCACGCACGACAGCTCACGTCCAGGCATCCTTTCTTACACAATCGCTGTTCATCGAACTTTTGTGTCTCCTTCACTCAAATCCTAAATGTCTTTGCCGTCACGTTTTATTTAAATTTTCTTCATCAATTAAACTCTGAGCTGGCTATGAGGGCATTTGCATATTTAATTAAATGCGTGGCAATTAAAAGTAAAAAATACACAACAACAAACAAAGGTAATTAATGAATGAGTTGACGACGCAGCAAGTGTAATGACTTGGGAGTATTTTACTATCGCCTACAACTACTGAGAGAGAGAGAGAAAAACAGATTAATATTTAATATGATTTTGCTGGATGAATAAATAAATAAAATAAATAAAAAACAAGTATTAAAATATATTATTATTATTATTTTTAACACATCTGGGAAGGCATTAAAAAGACGTAATTTTTAATACTTAGTTATTTCCAAATGTCTAATTCAATGAATCATTTCAAAACACTGATTCAGTGATTGGTTTGTGCCTGTTCATAAAAGTTCAAAATAAAACGTAAATCAGCTAAAGCACATAAAATATTGAGAGAGAGAGAGAGAGAGAGAGACAGAGAGATAAAGAGAGAGAGAGAGAGAGAGACAGAGAGAGACAGAGAGAGAGAGACAGAGAGTCAGAGAGAGAGAGAGAGACAGAGAGTCAGAGAGAGAGAGAGAGATAGAACACCTAACTGGCTCAAGACAGATGACCATAAAAAGTTCACAGCAAAATTTAACGCCGGTGGGGGATGGAGAAATGATGGCGGCACGAGCGAGGGAGATGGAGGAGAGATGTTGTGAGAGAGATGGAGGGAGAGAGAGAGAGGGGTAGCGCTAAACAATAATTTCTCTCTGAGCTGCTGTAATCAGGGTTCTGCAGGCTGGTGTCCCCTGTTTAAAAGCCCCGTGCATTCCTGCTGGAGCCGCGCAGATAACGCCGCATTTGCATAAAGCACTGGGATTATCTGGCAACCCGCGCGCAACCGCCGCACAGCTGCATGCGGCTGATAACAGCTCGGTGACACAGCACCAACCACTCACACACACACACACACACACCTCGCAGATCCATGAGTCCAAACAAACACACTCACGCATATACACAACACACTGTCCTTCCTCACATCAACTCCACTAACATGTATTGATAACCGAACAGAACACACACACACAGCGACTCAGCATACAGCATACAATACAACACTTCTCAACACACACGTGTATACATACAGTACAGTATATCATGGAGACCTCAGCAACATGTGCAAAATACCACAAGATACCAATGACAAAGAAAGGACAGGGTAATACCGTCTTCAAGAATCTTGAAGTGGATATCATGGTGGACACATGATAGTGTATTAATTACACTATAGTAAATATGAATGTTATATCACCATCTGATAGCAGCACAGTACATTTTTGTATGGCACTTAACCACACCGACATAAATGCAAAATATCAAAAAATAATTATTAATAAGTACCTTTAAATAATAATATTTTTATTTATTTATTTAATCTATTCATTTTTGATTATGCAATTTTATTTACTATGCAATTTTATTCATTTCATTTTTTGAAGACAATGCCTGTTTGTAGTACACTCTAATAATGAAGATGATAATATTAATCATTTAATGCATTTATGTTTACAATGGGTAAACTCTAATAATAACAATGATATAAATAAACAATAATAATTTCATGCATTATTATTAATTTCATTGACTTTTTATCTTTTTTTTTTACATTTTCTGAAGACAATGATAATAATGATGATGATCATAATTATTTCATTTATTATTATTTATTTAATTTAGTTTGTATTTATTATGAAATTTATTTATTTATTTAAGTTACATTTCCTAAAGACAACTAGTAAACTCCTTTAGTTTGAACCGATCTACATTTCTAATGACGTTTATGATTGTTTACAAATACACAACTCTACTTAACAAGCTGCACAATCTGATGTCAGTTACACAAACAATCCGAGCAAATTATACAGGTATACAATAAAATAAATAAGTGCATGATTACTCCACTTGCATAAAAGTGACTGTAAAAGTTATATTTGCTCTACGAAGCACCATTAAAATAACACACAAAAGCTACCATTTTGTACTGTGTTACAGTTTTATCATTTTACCAAATTGGTGGAGGGCTACAGGCAGTTTATGGGGATTAAAAAAACAACAACAAACAACTTTAAAACATTAAAATGCAGGGGATATCGCGCACTGGGCGAGGGTTTGTTTTGCGCCAGTTGCTTCTTTATACAAATTTAGGATTCAGGTTTAACCCACGGACTGTCTGGCGTGATCCTGTTAACAAGGCCAAGTCTAATTTCAACTGTGGAAACATGTTTGTCACAAGTTAATCCGAAACTGCTTTTCCAAGAGTTGAACGAGAACAAAAGTGCTTGCGATTGGTCGATTTGCTCATTATTTTACTTAATGCACACACACACAACTCCAATATTGGAACACAGTGTTTGTAAACTATGACGTTGGCGAGTTGTGTGGTTACCTGGAGGACAATAGTGCCGTAAGCATTCTTCAACATATTTACGACATCTCCGTGAGTCAAGCCGTCCAGAGACTGTGAATTAATGCTTACAATCCTGTCGCCAACCTTAAAAAATGACAGAGAGAATGAAAAAGCAAATTAAAAGTTGAACTGAATTAATATCGATACAAACCCAATCTCCAGCAGTACCCTTCACACCCAAACAAAACCAAGTTGCTTCATGGAGAAATTATTTTACACATGGCAATAGTGAAATCGCGTAACGGAAAGTAAATGTGAAAGTACTTTAAGGCGATGTGTCCTAGCAGCCACGCCGTTAGCCTGGATCATAGCGATGAAGATGGGAATGTCGCCCAGCGGACTGCCCTTTCCACCCGCTATACTGATACCCAGAGCATCCGTGGGACCCTGAAAGAGAAAATTAAAGCTGACGCTTTAAAAGCGAATCTTATGGATGCTTTATATACAGATGTTTGAAGGTTTGCTATCTTACCCGTGTGATCTCAACTGTACGAAGGACTGGCTCTGTCGTTGGATGGGTAAAAGACAAATATTTGAGTTGCATTTTAGGAAAATATCTTTCAGAACATTTCATTACAATTTAGTTATTAAGAAATGCAACTAATCTTAAATGTTTAAGAACACAATCGTGGTAACTCGTTCCTTCGAATAAAATGCCAAATTACGCATTTATCTAATTTAATCTAATATCTAATCTGAAAAAATATCTCATTTAAAATCGAATCTAAATAAATAATAAACTAATAATAATTCATATAATTCAATAAAAAAATCATTTTTAACTGTTAAATTCAAAAGCAGTGTATAAACTAAAGTCACTAAATCACAATAAAAAATTACGAAAGTTTGCGAAGTTTTGCACTTTTAACCCTGTATTATGTTGCGATTCCAACTTTCCAGTAACGTTTTAGTAACTTTTCAATTTTTTAGCAACTTTTTTTGTTTTATTTACCTATTAGAGCTAGTTTTGCTTAAAGCGTGTAATTTTTGCACCCGTATACCGCTGCTGGCCATCGCTGCAAAACAGTCGTTTCACATCTGATTTGTAGCCGTTTAGATATCGACTTTCTGTTACTCTAACACTGCTCTGATAGGATGGTTGATGGTACCTGTACTTTCGCTGTTGGGTTCAGTGATAGCTTGGCTGTTGTTGTTGTTGAGAGTTTGAGGAGGCGGGGCTACAGCAGGAGGCGGGGCCACTGTAGATACCGTGGGGATGGGCGTGCTGCTGTTGCCGCTGACGTGACTCATCTAAAAGAAACAAAACAGGACTGCTGGTAACTTGATGAATGAGTGGACACACATGCAAAGAACGCACATGCCAGGTTAGTGTTTCTTTAAGACAAGCGATAGCATGCTGACGGTAACACACAAGACGCCTGTCGATTGCTCGCACGACCGCTATCGTGCACTATTCTTTGGGTTAGAGTTCTGCATGCTGAAGTGCTTATTTTTAAGGCGTGGGTTACAATGGCAGGGAAGCCCGACCAGGATGGGGACTACAAACCTGACTTCCCTGAGAGGTGCGTCTGGACGAGATCCAGGAGGCAGCCTTCAACCGGCCCAGTTCCAGCAGCACTTTTCCCCTGGCGCACTGCAGGATCACAGCATACACGTTGACACACACATACAGTTCGGTATTGCGCGACATTTCGCGTCTTCTTGGTCAGACGCTTGCTAAGCACACTTTACACATATGTTTGGGAACATTTGCCTGATGCCACAACACAAGAGCCTCTCTTGTCTAGAGAGCCCAACTCAAGCCAACTTCCCACAATTCCATCTGCTGACACAATGCCATAGATTTTCTGAGCACTGTTTAGCTCGCTCGCAAAACAAATCTCATTCAAAAACAAACCAAAGAAAGATTACAAGAAATGTATTAAAACTGTGAAATATTATATATTGGTTGTCCATTACTGCAATTACAAAAAAACAGGGGTTTAAACAATTATTCAAGTGAACCTGCCAGTTCATAACCATGACAAAAACACAACGACCTTCAAATAACCAAACAAACAGCGACATCAAGTGGTAGAGTCCCATAGCCGCAGTTTCGACTAAATCTGCCCTTGTAATCCTGTATTGGGACGTGCCAGGCTTTAGGTTTAGTGCTCACCTTGAGGATGGCTGCGACGGTCTCCTGTGACGCCTGTTTCATGTCCTCTCCATCCACGGCCAGGATCTGATCACCCTGCATCAGTCTGCCGTCCAGATCGGCTGCTCCGCCCTTCACCACGTCCGAGATAAAGACGCCCTTACCGTTTCTGTTGAAACACAGTTAGCACACAAATAACTGAAACTGGGAAAGACAATTCTTGAAGCATGAAGTTCTTTAAAATGTATGAAAAGCTGCAGATTTATCTTAAATTTTTGCGGTAAAATGTTATTTGTTGGACATTTGTTCAAAGAAATTGCATTGTAGAAACGTAGATAAATGCAAAAAAGCTAAAAAAAAAATCCTCATTTGGTCAGTGACATGACCATCAGTTTGTCCAACGAATAACAGACACATGAAATGATTTTGGTTGTACCCACCTCTTACCGACGATGCTGAGACCCAGCCCTCGCCCGGTTCTCTTCTGCAGTTCCACTTGAAACACGTCAAGGTTCTCCTCGTCCCTATATTGCGCCTCGTCTCGCAGGACTGTCAGTTGTACTTTTGATGGTGTTTGCCGTAAAGCAGCTATTGCGTCTTCGTGAGCGACGCTGCACAGGTCCACTCCATTGACCTACAAAGAGAACAGCTCCCTTACTTTTTAAACCGGAAACGTTTATTTTTTGGACACTATCCGATTCCTGTGGCTGTTTTAAATATTTTATACTACATACTGTACATTGGATTTACACCGGTTTCATACAATGACAGACTTAAAAATATGAGTCAATCTATTTTGTAGAAACAAATTCAAGCATGACGCATTGCATTGTGCAGGGTGTGCTGTAATGTATTCTGTCATGTGTGCCTGTTTGTGCTACTCTTTAAGTCCAGCAGGTGGCAGTATTGTATAGGTTTAGCACAGAGTGAGAGCAAAAATTTAGTGAGAGCCAATAATTCAGACAGTTCTCTCTCTGGTCCTATAGGGGCCACATTTTTTAATCCAGACCCTCCCTCAAACCTAAAAACCCACATTTCCATCTTGCTTCTGGCTATGAATGACATTACATACAGATGACCAACAGCCTCATAACAGACACACACACCACTAGTATCTGATCTCCTGCCCAAAGTCGACCGTCCCGTGCCGCTGCCCCCTCTTCATATACTTCATGAATCACTATGGCATCCTAAAAGAGAGAATAGTAAGAGAACATAAATAAAATATTTCATCATCAAAATTCTCATTACTCTAGTGCAGTGGTCACCAACCCTGCTCCTGGAGATCGACCGTCCTGAAGATTTCAGATCTAAACCCAATCAAACACACCTGAACTATCTAATCAAGGTGTTCAGGTTTGCTTGATAATTACAGACAGGTGTGCTGAAGCAGGGTTGGAGCTGCAGTCTGCAGGACGGTCGATCTCCAGGAGCAGGGTTGGTGACCACTGCTCTAGTAAGACATAATCTGTCATCTCAAAAATACATATTCTTTAGAAAACGTTGCATGATTGCGCTAAAACGTAATGAAACTACTAGAGGACAAACTTAATCCGTGTTCTCTCAAATCATCGCCTTAATATTTTACTTCAAGTCATCTTGCTTAGTCTTACTCAAAACCGGATAAATACTATATTAAGAAAATGTTTTAGTATTACTAACAAACGTTGAAATGCAGCATGCAAAAGTGAACTGATCAAAAAAAATCTCAAGTGATTTTAAACTTCGATAGGAGACAATATTGTACCATAAAAAACACACAGTATCACGTTTAAAATCCTTTGATAAGAACCACACAGAGACACGTTTCCCTGCTGTAAACCTGCGGGGCCCGAGGGCTGGTCCTGTCGTCTCATAGGAGGTCTTTGACAGATAAACTAGCTCACAGAGCGGGAGCGCTGCAGAATTATAATGGTGAGTCAGGCGGTGTACTAACAAAAGCCTGAGGCGTATTCCTCTGCGCAGCCGGGCAAACGCAGGCGAGGGCAGACAAAAAGCTCGCGCTGCAACCTGCCTGTTCTAATACTGCCCTGAAACCCACCAGACACAATGAGACACGACACGAGACAGAGGCTCTCCCGCTCGCTCGTTCACCCTAAATCTAAAATACGATATCGTCAGTGAACATTGTACGTTTGGTACCGTACCAACTGCGTATCTTTCCCCCCGACTATACTGAGACCCAGTCCGGATCGGCCTTTCGAGATCTCAATAACAGTCTCCTGTCCTGGAACGATAGGACATGTAGCAGGATCTGAGGAAAAAGAGAAAAGAGAGATAAAGATGATGCAACTCTTTCACGACTGCACGTTAAACACAAGAATTTAAAAACAACTGTCAGCGTTCAAAGACGCCGAGACGAATCCTTGTGTTGTTTTCATTTCAACTGCGATCAAACGTGCATGCGTGTCAGAGATAGCAGAGCAACATCGAGACAGTCTAAAGACAAGACCAGACAAGACAAGAATTGAATTCAGAAGAGGTGTTGGACCTTTGCTGCAGTACTCAAAGTCTGGACTGGTGCCGCTGGACGGAACGGATGATCCTGAGGTCACGACCTCCAGAGAACCTGCCGTGGGCTTGGAGGGGTTCCTCTGGCATTTTGGAAGACTGGTGACCTGAGGACGATCCGTGATGGGACGAATCAGATGAAACCGAAAGAGGCACAGAGGTCAGATGTGTTACTTATCGTGCTCCATAACGCTGGCGCGCTTTTATGCTGAGGTAACACAAGTCACTCAACTAAATTTGCTTTGCTAAATTTGAATAAATGTTGTTGGGCTCTTTGCGTATGATTCCTTTAATCTTTTATAAAAATGAAAGGTGAAAAAGCGCTGCCTTCAAAGGTAGGGAGGTATCAAAGTTCATCCGAATCCAAAGTCTGCTTCATTTTCTGTCTACTGAGATACTTTGATTGATTTTTGAATGCAGCATAAATGTATCCTTCATATCCCATAATCCTGTGCAAGTGTACCCACAAGGGAGGTGATTGGTCAAGCAGGGTCGAGCTCAAAAATGTAATTTATATATTCACTTTTTACAAATTTTAATAGCATTTCTACCAAGAAATGAGTTTTGTAGTTTTTTTTATAACATTTAACTGTGTTATTCTTTATTTATAGTTGAAATATAATTTGGTTACGCTGCCTATGAAGCCACCCCCCCGAAAGATGTTTGCCAAGTCATTGCCTGATAGGGCTACTTTGAACCCACTTTTCAGAGTCCGATCAAATTCGAAACCCCGCCTACATTACTTTTCCCTGAATGTTCCTATACATGAAAAGTTACATTTTAGAAGTTTAATGCAGAGCAAATTAAACTTTTTGTTTTAAACACCCTCACCTGTTCCACATGAGGTCTGGGTGACTGTTCGCTGGTGGACTCCAACACTTTCTCTGTAGGCTTGAGCTTCTGAAATGATTAATAGACCTTATCATCCAGCATTTAATAGCTCAATTATGAAACCGACAAAGTCATGTTTTATATTCATGGGGGAAACAATATTAGCGATAGGCTAGTTGCACAAGATGGTGCCGGTGAGCTTTTAATTTCCGGTCGTATAACACTATCGAGTAGTTTTGGCTTATCGTAGTGCTCAGCAATGTAAAGATGATCCGTCATACAGCTGATATATTACTTTCTTCTTTTATCTAAAAACACCCAAATACTCCTTTGCCCATACAGTGCAATACGACTGGAAATGCCGACCCTAGCGTCCCAAAAGCTCACCGGCGCGCCTCTTGTGCAACTAGCGAATTGAATTTGTTTTAAGCTGCATTGGCAAGTAAAACTTTATCCATAAATGTTTTGGTCAATTTTGTGTACATTTGCATACCGTTTACTGCATACTTCCCATACTACGCCGAATGCAATTATTATGAATTGTATTTTTTAGTATAACATTGTAAACGCACAAAGATGTTAATCACCTTCACGACAGTCTCTACCTCTTTAAGGTTCGTCTGATCTCTAGGCGTTACGCTTTTGGTGGAAACCATGCTGGGCTGCTCCTGGATCACAAGTCAAACAGGTAGAATAAAACAGAGCCTCAACTAGGTCAAAACTACACCATCCGCCTCCATCTAGGACAAAGTTACACTACGGGCGTGCGGATGATGACAACAGGCTGGTGTTTAGAGTCAGGCACCCCGAAGGCAGTTGGAGGCTTCCACTGTTTGTTTACTGAAACAAATCCACATTTAGGTCAGGAACAGCTGGTATGAGATCAGAATGACAATAAGCTGAAAATGCAAATAGCC
The DNA here is from genome assembly GCF_024868665.1 of Triplophysa rosa. Taxonomy (NCBI): domain Eukaryota; kingdom Metazoa; phylum Chordata; class Actinopteri; order Cypriniformes; family Nemacheilidae; genus Triplophysa; species Triplophysa rosa. The sequence goes on from NC_079914.1 coordinate 10,805,891, forward strand.
TGGTGCATTCTTGTACCATATTTGTTGCCATTTCACTACGAAAGAATAACAGAAAGTAATTATTTTGCGCTTTCAACTATTGTGGGATTCAAACCAGCTTGTACCTGATATGCACCCAAACAGCACAAAGTGACACAAAAACAACACGAGAAGCCCAATGGTGTCGTTAAAGGAGACCGGTGAGGCTCACTTTGATTTGCGTCGGCTCAGGTGGGCTAACAGGAAGACTCTCGGGAAGAGGAGAAGGGGGCTTCTCTGCCGGAGGCGTGACGGCTGATGTATTGAGATGCGTCTGAAATAAAATTGACAATCAGTTCTGTTGAACGTTTCCGATTTTCACATATCTAACGTATGAACCACACACAAAATGTACCGACCTCGGGGTACAGAGAGGACGGCTGGGTGGGGAAGGGCGGGACAGCCATTCGACTGAGAGCATCTTCATTTCTATTAAGAGAGAGAAAAGAAATATAAGGAGTATGTTCGTAGCAAAAATTACATGTCGTAAATGCACAAAATCTTAAGTACGAGAATGACTATTTTTTTCTTATTACATTGAACAATATGACAGGAAACTACAACAAGACAATACTGTCGAAAACAAACAACTACGATGTGAGAGACCGGGCTCCTTTAGAATCGGTTTATTCCGGAAACAAAAGAGACGTGCGTCAGGTTAAACGAATTAAAGTGGCTTAAAAGAGCAACTGGGAAACATGTCTTGGGTAAAGACGGCGTGACACAATCGATTGTGAGGTCTGGAGGGGACACGTAAATGTTACTAAACAAAATATGTTGTCTTGAAACTAGATCCTAGAGATTTGTTTTGGCAACCCTAAAAGTGAGAGCAATAAAACTATGTGAAGGTAAAGAAACTTGAAAAAAAAAACGAGCAATGCAGTCTTGTCGAAGATGCCAATTTCGTTCTTCAACCTCCCTGCTCCTCATGTTCCCACACGGCTCTTGATTCAGATGGTCTTCTCTCAAATCGATAAGGACTGATGGGGCAGATGAATCTGAATTGAGATATGCTTCGAGACGTCCTTTCGAGAGGTAATAGCAAGCAATATCTCTCTCGACGGCCCTTCTTCCTTTCACCTTGGCCTTATTGTCCCTGCTACGCTAAGTGACCTTTTCCCATTTAACGTTAATGCGCTTTTGTCAAGGTAAGGTCGCGGACGCCGATTGGAATTTATGAAATTATCATTCTCCCAATAACCTATCCGAATGAGGCCGCAGGATCGAAATCCAATCCGAAATACAAATTTGACTAACCAGGGTCACGGAAAGCGGATTCACCTCCAAAATCCACATTGCCATTCACGTCACAGGTGGACGCATTTCCTTCCTGACCGCCGCCCGATTACGTAACCGTGGCAACGTGCCCCGAGCCCTTTTCCACGTGACTCCGTCATCCGCTAACAAAAGACCTTTGACACGACACAAATCATTTCCAAGGACTCGCTTTCCGTCTATAACAAAAATGATGCTGAATTCTGCGACTCCACAGGCGAGACTAATGGCGACGTATTACGCACATCCATCAAGTCTCTTAATATTTAATAGCACGTCAACATATGTTGATAGATGCAAATCGAGCAGTCACGTTCCTGGGAATTCTGGTAATTAACTGTAGATGACGGCGAGATATGTGCATCTTTACACAACCGTTATCAGGCAAACTTGTCAGTCACACAACATTAAGAGTCGAATAAAGGTTAAGCTAACAAATACTCGTATGAAAACACGATCTTTATGATTGAATGAACAATAAGAGTAAATATTCCCATAATCCTCTGCTTTATACTGTAAAAGCTACTACATTAAGATCTTTTGTCATGACATAATTACTGGTTTAAAATGGCAACATGTATTTAGCTAAATGCAACGTTCTTGTTCGTCTTGTTATTGATTTCTGTTAGACGTTTACAAATACACAAAAATCTGCACTGCGCACCTGAATTTACGCTTGGAAAACTCTCTTCAAACTTACGAAAGCAATAACATCTGAAACACAAAATGTCACCATCTGCCATCTTGGAGTTATTAAATGCTATTCTACAATGATTTCAAATGCATTCAACCGCTTGTGTTTGCATACGGATGTGAAAATGTAATTAAACTATTGGAACAGATTTGGACTGCTTATACTACACAGACTCTCAACGTCTCCATCAGAATGCTTTATGATCCTAATTACCCATGGTGCCTTGGGTTTTCTGCTTGATCAAAGAGTCTGGTCATTTAATGATGGAAAAACACAATCCATTTGTCACTTTCTGGCACGATGGAGAGCTGGCTTGAGTAACTGCGAAAAGAACTTGAGTTTCTACAAATAAATTGTCTAAAAGTCAATGCACTAGCTATCAAGCCCAGTACTAGGCTGGTCATATATTCTGGTTGGGCATAGTTCATTGCATGACAAATTGTTAAAATTTTCTGTGATTAAATTGACAAATCATTATTTATTAGATAATACAAATCATATTTTGTAAGTATTTAATAATAAGTATTTAATTGTTAATTATTTGTCAGAAGGATATTTTTGGAGGGGCCGAGAAAAATCTGGGGGGGCAGTGCCTCCCTAGACTTGGCAGAGCTGGCTATGAAGCATTATTTTACAAGGTTATCAAAATAACTGTCTTCGTATACTCCAAATTAAAGTGATCTTAATTGCACTGCTCATGTCATACGTCTAACACGTTGTATCTCACATCGTGAGTAACGCAAAACTCAAAACTGGATTAATCTTCACCTTCGCCCGTCTTCCAGTAAAAATGTACTAAAGCAAAGAATTCATACGCAAAACTGAAATGACAATCATGATAATAGAGAAACAGATGGCAGTGTGTGAGAAAAGTCGGGCGGATCTCACGGGTTCATCTGTGAGGTCTCTTACCTGACCAGCACGAGTTTCACCTTTGTCGCTGCGCTTTTTATTATGGCCGACGCATTCTGGTGGCTTCTGCCGTACAGCACCTGGTTGTTTATCTGGAGGGCCGAAAAGAAATGCTGTTAGCACAGGACAAACGCAAGGAACAAGTCAAATGTAATATTAGTAATGTAGGCATATTATACAAAAGTCCGAGTATGCAAGACAGAGTATTTATCGCTTGAAGTCGTCTGAAGCGTAGGGATTTGAGGAAACAAGCAGGTGTGTTAAGCGGCTCCACCAAACAGGAGCTAAGCGTGTACACGCATTCGTGACAGGTTGAATTGTGTCTCCGATCACCCATGACAGAGTCATTAGCTGGGAAGCACTAGTGGATTGTGACTAATGCCGCAGTGTGTTGGGTTTAATGGAGATAGATATTAGATGAAGGTCAGAGACCAGGGCTCTGCACCTCAAATTCCACAACAAAACAGCATTAGGACATGTCAGACAAATTGTTAAATTAACAGGCAATTGGGAGAGGAAAAACTAAAGAAGAAAAATTAAAAAAGCACACTGCTTGGAAATTGAAATAGTTGAAATTAATTTTGTAGTTACTGAAAATGTATTTAAAGGTTCAATGTGTCATTTTTTGGAGGATCTATTGACAGAAATGCAATATAATATACGTCTTTAGAAGTGTAAAAATAACTTACATAATGAAGCGTTATGTTTTTATTATCTTAGAATGAGCTATTTCTATTACATACATCGCGGGTCCCCTTGCATGGAATTCGGCATGTTGTTTCAACAGTAGCCCCAAACGGACAAACTGCTCTACAGAACGTGTTTCGTAAATACGTTATCTCCTTCGGCAAAGAAGCGAAAACGTGACAACATGTTAGTCCTGTGGCAGCCACCGTAGTGTTGGAGTAAGCCATTAGTTGCAATTCGCAATCTCACCACTAGATGCTGCTAAATTTCATACGCTGTACCTTTAAGAATGAAAAGTATGACATTTTAAGTGAATTTAAAAAGAAAACAGGATATCGTAATATTTTCAGTATAAATTGCCCATAACTAAGTTATACACAAAACAAATTAGATGTCATTAGATGCTATTTAAAATGTAAATTAAGGAATAACACAGTTGTGTGACTGTGTTGGATTTCTATTAATACATTATGCAACGCATTACGGTTTGTGTAACCGTAACCGGCGAGCAAGCTTTAAGAGAAACAGTAATGAGCAAGAGACACAGAGAGATAATGAATCTCAGAGCAGGTGGCTTCATTTGAAATTCATCTGACTGTTTGAGGAAAAACGGCCGCGCAGGAGCGCTACTCGTGTACACATTTACATTTAGTCATTAAGCGGGTGCTTTCATCCGGTGCGACTTACAAATGAGGAACATCACAAGCGATTTATCATACAAGAGATGACAAGTTTCAAGAGTACAAAAGCAAAAAGTTTTAAATAAACCGATGTGACTTAAAGCAATGTGTTTTTTAAGGTTGTGATGGTCTCAGTAGATCAGGTGAAGGTTGGATGAGAGAGAGAGAGAGAGAGAGAGAGAGAGAGAGAGAGAGAGAGTGAGAGAGAGCAAAAAACAGAAGAGCCATAGAACTAAATGAGGTTGACACTGATGGAAGCCACTCATCTCCCCCAGGATTACAAGGGGCTCAACAAGAGAAGGCTATTACCCAGAGAGAGAAAAAATAAAGCACAGAAAGAGAGAGAGTTTCCCAGACCCTTCTAACACAGACCCATAAGGAATTCACAGGGTGACCCCAAACCATACATTTGTCACAAATCTACTGCATACCGGCTCCTTCAAGGTCACCTTAACTTTCAACTATGCAAACCGACTAGCGTGTGTTTTTACCTCCAACAGCTCGTCGCCCACTCTGATGCGTCCGTCCCGTCCGGCCGGACCCCCGGCTGGGATCCCCACCACGAAAATGCTCATGCATGACCGATCCCTGTTTCCGGCCAGGCTGAGTCCCAAACCGTTGCGATCTTTCTCCAGCTCCACGATCAGCAGCTCACCTGGTAGTTCTGCGTACCTCTGCCTGATCACTTCTAAATGCAAGCACAGAGAGAGAGGCGGCGTGCATCGTTATACATAAAATAAGAGTCAAAACAAAAGCTATTATGTTCCGAGAGGACAAGTACAATGATAAAGGTATTGTTTACATGAGTGCTTGTACATCGAGCCGTGCACAGTAAACAGTATTGACATGTAATCTAAAAAGCCGTGTCCGGGGCTCCAGGGAGCAAACACAATATAGGGCCGTATCTCATTTCAAGAACGGCCGCGTTTATTTCGTCCTCGGTACCTCGACGGGGCCGTTTAGGATATCGGGTAATTGCGTGTTATTTGCATCAATGTATGTGCGATGATAAGGTTGCATGCTTTTTAATTTAAAGCTAGTCGGAATCCATTTACACTAATCTGAATCTATGCTTTCCTCCCTATTACAATAATGTATGCGGTTGACCGTGGCTCACAAGGGGGATCATTTAAAAAAAGGGGATCATTTCGAAAAAGGGGGGGTCATTTCGAAAAAGGGGGATCATTTTGAACATGGCGATGAAATATAAACTGTACGAATCCAAAATTGGTCAAGAACCCTTAGTAGTGCACAATTTAATCAGTTTTTGTCTGGACAAAAATGGCTTCTAGTCAGGCAGCTGTCAACATTATGTTGCATTTCATGCAAAAGCTGCTTTTTTAAAAGGGGAATGACTTCATCCCTCTCACTTTCTCTGAAGGCAACTTCATCCTTCAAAAGTCTGTATTATAAGGCTGTTATTGAAATCTGGCAGAGCAAGACTTCAAGGGAGAGCGACGTCTTGACTCGTGAGCACCAGGAATCTTCCCAGCCAGCTGCTTCGGAACCTCAAAAGGCTTCAATGGATGAAGAGGTTTTGAGGGTTCTTCTGAACTCCCGTCCCCGAAAAAGACTTGTAGGATGTTTTTGAGCTATCAAAGGAGCCCGATGGTGAAAGTCTCCGGATGACAGGGAACAAACCGAGACAAAACCTTTTCAGATGGTGTTGATCTCCCGGCTGGCATTTCTTAAACTACAACGCATCGTATCTTCTCAAATAATGACTTCGTTGTCGAGAAACCTCTTGGGGAATTCAAACTTCAATAACTAAAAACAATAATTTGTGAATGTAAACTAAATGTAGACATTGACAGATGGTTGATGAACATGCAAGAACCCTTGAGCTCTTTTTCGTTCCACGTCATCTCAACTAGATTCTTCAAACATTACCAAATGTTTGATATTAATATCACGTGTTCGGAGCACACGTACGTGAGGGCACTTGGGCAGAAGCGTGTGTCACGTCTATCTAGAACGCCAATCCGTAACCTTTCGCACTATAACAGCATACGCATGCTTTTATTTCCTATTTTACGCCATTGTGTCTCTTTAGGGGGACATTGTGAAACGCAAGCACCACACGAGAGGCCTAATTAAAAGCTTTAGGATGACATAAACCTTCGGTAAATGAATGGAGCGAGAACATCGCACCTCCGGCATGAGGAGAGGGAGTGAGTTAGGTTCAAATAAACAGGTCTGTCTGTTTCTGATAACTGCCACAGTCCATTAAAAGCCGATCTCACACCTCATCCGCAGAACAGGAAACATTTCGCAGGGGTTTTTGCTGATGCTCTTAGTAGGTGCTGCATTTTGAGGGTTTTAAAGAAAATTGCATTGAACGCATTGAAAAGGACACATGAACATTTACATTCCTGTGGCTTTCATGTGGCTCAGTGGTTAGAGCATGGTGCTAGCAACGCCAAGGTCATGGTTTTGATCCCAGGGATTGCACATACTTGGATACAAATGTATATGTATATTTATCCAAAGCATGTCTATGTATGCTTTGGATAAAAGCGTCTGCCAAATGCATAAAAAAATGAACAGAAAAAGCTTATTGTGAGAACTTTGACTGAGATTCATTGCAGCATAATGAAATGTTTAAATACATATCATGATATAGGTAATTTTGTTGGAAATTAAAAGATAATGAAATAAAAACATAAAAAATATTAATGAAAAAAAGTAAAATATGTAATGGACTGTGTTATATTTATTAAAAATATATTAATTAGGGGTGTAACAATATATTGACGCTTTACAATACCAAAAGATTAAGATATGTATCATAAAGCTATGGCAATATATTTTTAAGTGTAATATATTTTATGTTAAAATGTAGTTTTATTTTCTGTGACCGATCGCTTGAGTTTTTATTAGTTTACATAAAGATGGTTGAATGAAACCTGGAATGTTGTTAATTATATAACAAACATACAATTATATAACTAAAAAATGTTTTGGGGATAATCTGTCATTGAGTGTTTCTTATTTAAAAAAAAAAAATAGTGATGCAATCGCAAACCCAGCATCGTGTATCGTATCGAATCGTGAGCTGAGCATATCGTTACACCCCTAATATTAATCAATACTTTTGAATAATAAATAAAAAGTATTTAAAAAAAATTCAATATCTTTTATTTCTCATTTAATTTAACTATTAAAAACTATTGAAAAATGATTAAAAAATGACATCTGATCCTCATAAGATCCTCAGACCTCAAGTTTACAAGTTCCCCTTCCTGGTACGTTTTGGGTAAAACAAACTCATCCTACAAAAAAAGTGTACGACAGAAATACCATTTTTGCCTTGTCAACATACAAAAAATGACCGTCTCAGCTTAGACAAGACAATCAGATGGAGAAAACTATTGGCTTTGACAGTCGATCAGAGTTCAGGAGCAGGGGCGTAGCCAGAACTTTTTTTTAGAGGTGGCCAGGTAAGCAGCTATTCAGCTATAGCGCTCAGACTGTTTGCGTCAGTGCGTCCGCGTATGACATCATATTAACGCGAGAGTAATGTTCTCGCGTTACTTTCAGTGCATACGCTAAATGATCTGCGCAGCACTCCGTAAACTCTGACACACATCTTAAAACTGCTTCGCACAACAGAGGTGGCCAGATAGGTGGCCATCCATCATTCAGGGGTAGCCGTGGCCAGCCGTGGCCACCCATGGCCACCATGTAGCAACGCCCCTGTTCAGGAGCCCTTGGCTTGGATCAGACAGCCAATCAGAAAACACAAACTATGAATGACCCAACACGCACACCGGCACAGACTGATGACTGACTCATCCACATCATGGCATCATTTAGAAAAAGGGAAAATCTATACCGCCCGACCTTTACTACAGGTCTCCCTCTATCTTTACTAATGGTAAGTCAGTGCCAAACAACAATTGGCTAAAGCTCAAAGACTTTCTGTGCCAGGCGGGCTGCATAAACTACAGCAATGAGAAAGAAACCGTGTCTTTATTCAACAGTTTTACTCCACTACTAGTGTTGTCAAAAGTACCGGTACTTCGGGTCCAAGTCGGTACCTAAAAATAAAAAAGTTGTCGGTACCTAATTTTCATAAGACCCGGTACCACCGACGTACCGGGTCAACCGGGTACTGATGCTCTGTCTGACAGGTTGTCAGTCGGAAACTTTTTATAGACGCAATAAGACGTGATGAGCGGATAAGCGCGGCTCCGATCCACAAGAGATGCGCACAGAAATACTTCAGATTAAAATCATATCACGAAGAAAACGAACAGAGTTTTGTGGTGAAACGAGGAAGCATCCGGATTTAAGTTAACAAGTTCAAGCGGTAAGTTTCAAATTCTGTTCGCGTTTGCATTATGAATGTTGTAGCATATGTTAAAGTTAAAGGTTACGTTAAAACAAACGTCCCAGTTTGCGTGTTAATTTGTTAGCACCAATGCTAATCCAGTCAAGTGTCCTTATTAACCATTTAATGCTTTTATAACTGTAATGGGGTAAAATAAATAGGAGGACAGGATGGGGTTTACAGTACCTATTTTATATAGGCCTATCAGAAATCTATGTGCTAGAAAACTATCATACTAACTGTATGACTAGCAATGTGTATGTATTGGATAGATAACTCTATAAGGTTTAAAAAACCACATTTAAACTAAATAAAAATCTATCTGTTGCATTTATTATTTTAATGTACAGTGACCTTAATGTAAGTAATCTTGTGTAAATGCAGTATAAAAACTGAGGTAAGTTTTAATATTGCATATGCATGTTTGTTCAGTCAGTTGACTTACTGAAGTTTATTCTATTTGTCTTATACAGCAGCAGACAGAGGAGGATGTTCATCAGCATGAAAGACCCCAGTGAGCACACAACAGTTTCAGCAACAATTAACTTGTATACTTCATGTATACAAAATGGCATTGCTTTCTATACATTTATATTAACAATGAGCTTTATTAATAAAATTGTGTTTCAATTAGCATGTACAGGTGTTTTGCTTTGGTACCGAAATTGGTACCGAGAACCGTGAAATTTTACTGGTATTGGTACCGACTACTGAAATTTTGGTACCGTGACAACACTATCCACTACACAGATACTGAATAGCAGACAGTTGTTCAATAGCACAGCTGTTCCCAAAAGTGCATTTGGCTCACATCTGAGGGAGTACCTACTATATGACCTCTTTAAAAGGGACAGCTCACCCAAAAATGAAAATTCTGTCTTCATTTAATCACCCTCTAGTTGATGCAAATCTGTGTAAATGCCTTTGTTCTGATGAACACAGAGAAAGATATTTGGACGAATGCTTGTAACCAAACAGTTATTGGCCACCATTGACAGCCATAGTGGGAAAAATGACATTGGTAGTCAAAAGTGCCCCAGAACTGTTTGCTTGCCTACATTCTTCAAAATATCTTCTTTTGTGTTCAACAGAACAAAGAAATTGATGCAATTTATTGACAAATAAAATTTCACTTTGCTGATAGCAAAACTCAATCTGTCCGAAAGAGAGGAAAGTACCGCAACACATCATTCATTCATCAATAACTTGTATTTTTTTCTCTCAACAGATTCGCCTGAGACAGCAAAACTCTCTCTCTCTCACTCGCCGCGGGATGGATCGCTGCTCTATCCACACATATCCATCTCAGGCTAGTCCTTTATCACGGCCTTAAGAGATCACAGCATTCCTCACCTTCGTCATTAACGGCTGGCGCCTTTAATTCGATCCGTCTGCTCAAACTCACATTTCTCTCGAGGCTCCGGACAAAACCTTGAGGAGCCCACAAGGGGTAAACAAACCACCTAGCATCGTTCATTTGGGTAAAAAGTCCTTACGAAAGTATTATTTGCGTGTTTGTGGGTCAAACGAATGACAAAGAATTTAGGTAAAAGAGAACCTAAGGTATGTCCAACAAGGCACTGACAAGCTCTGATTTCCCAGGATGAGGATTACAAACCCCCCAGTGACTGGCACTTCATTGTTATTATAGCTAAAGACATGTGAAGCGAAAGCGGGCGCTCTCGCACACATCTGCAGGGGAGGCAGACCAGCTGCTGGTGGTTTAATTAGAAAACGGTGAGAATTCGAGATGATGGGAAAGGCTGAACGGGATGAGAGGGGTGGGAAAAATCGGAAATGTTCTGGGATGATGGCATTACACCTGGCTAAACAAATTTTAGTATCATTTGATCACATTCATGTCATTCGAAACCTGTGTATGACTCTTTTTTCTGCGGAGCACAAAAGAAGATATTTTGAGAAATGTCTCAGTGGTTTTGTGTCCACACAATGGAAGTCAACAGGGGTCAATGTTGTTTGGTTACCAACGTTCTTCAAAATATCTTCTTTTGTGTTCTGCAGAAGAAAGAGCTAATGAAGGTAAATAAATCATTTTTGGGTGAACTGTCCCTTTAAGGGGCCGATCAGATGTTCGAAAATGCGAGGTGCGCTGCTCTTTTGGTTGAGTCTTTGAAAAGAGCAGCGCAGCGGTTTTTTTTATGTTGCTAGGTAACCACCGAAACAGCTATCCTGTCAGTCAAGGATTATAGCGCGAGCGCTCTAGTTTCCGTTATCTGTCATATTATCAGAAACTTGAAAAAAGTACAAGCACAGGGCGCTTGCTCTGACCTTGCTCGGTTAACCGTGTCAGCCAACACAAGTTTCTCCATCATTACAGTCTCCGGATATTTCACGATTTTTTTCAACTTCAGGTGCTCAGAGCGCTCCGCCAAAAACGTGACACATAAGCACGTTCTGTCTGATCGAGCCCTCAGGGACTTTCATTGGGCCTATGTCAAACTTTCATTATGAATGGAGATGAATGACAAAGCCACTTCAAAGTAATTAGGAAGCGATCGTGAAAGGACGTAGGCACGAGAGGGGCGGCAATGCCTTTTAACGCGAATACTCCAACATCTTCCTCTACAAAAAGAATAATCGTCATTAATTATTGGAATAAGTCTGGTAAACAGGTAGGAACGGAGAACATCAGTCTTTGATGTTGGTAATGCGAATGTGTGCGAACGGAATCAATTTTGCAGAAGGGAGGGTTGTAATCAAGAGGGATGTGCAGGTGCGGCTTGAGATAATTCAATATTTGTCTCTCAAATTGAATTCGGCTGGAGGGAGGTGGGGATAATCTGATAGCCCGTCCCCGGGTGACGGGGGATGAGCTTGGTGCCCACACACGTGCTCGCGAGCATCTGTGAAAACACAAATGTTACTGGGATGCAGAGGTGTAAAGAGTACCTGAAAACCATACTTAAGTAAAAGTACAGATACCTTGCAGTGAAAATTACTCCATTACAAGTTACAAGTCACCAATTCCAAAACGACTTCAGTAAAAGTCTCCGAGTATCTGATTTTAACAGTACTTGAGTATTTTACTCAACTGAATGTAGGCTCAAAGAAGCACTAGTCCTCAACACTTAAGAGACACGTCAGTGAAAAACAGTTGATTTGTGAGGAGAGCAATCTCATTTATTTTCTTAAATCATAATAAGACTGAACACCTCAAAATTGCAACAAATCATGGTCGACACCATAACCTACGTCATTACAAACACCCTAAGTCTCATTTAAGCTCAAGTGCTCATAAGTAAACCAAACTCCTTCAAAAAGGTCTCTTCAATATAACAGATAAATAAAATAATGTTAAGTAGAATTAAAAAGTCAAAGCCTTTTTGCACTGGACATGCTGGTTTGGGCCTCATCGCCAGCTGCAGTCATGTCCTCATTTCACATACACTGTTAGCCCTTACCTGCCATTTCTACAGTAATATATTGGCAACACTGTTGCCAGCTAGTTACTGTAGGTGTTTTACAGTAAACTACTGCAATGGCTGTTTGAAGATACATTATTAAAGAATCTATTAACGCACTTAAGTCACACAGTCTTAGATGAACAAGTGTAAATAACAGATGAACACAATAAATCTGTCAAGATTTCACCAGAGGAGAATTAAACACAAACATCAATAACATCTTCACATATTACAGACACCACTTTCACTTTATTTCTGTCATCTGTGTAAGATCTTATTGAGATTTAACTCTAGTTCATAGTGGTTCAATTATGTTTTAAGTCACCATTATGGCGATCAGTGTTTGCTTTGGTTGGACTCTTTGACTTTCTTGTAGCTTTAAAATGTACACTTATACAATAACACTGAAAGGGACTTTACAGGAACCGCAACTTTATGTTTGCTTAGTAACTGAAGATACATCTGAAAGAATTCAATCATTAAATAATAATAATATAGCATTAAAGATTTATTAAGATATGTTTGGTAAAGTGATTACATGTTATAATGGAAAGATCTCTGTCAGAAAATCTTTCTTTGCAATTGAGACACAGTTAGACACTTGACATACAAACCTCATCAATGGTGACAAACAATCATGAATGAGTTTTGTACTATGTACCCAGCATGCATTGCAGCATGAAGCTGTTCAGTTGATTGTCACCATTGTTGAGATTCATATGTGGATTGTTCATTTCTCTGTGTCCGACTCATTCTATAGGTTAATATTTTGTCTATATAGTGTGAGAGCACTTTTGAAAATTGAAATACTATACATTCTTTTTACTGGTTTACATCACTTCATGGCAATAGTCCCACCACATGGTCAAATTTTGAGCAAACATGTTTAGAGCACATTTAGGAAGAGTTAGTTTTAAAAATAAGAGCTTTTGTAGATGTGTGACCTACAGTAACTAGCTGGCAACAGTGTTGCCAATATATTACTGTAGAAATAGCGGGTAAGGGCTAACCGTGTGTAAACCGCCAGCGATTGACATCTACCTGATACTGCACTCATATTCATATAAAGAAGCCATGTTGACAAGTTTTTGTAAGTTAGAGCAAAATCCACAAGATTGTAGTACCTTCATTGCCCTGTAAATGGCAATATTAATTATAAGATAGGTGTCATGCAAAATGTAATGTGTAATTGCATTAGTCATTACAAATGTAGTGGAGTAAAGAGTACATATACTTGTTCAAAAATGTAGTTAAGTAGAGAGTAAAAGTTGCTAATATCTTTAATACTCAGTACAACTACAAAGTAGCCAAAAAGATACTTAAGTAAAGTAACTAAGTACATTTACTCCAATACTTTACACCACTGCTGGGATGTGCATGTAATGTGGTGATTTCTTTTGGGATTTATGCCACGTTTCTCCTTCAAAATGACCTTAATAGTAAAACTAACCACATAGAAAAACAAATGACACATTACGAATTGTAAAATATCCACCGAGGATGATAAACGATAACAACTTTCACATCTTTGCAGTAAAACCGTGTTTTCCCTAAAGCCCGCCAGAGAGACACTGAGGCACAGAGATGTTTCCAGCTTTCTCAAACAATCGTCTGCACACATTTGAACATCTAGTGTGTCAACAATTATTACATCGTTTCTTTTTGCATGATTATCCTTCATTGTCTTCTAAACAAGCACTAATCATCAAGCTCCAATGGATTACTTGCCAACCTCACCAGCAGACTAAACTTCCCATCCCCTTTATCAGCCGGTCCAGAGCTTCGATGTTTCACTTACCACTTTTACATCTGAAACTGGTCAGCATAAGTCCAACATTTACTTAAAACATTTAACAGATGCTTTAAACTAAGCGGTCTCATTCTACAGTATGTACAGCCGTGGAAAATATGAAGAGAGCATAAATGTTAATTTAATCAGCATTTCTACATGTATTGTGGCCATTCCAGTCCAGTGTCTGAGTTTCAACAAAATCAAACCTCGAAACTGACAAAGTCATCCAACAGCAATGTGAAAGACTGACAGCATGACAAGACACATGAAAATCGAGGTTATCACATTCAAAATTTCTTTTTTACTTTTCTTAAATACGTGTGCAAAAATGACTGTTGCATTGCTTAAAAGTGATTATGAACTTGGTTTCTTTGCCGTATTTGAGGTCTGAAAAATACAGAGCATCTTTTATGTTATCTCGGCCTGTTTCTCCAGTTTTTATTTTCTGCAAATAAATGCAAATAGAAACAATACTTTTATTGGAAATTTGGGAGAAATATTATTAGTTCACAGAATGAAACAAAAATGATCATTTTACCTAAACGCATACCAATGAAACGTAAATTTAGAAAAACAGAAAATAATTGTGAAATGGTCTCTTAATTTTTTCCACGGCTATATATTTTATTTACATTTACGCATTTGGCAGATGCTTTTATCCAAAGTGACTTACATTGCATTATACTTTACATTTGTTTCTGACTATGTGCAACCCCCTGGGATTGAACCCATGACCTTGGCATTGCTAGTGCAATGCACTAACCACTGAGCCACAGGAAAGCTTTTTTATTTGTACCAACTCAAGTGTACTGAAAAGTACCAATAATTGTGATACATTAAAACTGTAAAAGAGAGAGTGAGAGTGGGAGAGAGAGTTTGGTACTTCAACACACACACCTAAAAAGCACTTTCATAAATGCAGCGTTTTCATCTGTCAGTGCTCACAGTGTGTGTGTGTGTGTGTGTGTGTGTGTGTGCGTGTGTGTGTGCACGAGCACTGCAGTGTATTTCTGCAGCCTCATTTGTTCACACGCACACACGATCTGTCTTTTAACCAGTGTGATGCGCCATCACTGCAGTGTTCATATTAGCAGTCAGATCAGCGCATACACAACTGTACACACACACACACACACCTGTCCACTTACTCCTGCTAAATAACAAACCAGTGCCAACAGTTTTTTTTACGCATTATGCAGGTCACGCCATTTAAATGATTGATGAGAAAACTACTGAATCCTTTTTAAGACTATATAAAGTAATACGGTCTACAGTTATGACACTTTTGTGTGACACTTTTCAGCTCGCTTTCATTATACTGTACAGTATAATGACGTTCACCTTGTGATTCACTAAAGAAGGTCAAACGGGTTTGCAGTGACAAACATAAACAGCAAATAATGACTGATTTTAGACATCTTTTGTTTACGTTTCTGAAAGTGTAAGCAAACATTGTGCAACACTCACTCAAATATTAACATACAGTCATTTCTATATTTATCATTACCCCCAAACAAGCCTGACACTAATAACTGCCGCCCCATCTGACACTTCTGCTAAAGCGTACGTCTGATGATTTACATAACACTTACGCTCAAACCATCGAGCTTAACGACGACACGTTCAATTAGACAATATCACACTGTGTCTTTATTAAAGCGCTGTGGATGCCGGCACCCCCTGCGCCAGTCTAGTCTCAGAGTCTCGGTACGCCCCGGCAAAGTCCGTTTACGGAACTCTGCGGCCATGTTTGCAACGCCTCTGGTCAGCTATTTACGTCATAGCAAGTCCACAGTCTAATCTACTTGAATGGGGGAAGGCATATATTTCAAAAGTCGCTGGCAAATCACAACTAAACAGCAATTGATTTCCGATGAACTGTATCATAAATTTATGACTAAAAATCACCTTTTTCCATGTCGCCTCATCCACTGCGCCTGCGCACAGGCTGGCAAGCACCTTACGAGAGCCCCGCCCCAGAGAATCGTCAGTCTTTATTGATTGACGATTGGCTCGTTTTACTTGGAGGCGGGACTTCCTTCGCTAAAGCGGCCATATTGAGCCACCATTCAATGAAAAAGCAGAGGCGGAACTTGTTAATATTAATATCTTTGGCGCGGGTCAGACTGAGCTTCTGACGAAAGCTGGAGTGGATGCAGCTAATGGCTTGGCTGCGGGGTGAGCTGAGAGACTTTAAAAGGTTGCAGTGAGCCCGGCGTGTCGCTGATGCAGGACTCAGACGCAATTGATCTTCAACTTGTCACACGCTGGGGATTACATTTGCGGTTTGAAATGATGAGCCGTTTAAGCATATACACACACACACAGGGGCTTGCTTTTAATGTGTGCTGTGGGTTTGATACGCTCAGACCATCGAGTTTAATGAGAGAGAGATAGTGTAGCGAAAGAGAGATAGTGTAGCGAAAGAGAGAGAGGGACAATATCTCAATCATGGTGCACTCATATTTCAAAATGACACTTGCATGTGAATGCAGTAAGACACAGTTGTCAAGAGCAATGCTGAATGCATGATAGTACTTTGAGCCAAAAAGAAAAGGGTTTGGAGAATGAGTAAAAGAGAGAAAATCTTAGCTCAAGGTGGCTAGTCTGCGCCAATACTATACATGGATTTATGAAATGTAGAGGACAGTGGAGAGAGAGAGAGAGAAAGAGAGAGCGAGAGCGAGAGAGAGAGAGATTTAAAGATAACGGTTAACAGTTATGAAAAGAGAGACAGACAGATACAAAGAGACAGACAGGTACAGGGAGACACACAGAGCTGAAACAGACAGGTATATAGAGAGAAGGACAGGCCAAGAGAGAGAGACAGGCAGAGGAAGATAGACAGGCACTGAGGAGGAGACAGACAGAAGGGGCAGGCACATATAGAGAGACAGGCCAAGGAAGAGAGACAGGGAGGCACCAATGAAGAGACAGGCAGAGGAATAGAGACAAGCAAAGGGAGAGAGACAGGCAGGCAAGGATGGAGAGACAGGGAGGCACAGATGGACACATAGGTAGTGGGAATAAAGACAGGAACTGAGCAACAGACAGGGCGAGGGAGAGAGACAGGCAGACAGAGAGAGAGAGAGAGAGACTGAGAAAGAGACAGGCAGAGAAGGGTGGGCACAGAAGGGTGAGAAGGGTGGGCACAGATGGACATATAGGTAGAGAGAGAGACAGGCACTAAGAAAGTGAACGTAAACAGATGGAGAGACAGGCGGTGAAAGAGAGACAGGCACTGAGAAGGAAACAGACTGAAAGAGAGAGACATACATGCAAAAGAAGAGAGACAGGCATTGAGAAAGGGACAGGCTGAGGGGGAGAGAGGAAGGCACCAACGGAGATATAAGTAGAGAGAGACAGGCATTGAGAAAGTGTACATACACAGATGGAGAGAGACAGGCACTGAGAAAGAGACAGGCTGAGGGAGAGACAGCCATGCAGAAAAAGAGAGACGGGCACTAAGACACACAGACAGAGAGACAAGCAAAAAGGGCAGGCACTCAGAAATAGACATGCACGGGACGAGATACAGTCTCCTCCGCTCAAGGTTTTTGCTTTGTAAAACTGCAGAGCTACTTTTCACACAGCCATGCGTGTGTGCGACAAACACAGCAGAAAGAGTCCGAACCATCCAGTTTCTGCATCACCCCCCGGCTTAAACCCTGAATACACCGCTGTGCTTCAGTGACCATGAACAAACACACACACACGGGTGCATGCACAAGGTTAAACACAACCACACACACCACCGGCGATTCCAGCGCAGGACAAAACAAACACTGACCTGACACCATGGTCCATCCTTTACACTGGCTGCACACCAGATCTTACGGTATCCATACAGTACGTCCCTCTGCGTGTGTGTGTGTGTGTTGGTGTCAGCGGAGCGCTACTGTTAGCCGGTCCAACCAGAGGTGAGAAGTCATGGTGTTGTGCGAGCCAGCGTGGGCGCTCGATCTGAACGCAGCAAGCAGTGAGAGAGCAGCGCTGTGCTCGGTGTGTGCGTAACTGATCTCGCTCCACACACACACACACACACACAGCTCGGCATCCCTACCCCTCCCTCGCAAATTTCTCTTTCAGCCTTCTCTGTATATACAAATAAAGCCGTTTCAGTTTCCTGTCAGTAGCATTTTACCATCTCCACATGTAGCATTTAAAGGGACAGTTCACCCCAAAATGAAAATTCTGTCATCATTGACTCGCCCTCACGTCATTCCAAACCCGTATGACTTTCTTTCTTCTGCAGAACACAAAAGAAGCAGAACACAAAAGAAGAGATTTTGAAGAATGTTGGTAACCCAACAACATTGGCCCCCATTGACTTCCCTTGTATGGACAAAAAAAAACACAGAGACATTTCTCAAAATATCTTCGTTTGCGTTCCACAGAAGAGTCATGAATAAACTCAATTTTTTCTGCGAACTGTCCCTTTAATTCTGCAAAACTAGGGGTCGATCCTCTGTCCCCTTGTGTTTTACAGACATAATGGTATATTGATCAAAGCTTCCCTCATCAATCCACGTGTTTTGTAATGCTTCTGTCTTACAACACACACACGCACGCACGCAGAGTGCTGCTGTTATTACGCTCTTCCACATGTGAATAGCCAGAGGCTTGAGTC
This sequence comes from Triplophysa rosa, assembly GCF_024868665.1. Taxonomy (NCBI): domain Eukaryota; kingdom Metazoa; phylum Chordata; class Actinopteri; order Cypriniformes; family Nemacheilidae; genus Triplophysa; species Triplophysa rosa. The sequence continues at coordinate 10,824,337 of NC_079914.1, forward strand.
AGCACAGAACAATTTGTTGTGAAATAAGACTCGCGAATTGCCAATTCGACTTCAGAGTGGAAAGCGGCGTCGCTCTGCTCTAGCGTGTCTAATACGCGTAGCTCTCGCTCTCTCCGGGGCAACGCACCGGAAAAGAATGACAGACCGGTTTTGGTGCGCTTGATAGATTTCGATTTTTACCCAACATTTCCATACGGATTTCCTAATGCAAAGCTTTTCTGGAAAGTTCTTCATTGGTGAGAGCAGATTTCATTCGCTTTCAGTCCCATACTACAATTAGCCGGGCATGTGGGAGGAAACGGTCCGATTAACCAATCACAAAGGAGCCCCTCTGTTTTCAAGTCCATTACACCTGCACTGAAGCGCAGCTCCGAACAACCGAGCGCACAAATCTGCACCTCGCAAGGAATGAGCTGGGACGTTCTGAAGCTTTTTTTGTCAAACAGACAAATTTCTCCAGAATCGAACACGTATACGCCAGAGGGCCGTCTGTATCGGAACCTCAGTCATGATTACAAATAGCTTGGACTTTGCAGGTTGTATCTTGTTGATGGATGGTAGGTGTCGGTAATTGTTAAACCACGCTGGGACCGTAATGATGTCTTTGACACCATTCGGGCGAGAAGGCGATCACAAAGATTAAAGATCACATTTGTCTGAGACCCGAGCAAGAAGTGGTAACGGATCTGTGATTGAAGATTTATCCTCTGTGAAACGATAGCAGGCGAGATGGGAGGGGTAAACAAGTCAATTAAACGGACAGATGAGGATTGAGCCATAATGGGATGGTGAGACACAAACCAGCGGGCGTTTAGCTGAACGAGGGTGCTTGATTCATCACGGAGAAGGTTCACTCATCAGTGCGTGAAGCTCCATCTTCAAAAAAGATCGGAGTGAAAACGCACTTACTGTAAACGCCAATGTGACCTCTGTCGATGACTCGAGCAAAGACACACAATGATGCTTTGTAAAGACGTCACAGGGAAGTTTCATTCTGTGATTACTTCGCTTTCAACCAGACGGGGAATTTCATGTTCCGTGAGGGAGAGCCAGCCGTTCCGTCCCTCAATTTGTATTTTGAGGAGCACAGAAGCAATCGTCTCTAAATTAGGACACCGAGGGGCTGAGAACAATGTTCTTTACGCAAGGACAATCAACTCACCAGGAGCTGTTTTATGTTGTGCATGGAATTTATTTTAAGCACCAGCGAAAAGAACAAAGCGGCGTCATCAAACGGGCTGTGAAAATAGAGAATACAGACTGCGTAGTGCACTCACTTAAGTGTTCCTTTGCTTTGAGAGCAAAATGTTGTTTGTTTCATGAAGCACAACCATTGTGCGCCTGAAAAAAAGCGGTTTCTCCAAAGGCAAGTTTTAAGTCCCCATGCTATTCCAAACGGACCTTCTTTTTTCTGTGAAACTTGTCTTGTCTGTTAAAGGGATAGTCCACCTAAAAATGAACATTCTGTCATCATTTACGCACTCTTAAGTTGTTCCAAACCTGTATGCATTTCTTTGTTCTGTTGAACGCAAGATAGGATATTTCGAAGAATTTAGCAAATCATTTCTCGAGCACCTTTGGCGACCATTTAATTTTTTCCTATACTGCGGTGCCTCAAAAATCTTAGTTGCTAACATTCTTCCAAATATCTTTCTTTGGGTTCAACTTAAAGAAATGTATACATGTTTAGAACAACTTGTGGTTGGGGGGGTGAGTCATTTATGACGTAATTTTCTTTTTTGGGTGGAGTAACCCTTTAATGGCTAAACACACTTACTCACGCATTACACAAAATTAATACACATGGAGCAGAATCTGACAATCTCGGTCCCCATTCACTTTCATTGCAATCGAGGAAAAACTGCTTCGATATTACTCCTCATGTTCCACAAAACAACATACACAGAAAAAATACCACGAGAAGTCTTTGGTTTTGAAATGACACGAGGATGAGAATGACGACAGAATTCTTATTTTTAGGTTTGCTGTCCCTGTAAGAGAGCATCTGCCAAGTCAGTACGCTACCTTTCAAAATCAAGATAACAATGCTCAGCTTTCAAATCAGATCAATGCCAGACTGTTTAGCTTACTAATGGTTAACCGGTGAGTCTTGAGAGAGAGAGAAAGAGACAGAGAGAGAGACAGAGAGAGACATAGACATAGACAGACAGACAAAGAGAGAGAGAGAGAAAGAAAGAGAAAAAAAAAGAGAAAAAAAAAGACAGAAAGAGAGAGAGAGAGAGAGAGAGAGAGAGAGAGAGAAAGAGCGAGCGAAAGCGAGAGCGAGAGCGAGAGCGAGAGAGAGAGAGAGAGAGAGAGAGAGAGAGAGAGAGAGAGAGATTTGTTGGGTTTTTTTTTCCAGGTGAGTGTATATGAATTAAGACGAAAGCTGAAGAAACTGGGACGGCACCATACAGCTCTTTGAAAACTGCAAAACACTAATACTGACCTAGACGCACCCTTGCGGAGGAAAGTGTCCTAAATACACAAATACACAACAATGGAGAGATCAAGACCAAGAGTGTTTGCTGTTTCTTCACAGTAAAAAAAGGATAAAAAGCATCAGACAAAAACAAAACAAAAAATATCTGGCGAAAACAGACATAAAATAGTGACTTCTACTTTTATATAATTGCAATATTAAAAAGTAGGGATGGAACGATAAACTCAGGGCACGTTGCCAATCAGATTCGAACCCTTTACTTTCTACATGAACACCACTGCACTGTGTCTGTTAATCGCTACACAACATGGTCCGCAAACGACAGAGAAGTCACCTTCTCCCCCCATTACGCAAGTGGACCATTTCCATGATGCGCTGAAGATTTAGCATGAGGTAACTGGGACGGGGCCAGAGCTGTCAGGGTGTGTATTCACAGCGCTGGCAGCTGTGCAGAGTTGGGCGGCACTCTGAAGAGGGCGTGCATACGTGAGCGTGTCTCCGTTATTAATGGTCGAGCGGAGCAGGCTCATAACTCTGACATTAGGAAAAAGCCGGTGATAATTATGGCCCAATCTCTGGTCCTGGATCAGTATGTCCCGCTCCAGATAAACGAGGGCCGGCTCCCAGCCAGCGCTGATGGATTGAAGAATGCTTTCTTCCGCCCCGGGCGTCTCAACACATCTCTTTCTGTCCCGCTATTAAGGAAGGCACTTGATCTATTAGACAAAGACTGCGCGGACACAATAATGTCTTTTCGGATTGTCGGAGCGGTATTTGCTGGCGGTTCTTTCGCTGAGAAGTTGAAGAGGAAGCAAATAATCGTCAGCTCTCAGGGCAGCGGTGTGAACGTGTGTTTCTTTAATGTTGACTACCAGAAAAATGTGTTGTTTTTTGGAGCAGAAAAAAACACAATGGTTCCAAAATGTCATATTTTTGTGTATAAAAATATAAGCGCCGTCAAACGATTAATCGCGATTAATCGCATCCAGAATAAAAGTTTGTGTTTGCATAATAATTAGTCTGTGTGCTGTTTAATTTTGTATTAAATACACAAACGCATATATTTCAGAAAAATATTAAACATAAAAATTAATAAATATTTATATATAATTTTAAAATACTGGTAAATATTTAATAAATATAAATGGTAAATATAAATAACTATATGTAAATATTTCCTAAATGTGTATACATGTATGTGTTTATAAAAACAAAATTATTATGCAGAGTACACAGACATATATTTTATATAAACACAAACTTTTATTCTGGATGTGATTAATCGCAATTAATTGTTTGACGGCCCTAAAAAATATATAAATATGAATTCTTCTGTAAAAAAATCATTAAAGATTTAAGACGTCCGAATCACAATTTTGATTTGCTAACAAAACCTGTTAATTTTTGTGTGCTTAATAAATGTGAATATTTTGACTATGATTCCATTAAAATGACGTTTAAAAGCTCCTCCGAAGATCCCATACCATCATACACAGATAAATACACTATTTTTGGAAAATGAAGCAGTTGTCTTACTATACGTTTACACATTTATTCATTTGTCTTACTATACATAATGTATTTCTAGCTGGACATGTTTTGTTTAGATGATGGATGAGCTATGTTGATTGACAGTATCTTAAAAGTGTAAAAGAGTCTCCTGAATAGACTCTCATGATGGACTCTTAAGAGGTTTCTGGCTGGGCTCTTTTTGCTTCCTTTTTCTCGCTCCTGTGAATGAAAATCAGATTCGAGAAGAGTCCTGTCACTCACACATCAGCTTGAAGGGAAAGTGTAGCGCCATGATTTAAATTCTCAAAAATGTGCTTATTAAGTTTACTGATGGAGAGAGTGGAGAGGGAACATGACGCAGGTCAGATTCAAACCTGAATATCCCGAATGAGCACAAGAAATGTCTCTGCAGAGAATAATAAAAAGGCCAAACTGAATGACTTGTGAGGTAAACTGGTTTATTACAATCAGTGCTTTGCTAATATAAATACATAAATAGTAATCTGCAATAAATAATTGATTTTTTCAATATTAGAATGAAAAAATAGAACAAATTGAAAAACAAAAAGAAATTTACCCAATTCCAGTTCTTAAAGATGAATGAAAATGTTAGATAAGTGAATCAAGAATCGAAATGAGAATATGTAGACATCCACAAATTAGTGATCGACTATCAAGAAAAACGCAAAAACGCATTAAAAAGGGACATTTCACCCTACAATGACATGAGGGTGAATAAATGATGACAGAATTTTCATTTTTGGGTGAACTGTCCCTTTAAGAAGAGTCCAAACTGAACCTAAAAGACAGCCAGAAACCACCAAAAACCAAAGAAGCCCCAACCAAGAAACAACGGACAGAGAAAAGCAACACGCTAATGCACAACACGCTTCCACACACCACCAAAAACCCTGATGCAACACACCTTAATCACCGAGCAAGAAGCCGCACAACTACCCTGAGACCGACCTGCACACCGCAGCCTATCAGCCCATCATAACATCTCGAACCTCAAAGAACAGAAGCAACGAGAGAATAAGAGAAAAGAAGAATCCTTGATGATATTTTATTCCTGGGCTCTCTTGACGAGAATACAGATTACTATTGGGGAATTCCTGGACATATAGTCGCCTTCACTAGCCTGAAAAAGAGAAACAGAGATATTATTTGAACTTTCTTTGATATGGCTGATACGTCCTGTCAGGGCTTATAACAGGTCTCGCTTGAGGCCAAAGTGTGCGATGGTTAAAATAATTTGTTTTATAAATTTATAGATTATTTTGTTAATTTTGCCCATTATACTCACACACACAAAATATTTTATACTGTATATAACTTATATCGTAAAAGGTGTGCCTAAAATATAAATAAAAAAGCAGTTTTAAAAATGATTGTTAACAATAAATATAAATAATTATTAGTAATATAATAATTAATATGAATAAAATATTACATATATATCATATCATAAGACGCTGCTAGTCTCTCTATTCTCTAACACACACTATAAGGTTCCACCATCCAGGACATCAAACTGCTCTGGAGCATTGTAATCTCATAATATACTGTCCTTGCAGGGAGAAAAAACTGCTGAGGCTAAGCAATTTGGTTTAAATATATGTACGAAAGCTGTCAAGGTTTCCAGGCCTGTCTAATGAATGCTGATACTCATAAAATCAAACCTTCAACGCCAAGCATAAAACAGCCGCACTCACGACCCGGTCCGAGAAGATGCAAGAAAACAGATGAAAGGATAATGAAGGTGATGAAAACAGAGATGGACACGAAAAGAGAGTCAAGAGGACACGGCTGGCGAAATGCTTATAAGGTACAAAGTGAGGCTTTCCTGATCACTTGATACTTTCTCCGTTCTTGAAAAATAACATTCGCAGCAAGTGCGGAGACTACTTCTCATTAGCTGCGCTTCATTACGGCTCTTAATTAAGGCCGGTCTGAAGAAGATCGAGACGGTGTCTCGGCAACTTGTCACGTTCTTCTGGAAAACCAGAGGAGAGAAGATGAAATGCGGAGGAATGCTAAGACTCGGTTCTTGCGATTGCCACCATAGTTGTATAAGATATTAGGGATGCAAGATAACGCAGTTTAAGAATTTTTTGTTTTATAGTTCTTGTACAAGTCTGTGGTGCTAATTATTGTGGTAATGTTTATTATCATATAGCATCAATGTTTTAGTGTATATTTAGCTCAAGGTCATTTTAAGCTTACATCATTAATTACGATATATTGCAAATAAACAAAAACTGTGAAAATGTTCACATATTTTAAAAATTATTTTCCAATTGTCACTGTCAGAGAATTCTAGAAATTTCTGTAGCACCGGAAAGGTGGGATGCGATGATGGGTGACTACGTCTGGAACTTGGTTCGTGAGTACAGTATTAGTCATAAAAGACAAAAGCGATCAAATGTAGACTTCTGAAGTTTTGGACGACTCATTTTTAGTATCTGTTATGTTAAACTGTTTTTTTTTAGCTCAGTGTTATGCCACTACCTTGTCATTTCTGCGTAAGAGTAATAATACCGAAATGTACAAATGTGTGAATTTTTTTCTTCGTTTTTTGGTTAATACTGTCGATGGCAAAAAAAATGTATGTGATTTTGTTATATCAGCATGTTAAACTTTTCATTGTGAAGTGGGTAAAATGATACTCACGATTATTTGATAAAAAATTCAATGTAATGTAGTAAATATATTACACCTCACAACCAATAAATACAACAGCAACATCGTATTTTAAAGATCGCTATCGTCTATACACTCCGTGCCAAAAATGATGAATGTTTCGTGCTTGCAATTAACACATTAATATCACAAAGATTATGATTAATTGCATATGCAGAAATTGTGATTAAAATATGATTAATCGTGCAACTCCACCAATTTTAATCAAAATACTCAAATCAAACTACATTATGGCCAAAGCGAAAAAATCAAGTTGTGTATACACAATAAAAATAGTTAATAATAATCATATAAATAAATCAAACAAATATTTTGAAACAATATTTCGTATAGATGTAACAATATATCGGTCAATAATCGTTATCGGACGATAAAAGCTATTTTTCACACAACGGCTATACAGCCGATAAACGGCCGATATATCCTATCAATCAAAAAAAGGACAGGAAAATGCAACGCATTTGTGCTCTCTGTGTATAGAAAATGTTAAGAAATTTGATGTTCAATATTAATAGTCATTATATGAATTAATAACATTTACCAAGTTAAGAAATATTAATTTAATTTAGTAAATGAAAGTTAAAGGTTTAGACAACAGAGTCGGGCCGAGTACCAAAACAACCTTGTAGCCAATCAGCAGTAAGGAGCACAATGCACAGGACGCACATTAGCCGAGCGCTGACGAAAGCGACAGATGGGGGTAGGGGTGTGTTTGTTTTAGTGATTTGAACATCAACAACGGCTAAGAGAAATCGGACACCCCGCCTTTAATATAATATCGGCATCAGCAGATAACACTCTAAATGATCGGATATCGGTATAAGTGGAGAAATTTAGTATCGGTGCTTCTCTAATATTTATTCAATATTTATACAAAATGTCTCCCGTTCTACCTGGCCAATATTTGAGCAAATCGAAAGCTTGTTTCACATGAACAAATTTGATATGTTTTCTTACGACGCATGATTTGTTTGACACGCTCACACCTGTTTACCTTTACTGATCTCTGAGCTGAGCAACAGTGTTGAAAACGTTTCAAGGTCGAGATGTCAATCCCAAAAGGAAAAAACACAAGTTCCAAACTTCACACATGCTATGAAAAAACAACAACATTTAGAGCCACTAAAATTGCTTTGGATAAAAGCCTCAGATAAACAAGTAAATGTAAACTAAGAAAGAAACCACGACAGGAAGTGACGCCTGTCAATGACAGGTAGGTAAGTGCAGAAAGACTGTCGAGGCCTCCCACAACGATTCTGAGGGTGCCATAGACGAAGAAAGCTCTGACATTGATGGTTGTACATTTAGCTGCTGTTTGGCAGCAGTCCACGAGTCCAGCGTGCTAATCCGTCGACGTGCGGTCTCCGGGCACACACGCAGAAGGCTTCACGCAGCACGCCGGATGCGAGCGGGCATGCGAGGGAACATGCGCGCAGCGGGTAAACAGACGGCCTGCCAAACTCCTGGAATGACTGGAGTTATTAATCATGCAGCAGTAATTACACTAGGCAGGAAGGGGAAGCGACTGCAGTGGCGTATCGGCCACTCATACATGCACACAAGCACACTACTGGGAAAGGCTGGATTATGAAAAAAATCGTGAAGAACGTGCAAAAGTGACAGCGTGATGAATCTGAGATGCCGATGAAGTTCTGACAAAGGGAGTTAATCAGGTTAGCGTGTCCCGCTTGCCAATCTTTTACATTCAATAAGAAAAAGTCTTATACTGTACAAACCATGCAATTCATCTGCAAGAGTGCAAAACGGTGGCAAACGTCGTCGAGTGTCAGGTTTTATGCAGGTGACAGTGTGGAAATGACATAAGGGAGGGACGCAGGGGCTTGACCTCCACCCGTTCCCCCAGGACCATCTCTGCCAGAAACATCCACAGCCTGCAAGTGCAGTGACATAGAAACAACCGAGAAAGAGAGATCTACCCGTGTGCCATTTTAAGCAGGTGGTAGCATTAAGGTAAACTTGCAGGTTCGTGCAAAACAAAAACAAAGTCAAAACGTCCCATCTAAATCACAATAACGAGAATCTAAAGGGAAATTGTTCTTCGTCGGCATCCAAGTCGCACACATCGATGACTGCCAATCCCAGGCCACAAAGCACCGTCCTCACTTCAGGTCTAAAACCGATGCAGTAGCAGGTAATTCTGCCAAAGATGGATCTAGAGGGAAATCGGGTCTTTTGTCTGCGGTGAAAAACCTGGCGTCTTCTATTTGACCATCTTGCGAGTTCTGTACAATTCAGTAGGCTGACTGATGTCCTGAACTGGAGATAAATTGCCGCTTGAAGGTCCCTTTTCCAAGCCCAAACAATCGTCTGCTTGCTTTGCTTTCAGCACAGAAGCTAATAGATGGCAGCGTTCACTCATTCTCAAGCACGTGTAAATCTGGAAACGGTCGACACCAGAGCTACGCTTAGCGAGATACATTCCAGAATATTCTGAATGTGTAAATGTTTGGAAAAGGGATTTTTAGGAGATACAGCAAAGACAAAACTATTTAACCCTCCTGTTATGTTTGGGGTTCAATTGACACCAACTCTGACATCTTCTGAAAAGTATCCTGATTGTATATTTCAACTTCCTTAAAATAGTAAAAAATGGATTTATGTAATAATGACACAAAAATAATTGTGTTTTCAGTTTTCATATATTCTGCTCGAACAATCAACTGTTCAGATAAAATACATACACATCAAAAAATAATGTTTTGTCCTAATATTTTATTTTAAATATTTGTTAGGTAAAGTATAAATGAAAAAAGGAAATAATTTAATTTTGGGTAACATTTCTGTGGTCAATATAGACTGTTTCGTAGGACGCACGCGGTTGACCGTTAACAGTTAACTTCCGATCTGTGTTTGGTTATGAATTAATATTACTATAAATTAAATTGTTATATTATAAGAATGTTTTACTGTATACTAATCGTAATAAATGAATTTAAAACTACTCAACAGTTATTGATACTTTGCGAAGGTCTACCGCAAGTTAAGTTTGGGCCACATAACGTTTATGTTGTTGCCGCTGAAACTGTCTATAACCCCAAACATTAAAACATTGCTAAAATTTGAACTTAACTTGAGGGTTAAAAATTTAGTGATATTAAAGTCAACACAAGAAAATACTTTTGTTTTGCATTTTTACATTTAATACAGCGGTTTTTTTACGGATACAAACAGCATATGGATGCGAGTAAATTATAAAACAACTAGGGCTTTCAAATGATTAATTGCTATTAATCGCATCCAGAATAAATGTTTGTGTTTAAATAATATACTGTATGTCTGTGTACTGTGCATATTAATTTTGTATTTATAAACACATACACGTACATATTTAGGAAATATTTATAGATGTATTTATTTATATTTACCAATAATTAAGTTTATATTTTTCTTAAATATATGCATGTATGTGTTTGTTTTTAAAAATACAAAATTAACATGCACAAAAAACAGAGGTATATTATGTAAACACAAACTTTTATTTTGGATGCGATTAATCGCGATTTGAGCAATTAACACAATCGTTTGAGCCACAAACTTGGTCAAAGTCACGAATTTGCTAACATATTAGTAACCTAAAAATAGCGTCATATAGTTTTATATATTTTTGTCCTTTAACATCCTTACGTTCATTTAACATCTTGAATTATTAGAAAAAGATTGAATGAAAAAAGTGAATATAAATTTTTTTAAATGTGAGACTTCTAACCCTCACTGTACTCTTCATGTAATATCGTTTTTAAATACACACAAGTCAGCAAATCGTGACACGACGCTTAGTCTTATCGCACTTCCGACACTGTGACGCAAATGCCCGTAATCCCATTTTAACAAATTTTAAGCAAAGTTTGTGTTTATTTAACACTGAATAAATTCAATACACCGTATCTCTTATCTTAATCCACGAGCACACGTTTCCTAATGTTGAGGGATTAGTTAAAGTGCTGACTGCGTCGTTCCTGAACGCGCCGGAGTAAAGGAAGCTGCTGAGTCTAGTAAGGCATTCAGCATCGCACGGCTGTTGACTATCAACATCCCAGCGTCTCTTATGAACTGCATCACAAATCACTCCTCCTTCGATTTGATTGATGGGAACATGTGCTTTAGCCAATGATAAGGTAAACTCAAGTAATTTATCAGTGACAGATCTGTCAGTCGCAGGGACAAACACACAACCACATGCACATGAAATGCAATCATATTTGCAGTGCACAAGAAATAAAGGCCAGAAAACTGTTTCGAGAGGACTCAAACACGGAAGGTCAGCCTAGATGTTTGCTTAAGAACACTCACCTCTCGACTGCTCCTCATTCTCCTCTTCCTCCTGCCGCTCCTCCTCTTCCTGCATTTGGCTGGGAGGTCTGTAGGGTGGGGGGAGGCGCATGGGTGGAGGGCCGCTGGCCTGACCTGCTTTCTGCTTAAGAAATCAAAAAGCTCCTTTAGAGATTTGACAGATGAAACATGAACCACAGATGATGCTATAAACAGATGAAAGCACACATAAGGAGTTAGAAATTAATGTGAATTCATGTTGATGTGAAAACAGGAAAACGCAAAAATGGAAGGATTTGATTGGACAAAAATCTGTGTAGTGCAGAATGAGTCATCAATAGTTTTGGGCTGTTGTCCCAGAGGAGAACGTAATACGTACTAAAAGTGAATTTGGTCAAAGGAGTACACGAATATATAAATGTTAACTGCAACTACAGTGGAATGAGCAGTTATATCCTTACTGATTTAATAATAATGAAGGTGCACCAGCTGGTGAAGTAAGAAATGTTACTTTAGTCAGAGTGATAAACAAGGTCAACATAAAAAAGTGAAGCGTTCTGAGAGAAATATGCAAAAATAAATTCAATCACACACATTTCAAGCTAAATGGGAATGGTGTTCTCATGGGTGCCCTGAGTAAGTCGAGAAATAATATCAAATTTGCGCTGTAATTTTTATCAAGGTTGTGCGACCTAAGGAAAAGTGTTTTCCATTTGGACAAAATTAAAGTCACAAGTACTTCTGTGAAACAACCCCTCATGGAAAACTACTCCTGCCTGAATCAATGTGTGTTTGTCCGTATGTATGTGTAATGGAGAGAGAGATGTAATTGGCAATAGCAAAAACAGCTATAACAGTGAAAAACATAACTGGTAACAGCTATAAATCAGGCAATGGGCTATATCAAAAAGTGCTACCTGTGGTAAAAAACCCACAGGTGATGGTACTAAGAATAATTTGTTTAAGTCATCAATATCCCAAAAATGAGGCATTTTAACCCATATTTAAGATTATATCGCCCTTTATTGGACCCCAAATTATATTTTTTATTCATTTTTAAAAATATGTTACGTACAATCACTACTATTGGATATTTACTAAATTTACTATTTACTAAATATTCCTTAAAATTTAACTTTTTTCTTACGGTAAACCTATGGATTGGACCTTGTCAAATAAATAAATACATAAATATAATACATCAATTTAATATTTTAAAGGTCCAGTGTATGAAATTTAGCGGCATTTAGTGGTGAGGTTGTGAACTGCAACCGATGGCTCACTCCACCCCTCCCGTTCGAAGCACTACGGTAGCTGACACAGGACTAAGATGTCGTCACATTTTCATTTTTTTGCTGAAGGAGATAACGTATTTACGAAAATACGTTTCATATATTTATGAATCCATGTACCAGCATGGGTTAAAATGCTCTGTAGAGCAGTTCGTCCGTTTAGGGCTACTGTAGAAACAACATGGTGAATTCCATGTAAGGGGACCCGCGGTGTGTGTAGATAGAAAAAGCTCATTCTAAGGTAATAAAAACATTAACGCTTCATTATGTAAGGTCTTTATACACATCTGAAGACGTAGTAATATATTTAACTTTGGACTAAATTGCTGCTAGGATGACTCACGTTAGCATCTCTAACTGATCTATTAGAGCTAATAAGATATTAGCAGCCCTATGGAGCGCCGTAACACCGTTTCACCGCTACCGAGAGCTCAATGCTAATTAATATCTAATGAACGATGGAAAAACAATACAAAGGGGGGAAAACACCATCAGAGGTGTGAACACAATCATTTACGTGATTGCTAATTTTTCTATGCTAGTAACTGAACAATTTTGCATCCAATGCCAGCTGTTGCTTACAGCACACAAAGTCGAATGCAGTTTCACAAGACTCAATTTTCAATTTTCATTTTCAAATATATAGTCAAACCAAAGTTTTCCGAACTTTAAAGTATTTTCCGTTGGAAACAGGCCGAAATGTTAATTAAATTTGCCGGGTGTAATTAGAGGGACCAGCGTTGTGATTGCTGTAAATAATCACGTAGCCTCAGGAGCCGAATGCAACTAATGGATTGAGGAGCTATTAGGCAAATTACCGGAATTTCAAATTAATTGCTTGATAAAACTGGTTTAATGAAAATACGGCGACTCCGGAGGTCCGCGGAAGATTTCAAATTGGAATTCTTCAGCGGGTCTCTCGGGGCGAGACACCGTTTCTCAGAATTATGGGCTTGCTCATGCAAAATTGTCCTCGGGTATAACACAGTGTGACAATTCATACCAGCCTTACACACTTGCACTAGTTCAAACATTTTGAAACGGACCCTTAAAGGGAAAGTTCACCCAAAAATAAATTTACACACCCTTGAGTTGTTCCAAATCTGTATACATTTCTTTGTTCTGATGAACACAGAGAAAGATATTTGGAATAATGCTCATAACCAAACAGTTCTTGGCCACCATTGACTTCCATAGTAGGAAAAATGACAATGGTAGTCAAAAGTGCCCCAGAACTGTTTGCTGTCCTACATTCTTCAAAAAATATTCTTTTGTGTTCAACAGAACAAAAAAAATGATAAAGTAATTTTTCCTACTATGGGAGTCAATGGGTGATGAGATCTGTTTGGTTACAAGCATTCTTCCAAATATCTTTCTCTGTGTTCATCAGAACAAAGACATTTATACAGATTTGAAACAACTCGGGGGTGAGTAAATGAAGAACTGGGTGAACTGTTCCTTTAATACAGCATTCTGCTTCATGAGGACCGAACCCAGAGCGTGATTGTTATAGGCAGCTGGGTGGTAATAACAGGATCATTATAGAAACTGCAGTTGCACTGAGAATCTAGATCAGCGAATGCCGCAGATTTGAGCTCAAGTCCTGACGCAGCAGACAGCCACTTACAGAAATACAGAGCAGAGCGGTGAAGCACTGAAAACAAATTCTATCAGTTTCTGTAAAAGAATTAGCAGCCTTCCTATTTAGTTGCTTATCCTCTTATTGTTTCAAAGAAGGCTTTAGAAAGACCGAAGAAGTTTAAAAGACAAGACGCCAACACAAAGATTAAATGGTTGAAATATTAGCCAGTACCGTATTTGCATTTTAAAGGGATACTTCACCCAAAAACGAAAATTCTGTCATCATTTACTCACCCTCAAGTAGTTTCAAATCTGAACAAATGTCTTTGTTCTGTTGAACACAAACAAAGATATTTTAAAGCATGTGGGAAACCAAACAGTTCTGGGTCACCATGGACTACCATTGAAGTTTCGTATCCTACTATAGTAGTCAATAGTGACCCAGAACTGTTAGTTTACAAACATTCTTCCAAATATCTTCTTTCGTGTACTGTGTAACAATAACATTTATACAGGTTTTTAATAATGACAGAATTGTCATTATTAAACGATTCATAATTATTATGAACTATCCCTTTAAAAGGCAAAAAGCCACAATATCACAGGCTTGTAACTCACCTGGGCGGCTTTCCTTTTAGCGTTATGCTGTCTAATGCTGGAGGCCGTCACAGAAACAGGCTGCAAACACACACACAGAAAGTCATCCTCGTGGAAAACCAACCCAGCTCGAGATCTCAGTGTTCCCGGGTTGGAGCTCAGAGCGCACGGAATCAATCGTCTCAGGCAGAGAAAGACATCAATCAATGACATCCTGTTAGCATCGCTATTATTATTGAAAGTGCTCTGACACTTTTGAAAGCATCCAATCAGGAAGCATTAGTATCTGGCTGGGGTACAGCACCACACAGGACAACAGAAAGCAAAACTCGAAATAAACCATGCCAAACAAGCCAAAAGCACAAAGCATGATGGGAAAAGTGACACCGTTCAAGGATGTAACATCCTTATGTAAAAATATGACAGCCTTTAGGTCATCGAAAGTGTGCTAGAGACATTTACCTCAGAGTCACGACCGGAAGCGTCCATAGAGCCTGCTGTCATTTACCGATGACTTTAAACAGCTCTTATACAGCAACTGAGTAGAATTATTATTGCTGAACTGGAAACGAATTGCCCCCATTTTCGGAAACGAAAGCACTCAACCATGAATCGAGAGGCGGGGGGCATCATATCTCAGGTGCACAGCAGCAGGAGATGATTATGGGGTTTCAAATAAACCTGGCTAAGTGTCCCGCTGCATTTCGTCTACATCACCAGCTGACTTTGAAGGGATCATCCCAACAGAAATGAGGGGGCAGAGAGCAAGTTATGTTATCTATTTATTTTTATTCTATACCATTTTAATATTGTACTGTATATAATATGATCCCTTTATTGTTAGTATATTAAAAAATGTTTCTTGGATTAATTATTTTACTAAGCTCGTTGCAGTGCATTCTGGGATTGCCGTATCAGTGAAGGATACATGCGAGGCTGCACCTTCAAAATGAAGATTCTGTCATCATTGGCTCTCTAGTCATTTCAAACCTGAATGACTTTCTTCCGCAGAACACAAAAAAATATATTTTGAAGAATGTCCTTAACAGCCCCCCATTCACTTGCATTGGTTACAATCGAAGTGAATGGGAGGCTGTGCTCTTCTGTTACCAACATTTTTCATAATATCTTCTTTTGTGTTCTGCAGAAGAAAGAAAGTCATACAGGTTTGAAATGACAAGAGGGCGTGTAAATGATGACAGAATCCTCATTTTGAAGCTGAACTACTTTAAACTTTACCCAAAATAAGGCATTTTGGAAATGATCTAGACATGCTTTTTAGTTAGACAACTTGATATGTTTTGGAACAGAGCTTGTTTTTGTGTGGATGTGGGGGGCTGGTTTTACCCGTGGAGTGGAGGAAAGACTCTGCACAACGAAGACTACCGGATTGGAGGCTGTTTTGATAGCCTGTACTGCCTCCTCATGGTTGGCGTTCTGTAAGTCCACCACAGACACCTATTTATTACAGACAGAAGACAAGGGGACAGAACAGGAAGACAGAAGCAGATAAGAGTGGAATTATAGGAGACATGATTTTAAAACAATAATTGGCATTATTCTTAAACAACTTTAAAGGGGTCATATGGCGCGAACACATGTTTTTATGTGTCTTTCTTTGGTGTGTTATAAGTTGCCCATGCATGTATTAGACACGTAAAATTTCAAAATGAAAGTGTCGAAACAAAATAATCGCTTTTTAGATTCTATCTGAAAGCATTTCATCTGTCTGGTCTGCGTGTCTGAGTGAATGAACTGCACAGTTTAACATGCTACACGCGTGATGCTCATGAATTTGTCTGCGTCTGCGCTGAATGAGGACATGAACTTCACCTCCAGAGTTGCGCTGAGAGTTTATTTCACAAACATGTTATTTCTTTTTAATAAAGAAAAAGTACTTATTATCCGAATACCCGATTAATCGATGGAAAATCAGTAGAATACTCGATTAGTAAAAGAATCGATAGCTGCAGCCCTAGTCGGAACAAAAGATGCATTCTATCTAAAAGACCCAGACCTGTCTGAAACGCCTCGTGTAACCACACCCCCACAAATCTACGTCAGTTCGTGGTATGATTTGACTAAGACCGCCCAAATGTATACTCAAGTAAAGTGGGCGTACCTGTCAGCACAATTGCTTTGGAACCTGATGTTCCAAATATGGTAAGAGGCGTTACATTTCTGTCACACGCTTGCAGTATTCAACCAATCACTACGCACTGGTTAACTGGCCAATCATAGCACACCTCGCTTTTCAGAGACATGAGCTTTGTAAAAAATCTGCATGTTTCAGAGAGGCGGGGCAAAGAGGAGACACAAACATGCACGGTATGTGGAAAATACGGCATTTTTTAACCTTAAATCGTGTATGCACATTGCATTACATCTAAAACAAACCATAATATTCGTTTTAGCCGTGTCATATGACCCCTTTAATGCAAAACTTCCAGCTAACGCAAAACCTTTTCCAGAGTTAAACTGGACTATGACAGTTTTACGCATGCAAATCATTTGCCAAATGTTTGTGGATGCGTGTGTTTCTTACACACCTGTAAGATCTTGTCTCCTGTTTTAAGGGCACCTGTGGCTCCAGCTGGGCTGTCGGGCAGCACCTGTTTGATGAAAATGCCCTTTAGTTCTTCTCCGTTCTTCAGTCTCTTTATAACAGTGCGGCCGCCCACTATGCTGATGCCCAAAGACTGCTGCGGTTCTAACCAAACCTCCACTCTACAAGAGAAATAGACATAAATATATAGTCAAACCAGACGCTGACACGCAGTGCACAGAAATATGAAAACAGAGTGTCTTTAACAAGTGGTGATAAACAAAAATTTGGGGAATACAAATATTTTCCAAATTAGTTTCCAAAACAGTTGATAAAGTGTCAGATATGAAAAGCAGACTCAAGCTTTTTAAATAGTGTTTAGAAGTCTTACCTGCGTGGTGGACCCCAGTGACTGAAAACAGGCGTCTCTTCACCTTCTCCTTCCTCCCTCTCTGGAAGATCGCTGTGAACATCATACACAAGTACTATATGAAACATACGCTCCAAAATTTACATTTATCACCGATCAGCAATGCAGACAGCTTCTTCAAGTTCATTGCACCTTTGGCTTCCTCTGACTGGTGGAACACCAGCTCCCTGGCTTCTTCTCTTCCTGTTTGTAGAGGAAGTCAGCTGTACAGTCCTGTAGAGTACAAAACACAAGCACGACTCAGATCCTCAAAACCAAACTGACACAAAGACAATATTACTCTCAAATCAAAGAAAGAATCTAACTTGATTTGATACAGAATGACACAAAAACAGTGATTTCTACTTCAGTGTAGAAAAACGATGAGAGGGATTATTTGCGAAATGGATCAAAATAACCATCATTATTATTTTAGTATTCAAGAAAGAGTAAAGTGTAATTAGAGTCAGATTGTTCATTGATATAGAACTTTTTAGGTTTAATAACACTATAGTGACTTTATGGTTTCAGACATTTTTATATACAAAAATTAAAAGCATGACTTCTTTCCCCATTAAAGTGCACTACACTACAGAAACGCAGACAATAAAATTAAAACTACGGTGTTTATTTATTTACAAACTCTAAAATTGTGGATTTTCATTATTATTATTATTCAGTATAATGCTACAGATAATATAATACAGAAAAAAATGAAATTCAACCAAACATGAATCAGCATGTGAAAAATTTACTTGAAAGAACTTTTTACATTTACATTTAGTAATTTAGCAGACGCCTTTATCCAAAGCCTTTTATCCGACGTACAAAGTAAAATAAAATAAAATAAAACAAATAAAATAAAATAAAACAAAAATGTATTAATCTTATATAGCAACCTTAAAAATAAACCAATAAATTATAAAATGACAAAAAGCATATACCAAAATGGCTAAAGCTTGAACTAAAATTAACACAAAAGCTAAAAATAAAAGCTAATTCAGTACCTCAAATAAATATGTTTTAATTGTGCAGTCCTGCCATTTTCAAATGAAGCACACACACATACTTAATCAGCTAAGCTATTTAAATGAGGATGTATCATTAAATTAGAAAAAAAAATAAGGCCAATTAGAATTGCTTTAGACTAACTCCAACCTGAACCTTAAACCTAGGAAAGCTATTTGGGAATTATTAAAATAAAAAATGAATTATTTCTCCAATTAATAATAGCACTTTAAGCAAACTTCTAGAGACAAATCTGTCCCCCAACTATACAATCATCTCTACTTTCACTACACATACACACACAGTAATTGTCTCTACTGCGTCTGTCGGAGCCTCAGCTGCGTTTCGCACCAATTTGACCCCTTTCATCGTGTAGCTCAAAACGTCATTTTATCTCCATTTCTCACCTTCTCCTCAATGTCTCAAACACACCTGCGTTACAGTGCTTACATCTCTTTCATTAGCTCATTTTCATAATTACAACAAACATTATCATTTCCCTAAATGTGTATCAAAACTCTGAATTATACATTTTGAACAATCCATGATTTAACTCCCATCACAGCCAATATAAAAGGTTAAAATACAAAAAAAATCCTAATTGTTTTATAGCTATTAAAGATGCTCTACCGATTTCAACCGCAGTACCACAGTTGTCCAGGAGGTGGGGCTAAAGTTCCATTAACAAAAGGTGCACCAGACCATTTAAAATTCAACACAGCAACCCCAACAATCCCACACAGCCACTGTGAACACATTTTAAAACTAAAAACTATTACGACAGTATGGTGTGTATTCAATAAACCATATACTATTTAGAGACTTCTAGAGTAATATTGAAATCTAGAAGTGTTTAAGTTCATTCTGAATGTGGACTCACTCTGTGTCCGTGTCGGTCAACGTGAGTTCCGAAGTTCTGGAGTCCGATTCAGCCCCACTGTCTGCTCTCTCCAGCCACGAGACAGACTGACCTGAGAACAGTCGGAAGTGTAAAACACTTTACAAATATACTGAACTCAAATCTTCGAATAAAAAGACAAACGCTCACTGGGGGGCTTTTGATGGAGCTGAATGCGATCGATGCTCGCACTGAGATCTTCCTCCTCTTCTGTGAACTGTGCCTGCAATAACACAACATTTTTCATCATTTACTTATTTTAGATATTTTTAATTGTATGATGCTGTTCTGCATAAATCAAGAACAAGTCAAGGTTGCATTTTACACCAAATTTCAAAGAAACACATCAATCGATATCAGCCAATCAGATATAAGCAAAGCCTATGATGACCAAGAAATCTTTTTCAAAACAAAGAGTTTCATTAGACATCACCTGTTGTTGCAAATCAGACTGATAGGGGTTCAGTATCGCAGGTTCTTCCCAGGAGTGCTTCTTCTTGCTGAGGTAAGAAGGCAAACTCTCATCTCTGACCTTGAAGCTCTCTTGATCGGTCCTCATCTCCATCCCCTCCAGCTCGTCCTCATCATCATCTACGGCCATCTCTCTCTCCAGGCCGGGCAGGATGGTGGTGAGGGGGGAGGCGTAGCGGGGCTCTGCATCTAAGATTAACTCGGGTTCCTCATCCAGATCGTCTGATAAAACGGAGCTGTTTCCAAAGTCCTGAATGCAAACAGAACGCTTGTGAAGAAACGACATCATGCAAAGAAGTTTTATAGAGTATGTCTAGACACATTTAGCTAGATTTGAGTTAATTAACAACTTTATGATACCATTGTTGTATGATTTTAGTGACAACGTAACATTTCAAGACATGATGGGAGGATTAAGACATCATTCACTTCCTGTCTGTCTGTCTGTCTGTCTGTCTATCGGCTATGCAAAAAGCGAGTCTTTGTCCTCTCGCAAAAGTGCACGGGATCTGTCCTCATCTACCTCTCACACTAACAGACGATAAGAGCTGAAAGTGCACTTTTCCCCCGCGCCGCTCCAACAAGCCGACTCAGCGCCTTTCTCCATCACCCCCGCCCACCCTGGAGAAGAGCAGAACCAATTTGCCATGAAAAATGCGCAGAGTCTAAAATCTTAATGGCCCAATTAGTCTCGTTTTGAGTAGATTTACGGCAGCACTTGACTCGGCCGCCTCAATTACATCTTTGCTAAAATTCAAGGATAATACGCCACATCTCGAAGGGCTATAGAGGGGGTCATGCATCACTTCGGAGAAGGCCCTCTCCGGAGACGTGCACATTTGTTCCTCTTTTTCTTCCGCTCTTACTCTTTGTTAATCACAGACTAAGTTTGGTTGCTTCAAGTCTTTCTTGTGATTGGCTGTTTGTAGCTTTGGCCATCACCCAGTAGTCTATATGAAGGGTGTTTTAAGACGTATATTCCAACTTTGAATACCTCTGGCATAGCTATGTGAGTGTGACTGATGGTCTCCTTTGCCTCCAGCTGCTCTTCAGTACCCTCTACAGGCCAAGGGGACTGCTGCACATTGCTGTTCTCCTCTGGCTAAGTTCATAAACACAGAGAAAAACAAAAAATATAAAGAAAAGTATTCACTTATAAAGGTAATAATCAAACATGCTCTCCTAAATTATCTCATCCAGAGAGTGAATGTGCATGAACTGATTCACAAAATGGTTCAGATTCACAGATTCGTTTGAGTCGCATCACAGACGTTTCTGTGTAGCACTTTACATCTTTTTTTTTAGGCGAAGTTTTATAAGATGCACTGATAAGTCTTTTTTATACATTTATAAGTTATACATACAAACAAATATTTCAATGTGGTCAGTTACTTTTCGTTATTAACGAAATATCGTTTCGTTATATTAAAACTTATTTAAGTTTAAATTTACTTTTATTAACTTTACCTTTATTAACTTTAACATTTTTCATTTAGTTAAGTTTTTCCAATAATTTAGGTCGATATTTGATTTAATTTCAATGAACAGAAATGTTTTCCAAGTTTTAACTTTTGTAAACTAAAACAACCTTGATCTACACAAATAACACTTTTAAAGCATAAATCCACACAAACAACTCCAGCAATTGTGTTATGAACAGATGGTATGAAAAACGTTACAAATAATTTTCATCAAGCAAATGTTATGAATGTTATTAATTTTGTAAATAAATATTATGGACAGATGTTATAGAGAAATGACATGACTATTAATAACAGAAATACATTTTATGAATAAATGAGTTGGTGTTATGCATAACAGTTAAATAAATGTTACGAAAAAACTATATACTGTAAGTGAATTGTTTTTATGATATATTATTAATTGTATAAATACACATTATGAATGTTATGCATTACAGTTATCTATGTTATAAATATGAATGTTATAAACATTGTAAATGAATGTTATGATTAGATGCTATGAAAAGATGATGTTATGGACAGATGATATAAATAAATGTAACAGGGTCATGATTTCAGATCCTCACCACCAGTGGTTTCCTAATTCCAAGCTTGACCTTCCCAGGTGGAGCGGATTTGAGGACCTCGACGGCCTGGGCTAGAGAGCAAGCGTCCAGATGAACGTCATTGACAAACACCAGTTGGTCTCCAGGGAGGAGACCGCCATGATTATCTGCCACGCCCCCAGGCAACAGAGAGCGAATGATGATCACGGAGCGAGTAACATCGAGAGGGTCCTGCAGAGGGCAATGCAGACCATAGTAAACACACACACAGACACAAAAAAAACCAGACCAGAGCAGAGCAGATGTGAGTTACACTTTATAACTTAGACGATGAGATCTTGACAAGTGCGTTTAAAACTTCTGTTTAAAATTACTGACATTTAAATCGTTTAAATCACATTTTAAAAAAAAATGTACACAACATTTGTATTCTTTTTATTTTTTATACAAATCACAATGTAAAAAAATGTAATGTCAAACTCAAAATCAATTGTGAGTCACGCTATGGCTACATAGGCTGCAATGGTTAGGATGCACCCTATATAGGCTGTAAGTAGCAAGTCACCTCATAGTTGTGGAACAGTGCTACACTTGCAAAAATCCAACAAACTTGCTGTAAGGCCAAACGAGGCCGACTTTCCCGCTCCAAGTGTCACCTCATCAATCACGTCTCCGGGGAACAATGTCATAAAACTGCAACTTAACTTGATTTGATATCTTCAACAATATATTTGATGACCCATATGGACACCTTTTTATACGGCCAACGACAATATAAAAGTGATTAACAAGTAGTTATCCGAGACTAAAAACTGGAGCAGAAGTACGGCCATTAGTAAGCTCATCTATCTAACCATGAACATTTACGACCATCCGCCGAACTGACCATGCTTGCGTACGCGCTTTTAAGAAGTTTGCCACGAATCTTATGGTTTTATGAAAAGTGGTGAGATAATTGTAAGGGTGTCAGTTGACATTTTGGGAAAGACCAATAAAACTGGATATAAAACTAGTTTGGATGAAACTTCAAAGTTCAGTCACGTAGACATTTCTAAAGACAATTGAAGTAGTGCTTACTCAGGCAAAACTTGCTTGCATTCCTGCCCAAAAATGAAAATTCTTCCATCATTTACTCATTCTCATGTCATTACAAACCTGTATGACTTTCTTTCATCTGCAGAACCCAAAAGAAGACATTTCGAAAAATATTGGTAACCAAACAACATTGGCCCCCATTGACTTCCATTGTATGAATACAAAACCACAGAAACATTTCTCAACATATCTTCTTTTGCGTTTCACAGAAGAAAGAGTCACATACAGGTTTTGAACAACGTGAAGGTGAATAAATTATACAAAAAATATTTTCAGCTGTTTCACCAAGCGGTGGGGACCCCGAGCGCAACCATCAGGGGACTAGGAATCGTCAACCAGCCATACCGTGAAAGTGGGTCGGCACGCCCGGCAACAACGCCCCCCCCCTCCCCGATTACCTTGTGAACCAACGCTGCACAGTAAGCAGACAAGAAAAGCAATTTTAGTCAGAGAGGAACTAGAAGGGAAAACGGGGGAAAAAGAGAGGAAAGTTGGAGAGAGGATTTGAAGTTCCACTCCAGCTGGCTCTTTAGGAGCACACAGGCTGCATTGTCCGGCTGCCGGGTTTCAGCCAAGCGTGCTTTGCTTTCCAAGCTCCTCTCTCATCCCACATGGCCGGTGATGTCAACGGGTCGTTTTTATATAAGAAAATCACAGCAAAGGGGGGCTCCTAAGACCACCATACGTCACCTTGTACGGAACAAAAGCAGCAATCGATGTGAATGCTCGGCCTTCGGATGAGCGATTGAAAGAGACCTGAGTCTGCTCCATTTCTTATTCATGTTTCCACCTGAGTGCAGATATGATTTAGATGGCGTATAATACATGGCTCATTGGGGGTGCAGCTGTCTTCGACGTTACAGGTGTGCGGAATAGCTCGGAATGAAAACAAAAAAATGACAATCCCAGAAGATCCTGGCTGCTGCCGAGCATTACTGATGATAACGTGATGAATGTTTGCAATGACAAACCTTTACACCAAATATGAACGTAAATAAGTAATGCAAGCTAAAAATGGCAATGAACTAAAGCACAGCCAAATGCAAATAGAATGTTTTTTACAGCTATTCCACAATTTACTGTAAATCAAGTCTGGCTCTTTGACCTTCACCTAGTTTACATCAATTCAAAAACCATTTGATATATCTGAAGAATTAAAGGCCCAGTGTATGAAAACTAGCGGCATCTAGTGGTGAGGTTGCAAATTGCAACCAACGGCTCACTCCACCCCTCCCTTTCAAAGCACTACTATGGCAAACACAGAACTAAGATGTCATCAAGTTTCCGGGATTTTTTTAGTTATTTTTGCCGAATGCATTCACGAAACAAGCTCTTTAGAGCAGTGTTGTCGGGTTTACTTGAGGTTACTTGGCCGGCCCTGCTCATCTGAGGGATTGAAATTCTTCAGCGTGGTGTCAGGTGGACAGTAAATCTGCCATTTCGCAGGAACCATCTACCTCGCTCCTGCGCTCTGCCTCTCGTTCAATCTTGCTGAACAGAATACCAAGAACTCCAGGAAGTCTGCGTCTTGCTTTTGCTCGGTTTATCTTCGTTTTTTCATTGGTCTCCTCGCAGCTGTCTGTAAAGAATAACGGAGGCCACCACGAGCAAATCGCTCTTAGTTTAATTAACGGAAAACAATGCATTTATGCATGTTAGTTAGAACACCCTCGTGTCGTCGTGGAGCTGTTTTTTCATCGAGTGCAGTAAAATAGCCCTTGGTCAGTTTTAGAGGCTTCGGGCCACGGAATAAATAAACAAAGAAAAATAATAAATAATAGCACAGCGAGATGATTTATGACTCTCCTTTAAAAAAACATTCACTGGATGGGACTAAATGCGGTATTGATGTGCAGGTTAGGCGATCTGAACCGAATTATTCAAAAAAATGTGTTCGCTCGGATTCGTCTCCCTGGCAAGAGGCGAAGGCCAGGAATTATTTGAACCATACGGAGGTAATAAATGTGCTGCACCCCGAGAGTTTACAGTAGGTAAAGTAAATATTTTGCATCTCTCAATGGGTCCCACATAAATGTGCTTTCATGCAATGCGGCATCTAAACATACCTGTAAGTACGAGAACCTTCCGAGAACGACACAATTTCTTCATGTTCAAGTTTTTAATAACATTGTTTATTATTCGTGTGCAGGGAGGTTGTTAAGGGGTCAACAGCTTTCCTAAAAAGAGGTTTATGTTAAGTTCCACTTTAAGTAATGCACTTTGTTCCCCGGGGATGGTTAACATTCACGCTAAAACCCGCTGCGGGAGAGCTGCTCAGTTGAAACATGACTTGCAAGAACTTCAATTGTAATCGAGAACATACAATTATGACTTCTAAATGCCCGTGAGGTCACAATTCTTAAAAATGAAAGTCATGACCGAGCCCTCGAGGTTGACCAAAAACCTTGTGTCTTGTGTCAGACTGATTTCAGTAACACTTCAGTGTCACTCCCGCAGTCTACCCGAACAAATTACCACTTTCCAGCTGTCAATGTGACCATGGTCGGCCATAAATCTAGCTGCGGTTACGGATCTCCCTGCTTTGGCAGGGACTTCGGGGCAACTCCAGAAGTTGAGCGAGGGAAGGCGGGCGGGCGGTAGAAAGGGGAAGATAATGCCCAGATTGAAGGTTCTAGAAAGCTGCGAGCATATCTGCGGGTCTTAAGGTTGTCTTATCAGCTCAGGACTTTTACTGTAGATGCAACAGCAAAATCGATTTTCCCCCTTGCAGACTGTAAAGGCCCTGGCCTGTCTGCCGCGAGACAAAAACGAAAAAGAACGAAGCTGCGAGATTCTCCTCCATTAGAAGACCTTATAAAGCCGTTCCCTCAATGCATTGTGGGAGCTGCTGGCTTTGTTTTGGGCAAAGCTCATACATTTATGGACATTTTAACACTTCTTGCAAGTGCCTACATCCCCTCCTCCCCTTCAGAATCAATTCCCACCCATCGAGCACCAGGCCCTCGGGTTGGAAAGCGTCGGTTCGGTGTAGATAAGCGAACGGAGGGATGGAGGTGGAGGGGGGGCTCAGCTGGTGCGGAGAAGGAAGCGAGTGAGTTCGACCAGCGAGATGCTGCACGGGTCAATATGGCTTCCAATAAACCCCAGGGTGCACCAAGCGGTCCAAGAAGATCTGCAAAGTCAGCTTTAATGCATCGCTCCTCATGACAATGATCCATGATATGAGTTTCAAGATTTTCCTTCTCTTGGTGGAAGAAAGATCTCGATTTTGTGGCACCAAGACAGCATTTGCTTGTACTCGTTCACGGCCAAAACCAACAAAACAAAACCTTGCACACCTTTATAAGCCCAAAAGAACAGAAACTGTATGAAAACAAAGGACTCCGAGTCAGAGTAATGTAATTCCTTAGCACAGCAAAGAGCCTATGGGCCCTGTCCTGAGTTCACTCGTCCCTCCTCTATCTTCATAACTACATTCATCACCGAGATGAAGAGAAAGGAAGAATTTAAAGGATCACTGCTCAGGTTACGGCTATTAAGCGGCGATGTAATTCCGTCCATGTCGCAATCACTCATAGAAGCATGTCATACCATTATAATGCGATCTCCGTTCTGTTTCGCCCGTCTCGAACCCGCACCCCTTATGCAAAAGCCATTTATTAAGCCCCTGATGAAGTTGCAAGCTTCGGATTGCGTGCTTATCCACTGCCAATACCGTTCCCTGCATGAAACCTATTTCAATTCGCGGGTGGATAATATAAAGCACGTGGTGTCCCGCAGGAGCACGGGAGAGGTTCTGCATTCTAAGTGGCTTCATTACTCGATCACTTCTGATTCGGGATCAACGTGCAGTTATGTACTAACCCTGATTAGAAGACTATTGAAGAAAGGGGGAAAGCAGCTTTCTGTAGTGAGCGAATGGAGCAAAGGGTTGGACGGCTGGTGCAGGGCCAGCTGAACAGCGGAGGCCCATGTCTGAGAGGTCTCGATGCCTTTTTGTTCGCTGGCCAATGACTTGTGACACGGACGCACGTTTCCTCTGATCAGACCTCAGGAAAGTCAAGGGGGATTAATTGGGTCTTTTCAAAGGGTTATATTTGTGAAAGGAGCAGTACGCCTGGCTTTTATAAAAGTAAATATGGCTCAATGGCCCCCTTGAAAACATTAAGCACTGGGATTTGTGTATTTATGATTGTATTTGCAAGACAGCATTACATACTGAATAAAGCTTGTTGAAATTTTTTGCATTCAATAGAGTACAAATGTTTAACATACAGACTCATATTGTAGGTCATTTCAGCCTTCAGGCGATTCCATTCGTAATGTTTTTAATCTTTATGATCTTTCATTCTAATTGAAAAATCTTTTGACAAAAAGGTTAGTCTTATTCACAGGAAAAACAAGTAGCAAATAAAAAGAAGGAAGATAACCTGATAGTCCAGTATGCTGAAGCCGAGACCCCTTTCTCCCTTCTCCAATTCAAGCACCTTCACCTCTGAAGACCAGAGAGCAAGCTCATCTTCATCATTCTCCTCCTCCGGCTCTTCTCCCCCCGGGCCGCTCGGCTCAAACGAGTTTCCTTCATTGTCATAGTCCTGCTGAACTGAAGGTGCCTGACGGGTCTGTGCAGAAAAACACAAATCATGGTGAGATTGAGTACAACTGTAGTGCCTCCAGTTTCAATTAAAATGCTGAACACAGTGAGGAGATACAAGCAAACCTTGAGCTGCTCTCTTAAACTATCTCGTAGACTTGTGTCTTTAGCCAGCATGGAGAGGTTATTCTCAATCTGTAAGAGCATTAAAGACGAGGATTTTATTGACCTACTGAAAAATAAATTTTGTATATATTGTATGTTTTGTATAAATTGTATAAATATGTAATAAAGCATATCATACAATTATGATTTTTTTGCTGGTGTGTATCAACAATTTTAAGGATCCGTGTGGTGTGTGTTACCTGTTCCTGAAGGCTGGCTGAGGGGCTGGCGGACCGCCACTCTTCAGATTCAGGCTGGTATTCGCTGCCCTCCTCAGCGAGGCGTCTGCAGCAGACCAAGGTAAATGGAGGCGGAACCTCTCTGAGGAACGCAACAGCTTCCCGTCTGGACTTCCCATACAACTGTACGCAATTCACCTACAAATAAATCACACATTATTTACTTATTGAAGCTGGTTATTCATGTAACACGTACCCATGACTCAAATTTTATGTCATCATTTATTTGTTATTAAAACTGTTAAAAATGTCTTTTTTTTCATGAAGTAAATCTGTCACGTGTTTGGGACAACATGAGGGTGAGTAAACGAAGACAATTTCAGACGAGCTGTTCCTTTACTTTAAAGAGGCTGAGAAAAATCTTATTAACATCCCATGGTGTACTTATTAAGCCTCTTTCCTGTCACTGAGACATGCAGGTGACTATATCACATTATCTCTGTGGCATCCACTGGTCCTCTTTGATTGGCATTTAATGGAGCGGGCAAGCCTGGAGCTGCTATGATGAGTGGGGGCCGCGCTGTGCCATCTGCCCAAACCAGGGGGAGGCCATGGCCTCTACACATCCTTTCCCTTACACACACACCATCATTTCACCACTGGGCTTCTATCTACTCATTTAGCCTAAGATTAACTAGGAGTGTGGTTGTGCTGAAATTTTCAACACGTACATAAAAGCATTCTTTTGAGGTTACTACAAACCCATGCATGGCCCCAGGATGGAGCCTTGGGGTACGACACACCTCGCTATAACCCGCTTCTCCCGCAGCCCTGCAAACCTCGCCTGCACCATCCGGGCTGCTGCCAACAGCAACAGTCTGAGGGCACAGCGGCCCTCGGCCACTACACCAGGTGGAAGGGTAGAAGGAAGGGGGCAGGAAACGAAGCCAGTAGGGGTGGTTAGGGCGGGGGACAGTCACGCAGATGGCCTCGGTCAGACTCAGGGGCCATCCTGCCAGAACATCCATGCGACTACATCAGCCACACCAGGCCTTCCTGGAGACCCGGAGCTGGCAGGCTGCAAAGGTCAGTCGTATTAAGGCAACAGAGAAGAGGCGCACCACCGCCAGCCAAAAGTAAAACTCCAGGCTGGCCAAACCCTGGGAGCCCACCTACCCAAAATGCCAAATACAGGGGGTGTCCAGATGATACACGCTGCTACTGAGGAAGCGGGTTAATGCTCTTTAAAATGTGTTTACCTCCAGAAGTTCGTCCTCTGGTCGAAGCAGCCCGTGTTTTGCTACTGGGCCTTCAGGAGCCACTGTAGAGATGTAATGGTGCCCATCGAAAGAGTCTAGTTCCACGCCCAAGCGCATTGTGTGTATCGGGAGAAGCTATAGAGACATTTTTTGATGTTCAGACACATGTTGAGACATTTTCAGTTACGAATTATCTTGTTAATTAATTTTCAACGTTTTGATTGTATTTGTTGAGCACCTTTATTTAAGATTTTTTTTTTATACATTTAAATTCATATATTAAAATTATAATATAAATATTTAATTATTAATTAAAATTCAGATTTATCAAGTTCAATGTTTTAATCTTCAGCAAAATCATCATGAATTTATTGAGAAAATTCTTAAATTGACGCCTATACTTTTGCAACAGAATGAATGATGAATAACAACTGCTTTTTCCACGTACCTTGGAATACTTCTGTAGCTCAACATCATCTTCTATGACAGGGTCCAGCTCCACAACCTGAAAAAGAGCGATAACCTGAGCAGCTGACACACTTTGCTCATAGAAAATACCCCAAAACAACAGTGTGTCAGCACATGTTTACACGGTGTAAAATATGTTTTTAAAAATCCAATAGCAGTCAACAGAGGCAATCTATGCCAGATTTAGCCGGTCGATCGAACACCTCTTATCGAGGTAAGTGCCGGCGATTCCTGCTGATGTGCAGTTTGCTCCGTGTTTAATTGAGAGCCGCACTTAGCATCTGTTAACGTTATTTCCCCTTCGTTTTTGCTTACCATAACGTCGTAAAGCGGGCCGAGGGCCTGCTCCCATTTAGCGCGGAGCTCCGTCTCCGTCAGCATGGCCGGCTCTTGGACTGCAACACACACACACAATGATGAGAGCAGTGTTTAAAGTCAATTACGGCCATTTGGGTGCCCGCCGCCCATGACAAAGTGAGTGGAAATGTATGACATTAACGTAAGGTGCCCGTACTTGAAGAGATAGATGTCAGGTTGACGGATGAATATAATCAGAGGGCTAAGAGTGAGCCACGGGGCAAAAGTTGAGAGAGGAGTCAATGGCGATCCTGCAGAAAACGACAATGGTACGTCTGGGAACAGTATTCGGCTGGAAGCCCAAAGGGCAATGGAGGCAAATAAATGGGCGGAACAGCTTTTATGGGCACCCGTGACCCTGGACTACAAGAGGGAGCTGGAACTTTCACGAGATAACTTCAGCTGTAAATATAGCAGTCGCTTTACATCATGAGGGTCGAATTTGGTGTCTCACCACATGTTCAGCACTCATGTTTAAGGCAACCATGTTTTCCAACAATTGGTCGAAAAAGTAATTTTGGCCTTTCCAACTATAAAGATTATGCAGAAATGTCAGAGTATCTCCATATAGTCTGATGTTCATCAAATATGTATTTTTGGTACTGAAAAATCTCCAGTTTAAGCCTCTTCTTTCAAAAACGATTTGTTCATAAAGAAAAATGATTACAGGCCCATTTTAGGCCTCTATTCACGGAAAATGCCAGCAACTGTTTCTGTACACAGCAAGTTACCATAAGTAGTATGTCAGTGAGTTAGCAAGAAAGACGCGGACCTGATTAAATTAGCATTTCCAACGCCTCGCTCGCAGCCCCATTCATCACGAATGTTTGACTACATTAATACAGCAATGCATCGCTTTTAGACGCGAGACGTCAAAGCCCAGCCAACATCTGCAGCCCAGGTGCGGCACAATGGAAAATATGGAGAACAGGGGAAGCGTTGATCGCCAGGCAATGGCTTGTTATGTTTATGCATCAGGAAAAACTCATGGTCTCCCGCCACTGACACCGAGAACAAATGTTCGCCCCCCTTTCCAAACGTCAATCAACATTTAATAGAGGGTATCACATGGGAAAACTTACTAAAGACCCTGCAATACCCCCTAAAGTTAAGTGAACATTCCAGACTGAGTTTAACACGGGACTTCCTGTAGTTCTTACTGCCGTGGGCATTTCTGGAGCAGTTGTGGATTATAATTATACCAACGTGGACCGATTGTCACTTTTTTGAGTCTCAGTGATGGAAAGTTCTCGATGTCAGCTTTTGATTTGAATGGCGTTGGAATAAACACGCCGAGGCCAGGAGCGACCGCACCGTGGTGAGGGAGCTGCCAATATCCACATTGTTTTCACATAGTAGAGCTGAAACATGCTCGACATCTGTTTTCTGAGCTTTTCAACTTTACCTGACACGTAAAAACACATTTGAATGGCACTCGGGTAGTTATCTTTTAAATCAAAAATTTTGCGAAAAACTTTTACTCTTATCAAACGTCTATGAACCGGAACAGTCAAGAAAATATTTCATGACACATCCTCTCAGGTATCCCAATACTGATATAATTTCTCAAATCCAGAGGGAAAAGTCATAAAAAATGGCCAAAGTTTGATTAAAATGGGTGTGCGATTTAAGGGCGAGCTATCGTTTTACACGTGCAATGACTTAAGCTTGAGGAAACGAGGACTTGACAACCAATCATTGTTATTCTGGGCATGTGTTGGCCCAGTGCAACAAAACACTTCATTTAGAAGTTTGGCAGGTACCGGGTCTTGTCCGGATTAATTAGGGCAGAATGTAACCAGAGCTCGGGGCTGCTTCGGTCCCGGCTCTTCCGCTTCCAATGCGCCTATCTCCATAAATATATCTGCCGGCTAACCCGAATGAAACAATGCCCGCTAAGCCCAGGACAGGAGCAGGGAGGGAAAGAGGCTATGGAGCTGCGGGCTGGCCTGGATCTGACCCTGTACAGAGGGGAGCGCCATCGGATCGGGTTCCTCAGCCGTAGTGCCGCTGTCTCTGCAGGGCAGGGATAGTGTTAAAAATAACAGGTTGCACTGCGTTGCCATTGGGGGGCGCAATACAGAAAGGCACTTTCGGTCACTGTGATATCAAATGTTTTATAAATAGAAAAACACTTCATTCACGCTAATTAACCTTTTGGTAAATGACATGAACCAGATTCAATCTCCCATCTTTTGGATAAGCACCAAGGCTCATCAAGGATAATTTAGTGATGCTGGTCTTGTATCCTGCCACCTTTTGTTCTATGCTACAGTGAGCATCTACATGCGTGTGAATGGACATGTCGATGGTGTGAACTCACTTTGCCCCTGCAGCTGTTGTTTGATCCCACTCAGAGCAGGATCCGACTCCATCACAGAGCTCCTCTGAATGTCCGCCCGTGCCTTGATCTCAGACGATCTCTTCAGAGATACGCGGGATGACTCTCTCTGGACTGAGCACACACACACACGTATACATAAATAAAAGACATAAGCAAATTTACCTCAGAATCATTATTTGTTATAGCAATTGGGGTGGGCAATATTTGTTTGATATTATTTTATTAAGAAGTCATTTCTTATTTTTTGTGAAGCTTGATTTTTTTACAGTTTTACAGTGGCCAGACAAATAATTAAAAATGTTTGTAATTTAGTCAAGTCTTTAATCTATTGAACACAGGAAACCATAAAAACGGTGAGGGTGAGTAGTGTACTGACAGGTAGTTCTCAAACTTTCTTTCACGGCAATAAAAATGCCAACAAAATGGCCAACATTTACTTGAACAGCATAACTGTGCTAATCACCACGGGCACATTTTTCCTGTATCCTGAACAAGATACAAGCCTCGATAACCATTATACTACCTTTTGCCACAAGCCTGTGGTTTTCCTGAATACATACTGTGTAAAGTGACTTGTGGAGAGACTAAAACTCAATGCAGTAAGAGTCAAGCAGGCACAACTCGGATACATTTACAGGAGGTCAAACTGGATAGAGGATAAACTCTGGTTAAAGGAGTCATATGACACGGCTAAAACGAATATTATCGTTTGTTTTAGATGTAATGCAAAGTGTAAACGATTTAAGGTTTAAAAACGCTGTATTTTCCACATACCGTGCATGTGAAAAGCGAGGTGTGCTATGATTGGCCAGTTAACCAGTGCGTAGTGATTGGTGGAATACTGCAAGCGTGTGACAGAAATGTAACACCTCTTACCATATTTGGAACATCAGGTTCAAAAGCAATTGTACTGACAGGTACGCCCAACTTACTTGAGTATACATTTGGGCGGTCTTAGTCAACTCATACCACGAACTGACGTAGATTTATGGGGGTGTGGTTACACGAGGCGTTTCAGACAGGTCTGGGTCTTTTAGATAGAATGCATCTTTTGTCCCGACTAGGGCTGCAGCTATCGATTCTTTTACTAATCGAGTATTCTACTGATTTTCCATCGATTAATCGGGTATTCGGATAATAAGTACTTTTTCTTTATTAAAAAGCAATACTAAATATACAAGAGAAAATAAGACAGGTCTCTTAAAATGAGTAAAACAACTAATTTGTTTCCTTTTTAGAACAATTAGTTTTTATTGATGAAATAGCATACATTAATATCTGTGAAAACTAAACCCATTTAGTACATTCCATTGCCATATTAAATTCAAAATGCAATATAATACAAATATATAAATAAGAAAAATGAATAAAAATGGAAATAATAATTTCAAACAATAGCCTATGACTTTTATTTTGGCAAGTTGTCAGAAGAAGCTTATGTTTTAGTATGTCTGTTTCTTCACTCAAACAATAACATGTTTGTGAAATAAACTCTCAGCGCAACTCTGGAGGTGAAGTTCATGTCCTCATTCAGCGCAGACGCAGACAAACTCATGAGCATCACGCGTGTAGCACGTTAAACTGTGCAGTTCATTCACTCAGACACGCAGACCAGACAGATGAAATGTGTAAATAACAGGATTCGGTGTCCACTAGTCCGCATCTAGTTTGATGGACTCAATGCAGCCGGAAAACAAGTTTCACTCGTAAAATAGACTAAAACGTAAAATATCAGTTCACCATGTCAATAAGCTATTAGGGCTGTGACGGTGGCAGTTTTTTACCACTGCGGTGGTAATGGACAAATCGGCCGCAGTGGTGCGGTGGTTGAGAAATATATATTATTTATATAAATAACATTTATATTATTATATTTGCGTGTAGCAACCACATGACGAGTGGAAGAGAAATATAGACCTTATTTAAATACTTGAAATTGTTAAATAATTGAAATATGATATCTGAAATAAATGAGGATGAAACATCCGTCAATGTTTAACGCGCAAATCCATCAGTGAAACGGCACACTACAGCATATAAAACATTTAAATAAACATCAGTAAATAATGAAATTTTTTGCAAAACCTGCGCGCGCTCCGACTAAAAAAAGCAAGCGGGTCATAGCCAGTTTTGATTTTACGTATCTGTTCATTTCACAACAAGAGCCATTGCAGAACCCGCAGAATAACCTGGGTTTTGCCGTGCAGGTCTGCGCTCGAACGCACCAACGGAAACATATGCCAATAATTTCTGTTAATTTAAAATCTTTTAAATAAAACCATCCACAACTGAAAGGCTACAACTAGCAATCGTTATCGCAACTCTCATATTTATTACACCTATATTTGTCAGAGTGACGTGCACTACCGCCAGTGGCAGTTCACCACCATCATGGCACTTTACCATCGCGGTGGTGCGGTTGTTACGGCAACCATCACAGCCCTATAAGCTATCAGTTATTTATCAGCATGAGAAATACGTGTGAGCGAGTGAACATACTAAAATGCGTGTGTCTCACGGTGAATGCGTGAGACTTGAGAGCCCTGTAACATGAATAGAGTTTAACAGGCTGTGCGTCAGTAACAACGGTCCGTGGGGAAACGCAGTGCTCCGTGTGTACTGTAGTTAAATGGATTAAACGAGGCTTCGAGGCAATTTTTGTTGCCTCGAAGCCTCGTTTAATCCATTTAACTACAGTGATATACAATGATTTTTTGTATTCGAATAACTCGAGTTACTCGAGGAATCATTTCAGCCCTAGTTTCGACACTTTCATTTTTGCAATTTTACGTGTCTAATACATGCATGGGCAACTTATATCACACGAAAGAAACAGAAAAACACGTATTCGCGCCACATGACCCCTTTAAAGAAACAGTTCACCCAAAAAAATAAAATCTGTCATCATTCACTCACGGCCGTGTTCACATCCAAAATATCAGTATCCAAATCAGAATTCCAAATTCGAGACGTTACCTTTATCCAGGGATTTCTCCACAGACGTCCTCATGGGCGAGGCGATCTTTCTGATGAGGGAGAGGTGTATGGTTTCGCCCGTGCCCTTCATTACCTCTAGGACTTCCTGGTTGGTGAACCCCTGGAGGTTCACTCCATCCAACTGTTCACAAAGAAACAACAAAGACTGATGCAGAGCAAGACAAACAACACCCGGTTAACTGAGCTTTCCTTGACCTCTCAGCAGGACCGAAATCAGCAGACCCGATTTTTATTAAACTGCGAATCAACGGGTTGAAAGAGACATCTCACTCAGTTGGCTTCCTGTTACGCCAGTCGAACGCTCGTGTGGACGCGAGGCTAATTAAGACTGGGCTCATTAAAAAGCGATTAAGAACCCACCGCTATTATCCTGTCGTGGACATGGATTTTCCCGCTTTGCTCAGCAGCGCTGCCCAGGATGATGTTCTTTATGAAGACCCCCACAGCATCTGACATGCAATTAGAAAAGAAGCGGGTAAATAATTATTAACAGCATATTCATTTTTAGTGGCGTGAAAGAGGATTAAAGGGAAAGCGTGTTTCTTACCTTCATTGGTTAAGGCGTTATAACCGATGATAGAGATCCCGAGGCTCTGGCCTTCTTTCTTTTTTAAAGCCACTTCGTGGATTTCGTAGCCCTCCAGATTGGGCTGTGTAAATAATGCAGATGTAAGACAAATATTAGACAAATGACACTATAACATTTATTATATTGTAAAAATAATACACCAGAAAGTATCACGGTGAAAACAAGACATTCAAATTTTTTATGAAAGAAAATGAACCCAATTTTATAACCTTTCTGTCAAAATTCCTTTTAAAGTGAGCATTCAGACATTTACTATGTTGATAAAAATGTGTAAATCTTTTGTATCCTCTTATTAATAGTGTACATTCATTATTTTAATTTAATTTAATTTAAATAATTACATATAAAATTTAAAAATGATATTATTTACATAACAAAAATAATTAAATAAAAAATAATGTAATTGTCATTTGTGTAATTCAATCTGTTGATAACAGAAAGCCAGTAAAAATATTAATATATAATATAAATACTTGCTAAAATTGCTAAAATAAACTACATTATTTAACATAAATTTACAATGAATAAAACTTATTCAGCAATGAACTAACATGAATAAATAAAAAATATATTTGTATGCCAATAATATCAATGAACATGCACAACTAACTATTTTTACATATATATATATATATATATTTTTTTTTTACATTGGCTAATAATAATGAATGAGACTTTATTTGGTGTTACTACAACGAAGCAGGTTCAAATTAATCATTTATTCACCAATTCATTTTGTGTTTCAAAGCGCTGTTTACGTACCGTTTTGCTGCCCCGGTGGGCTGGCACGGGAGGTGGAGTGGGCAGGGAGGTGACGGGGGCAGTGGCGGGTAGAGGTGGAGGGGACAGGGAGGTGACGGGAGCGGTGGATGGGGCAGCTGGGGGTGGTGGAGGAGACTGGGCGGGCCCCAGAGGGTCTCGTGCAATCAGCATCCTCACACGGCTACCGCAGGCCTGAAGCACCTGGATCACCTGGTCGCTGGCCAGACCCTGAGTCCACGTCTCACCAATGCGCAGAATGTGATCGCCTGTTGTCAGCCTCCCGTCCTGAAAGTGAACGAGAGTAGCGTTATATTTATGTACATTTTATAATATGTGTATTATACGAATGTGTATATTTTGTGTGCATTTTTAGCTACACAACTTCATTGACACCAGCAGGGACCGATAACTAGGGCTGTCACGATTATTAAATAATCGTCTCATCGCGATTGTTTGACATCATCGCGATGGTTTCAGATCATCGCAATTATTGCACATCTCTATAGAAGACACTAGGGGGAGCTGTAGTGCATCTGCATATTGCATATTTTAGTGTATATATTGTAACTAAAGCATGGTAATACTTGTAAAATGTACCACCACAACACAATCACTTAAAAAAAAAACTAAAGCATATACCATAAAAATAACCTGCAGTACAATTGAATATTATTTCAGTGTGAAAACCAGTCTACCAAAATCTCATTAACATAGAAGTAAACTTTTATTGTAGTCTTGCAAGTGAGAAAAAAACAGACTAGAAGCTTTTCTATGACTGATAGCATTTTAATGGTGGCTTCAATTCACTCCTGATCAATTTACTTAATTTACAAGTATTTGGCGGTTGTATTATTGACAGCTAAAAGCCTAAACCTTAAATATATGATGACACATTTTTTTCTGATGTATTTACAAGAAACATAGTCTTTATATTCAGAACAATATGGTCGTTTCAAAGCTGAATAAAAAATGTATGAAAATGAAAAGTCAAAGCTCTTAAACAGACAATTAATCGCCATAATCGCCAAAGCTCTAAAACAGACAATTAATTGTCATAATCGCAATGATTTATTAGACAATTAATCGTCAGCCAAATTTCATAATCGTGACAGCCCTACCATTAACAGCCGTTTTCACAGGCCCCCCCAAAAGTAAAATGTACCCAGAGCCAAACATCCCATTTACACCCTAATTTGTTCCCATCATCCACAGGTGCAGGAGCCAAAAGTCTAACACCCACAATAACCGCGTCAGTCTCAAGCGGCCCTTTCCGGTTGACGTATTCTTCCATCGTCAGGCGGGCCGAAAGGACCAAAGACCGATTGTACGGAGCGCGGAGAGAACAGCCGTCTTTGTGAAGTGGGAGACATGAAAGGCGTTTGATACATCAGCTTGCGCAGAGCAAATCTCCACGGCTTGTTCCTGCCACTGTGCCGGGGACGACGGGGGTGCATTGAAGCCCGGAGCGACCATTAAAGATTGAAATGGGAAACGCCATGGATAACAAAGCCCTGATTTTGACAGCTTTTTTGGAGCATAAGATGCACTGGTGTGTGAAACCCAAGCAGTGTGCCTTTTGAACAAGAAGGGGTTTGTTGAGCTCTGGACATCGGGTGGGAGAGAAAAGGAGGGTGTGTGTGTGTGTGAGGGGGCTAAACCAGGACAAGCTGTTTTTTGGTGGCTGTCCCTTTTGGCTAAACTGCAAAGAGGGGAAATCTGATGATATGAGGTGTTTATTTAATCTGCTTTTTCACGTTTTCATGTCAAACGTCAGGGTTTCAGCCACAGTGAAAAAATGAACTGCAAGTAATTTAAAGTGACAGTTCACCCTAAAATGAAAAATCTGTCACCATGTACTCACTCTCTTTCATACTGATCTCTGCGGGACCTCTTCACACCAAATGAAAATAATAAAAAACTGTGGCCGATTTAGTTTTAAAAAGTTTAAAAAGCCCCAAAAAGTTTGAATGATCTACAAAGCAAAGGTTGGATAGAGCCTGTACATTAAGTGTTTGTAGCTGCATATTCTCAAGAAAAGATTGAGAAAACTAGATTCGTCTGTGCGAGATGCAATTGATCCGCATTCACGTTGCTGCGAATTATGGGTAATGCACAAACCTTATGGGCTACGCTATCCGGCACCACGGTCCTGACAACCATACCGGACGTCTTGCCTCCGACGATCCCAAAGCCCAATCCAGACCCATCGTTCACCAATTCGATCTCTTCTACGTGACCCCACTGGTCCTGCAAAACACACACAGAAGACCGTTTTCATTTCATTTTCTTCTTATTTTCCACTTTACTTCCTTTTACTTTTAATTTGATTCTTTTCTGTATGTATAGTTCATTGAAAAAAGACAGGAATATTAAAGGAATAGCTATAATAAACCTATAAATAAAATAATGATTCACCAACATATCATTTAAAACATGTATGAATTTCGTTTTTCAGTGGAACACAAAAGAAGATACTTTGAGAAATGTCTCATTGGTTTTGTCTCCATATAATAGAAGTCAATGAGGGCCAGTGTTGTTCGGTTACCAACGTCCTCCAAAATATCTTATTTTGTGCAGAAGTAAGTCATACAGCTTTGAAACGACATAAGAAAAAAATTCAGATTTCTGTGAACCCCTTCTATTAAACCCCAATGAGAAATGTATTCTACAAGATCCCTCGTTCGCTAATCAACGTCAGGGTCAGAAAAGCCCATGAGAGTCTTTTCCCGGCTGCGGTGACTAACTGATCTCATGTCAGCCGTGCTCCCAATCACCAGAGTCTCCTTGGGCTCTTACAAATGACCTGCAATCAGTATATTTCTGTTCTCTGATTACCAGCCTGTTATCTGCCGGGTGACTACCTCCGCAATTTCCCCGCTATCTAACAAAACTCCTCCTTTGCCGTTCAACCCGTCCGTCTTCCGAAGCAAAGCTTAACATTTGTTCTTATCCCGTTGTGTGAAGAACGAATCCAATTCGGAGATAAGAAGTCCTTTATTGAGCACCCAAAATAAAGAACAGTTTTAGAGATTTGTAGTCACACGTCTTCCGAAACTGAACATTATGAGGTTGTGTTTTTAAAAAAAGGTCATTTGATTTCTATTGCTACTAACAATTTTTGATTATACGATGGCTTAAAAAAAACGCTGGGACATTTTAAAATTTCAGTTTTAACACAACTGGCGAACGTACAGTAAATCTGAAGTGAAACATAGCACATCGTACTACCTTCCCCATCAGCGACACGAAGAAATACGGCCACAATTCTGTACGCAAACAACCGTATTTCCTTCAAGACGCAACTTGTACAAACACCCATACATTAGTGACAGTTAATGCGTAAGCCATTGTGGGAGCTAAGCTGGGAATCCCTTATGGGAAAAACCTGGATGTTATTCCTCCAGGAGTGGCAATCCCAGAGCTGTGTATCACTCGCTTGCGTGAACCTTTCCGGAGTATAATTAGGATTCAAGACATTTTTAAGAGTCCGGGTCTGCAGAGAGGGGGAAGGGGTACGGGGGCATAGGAAGTGAGGGAAAATATACCTCGGCTACATTTGCTTCTGCTCTCGTCCATTTAAGGAACCGAGCGGAGGACCCTTGGGGCCCGTGCAACCTTAAATAGATAAATATTTTCTCAGCTTTACATGATAAGAGGACAGATTGAGATGGAGTGGAAGGAGGGGATTGTTTGGAAACGGGGTTAAAGAGAGGACATAATGCGTGGTTATGGAGTGACGTCTTTATTATTGAGCTTTTAAGCCGACATATGATGACTGACACGAGTAATACCCGAGTCTTTGACAGACAGGTAATGACACATAATGAGAAGACGGCACGTTTGGACAATTTTCTCCTGATCAAGGCTGAATTTCTACAGGATCTTGGAAGGGTGAATCTCACGAAAAGATGTCACATTGCGGTCAAAACCATGCACCATTTTAGACCATGCAATTTTTTTCATTGTGGCATTATTTATTATTTTTTTTGCAATTTTGCAAATAACAAAAATCTGTTTACATAATATACAGTATGTCTGTGTACTGTGCATATTAATTTTGTATTTATAAACAAACACATATAGATATTTAGGAAACATACATGTATTTATTTATTTTAACAATAATTTAAATTTAAATGTTTATTAATTGTTAATATTTTATATTTTTCTTAAATATATGCATGCATGTGTATGTGTTTATAAATACAAAATTATTATGCAAAGTACACAGACATATACTATGTTAACACTTACTTTTGCTCTGGACGCTATTAATAGTTTGACAGCCCTAATTTTAATTTTTTTTATTACTGTATATTTTACATTTAAACTAGCAAAATCTAAAGCCAGCGGCATGCCTAACGTCCATGAAAAATCATTGTCAAAAATACAAAAAAAAAAACAAATCATTGTCCCAACAAATATACATTTAATCTGATTTATAAACAAATTCAGCAACACAGACTACTTTGTTGACATCTGGTGACGGAGAGTTTGGCTAAGCAACAAGCAAATCAAATCACAACCACATTTCTGTGCCCTATGCTCCATTAAACGCAACCATGAATAAAACGGCACATGAATTAAACAAAAGTCTGGATCCGTTATGCAGGACGTGGCCTTGAATTAAGAATATTAAACATTTCAAATGGAAAAAATAAGCATGGCAAAACACGGCAGCAACGCGCAACCCGGCTCACGTAGTGCACAGACTGAACTGAACCTGATGTCGAGTGTAACTCGTTGGTCAAACTGTTTTCTTTGCAATCTCACTGTTTATCTAGGAAACCGTTAGTTCGGTGTATTTAATTAAAGTGGACATGGGGAAAAACAGCATGTTTATTGTTGAAGGGTTCAGTTAATAATGCTCATCTACTGTCTGTTGGTTTCTTCCACATTCACTATATCCATCTGCTGAGTTTGTTTCTTTTGCATCTCGGCTGATATGCAGACCTTTCACAGAAACCTGAGATAATTTAGTAAACTAAGTCTTCAACTTTTTAATCAAAAAGATATACTTAAAGATATACTGTAATAGGAATGTTTCAAGGTAATTTTTGGGTCACCATTGACTCCCATAGTAGGACAAAAGACTACTATGGGAGTCAATGGTGACCCAAAACGGCTTTGTTACAAACTTTCATTAAAATATTTTCAGTTGTGTTCAGCACAACAAAGACATGTATACAGGTTTGCAACAACTGGAGGGTGAGCAAATGATGACAAAGTTTGTCCAAAAATGAAAATTATTCCTTTAATAACAGGAAGTTAGTAGCGCTAAATCTCCACGCTTCACCTTAAAAAAAAACCAGACAAATCCAAAAACTACATCTGCGCTGCATTAATGCATTACAGAATGCACCCAGAAACCCACTGAAAATAAACTAAATCAGGAATATCCTGGAGAACTACACAGGAAACAAAGCTGTAGCTTAATACAACGGACAACACTGAAGATTTGTTAAATGAGATGACATTTAAAACAACCATACCACCTGAATGAGTCCAGATGTGGAGAGCCTCGGTTTGGCGGCGGTGTCTCTGGCCACCACCAGCTCCACGCGATCCCTCTGCTGCTGGAGGAGAGCAATAGCCTGCTGCTGCGTCACGCTTTGATCCAGAGGAATCCCATTAATTGCCAGAATCTGATCATTCTCCTGCAGTCGTCCATCCCTGGAGATCAGACATATCCCAGTGTAACCATAAACATAAATGGTCTACAGCAGAACGCAATGGACATTTCACGGTACAGCTGCATTGTAAACCCGACATGCAAATGAAGGTCAAAAAGTGCAAGAGTGAACAGATCTTTAATTTTATTTATCTAGCGCAT
The DNA here is from genome assembly GCF_024868665.1 of Triplophysa rosa. Lineage (NCBI taxonomy): Eukaryota > Metazoa > Chordata > Actinopteri > Cypriniformes > Nemacheilidae > Triplophysa > Triplophysa rosa. The sequence goes on from NC_079914.1 coordinate 10,866,718, forward strand.
TTCATAATTTGCACTGTTGCAAAGCAGCGTTACAGAAAAGATTTTCATATAAAAACTTGATACTCAGGTATGTGATCAGCCAAGGACAAAAAAGAAGGAAGACTGCACGCACCCTCACCAACCCCCCCCCAAAAATAGTCTTTATTTTACTAATTAAATGTAGGGCTGCAACTAACGATTATTTTAATTGTCGACTAATCTAGCGATTATTTTTTCGATTAGTCGACTAATCTAACGATACTTATTTTTTATTAATCTAATAAAGATTTTTTGGATTACTTTATTAATCCTTTGGCAAACTTTGCAAATAAACAATAAATTCTAGTATTTTCTTACATTATAAAGCAAATCATACTTTTTACTCCACTACATCTTATAAATAAATATTGTCGTTTTAACATTTTAATCCGTGTTTACATTAAAATCACTATCTTCTTTCAATTAAGTAGTTTTAATTTTAAAAGTAAAAAAGACAGATTTTTTATGTACTTAAGTACTGTATTAAAGGTGAAAAAATAAAATAAACTTAACTCTGTATACTGTGGTAGGCTATATGAGACCTTTTTTTTTATTGCACTTATGCTTTTTGTTGTCCTCATGTTGTTCCAATTGCTTCCATTGTTTCCCTCATCTGTAGGTCGCTTTGGATAAAAGCGTCTGCTAAATGACTAAATGTAAATGTAAAAACATTTAAGAATGTGTTTATGAAATACTAGAGCATGATATATGCTCTGTATATTTTTCCTCCAAGTAATATCCGACTCTATTTTCAGTCTCATAATGTAATTGAGTAAAAGTAAAAATACTACTATCTGTCTCTGTTTATTGTACAAAACTATCACCGTATAAAAGACTCTAATGCAGAGTATCGTTAAAGCGAGCCCGCGCACCCTGAACTCAGAATGATGCGCTTAATGCATTTGCTCAGTTATTTACAGTTATGCGCATCCCGGACGCACAATGATGCGCTTAAAGCACCTACTCCTTCTGAAGTCCCGGGATCATTTTGCTCCCCAAAGTCAATAATAGTTAGAACACAACGAGAAGAGATGATATGTTACATGTTTAACACATAGTGCGTTGCATCAATCCAACAGTTTACAGTTAAATCAGAGGTTTAAAAAGAGTTATTTCGTATTCAGACCGCTTCCAGTGCTTCTAATAAGCTAAGCTACACTCAGCGAGTAACGTTAACTCGCAGTCTCTAGCAAAATACATTTTAAACTAAACCATAGACTATCATCTTGTCATTATGAAGAATAATGAAAACATTGGAACATGTTGGAAAGAGTAGCGTCCTGACCGTCACCGTACACACGCATGCTGACTGGAGATTGACAGACAGCACCAGCGGAGGTCAGAGTTTCTTCATTATGATATATTGGTTATTCCTCGCATAAAGCTATCGAATGAAATAAAAAGTGCATTGGTGGTTTCATGATAGTTAGTCCTTTTTGAAGCTTAAGAGTAATTTAAGCAGGGTCACAATCTGCAAAGGTTCACATACACTAACTTACACTAGTACAATAGCGTTAATGTAAATCATTCATGTAAAGCGTAGTGTTAAAATAAAGTAATTTATTATGAAAGGCTACATCTACATGCCCCTCTCCGGCCGTTTCTGATTGCGTGTCCATGCTGTGATGATCGCATTCCGGGGTAACTTAACGTTAGGGGGAATTCCTCCGTCCACTAACTTACTGCGTCCGAGGCTCTCGATCGCTGTTTGTCAGGTGTATTATACTTTCTCTTGTTCTGCTGATTCACTTACACATGCCCGGGAACAGAAACTGCTATTACAACAGATAAACGTAAATAATACGAGGCGTCGACGCATTTCACGCATTAGGGCTGCAACGACGTGATTACGTCGACTACTAAAATACGTCGACGTAATCGCGTCGTTGCAGCGCTAATTAAATGTTACATTATTAAAAACAGGCAACTGTTTTTTAAACAAAAATGTAAATTTTTCACTAAGCAAGACAAAAACAAACTATTATAATTACCAAATTCTGATTTTAAAAAATCAGTTCAAATGTTTATTAGTTTAACAGTCACCTAAACAATATTTAATAAAATAGGTTGAAGCTTTGTGCAAATATCTTATGTGAATGTCAAATAAGATGGCATCAACAAATGGCACCCTTTGAGTAGTTTATATTAGGCCTACTTTTAATTTTATTGTAATTAGCAATAATTCATTAACAGACTTCCATACACAGCCACTAGATGGCGCATCTACGTCATTCATACAGCGTTTGTCCGCATTAATCCGCATGTAATAAAGGTATTTGCAAACGCTGGATGTTGCGGTGTAAGTTCATTTAAATGTATGCATTCGGTAGAGACTTCAACGAGTTTATATTAGACAATGACTAGATTGGCCTATTGACCAACTTTATGGAGATGCAGATTTCATTTTCCAACAGGACTTGGCACCTGCACACAGTGCCAAAGCTACCAGTACCTGGTTTAAGGACCATGGTATCCCTGTTCTTAATTGGCCAGCAAACTCGCCTGACCTTAACCCCATAGAAAATCTATGGGGTATTGTGAAGAGGAAGATGCGATATGCCAGACCCAACAATGCAGAAGAGCTGAAGGCCACTATCAGAGCAACCTGGGCTCTCATAACACCTGAGCAGTGCCACAGACTGATCCACTCCATGCCACGCCGCATTGCTGCAGTAATTCAGGCAAAAGGAGCCCCAACTAAGTATTGAGTGCTGTACATGCTCATACTTTTCATGTTCATACTTTTCAGTTGGCCAAGATTTCTAAAAATCCTTTCTTTGTATTGGTCTTAAGTAATATTCTAATTTTCTGAGATACTGAATTTGGGATTTTCATTAGTTGTCAGTTATAATCATCAAATTAAAAGAAATAAACATTTGAAATATATCAGTCTGTGTGTAATGAATGAATATAATATACAAGTTTCACTTTTTGAATGGAATTAGTGAAATAAATCAACTTTTTGATGATATTCTAATTATATGACCAGCACCTGTATACTCGCGCATGCCTACAGACTGAACACGTAATACGCATGCGTATGACGTCATCGTTTTTGGAAAACACAGTTTACACGGAAACGATAATGCCGTCGTTTTCAAAAACTTGCACTTTGAGACACGATTTCAAAAGTTTGTGTTTTCAGTCCCCCAAAACGCCATTGTCGTGTAAACGAACAGCCAAAACGCATAAAAAGGGTCTCGTGTAAATGGCCTCACCTGTCTGCGACACTTCCTTTCTGGACCTGTCTGACAAACACACCATGACTGCCCACCCCCTCAGGTCTCAGGCCCACCACGCTGAAGCCCAGGCCTCCAGATAATGGCTTCTGGAGGCTGATGATCTCCGTTTTCCTTCCCTGTTTTAAAAAAGTCAGAAGCCACTTCTGAAAACGCACCAAAGAATCTGGCATCTGCACTAACCAAATTGTAAACAAATACGGATCTAGCATAATAGAAATGATACATTTCATATTCGTTCATCTAAATATGAACAAAATCTGAATACAAAACTTCGACATCACACCTTTGCAGCTACATTGATCCACCTCTGCAGCTGCTCTGTAGATGCGTTCGTGGAGGTCGTACCGTTGGACACCACAGAGCCGAGACTGCTGGACGGGCGACTCGCGCTGACGATCAACTGACCCTTTTTAGAGAAACTGAACTCACTGCAGGTGTCTGGAGGCAAGCTGTTTAACTACACACGAAGCAAAGAGAAAAACATTTATTTAATTGATCTAAACTAGATTAAACCTGCAATCTGTAACATTCGCCTCTCTATCACCATCTGTTTGAAACATAAAACTGCAAGTTACATTACGTAAAAACATTACAAGAAAAACAACAGTGAAAATCCTTTAAAGCTGCAAACCAAAAAAAAAATGTTTGGTTATAAATAAACAAAATAATGTTTTTAAGCAAGTAAACAGTCTCCTTACCGTAAACCACAAAGTTGGCAAAGGTAAAATTATAATAATGATTTACAATTTGAGCAGTTGAGTATGAATTCGTAATTTCAGTTTTCAAGCTGTTAAACGATTAATCGTGATTAATCGCATCCAGAATAAAATGTTGTGTTCACATAATATATGTCTGTGAACTGTGCATATTAATTTAATTTATTCATTTATAAAAACATATATTCAATACAAACATAAAATAATAAAAATCAATAAATGCTGAAATATAATTTGAAATGACATATAAATGCAAATATATATATACACATGTATGTGTACGCGTTTATAAATACAAAATAAATATGCACAGTACAGAGACATACAGTATATCACAGAAGTGAGTACACCACTCACATTTTTGTAAATATTTTATTATATCTTTTCATGTGACAACACTGAAGAAATGACACTTTGCTACAATGTAAGGTAGTGAGTGTACAGCTTTTATAACAGTGTAAAATTGCCGTCCCCTCAAAATAACTCAACACACAGCCATTAATGTCTAAACCACTGGCAACAAAAGTGAGTGCACCCCTAAGTGAAAATGTCCAAGTTGGGCCCAATTAGCCATTTTCCCTCCCCGGTGTCATGTGATTCTTTAGTGTTACAAGGTCTCAGGTGTAAATGGGGAGCAGGTGTGTTAAATTTGGTGTTATTGCTCTCACTCTCTCATACTGGTCACTGGAAGTTCAACATGGCACCTCATGGCAAAGAACTCTCTGAGGATCTGAAAATTATGCTCTACATAAAGATGGCCTAGGCTATAAGAAGATTGCCAAGACCCTGAAACTGAGCTGCAGCACGGTGGCCAAGACCATACAGCAGTTTAACAGGACAGGTTCCACTCAGAACAGGCCTCGCCATGGTCGACCAAAGAAATTGAATGCACGTGCTCAGCGTCATATCCAGAGGTTGTCTTTGGGAAATAGACGTATGAGTGCTGCCAGCATTGCTGCAGAGGTTGAAGGGGTGGGGGGGTAAGCCTGTCAGTGCTCAGACCAAACGCTGCACACTGCATCAAACTGGTCTGCATGGCTGTCGTCCCAGAAAGAAGCCTCTTCCAAAGATGATGCACAAGAAAGCCCGCAAACAGTTTGCTGAAGAAATGCAGACTAAGGACATGGATTACTGGAACCATGTCCTGTGGTCTGATGAGTCCAAGATAAACATTTTGGTTCAGATGATGTCAAGCGTGTGTGGCGGCAACCAGGTGAGGAGTACAAAGACAAGTGTGTCTTACCTACAGTCAAGCATGGTGGTGGGAGTGTCATGGTCTAGGGCTGCATGAGTGCTGCCGGCACTGGGGAGCTACAGTTCATTGAGGGAACCATGAATGCCAACATGTACTGTGACATACTGAAGCAGAGCATGATCCCCTCCCTTTTGAGACTGGGCCGCAGGGCAGTATTCCAACATGATAACGACCCCAAAAGAAGCTGAGGGTAAAGATGATGGACTGGCCAAGCATGTCTCCAGACCTAAACCCTATTGAGCATCTGTGCGGCATCCTCAAACGGAAGGTGGAGGAGCGCAAGGTCTCTAACATCCACCAGCTCTGTGATGTCATCATGGAGGAGGACTCCAGTGGCAACCTGTGAAGCGCTGGTGAACTCCATGCCCAAGAGGGTTAAGACAGTGCTTGAAAGTAATGGTGGACACACAAAATATTGACACTTTGGGCCCAATTTGAACATTTTCACTTAGGGGTGAACTCACTTTTGTTGTCAGCAGTTTAGACATTAATGGCTGTGTGTTGCGTTATTTTGAGGGGACGGCAAATTTACACCGTTATACAAGCTGTACACTCACTACTTTACATTGTAGCAAAGTGTCATTTCTTCAGTGTTGTCACATGAAAAGATATAAGAAAATATTTACAAAAATGTGAGGGGTGTACTCACTTCTGTGAGAAACTGTATATTATGTAAAGACAAACTTTTATTCTGGATGCGATCGTAATTAATCGTTTACCAGCCCTAGCCCTGTCATTTGAATTTAACCCATGTAAAGAAAATTTGTAACCCGTAATTTTATGCTTCAAACAGAGGAGGCAAATGTAACGGATTGCAGCATTAACTGATTTAAAATGATGACAGAATTTTTATTTCGAAGGTGAACTATTCCTTTAGTCACCCTCTTGTCATTTCAAACCTGTATGACTTTCTTTCTTCCGCAGAACACAAAAGACGATATTTTGAAAAATGTTGTTAACAGCCCCCCCATTCACTTGCATTGGTTTTGTGTCCATACAATAGAAGTGACTGGGGGGCTTGTGCTGCTCTGTTACCAACATTTTTCAAAATATCTTTTATGTTCTGCAGAAGTCATACCGCTTTGAAATGACAAGAGAGTGTGTAAATGATGACAGAATCATCATTTTGAAGGTGAACTACTCCTTTAAATATTGAGACTCATATAGCTTTGCATCACAGGCTCTCTCTGGGACTCGGGCTCGAGTCCCAGTCCCATTCCCAACCCCACCTTCACAACTATTTCCTGTTTCTCTGGACTTCTTATAAAACCGAAATAAATGGAAACTACAAAAAAATGAAATAAAAATGATTATTTATTTCCTAGTCTATCATATATCTCACAGCAGTTTCATTTTGGAAATCATGTAATGCTCAATCCGACGATTATTCCAACCGTGACCTACAGGCAGAGGAAGGGAAAAAAGGGAAAGCTAAAAAATCAATACATTCCTCTGCAGTATTTGCTAGTCCCAAACAGGTAATGTATTAATGACCTTTAGACTCACTCTGTGGGAACTTATCAGTCATGTGCTTATTTAGCCCGGGCTGACAGAGCAGCTTCCAGCCTGTTTTATCGATACATCTCCGACAAGGCAGTTACTCAAACTGAGACAGTGGATATTAGTGCTTGATAGAAACTCTGGCTGTTGCCTGCCTCTACATACTTGATAGGTTTTTCACTTGACGCATTCATAGGTACACATCTGACCTTCCTAGCACTTACAATATGAAGGCGAGCTTCCGTTATAGCCATTATCTTAATTTGGTGTGCGGATTGTTTATTGTAGAGAGGTTTCTTGTGTCAATAAAAACCCTGGCTGAATACAAATAGGCATGAGGGACTCGCAGCGGCCGGACTCTGCGGTTGGGGGAAGAATTGCATTCTGGGATGCCTCCGGAATAATGCACTCATTTTTTAAGCGTCTATATCTGTGACGTCATTCCTAGCCTAACTGATGATAAATACAAATTTACAGCATACCGCGCAAAAGAATCAATAAAACCACTGTTTTCATTTGACCTCGGAAGCGCTCCAAATTTGGATTGTAACAGAAGCATTGCTAACTTCTTATAAAAAATGACAATAAACAAACATTATATAATGCTTAAAGATTATTAGTCAGTCCAAATAATTCTATATAATGTCTAAGAGGAAATCTTGCCTGGTCTTTAAGCTGTTTGACGGAATGCTGCAGGGTGAGTATATGGCCGAACAAAGGACTCTGCAGGGCTTCCTTCAGCATCCCGAGCTGTTCGCTGTGACTCCACTCCTCTCTCTGCACGAGCTTGGACTGCAGCCTTTCCAGGGCCTGAAGGACCTGCTGTCGCTCGGAAGCTGACACTGAGAAGATACATGCACACAGAGACCAATGCATTGATCACAGATGAAAGGCTCAAATACATTTAACTGGCTGTAAATCTTTACATTTTAGATATACCTGTCGGTACGTTCTCATACATAGCTGTTGCTTTTGGTGCTGATCGACCTATAAAAAGAAGAAGTAACATAAATAATTATACATACATTAATTACACATACAATAAATTATATAGCTATACATACGTACGTCATACAGCCATGGAAAAAATGTAGACAGCTTAAAAATTATTTTCAGTTTTTCTGAATTTACTATTTATAGGTATGCGTTTTGGTAAAATTACAATTTGTGTTTCATTCTTTGAACTACTAACGATAGTTCTCCCAAAATAAAAATGTTGTTTCTATTTGCATTTATTTGCAGAAAATGAAAACTGGAGAAACAGGTAAAAATAACAGAAAAGATGCTCTGTATTTTTTAGATCTCAAATACTGCAAAGAAAACACATTCATATTCACTTTTAAGCAATACAACAGTAATATTTGCACATGTATTTATGAAAAAGTTCTTTTTTATGAGATAACCTGGATTTTTAATCACAGTTTTCATGTTTCTTGTCATGCTGTAAGTCTTTCACATAGCTGTTGGGTGATTTTATGTCACTCCTGAGGTTTGATTAGTTGAAATTCAATTAATTTTGTTCTCTCATTTTTTCTGTGACACACACACACACACACGTTCATTTTAATTTACATGATTTCTTCTGGCTTGAAAACCCCTATTTTAAAAATCTCAGCTTATATGACTAAGTATGATAGTGCATAAATTCATATTCTTTACTAGGTTGGACCCTACAAGCTCTCAGTTTCCAGGCCATAACTACAACCGCTACCCCACGCAACCCCAACACTGTGCCACACCTCAACGTCATGCGAAATGTTAAAAACCAAGCTCAAACCCTATGACATCAGCATCAACTTTAACATGAGACCGAAATAAATGCATTTTGTTATATTAATTGTTTTTCAACACACACAATGTCCTATGTAAGATCATAAGGCGTACAAACATTACAATAACACATGATCAAAGCCTGTTTTCGTTCACGTGAACAGCAATCAAAACAAAAGCGAGATAAATCTCACACTTACCAAACAATACTTGTGTCGACTCTTGCTGTTAAACCAAGTCTCTGTCGATATAAGTTCCCTTATTGAACACACACCAGCATTTTAAGTGTGGTTTGGGGCTGAGATTGAAAGTGTCCCTTCACCTGCTCGAGAGACTCACCTGAAACCGGAAGTGCGTGATCGTTCAGTTTCTATTAACTTCGTTTCAGTTCAAATAAAAGTATTAATACAATGAAACCGCCACTTAAGTATAGTTCAAAGAAATGTTTGTCTTCATATCATTTAATCGTGTTAATCTCAGTAGAAATTGTATAATAATATACGACATAAGTATAAAAGCGCAATCTAACAGGTGCATGGTCACCATTGAAATCACTGCGGTTAAACAATCTAAATGACAGCCTAAACAACGTAAAATAGTCTTTATATCCAACCATACGTTTGCATAAGAAACATTAATAAGATGTTCTAACATGTGAAAGTTAGCAAACAATCTCATACAAGGAAACAAACGTGCCACTAACGTTACTTCCCAATACAAAAGCCTATTATGTTATTCAGGCTAGCTCTGTTAGCCGCGTATAAAGTTGACTACCATCATCAAACGCGGTTAATAAGTTCACATGACACTTGATTTTAGATGTCAAACTGTTCTAACAACCTCACCCGCATTCGTTAAGTCTACACGCGGAGTCAAACGCTTTAAAGATGATCAATATAAGAGACTTAATTTACATGCTATCTGTGAAGAGAATAGTGTGCGGTACCGCTTTAAGAGCCGCGCGGTCACGTGACAATTCAACATGGCTTCACGCTGGCGGAGTTTAACGCGGTTTCGGTCAACAACACAAGGGTTTATTCTCTTTACCATCAGCCTGACTGTCATCCACAGCCTGGGAAACGATGCGGACAGTTGTGATAAACTACAATTGGGACAATATCCTTTGGAAATAGCTTAATATATAGTGGTCGTTGAGTTGATAGCTTGCTAGCTAGCTTTGTTGCTACGATGGATGTGTTGTTTATGGTGCAGTTGGCAATGGACTGAATGATTTGAGTAGAATGATTTAACACCTATACTATTATTTGGTGTTATTTGAGTTTAGATATTGGGATTTGGGTTTAGATTTGTGATTCGTAGACGTTATTTGGGTATGTAATGTTAGGTAGCCAGATATATCATACAAACTCTAACACTGGTTTAACCGTATTGCATTAATTTCAGTGTTTTTATTGTATAGATAGAAATATTTATTTAAAGATCTGTGCGTTTATATGTTTAACCAGCACACGGTTATGTGTTTGTAGCAGATCGTGTCATATTCTGTCTGTGATGGTTTATGTCATGCATTCATCACTACTGGAAATCAGCATCACTGCTGTTGCTTTATGTTTTAAATATTGTTTGATACCACCTTAACAGTGCTCAAGTATATGTGTAAAGAACCCAAAATAGATGATGCAACTCAGGAACCAGAGAACTGCAAGGACCGGTTGGCATGGGGTGTGTGGACTGTGGTCATACTTATACTCATACTTATATTGACCTATACAGTGGGTCCGAATGAGACCACTAGCAAAAATGCATCTATTTGGCATTTTTCTTTAGATTTATATATTCAGATTCAGGAACATTTCAAAGAGCATTATGTCTAAATTAGCATACATTTTATTAGTGTTATTTTCCTTCATTTCACATCATAACATTTAAAATCACTGAATATATATTAACAGATCATGTATAGCTTATGTTATTTTACACTTAATTAGGATATGTTATGTAGATACAGGGCATCTTTATAAAAGCTCATTTGAAATCGGAAGAACATCATTTTATGAAGTCAGACTCTTTTCTTTGATTACTTGTTACATAGAATCTTTGCATTACCCATAGATATAGAGCATATATAGCATTTGCACTGCCTGTTTTATTACATCTGCAATCTTGTAATTTCAGTTGAATGTTTACCTGCTCCTAACATCAGCTGCCGGCTGTCCAATGGCACTTTGTTCAAATTCAATGGCGAAGAGGTCGGCTTCAACAAAACTATCCAATGTCGGAATGTGTAGGTTTGCTGTTCTAATGTCACCTTACATTAAGTATGGTTAGAATGCATTTATGAAGACTATATGATTAACACTATATGATTATGTATTTTTTTCTTGTGATAGGAGTGGTTACTCATACAAAGTAGCTGTTGCTTTGTCACTGTTCCTGGGATGGATTGGAGCGGATCGGTTCTACCTGGGATACCCAGCTCTGGGTATGATGCGTCCTTCTCTTCTATTTAATTTCACAAGATTATCATTTCAAATAGCAGGTTTATCCAGATCTCTATGCTATTAATATTAAAGGGATACTTCACTCAAAAAGAAAATTCTGTCATCATTTACTCACCTTCAAGTACCAAATCTGTATATATTTCTTTGTTCTGATGAACACAGAGAAAGATATTTGGAAGAATGCTTATAACCAGACAGATTTTGCCCCCCATTGACTCCCATAGTAGGAAAAATACGATGGTAGTCAAAAGTGCCCCAGAACTGTTTGCTGTCCTACATTCTTCAAAATGTCTTCTTTTGTGTTCAACAGAACAAAAAAAATGATAAAGTAAATTTTCCTACTATGGGAGTCAATGGGGGGCGAAATCTGTTTGGTTATAAGCATTCTTCCAGAATTTTCATTTTTGGGTGAAGTATCCCTTTAAGAGACCAGCCAACGAACAAACTATTAAACAGATGCTATATATTGTACATACCTGCAGCAATAATGTATAACATTAGTTATTCATCAGGCTTAAATGGTTATAATCAATATAAATGTAGTTTTTGTCATCATTTTAACCAGATTATCATTACATTTCACTTAAATTTAAGTGAACTAGTAGAGTTATTCAATGTAAAAATATGAAAACGTTTGTTTGTCCGTTAGACAGAAATGATGGGGATTAAAAACAGCAAGTGCAAATGAGTGTTACAAGATAGATTCAAATTTGTGTGGCCCACATTAGCGCCGTGATACCCCTACGCCATGGCTTCGACATCTGTAATGTTTTTCTCTCTTCGGCTGTGTGCCATATCCTGAACTCACCTCTGCCTTCACGGCACGCTTTGACATCCCACGTTAAATAGATGGAGTTCTGGCATCCATTTACCTGTCAATAACTCATAAAAAGATCTCATTCTGCTGCTTCGCTGGAACACGAGGGACTTGAGAACAGTCAGTCCTGGATGTTCTGCTGTTGACATCATCTTGTTTCTCCTCTCCAAGGACACACCTTTTTGCCAGATGTTCTCTGAAGAGGAACCGTACAGATCAGTGTTATTGTTCTCTGCTCTTGCGCGCTCGCCACCTTTCTTTTCATATTGAAATGAAATTTCACAATCTCTTTCCTGGCATACAGACAGAACGATGGGTAATATTATTTATATTTTTTACCAGGACTGAGAGAAATTCTTTTAATGGCTAGTTATTGATATTATTTCAGATTAGTAGCAAATAACATGTACACCAAATTGCAGAATTTGCACTTATTTTGCTCAATATCTATTTATTTCATATATTTGAAATCAGAAGATACTATTAACAAAAGCACAGATGAAATATGATTTCTGTCCTAATGTGTCATGGATTCAGAGAGATTCACAAATGGAACACACAAGTGTGATCTTTTTCTCCTGTGGTGACATTATGTATTGATACAGGATGCTGGGGCCAATAGCATTGAGTGTGATTTGCTACTTGTTGCTAGTCTGGTGGTATGGTATTGTGCGATATAATTCTTATTCTCAAGACCATCTTGTTGGACCAATAATTTATTTTGGCTACAAGCGAATAGTTAATTAAATCTTTCATTTTGATTGGTTTATAAATGTTCTGTTGGTTTTAGTTTGTTCAAACGTTTGTGTAATGTCAAAAAACTGAAATAGGAAGCTATATAGAGGGGTTGCTTACGTTTTCCGAAGTGGTCTATACATAGTGGTTATATTTGTTCAATTCTGTATTTCATATTAATTTGAACAATAATTATAATTTGTATTAATTTGTTTAGAGCATTTTCTAAAGTTAAAAAAGTACTGAATTACAGTAATGAGATCCAGATACACTTATGCTAATGAGAATTTGGTGGGAGTGTTTATCTTCAATTTTGCTGCGATGGAAAAAAAAAGCTTTTTCTTTGTGCAAAATGTAATTTCTTTTTGACTTTGAGATGAAATGTCACCCAGTCATGATCTTCTTGACTGATGAATGAATCATTTATGCTATAAATTGATGCTTTAAAGCGTGGTGGCTAAACTGATTTTTCACATTTTTGTTGGTCGAACAACTCTTGACCTTCCTTTAAATCTACAATAATAACCATCTCCAACAAATTTGGAGACAAACCCCAGTCCACCACTGACGTCAGCACACTCGCAATGATTTTAAGAAAAGCTCCGTGCTGCTCAACTACGAAGCCAACAGAATCGCCCTCAAAAGGCTTAAACATCCCGTAGCACACTTTTGAGAACAAGTGAAGCACCTTGCTTGCTTTCTACAAGGCGTTTTAACAAAACAAGTCTCCACGTGACAACTAATTAACTAAAACAGTTCTCCTTCACCTCCTGTATTGAGTTTTGTCTGAAGATCTAGGGGTGTGCATCTATCCCGCGGCGCTCTAAACAGAGCGCTTATTCTCATCGTATGCAGATGAGCCCAGGCCACACATCTGAAAGCCAAGGTTACGCAGGATACAGCAGGACGCTCCATCTTTCTCCATCTCTCCATGTTTTAAGGACTTCCTGATCAATTAAGCACCTGCGTTAGGACAAAAGGGCCCGGGCGTTTGAAGGTCCCCCTTGTTCCTGGGTTCTTTGTGCGAGGAGTTTGTAAAAGGCGGTCTCACACCGCGCTGGAGTCAGTTCTATAGACTCCTTCATTGTGCCACACCTGGTCTGGGCTGACCCCAGAGCTGCTGGGCCATTACCCTCTGAAAGGAAGGCCTGGACTTGTTGAGGAGACATTCTGCAGGTGGCTTTTTTGATATCCGCCCTGGAATCAACATGCCTAAGCCTCTCAATGACCAATTATAAGTAATATTAGGGACGATTAGGGGCAATTATGTTTGAATCACAAGATGGCGGGGGGTTTAATTGACCTCCGATCTCATGGTGACCTTGATGTTACAAAGTAGACCTGCTTATGTCCTGACTGGAACTGTTTATTTTGGTCATTTGTACAGCCACGGGTATATTTTTGGTTTTAATTTTTTACTTTGGTAAAGGGATAGTTTACCCCAAAATTCAAAAGCATATGACATATCTTATGTGGAACACAAAAGAAGATATTTTGAGATGTTTTAGTGGTTTTGGGTCCATATAATGGAAGTCAATGGGGACCAATGTTGAGTAAGTTACTAATTACATATTCAGTAGTGTAATTAGATTACTGTACAAATTACTCTCCAAAAAGTGTTTAATTACTTATTACTAATTACTTTCTATATCCTACATCAACCTTGATTAGAATTGATTCAAGCATAGACATGAAACGGCTTATTAAATTCATGCAAATAAATAACTACATAAATTATTCTTACTAACTGACAAAGTATACAAATGTGAGAAGGATACATTAAAGCATTGGTCACCAACCCTGTTCCTGGAGATCGACCGTCCTACAGACTGCAGCTCCAACCCTGCTTCAGCACACCTGTCTGTAATTATCAAGCAAACCTGAACACCTTGATTAGATAGTTCAGGTGTGTTTGATTGGGTTTAGAGCTGAAATCTTCAGGACGGTCGATCTCCAGGAGCAGGGTTGGTGACCACTGCATTAAAGAATACATTTTAAAGTTAGACTCATAATTTTGATGTCATTTCCACTATTGAATATTTTACACAGTATTTAGTTCAATTACATCAGAAGTAACTGTAATTCAATTACAGAAAAAATAAGAGTAATCCCTTACTTTACTTTTTCAATGGAAAAGTAATTAAATTACAGTAACCAATTACTTAATAACTAGTTACACCCAACACTGATGGGGACCTATGTTGTTTGGTTACCAACATTCTTCAAAATATCATCTTTTGTGTTCTGCAGGAAAAAGTTAACCAGGTTTGACATGAAGATGAGTAAATGTTGAAAGAATTGTAATTTCTGGGTGAACTTTACCTTTCAGAACCAGTTTTCTTACGAAGTTGTATTTTCTTGGTTGACGTCTTGGTTCCTCTTTGTTTGTTTCAGGTCTTCTGAAGTTCTGCACTGTGGGATTCTGTGGAATTGGAAGCTTAGTGGATTTCATGTTGATATCCATGCAGGTAAAAGATATTCATTTTCAGGTTTTGACCCAATTTGTGTTGGAAACTCTACTGGATATTTGGCCATTATTATTCTGTGTTTACATTAAGACAAATCTCAATGGTGACCAAATAATTTGGCTTTGTTTTTCTAATGAAAATTTTCCATGGTTCAACTATCGGAACCACAGTTTTTGTTAGTTTTATTTGTAGTAAATTTACTACCATCTCACCACAATAACCAAACACTGCAAAAATGGCTTACCAAGCATTTCCGTCTCGTTTTCTAGTACAAATATCTAAGATACATTAGCTTGAGTTAATATCAAGATACATTAGCTTGACAAGGAATGTGACCTATACTGTAAGATATTTAGTCTTTAAGAAAATCTAATATAGTTACGAATTAAGTATGTTTAGGTTTTAGACATGCAAAAAAATCTGCCAATGGGGTTAGAAAATAAACCTGAATTAGATACTAAAGAAAAAGGAAAAAGCTTATTTTTCTTGCCAGATTTTTTACTTGTTTCAAACATAAACGTAATTTAATTCTTATATTTTCTTTCATAAAACAAGATCAAATATTCTGGATCGTTTTCCTTGTCAAGTAGCTGTATCTTGATTTAGAAAATATTACATATTTGTACTAGAAAACAAGACAAAAATGCTTTAAGACTTATTTTTTGCTGTGTATCTGTTGAAAAACTGGTAAAACAATTGGTAATTGTTCCGCAAAAAAAACGTAGTTACTACACCTTTACCATGGGTAATTTTGGTTTGCTACCTCACACTGAATTTCAGTAGCAGCAGAAATGTATTTTGTTGCACTTCAGAAAGAGGAACCACTTTATAAAGAAACGTTTGTTTAATCACTATACTTGCTTAAGGGGGCTTTACCCACAATCCCCCAAATGAACTGTAGACAGAGGATCTCAGTCTTGACTCCTGTCTCAATGCTTGTGTTTGTATTCACCGGCACCTGTGTCTCTCCTCCAGTGGCTTCAGCGCTGTGAGAGGAGCTAATGAGAGCGTGGTTTGTTTGCGCCTCCCGCTCCTCCACCTCTTTCCTCTTCCCTCCGGGCCACACACTCCCACAGGACTCCCCTAACCCCTATTAAAGGCCTCCTACACCTGACAACTGAATAAAGCCGGTCCATTTGTCATCTTGTTAGGGAAAATCTCCCCCGCTACTTTCTCATTAGGCCGCACGGCCCCGAATGAAGCTTTACGTGAAAGACACTCGCACTTCAACGGCACTTCTGCCCACCGGCGATGACGGATATTTATGGCTGTTATGCACGTTGAAGGATGACTCTAGGAATAATTCTTACACGTGTATGTAGGAATTCCAACGGCTGCAGTGATGGCTGCTTAAAAACAGTGATAAAAACAGTGATATGTTGAGATTGTGTCTGAGACGTTTGGGAACAGTATACTACACGAAAAATGTGTTTCTTAGTTTCTATTTTTGTCTTGTTTTACAAGTGCAAATGTCAAAAAAATCCTAAATTGTGAGTAATTAAGTTTATTGAATTAAGTTTATTTTTCTTACCCAAATGGCTTTTTTTTCAAGCATAACCTAACATTATCAATTTTTTCTAGAAAACAAGACTGGAAAAGAATTTTCAGACATTTGTTCTGCAAAACAAGACAAAATAATTCATTCTTAATAAATAAAAAATTAAGTTTATTGAATTAAGTTAATTCTTAAGCAACGGGGAGACATTTTTCTTATGTTAAGCAAAAACTACATGCCATAAACTAAAATTTTATAACTTTTTTCCCAGAAAACAAGACTGGAAAGAAACGAATTGACTTAAGAATTTTTAGACATTTGTACTGGAAAACAAGGCGAAAATTATTTTTTGGAATGACGTCTGATGTTTTCCAATGTTTCAGCAAAGGAAAAATTATAACTTTCCGCATTTTTAAGTTTTTCGTCTTCACATTTTGAGAACTAGTTGGGTTTTTAAGAGTTTCGGGCACTGCATGAATAAAAATGGTTAAAGTTGAAGCTTTGGCGCTTGAAAATGTAAAATTCAAGTTTTCCCCTGTATTGTAAACCATAGAAATTTAGCTTTTTAACTTCAGATATTAAGAATTCGCACAATATTGTTAGCTTTAAAAGTTCTGGGCCTTGAATCTATTTTCGACTGACTGACTTTCATAAACACTTTGGTTTGGATTCTCCTGGTTCAGTTGCTTGCATCACATTGCCTAAAAACATCGTCTGTTCGTCTTTTGATGAATTTCATACGTCTACCTGCTTATCATCCCTCCAGTTGTTTTTCGTTCCTGGCTGATAAATAAAGCAAGCTTTTATTTTTTTAAATGGCCGTGACGGCTTTGATTAACAGGGCCACTGCAGTGTTTATTGTTCTCCTAATGTCTTATTGAAGGCCCTGGGAGAGCAATGCTTTTAAGGAGCGCCTTTGGCAGCCAAAGCTGTCACGCGCTTACATTCTCAATTAGCTGTCGACTGTCGGGCCTCTTCGTTTTCAAATTGTGACACTTTTGATAAAGAGTATCCCCTTCCCTCGGGACCCCATTTGCGCACGCCGCTCCTCGCTAAAACCCCATATTTTATAGCAAACTACCTTTGCTAAGAGCCACATCGTCTGGGAAATGCATCTTTGAGAAGTAATGAATAAACACCTGGGACATGTTGCTGTTATTTATATCCATCAATATTCCGCGAGTCACGGCGCAAGTAATGACGCAAGACTAACAACGTCGCAGAACTTTAGGTTTGCTTGCGAAAGTGTATGGACTTGATAGTTTACACTTTAACGTGACAGGATGCCTAAGTGTCGCCTTCTAACTAAAGCAATCGTCCAATCAGACGCGAGTAAACGGCTTGTATTGGCCTGCTGCCAAACTAGAGCTAATCTCGATATGGTGGAACACAGAATCACTGTGTCTGTGTTCGTCGGGCGCCTTTCTCCCTCCACCAGATGTGTGTTCTCATTATCATCTCGTCCCAAAGCGGAGACGAGCCGAGCCGGCAGGGCCAGGTGTTGGGCGCGCACGCCTGCAGGAAGCCATTACGCCGTCTTTGTGCGTCAGTCCGAGCATGTTGCCGGGATAGGAGCTGATCTCAGAACTGGCATGGGCCCAGCTCGGGCTCCGAGATTATTGTTGGAGCTCTGATCTGAGGCCTGTCCTTCGGGACACTCCTCCTCACCAGAACTCCGAGAGCAACCTCAATTACAGCACTGCCTGGGGTTAAACTTAAATTGCTTCCAAATCGCCATTTCTGACTTATAATTCAATCGTGCGAGCGTGAGCCGTCTGAGGAGAACGATAGATCCAGCCAGCCCACCTGGTATTCATCTTTGTGTAATGTAAAATCATGTAATTGTCTAGTGAAGGATTACATCGTTATGTGGGTCTTTGTGACACGTGAGAATTGTTCTGTTTGCTCTGTTGTAGATAGTGGGACCATCGGATGGTTCGGATTACATCGTGGATTACTACGGGGCACGTCTCACGCGTCTTTCCATAACAAACGAGACCTACAGGAGAACGCAGCTTTCTCCGTGAAGGCACCAGGTGAGAGTTTCTTTGTCAACGTTGTGAAAGCGTTATTGTGTGTTTTGGTCAATTTTAAAGTATAGACCATTTCGCAAGACGTTAACAACTTTAGATGCACTTCCTGTTTCAGTTTTTAAACATTACACAAGTGTTAGAACAAGATGCAACCAACAAGACATTTCCAACTGAGTCAAGACGTTAAATGAACGTATTTAAAACGTAATTAATGTGAAATAAATTAAAGAGAAACTGAAACCGAAAGTGCGTCTTTAAAAATGGTCCATCACTGGTCAAGCAATAAGGAACTGTTTTGAGGTTCACATGACTCCCGAACTTGTTTCTTAGATAGGACAAGGGGCTCATGGGTAAGTGACAACTTCTGAAAGTTCTTTTGAAAGTGCGACTTCTTAAAACGAAGTCAAGGTCACACTGATAGCCGATCTCAAGCGACCTCCTGGGGCAACAAAGCAAACTGATGGACCAAGGACACCTTCCACTGTGCTCTGACCCCCCTTAACCAACCCCACACTCTCCCGGTCCCCACTACGGGCTCCCCGCTTTGGGGAAAGAGAGCGATTAAATGTCAAACGTGCAGGGAGGACATTGGGAAAACGCGACGGGGTCGTGAGATTGCACTTATTACAGCTGGCACTGGGCTGCATCTGTTGAATTCTTTGTCCTGGTGCCTCTCACTCAATCACTGCTCCAGACATTCCTCCAACCCATAAGAAAATAATGTCTGAAAGGTTCCCTGTATCTGTGTCTGCCCACTATCAGTTTCTGTACTCTGGTTAATGTAAGCTTTTGCTGTGGTGATGATGGTGACAACGGTGTTATGCTGAAGCTTTCGCATGTTGAGCTTTGGCATGTTTACATTGTTCCAGCATGAGACTCGAAAAGAATGAATTGAGGTCTTCGTCACTATCTTTATTTCCTTAACTTGATCTCTGTTCCATGTCTTGCTGTCCTTCAGTCTCTAAACCCTTTTGTGTTTCTGTGTCCCGTCTCTCTGTCTTTTTGTCCCCATGTCTGTCTATTGACATTTTAGTATACGATTATGTTTGTTTGTGGATCTTTTAGGTCCAACTTAGATTGTCTATTGCACTTAAAGGTTGATTAAAGCTAGATTTAGCTGATGTGCTTATAGCTTACACATAGGTTACACATGTTTACATCAGCTTGGGAATAAATCCAGAAAGCTGAATGAAGATGTTCCTACTCGTATAGGAAAAATGGCACCGATCCATTTTCGACATTGGAAACATCTCCTGCCGCATGCTTCTCCTCCAGTGTGGGATGAGACCAATATATCTTCTGCCTGTGGTGTCCTGGACATGCTCCCAAACATCACTAACTCTTTCCATTCTGTCGTTTCAGGTGGATCTAAATGAGACGACGCGCCAAATGTACAGGATCGTGTAAATCTTTGTTGTCATCACTGTTTCCAAACATGGAGCTGCTCAAACAAGTTCTGCTGTTCGGCCCAGTTTTTTTTTTTACTGGGCCGCAAATCTCATCACTTCCCGTATCTCTCTGTCCATCTGTCCATCGATCATCAATCTCCTCCCTGCGTCACAGCTCTGGAATGTCATCCATATTTTATTGCTTTTCATTCCCGTTCCACACTTTGTGTTGTTTGACATTGTGTTTTGATGCAATTCAAGTGTAAATAAATTTTTTATCAACGTACGTTTGTTTTTCTCATCGGTGATGGTAGCGCTAAATAAAAGTAGCAATGCTACTATTTTATACAATTTTTAGTTGTGTAATGTATGTAATATTTGTCTGATTTTTTTACATTTATGCATTTGGCAGACACTTTTGTTATGCATTTTTATCACATACATTTTATCAGTATGTGTGGTCCTTGGGATCAAACCCATAATGCAATGCTCTACCAATTTAGCTACGTAAACGCTTTCAATTTCAAAATGTAAAATTCACAAGTGTAGTTTTGTGTACAGTGTTCAATATTGGTTTCTATACTCAATGAACATCTTGGTTGTTGTCCACAGAATAAAAATCAAAAATTTGGAGAATCGTAAGTGGCCCGCACCTTTCAGGTGTCTTGTAAAACCAAACCCCCTCTGTGATCTCCAAGCGATCTGTGTCGGACCAATGTCAAACCCTCCTTCAGTTTCATTCGACAGAATCTGGTTCAGTCCCTCAAATCACCATTAATACCGTACAGCCTCTTCATCATAGAAGTGATTGCGGCGCTGACCGCACCACGGCAATGTGTGTGCGAGCCAGTATGCTCCTGTACGAACTAGTGTCCTTGTCGCAACACGTACAGCTCTGCTAAGATGTGTAAAACTAGATTTAGCTCATTCCCCAGCGTCGGCGATGACAGGTGACCAGCGCTGCCTTGGGACTTTCTCGGTACGCCTGGTCTCCTGAGCTAGGCATCTCTATAAATCTCCATGAGAGTAGTTTGGACAGCGACGGTTCGCTCCGTGTTCGTGTGTGCTGGACGGCTCTGATTTGGGTCTTATTCATTTTCAAAGTATATTTTCTTTAACATATGCCGAAAGTAAAAGTTGATGTACAGTATTAGATAATGTTAATTGTAACAATCAAGTTTCTCTCAAATTTCTTTAATTAAAGGTCCATTTTTGTGGAGGATCTATTGAGAGAAATGCAATATAATATACATAACATACATAACTGTGTGTTCAGAGACCTTACATAATGAAGCGTTGTGTTTTTATTATCTTAGAATGAGCTATTTCTACCTACATACACCATGGAATTCATCATGTTGTTTCTGCAGTAGCCCTAAAAAGACAAACTGCTCTACAGAGCGCGTTTCGTAAATACATAATCACCTTCGGGAAAGAAGTCTTAGTTCTGTGTCAGCCACCATAGTCCTTCGAAATGGAGGGGTGAGCGGAGTGAGCCATTGGTTGCAATTCGCAACCTCAACGCTAGATGCCACTAAAATCTCTACATTGGTTCTTTGACGGTGTAAATCTGTTAACTTTTTTGCTTAAAAATAAACAAAAAATCAGTTGACGTAAATCAGTAATCAGTACGTAAATAAAAAAATCAGGGGGAAAAAGCTTATACCAATTTAATACGTTAAATTATATTAATGATTTAGCCTATAAGTTGAGCAGTTGGCTTGGATTTTATGGGATATGTCAGTTTGACATCATTTGGCTTCAACCCACGTAAAATAGCATGAAATTTTATGTTACAAACACAGATGGCAATAGAGAGGCAAAAGGCCGCCTCCGTGCTAATAAAAAAATACTGTTTTAGAGGTCAATGATACGAAGACCAAGATATCTTTGATCCTCAAACTTAAAAAAGTTAAAAGAATAAAGGGAGTGGAATATGTTTTCCTAACTCCCTTATTCTCCCACTTGCATCTTCACTCTTGAGGGCTCTCCGTGTTCCACAACATTGCAGGGCTTATCAATACACCAGCCGTATAAGAGACCAGAGATTTATAGCGCACTTCCCACAAGAGAGAGCAGCAGTTCTGGGACTACACCCACCCCTCGATGTGGAGCAGGCCATTCCTCATCCAGACCTGATGTTTTATAGGTGCAGCCTCCATCTCTTGCTCTCTTGCTCTCTCTCTCTCGCCTCTTGTGATGGTGAAAAATTAAGATAAGATTCCCCTTCTTTTACCCTTCCAAAAAACAAATTCCCATGAAAAGGATCCTGCATTGCAGACCACTTTGATTCCGATGATGGCTGGATCAAGTGGGAAATTTAAAGTGTTGCATTTGTGTGTGTGTGTGTTGGGCAGATTTACGCAGGTTTGTCTGTTCGTGTCGGATTGTTTGCCTTGAGGTGTCAAAGGCCTCGGGCTGAGCCTTGAGTCATTGCTTTCTGTCTACACAAAGAGTCTGGTTCACAGAGACCCAAATCGCTTGAGAAAACACTACCGGGAAACAGGTGACATCATGAGGCCTGAGAGGGTTGTGTTAACCAAATGTTTTTGTCTTACACACTTCATCCAATGGTATTAAAGACACTGTAAAAGAAAATAAATCATTGCTTTAAAGGTCCAATTTGTAATTATTAGGAGGATCTATTGTCTCTGTGTTCAGAGGTGTATAAAGACCTTACATAATGAAGCGTTATGTTTTTATTATCTTAGAATGAGCTTTTCTATCTACACACACCACAGATCCCCTTACATGGAATTCGGCATGTTGTTTTCACAGCCCTAAACGGACAAACTACTCTACAGAGCGCATTTCGTAAATACGTTATCTCCTTCAGCAAAGAAGCGAAAACGACACGACATCTTTGTCCTGCGAGAGCCGCCGTATTGCGCTGAAAAAGGGAGGGATGGAGTGAGATGTTGGTTGCAATTCGCAACCTCACCCCTAGATGTCGCTAAAAACTACACATTGCTCCTTTAAAATCAAGTTATTTCATTTAAAAACATTTAAGTTTGTTTTCTTAGTAAAGATGATGCTTTATTTACGCTAAGCATTTTATTTATGTTTTACAGGTTCAAAAAAGTTTAGAAAAAGATTAGAAAGTAAAGGTACTGATGTTACAACACATCTGTAGTGAAATCTTTCATACATCTAAAAATCACAATGGGGTCAGTGGGTTAAAAAGTTAATTCTCGAAAAAAAATGTTGAGATCTAATGCAATGACAAAAATAGCCTACATTTTAGGTGTCCAAATAATTTTAGGCCAACTGTGTTGTGACAAGCACAACATTTGTGCAGATGTGTCGTGTGTTTAGGATGACAGAAAGAGGAACTCGCAGAAGAGGAAAGCAGCTGCTTAATCCCAGAGAACAAGCATCTTTGCTCCCTTTCCCAGAATTCCACAGTCATGCATTGTGATCGCCCAGAACGGTCTGTTATCACTCGCGCGCGCTCTCTCTCCCCCTCAGAAAGCGCAGAGCAGCTGAGTACAGATGCACTCATGAATGAAGTGCTCATACACTTGTGATATTGACAAGCATTTCTCGTTGACACCGTGCCAAGCAAGCTGTCCTTGTCACCCTCGACAGCCTGTACAGAAAACGATGAACACATTTCTAGTGTAACGGAGTTACACGAGAGTTCTGTCAGACTGCGTATTCACGCCATTCGCGTGCGCTAACGCTGGAATCCAAGAGGAAAATTAAAACCACGAGCTGAGATTTCTCTTGAGAGGAAAAGCAATCAGTTAAAATTAGTTTCTTCTTCGATGGTGTCGAGTTGCGCTCATAGTATCGAGCGTCGCCGCGACATCTGCTTTAGTTGGACAGTGTGACGGTGTCAAAACAGTTTTGTTGCACGTGATGAGCGCCGTCTATCCACAAATAGAGCACAAAATAGAGGTTTGAAACAATTATTTTTTATCAAATGTTTAATGAGTGAAAGATGTACATGTCAAAGTGTTGACTGTCAAGATCGTTTAAGACTAGAGGTCAAACTAGCTGGCTATAAGACAATGGGGCCAATGTTGTTTGGTTACCAATGTTCTTCAAACGTTCTTCAAATTTGTTTGTAGCAACCAATAAACTTATATTTCCTTTCAATTTTTACATAAAGATTACCACAAATTGTGCTGTAGTCAAGCAAAAAGGCTGGTTTTTGTGCTAAACCAAGTCACACAACATGACACGCCTTAATGTTTCATTTTCAGAAAGTGTGTGACCTTCAGCCACAGAGCAGTCCAGAAGATTATCTGCTTGTGCACGGATCGGGTACAGACCGTCCCGTGTCGGCACATACTGTGAGTCAGCAAAAAGCAGTCAGTCACCCGTCTCACGTCACCCGTGCACTGCAATGAAGCCACGGACGCTGCACGTCGACAGCAAGATTCATGACAGCGCAGCTTCACCTCTGAATCCAACAAGTCGGTGGTGTGGGCAGAGCTCATCCTCGCCGAGAGAGACACCATGGCACAAAGACGTCTTTGTTCGGCAGATTGTGTAAGAATTTTAAACACCCCCGACCTTTTCTCCGTCCTCTAAACTGTATTCTGTTTTCGGCAAGTTCTTGGCCGGGTGAAGTCGTGCAAATTCGGGCCCAGCGTTTGCTGTAGTTATTCAGGGTCAGGCGTCATGTGTGTTTCATCAAAATTCAATTACTGTGCAGCGCCACGCTCCAAAAGCCCACAGTCCAGGTTATGAAGTATGATGAAACAGAACCAGGCCCTAATTGCTTCAGTATGGAGTCAATACTGTATCTCTCTAGCATGTTATGATAAATAACTTCCTGCGCTGGAGATACGCGAGTACACGTCCCCTCTGCACCTTCTCCGTGGTGTCCTGGTTTTTTTTCATTTTCTCCAACCATTCTTGCATCACTGGGGTCAGTTTGAAGGGATGCAGTGTCAGGGTAGTGGTGATTTTCGGTTGTTATGCCATCACAACAGATTACATTACAAATGTTCTGGTTGGTGTGTTGGAGAGATTTAGGGTTGATCTGGTTAGATTTTGTTTATAAAAGAGTGAGATGAAACTTGTAGCTCAAATAAAAAACAACAGAAGTTTCGGGCACATATTGACCTTTTCCAATGGCATGACAGTGAGAGAGGTCAATATGTGACCGCAACATTTACTGTTTTTCATTAAAATACAAGTTTCATCACACATTTGTTGCTTCTACCCCATTTTTGAGAGACAGTACGTTTTTCATCTGTAAGTTAATGAAATTGTGATGCCAAGATTGTTTATACATAGTACCATTGTAAAACTATAATTTTAAGCATGTACTGTACGTAATATTATTACTCTGATTTGTGACGTCAAAGGGGCGATTCACATTTCGTGTCTTTTGCGCGCGCAAGTTCGTTATTCGCGTGTTTACATTTAAAATAACGAACTTACGCGTGCAAAAAAAACGCGAAATGTGAATAGCTCCTTTGACGTCAGAAAAAAGAGTGCTGCGTGCACACCGCAGGTCATTTGACAAAAGAAAGCGGCGCGGCTTGCGTTTTCCGCAGTTTTAGACGCGAAATGTGAAACGCCCCAAATGCTACAGATCGAGCCAATATGCCTATATAATGCTTTTAAGAGTCTACCAATAATGACATTTAAATGCATAACAAAGTTAAAAATTTAATATGTAAATGGACTATATATATATATATATATATATATATATACAGTATATATAGTAAATATAATAATGTGGAACGTCCTTCTTAAGTAGTTTTCCTTTAATTGGGCTCACCTGGCAAACTACTTATCACAGGTGTCTGAGATTGATTTCAGTGATCCAAAGAGCACTGAGACACAATACCATCCATAAGTTTAATTGAACAATATAAAATTAAATGTTTACGACACTTAAATACAATTTGCATAATAATTTGGAACGCAGTGTATATATAGTAAATATAATAATAAATAAGTTGTAAATAAATATTTATTAAATTTTAATTTTAAAATAATATACAAAAAATATATACATAATTACACAAAATAGAATTAGAATTAAACAAATATTATGAATAAAATATATTTAAACTAATAAAGTAGTTTGTATAAAATAGATAATTAATAAAATTAATAAAATACTACATATAATCATAAAATATTTATATTTTTTAGATCTATATTATGTACTACTACAATTTTTCTCTTTATCTTTTATTTAACATCATAAAATCAAGTACCATCCCACATTTCTTGCTACGTATTTTGATATACTTAATTTTTAAATACAGTATATATATCTTTAAAGCAGAGAGAGCTTCTAGATGGCTGTGGATAAAGAGAGGAGATCCGTGGGCTAATGCTGCTGGGACGCAAGTCGGGGCTTGATCAACCCCGGCTGAGTCGCCTGGGCGAGGGTGTATGATGTTGTGAGACCCGAAACACTCGATGAACCCAGGATACATCACTGATGATGAGTCCCAGGGCATACAAATGGCTCACATACAACAATTTTCTTGATTTTAAAACCGAGATGAAAAAGTTATTGAAAAACACCTGCCATTGTGTTCACAAGACTGTTGGTGGGAGTGAACCCGCTTTCTCTGATCTTGACAGCAGAACGCACACACACCTCCATCCACCCCCCTTTTACAACACCCCCGCACGCCTGCCCAGGTTACACAAGCCCATGAAATTACAGTTGTGTCACTTGGAACCAAAAGTGTCAAGAGGAATTAACGATAAGGTGACAGGCTTCACAAAATAGTGATTGAGAAATAAATAAATATCGCCGCCAGAACCCCCCCCCCACCCCACCCCCCACTTCTAATCCTTTATTTTAATTTTCACGTTTGGCACTGCCGTGTCACCCGATAAGCCAGTCCAACATTCGCACGCTGGCTCAGCCTTGGGTTTCTCAGCTGACGGGTTACTGTACCTCTTTGCCAGGGACGACCGGCACAGCCTGGCATTTTAAAAGCAGTGTGTGTTACTTAGCGTTTGAGAGTTTTTGAGGTTTTGAATGTTTGCTTTAGCTATAGTTTGGAAATACACTTGAATCCTTGCCGACATAGTTATTGCATATGGTAACCTTTCGTGCAATAGAAGGTTGAACCTTCAGTTTTAACAATACAACACACATCACTCCATAAACCCAACTCTACCTGAACTCATTGTCTTTCACGTTGAGACCCATGAGTCACCATCAAGGACCATTGCAACACTAATGGTTCATGCATTAAAGCATTTGGCATCCATCTGATTAAATGAAATGGAGAAACGATGAAAGTCTGAGATGCGAGCGACCTCTGTTAATGAGATAGATGATGAAGTGCGTGACGCAAATGTTCTTTGATATCACAGGAGGATCATGTGAGGACTGAAGATTATTCGGCCGGTGAAGCGTGCAGGTATTTGTGGCTCATGCAAAGTTATTGCCAAACAGCTGGAGGCCACTTATAAAACCAAATCACACTTTGGATGAGGTTATAAAAAAGTGAAGCTAAGTTAAATGTAGAGTTTGGTTTGTTCATTATTGCATGAGATATGTTGCACAGGTTTGTACCAGTTTACATGCATTTTTAATATGCATGAAAAATACGAAGATATGAAATCTGAAGAAATATAAGCAATCTAAAGTGCATTCAAAAAATACGTTTTTATCAGTATTTGTGTGCATTAAATATTGTATTAAAACCACAACCTTTACATCTCAATGCTTTGCAATTGTGCCGCGGGAAGCTCAATAAAAATGCACGTTTTATACTATAAATAATGTTGTGTCTACTAAAAATACATCTAGATTTATTGAGTGTGTTTTTCTTTCCATTTGTTCCCTATTCATTTATCTAAGTATGCTATGGGACAGATGAATCTAAAAGGTGCAGTTCCTCATATGACCTATAGGAGGCGGTGTTTCTACACTCTATTAAAGCACTTGGTTTCTTGGCTACAGTCCTGCTTTGTACCAGCTGTCTCGTTTAAGTATGACACCAAACAGAGATTTATAGAGGGTTGGGAGGAAGACAGAGACACCTCATATAATAACATCCTCCATCTGAACAATTAAGGGCACAATGGGGAAATGCTTGTGTACTAAAAGGATGCACTTGGTAAATGACAAGCACACGCTTCGTCCATTCGGAATGATGCTGCACAAAAGTGGCAAGCACGGATGGTATTGACTGTCGTCATTTGTGGTGTAACTCCATCGGGGTACGAATGCAGCAGGAGGTGGGATACGGAGGGTGCTCATTTGTCAGGCCGAAGCGCATCAGTGGAGCGTGAACGGCACACATGAATCGCGAGGGCCCCGGTCCCACATCCCGCACCCGCTGTCATGGTCCCGTCACATCCCCAGCCCCAGGCATGGGGGAAGGTTAAGAGCCAAGGCCACTGGGAGAGTTAATGGTGCCTGACCAGAGAGACACACACCTGCTTGGCTTACAGCACTATCACCGTGCATTGTTTCTTTGGTATGAGTGTGGAGTTGCGTTTTGCAGCAACGTCTCAAGTTTTGCTCGGATAGTAGGATCCACGAGACTCTAAAAAACAAGAAGCAGCATGATAGCAAAAATAGTGTCATTTTTCTATTCACCAGCTACTTTTTATCATGAAAAGTGTCACAAAATGCTACACTCTTGAAAGAAAAGGTGCTTCACTCTGCTGTTTTTAGCTAAATGTGACCCTGGACCACAAAACCAGTCATAAGTAGCAATAGCCTTTGTATGTACATTGTATGGGTCAAAATGATCGATTTTTCTTTTATGCCAAAAATCATTATAATATTAATGGGATACTTCACCCAAAAATGAAAACCTTCGGGTTGTTCCAAATCTGTATATATTTCTTTGTTCTGATGAACACAGAGAAAGATATTTGCAAGAATGCTTATATAATTATAGCTTTCCTGTGGCTCAGTGGTAAGAGCATGGCGCTAGCATCGCCGAGGTCAAGGGTTCAATCCCAGGGATTGCACATACTTGGAAACAAATGTATAGAATAATGCAATGTAAGTCGTTTTGGATAAAAGCTTCTGCCAAATGCATAAATGTCAAATAACCAGACTACCATAGTAGGAAAAAAACAACTGTTTGCTGTCCTACATTCTTCAAAATGTCTTCTTTTGTGTTCAACAGAACCAAAAAAATGATCAAGTATTTTTTCCTATTACGGGAGTCAATGGGGGGCAAAATCTGTAAGGTTATAAGCATTCCTACAAATATCTTTCTCTGTGTTCATCAGAGCAAAGACATTTATACAGATTTGGAACAACTCGAAGGTGAGTAAATGATGACAGAATCAAAATGGTGAAAGATGAACATGGGGATGTCTCTCCTCTAGTGTGTTTACAGTGGACTGAATTCAGTTTAGATCCAGGCTCATCACACCAGGCATCTCTTCTCACTGGAATATCACCCAAACCGGACATAATTACGGCCAGCTGGGTTTGGGTTTTAAAAGCATGCATAAATATACAGCGTCTTAGTGAACGTGACATTCTGTGGGTCAACCATCCATAAATCAAGATAAACACTCGTACACAAACTGTCAGACGTTCAGACCGCAACAGCTCACGCTGGTGTGAGTTTATTGAAGGATTCTGTTGGGAGTAAATACAGAGGAGTTTACTTTGTACTTTGCTAACAGTCACTGAGCAACACGTGTGTGGAGGCTTTTGTTTTTCAAGCCAGCCTAGAGGAAACTTTTATATCTCCGACATTGCCCAGGGGACAAAAAAGGATAAAATTCTGTAATTCAGAACCTGTATGACTCTCTCTTCTGTGGAGAACAAAAAAAGATATTTTGATAAATGTCTCAGTGGTTTTGTGTCCATACAATGGAAGTCAGTGGGGTCCAATGTTGTTTGGTTACTATCGTTCTTCAAAATATCTTCTTTTGTGTACTGCTCCAGAAAGAAGGTCATACAGGTTTAAATGAGGACACTTGAAAGCCTTTTCAGCATAACTTACAGATGCCAAACGCAAGCGTGAAACAAAAAAAAATCATTCAAAGCTTTCAGCCTCGGTCTGTTCAACTCGTATTTCAAATCTAAACCTCACCGGTGAGATCACAGAGGCACATTATTCACCAAACGCACAGCAGATTGAGAGCCGGGAGAGGTGGTGTTTTTCAGAAGCGTGTTCGCCCGGGCCCCAGCACCTGCCAGCGTTCGCATTCTCCACTCTCCATCCCAGCGCCATTAAGCAATGGGAAGCCATTGATTGTCGCCCCGGTTCTAAAACACTGGTGGCAATTAAAGGGCGACGTGCTGAGTTTGTGCCTTAGGCGACCCATTGCCATTCAGAGTCCAACAGGACCATCAGACCCTGGTGTGACCAATACTTCTCTTCTCCTGACTGGCTCTTTGATTAATGCTAATTTCTCAGCGGACACAGGGCTGTAATCCCGCTCGCTAATTACCCGCTCATTATGGGGCCAGGCGTGGTCCAGGCCCTCCATCACCCTGGGCTTTGTTACCTCTGCTTTAGCCATGGCCAGGGGAGGTGTGGATGCCTCCATGCCCATTCATGTATCACATTAGTGGGCCGGACCCGATACCGGACTCCTCTGAGGGGTATTATTCAAGTAATCTGTGATACACTGACCAGACACGGGGTAATTTATCCGATGTGGAGTTCCAAAAGCCCGGCCATTAGCAAAGCGGTATGGTAATGCACAATGAGCTGCATCGATAATCACATGCTGAGACTTTTTAGTTTTAAGACATCTTGGAAACCCTTAAAACTTGAAATGATTTATGATTTATTACGTTTGTTACAATTTTTGTTATTTATTACGTTTAGTTTTACTTATTTAACCAAACGTATTAAACTGCCATGTTTTGGACCCCATTGACAATCATTGACAAAAAATATTTTTATTTTTTGTATTGCGCAAAAAAAAGGAGAAATGCATATTTGTTTGGAATGCATTCATTTTTTCATTCATTTCCGCATGAATTATACCTTTAAATATTCAGTAAGTTGGACAGCTTTGCAAAATAGACCCAAATATAAAGCCCGTATTGCACTACTAGATCAATTCAAATGCATAAATGTACAATAAATATGTACATTTAGAGTACAAGAGTTTAAATCTTTTAGAATTTAGGTAAGGAGACTGCAGAGTGATACGAGAGAAACTTAAAACTATTACAGTTATAAACTAATATAAATGATATAAATGGATTGTCTCTAGTGTCAGATATACAGCATAGAAGTATAATACAGCATAATATTAGACAAAAAAACCATCAGATCATGTCAAAAGGGTTTGTCTGAATTCGATAACAAATTTTTGCTGAAATGTACTTTGACTTTAAAGGTTATTTGACTTACAGTAGACTTAAGACAGTTTGAGACATTGTAATGATATAGACACGCTTGTATTTTGGCCGGACCTCTGACCCGATTTTATGCCAGGGAGCACATTTAATTTTCATCGGTCTGACAGAACTGACAAGCCAAAGACACTGACATGGAGAGGATGAGAAAGTTGAAGAAAATTAGAGAGACCGGAAAAATAAACAAGAATGATTAACTTGAGTGGAGAAACAAACCAAACTGAAGAGATTGTGAATAAGAGACCTGAAGTGGCTACAAGCTGTTCCTATGATCTCTCTGTTAATGTCCCTTTAAAAAAACAGCAATTTTCAGTTAAATAGCAGTGCCTGAGGCGATAATATGGTAATAGGTTTGCTATCACCCAGGGCGAACTTTTCTCCGCCGTGGAGAGGCCTGCCGGGAACCCTTTGATAAATGAGCCACGGTAACCCCGGACACGCAGCACAGGTCTGGCGAACACAAAAGAGAACAGGTGTAATTGTTGCATGACCACCAACGGTTAATACTTTTAAGACGCCCCCTTAACTATCCTGTATAGCACCATACCGCAATTGAAACAAACAAATTGGAAAGAAAAATAAACTAGCTCACTGTTTGACTGGGTTTATCTCTCTAATGAATCCGGGATTTGCGTTTTTGCCAAAGCTCACACAATCCCTTTTTCCTGATTTATTAGTTTAAACTTCAGGTGCCCTCCACTCCGACTGCACCATTTGGACGGGCTTAATTAACTCCACCTTCTGTCTGTGAGAACTACACTTGTTTGAACATGTTTCGGTTGCTATCTCTAAAACGAGTTGATCCAGACGTAAGGTGACATCTGTTTTGAATTTGAGAAGGCGACACCCTGGAGTTCACACTGATGGTTTGTGGAAATGCATGTGTTGGATTGCAATCACAACCACTGATTTGGTTATCGCATATCTGAACATCCAGGATCATATTTAAAGCTGTAATATTGAATCGTGGCCAAATTGTTAATGCAGTTTTTTCATATTTAATAATAATGGGAAATGTTTGGAACTGAGGTACTGTAGTCAAATGTGTTGTAATTTTTAATAAAGAAAAAATGGGAAAAAAAAAGTTTTACTAATAAACTTTTTTAAACTCATTAAACATAATTAACATGTATATTTAAATATATATACATAAATTAATTCATATAATATTAATTTTTTTATGCATCATTTATTTGCTTTATTTTTATTTATGTCTACCTTGTTTACATTGCTTGATTTACTTCATGTTTTACGTTTAAATATTAATAGAAGATCATAAACACTTCAAAACTGTGGCTATATTTGCTCTTCAGAAAAACCTTTCATGAGACTAAACTACACCTCATATTCCGTCGCAAAAAAGTACATAAAATGATATGATTGCATGATTTTGCATTGTTGCAAAATGACATGTTTTCACTGTTCCATCACATCTGGTTCATTGTCGTTATGAATGTTATAATCAACGTTGTTTACTTCTACTACCAGTGTGATCATCAGAACACGTCTGGCCATTCACGATTGTTACAGCCGTAGTTCCATATTAGCACGGGCACCGGATTGTTGTCTTTTCAATATCCCGTCTTTTCCACGCTGCATTCGGTTCATCCGTGGCATTAACGCATGAACCGGTCCCGCTCGGAGGCCGCAGCCAACCATGTCGACAACAGCGCTCCCCGAGCCGTTTCGCACGGGATTACCCTGAACTTTCTAAAGACTTGTTTTAATTCATGTGCATCTTTACTAAGCTCTTCACAAGCATGTGGTCGCCGAGTGTGAGGGAAATTAATTATCTTTTTTCACTGAATGCCTTCTAAATCCCAGATTAGCTCCTCTAAGTCAGTGTTCTATTTATGATCTATGGTTTTAATACGGCACTGGGCTGCAAAACTAGAAAAATGAGAGCGAGGAAAGAAGACACAGCGTCTAGGTGCGCAATATGAGTATGCATACTAGAAGCAGTTCGCACACCTGAAGGAGTAGAGACTCTCACGCGTGACCTCCTGACCTTTCGGCCCTCGTTACGTGTCATAGAATGGGTGCAGCCGGGGCCGAGCCCGACAGAAATACGAAGCCCCGTGTTGCTTCTGCATTATTCACGGGGCCTCTTGCGGTTTCGTTTTAGGATTGCGTCTCGCCCCGAAACCCAATCTCACGCTAGCAGCGTTCCCCCGAGAGAATCCAAGTTCACTGTCGCACCACTTCTCAGTGAAAGTGAGAGAAGAGAGGGGGGTTATGGTCAGCAGCTTTGCTCAGGTAGAAGTCTCTGCAGCACTAACCTGCTTTGATTAAGGTGCTCTCAACCACAAAAGTGACACTGCGAGATATGTCAGATGCGTTTTAGCAGCGATTCTTTGTTGTTTGCGTACAGGTGCTGTAGGAATTCAACATTGGGATATTTTATTTGAATTGTACTGTATGTTGACAAAACTGTAGAAACACCTTAGTGGTAACGTTTGGAAGCTTGTTTTGTAACTCACCCAGTACTATTCTAAGTGATTATACTGTAGTTTACTAAGAGTAAAACTATGAAAACATTTGTTCATTGAAATCAAATAACATTTTGACCTAAATATTATGTGGAAAAACTTTAAACAAAAATAAGAAATGATGCCTTAGCAAAGAAACAAGAAAATAAGTTGAAGTTGTTATTAACAATAATAATAATAATAATAATAATATGTTTTTGTTGTTTTTAGTATTATTATTATTATTAACATAAATTATGCATAATTAAATTATTCAACTTATTAAACTATTGATAATTTAAAACTAAACTACAACTAAAATAAAAAGACATATATAACTTATATAAGCAATATAAAAATCATATAAAATATAATAAAACAACAAAAGCATGCAACAAAATAGCTAAAAAATAATCAAACAAAACGTAAAATATATAAATATTAATAAAACTACAATAACAGTGAAAACAAAATAAGGCATATCTAGGGACAGAAATATCACACTTCCGGTTTCGACTAACACAATCCAAACCAAATGCTTATGAAATCTGATTTGTTTTAATCAAAACAGTCCGATTATTTTTTTAAATGTTTTTGTTTACATGATCTCTCATGCTGACCATTAATTGGTGACCGAGTTACAGTATAGATGGTTTTATCGGACGCACTGGCTCAAAGTTCCGGTCTGTTTTTGTTTGTCAGTCTATATCATTTATATTAAAAGTCTAAAATAATTTATATTATATCAAATTTACATTAATTATAATAAAATAATCTACTCTACAGGGTCGTTATTGATTCTTTATGGAGGTCAACCAGAAGTTAAGTTTGGGCCATATAACGTTTGTTTATGTTATTGCCATTGAAACCATCTACAGTATAAACCAGTTATTATCTAAACAAATAGATCAGTCATTGCTTGCCCGTTTCCTTGAAAAATGCTACAAACAAAATGTAAAAAGTTCGCTATTGTTCAGCCAATCAGGCTTTCTCAGCGTACACATTTACATCATTTCCTTTTCAATGCCCTCAGCAAACTGTTACGTTTGTCCAAAATCCTATAGGTACCCAAGAGTCCCTGTGCTAAGCAGGCTCTCATTCCACGTCCCCGAGCCATAACTACATCTTTCATAGTAGACCACGGGGCACTTCAACATCAAACGAGGCGTGCACACAAGACACCAGCATACGAGAGAGAACGCCGGCAGTGCAGCTCGGGCCTCCATCTGCGCTCAGACAGCTGGCATCAGCAAACTAACCACAAAGTGCCTGGATTACTCACATCTCCTCTTAAAGCTCCGCCGCACACTTTGTACTCATCAAATCATCAGGAACTTTTTCTGGATAACCTCGTGTATAAAAAATTGTAGCGGTTTTGACTACAATGTGGACATCAATGAAACAAACACAGAGTTTTACAGCATTAGCGTCTTTATTTCAATTTGTTTTTTTTCCTCGTATTTGTCGTTGCATAGGAAATGCACATCTTGCTTTTAGTAATTGAGTCGATGGTGGTGGCGCACACTAGTGGTTCCAAGAAAAGGGCATGACGCTACACAGAAATGACAAAGGAAAAGCTGTTCGAAATATTTGTGATTAAGAATTTATAACAGAATAGAAAGGAAAAGTCACAGCTTAAATACAACAGCTCCACCGAGCTAGACATGGAGCTGGTCTCAACACCAACAGTGTCAAATAATCATTTTCTCTTCAGTAAATGTATTAGAGGCACAAGGTTTTCGTTTTTTTCGTTCTTTTTTAGATTGTATTTAAAATGTCAATATATGGCGATGCTTCGGTTTGGGGTGGAGATGTATGAAATTTACAGGATGATGACGGTAATGGAAGATTTTGTGGTAGAGCTTGTTGAAAGTTGCTTGAAACATCACAGCGATTCCTGAATCTTTCACACGTAATAGCGGGATTGTCTTTTTTTACATTTAATGACAGGGTCACAGTTCTGGCTCATGATACCAAACCAGACTAAACATTCTAAATGTCTCTGTACACAATTTCAGAATTCGTCGATTTAATAAGCATATAAAGGAAACAAATACGCTAGGAACCAGCCTTGTGCAGTCACGGTTTGGGTTAAAGAAGATTATAGACCTTACACTTCCTATCGGGGTGGCATTTGATGGCCATGGATGCTTTAGATAAGCAGATTCAGCTCAGGTTTAGAGGTTAATTCTGACTCTCGACAGTGCTTGAGAAACTCCCATCTGTTGTCTTCAAGCCAAACATCTTGTTTGAAGAATTGTCCAGGGAGCTACATGCAACTCAATGAAGGCCTCTGCCCGCAATAGTGCTGAATACAGCTATAATGCAACCACCGTTGTGTCTTATTCTGTTGAGATTTACCGGTTAGAAGAACCAAGCGTGGTTTGTTAAACTGGGACCAGATTGCAACTAGGGCAAGATAACTCCACGTCCACTCAGTAAAGATTGTCGAGTGTGGGAACGTATGGACCGAATGCACGCCATCAGGAAATGCTATGGATCTTTGTGATTGTTGGAGGTGATAAAGAGCTACAGCAGGGAATGGATGAGGTCTTAAAAATGTGTACCCTAAACATCAGCTGGAAAATCTAAAGTTGAACTTAAGTCTGTTGAGTCTTGGAATATGACAAGTTGGTTTTACTAGCTTGGTTAGGGGTATAAAACACAGTACTTATTCACCCTCATGTCATTTTAAACCTATATGACTTTCTTTCTTTTGCAGAACACAAAAGAAGATATTTTGATGCGCATTGGTAATCAAACAACATTGGCTCCCTTTGACTTCCATTGTATGGACACAAAACCACCAAGACATTTCTCGAAATATCTTCTTTTGTGTTCCACGCAAGAAAGAGTCAGATAAAGGTTTTGAACAACTTGAGGGTGAATAAATGACAATATTTTTATTTTGAGGTGAACTATCCCATTAAGCTATCAGTCTGAGTTAGATTTGTCCAGCATGGACTGCAGTTATACTGTAAATGTATAGCAGTAAACATTGTAGAGAAAAGTAAACAGTAACTGTCGTAAACAACCGAGAGCTTGTACAACCGAGATTTTATAAAAGAAGACCGAGTCGAAGCAGAGCTGGGTTTTTACAGATCATCTTACATGTCATGTTCATAACAGTTTACTATGTGATTATGGAGGTGCATGCAGGTTATAGTGTGTGATTATTGACAGGTATAATCTGAAGGATATGAGAGACAGCAAAGGCTACTGGTGTTGAGAAAACTCGAAAGGATTACAAACTGTTAACTGGTATTCGATATTCAGAAGAGCAATATAATACAGGTTTTCACAGGCACTACATTTGATCTTTTTAAATATATCAGTTAAAATGCTGGTTTGCGTTTGTTTTCATTTTCCCTTCGATTCGTATTCAAAAAACAGGAAGGCAAAGGCGCGGGTCGGAAGTAGATACCAAACTCTGATTAGATTAGCGTGTGGTCAGTGCATAGTTCTCATGCAGATTAGACTGCTATGCGAGCAGAAAGCAGGGTCACTCACAACGGTCTTCATTTCCGCTTCACTTTATCGGTGTGACTTAGCACCTGGTCATGACTCGTAATGCGGTTGCTCGCCCGCAATCAATGCATGCTGGGGTTATTCATGACGGCATGTTGTTTGAAGCTAAAAACCCATCTAACCATACCATCATAGTCGCTTTTAACTTTCTAATCTAAGAAACGTGTTAAATAGTTCAGCAAAAATGACAAATTCTGTCATCATTTACTCACCCTCTTATCATTTCAAACATGTACGATCTTCTTTCTTCCGCACAACACAAAAGAAGATATTTTGAAGAATGTTAGTAACCAAACAAGGGCGGTGCCCATTGACTTCTATTGTGTAGACACAAAACCACCGTTCTTCAAACTACCTTCTTTTGTGTTCTGCAGTCATACAGGTTTGAAATAACAAGCGGGTGAGTAAAGGATGACAGAATTTAAATTTTTGGGGAAACTATCCCTCTATTAATGTGGTTGTTGCGTCAACCCTGTTACCCGGAATATAGAGAGGAACAAGCAAACTAGAGCGAAACACAGGTTCACAAAGTAGTCAAACATGTTCTCAAGAGGGACGCATGGGCTTGTATTTGATTGACTAATATTTGGTTTCGGCTCACTTTATGATGAAATATTACCCTGATAAAAAGACGTAATTCTGCCGCTTTTCTTCGATCGTTAAATGCTTTTTATTTTCAAGCAAATGAACACGATATCAATGCCCACAAAAATGGGGACGTAAAAATGCTCAAGTCATCACGTTTGCAACGCGGGACCTTTATTCAACCCTGTTTTAGAACAAGCAGAAATTCACAGATTATGACTATTTTTTAGGGGTGTTAACCTTAATGAATGGAACGCAGTACTTGATGATAATCAAAATTTCCATCTTTTGGTTATCTTCAATATTAGCATTAAAAGGACCGTTGAATGTGGAAATGTATAACATCTTTTCTTCGTAAAGGGAAATAGAGTCGGGTTAAGTTACACCTTAAAAATACAGCTTCAGGATATTGTTTGATTATGATAAGAAATTGATAAACCGCTTGTTATAAATGATGGCTATTTTTTATTAACACTGACCACGTGATAACGCTACGACAGTCTAACTGATTCGACGTTGACTGCCGATTGTCCCAGGTAAGAAAATGGGATGATCATTTCTAGAAAAGCATTTGTGGTGGTGGTGGTGATGATGATGAATGCATCTGGGATGCTGTTAGTTTGCAGGACATAAATGTGTGGACCTCATACCTGGACATCATACGGCTTGTTTGTATAGTATTAAAACGATATAAATGATCGCCGTGTGAGTTATGGTGCAAGTTTGGACCCGAGGGCAAGACATTAAAACTGAATCTTTCACCACGTGTGAATGGAATGATAAATATCTACATGTAGACGTTATGGCTTCATTGATGCTCTATTGTCACCGACCTTTCCTGTAATTTAAATGTGTGTGGTTCATGCGTTGGTGGACGGTGGGAGAAGATGAAGTTGAAAAGAAAAAGAATCATGTTGCATATCAAGCGGTTTATTTTCCTGCATGGAATGGTAAACACAAAAAGATGCCTAGATGCATTTATAATAGGGGCATCCTTTGGCGGTCTATGTCAATACCTTCTGCCTAAAACTAAATTTTAAAATGCATAAAAACGCTCTCTTACCAACATCCTCAGAATGATCTAGATTTAGCTTCATCAACACTGATGCAACAAAGAACCTTCAAAACATCATACAGCATACTTGTAACATCCATTTACAATGGGGCTTTTCACCTCAGTATCCCACACTTTTCAAGCGTAGGAATACTTCTATAACCATCGAAAGAAGAAAGAAGTCTTTAAATACATACAAAAAAGCCAAAAGGAAAATAAAAACAATGTAGGAAACGGGAAAGTTTTCAACTTAAATCCAGTTTCCCAGAGGACAAACAAACCAGTTCTATTTATGTGGCCATAATACAAACAATCAGCAAATTCACAACACTAGTTTTCCTCATTTAATCAATGTTACAAAAGTCCTGCATTATAAAATAGGGCAGCTTTAAAATCAGTGTAATTAATAAAACTATACAATATAGAAACATCACATCTCCCATACTCAGGTGCGGCCACCCTGACTCTCTTCTCCAATCGTTTGCTCGCATCTCCCACGTTAGCTCCACTTTGTACCAAAAAAACTAAATAACACACGACACGAAAAGCAAAACAGACTGCCCAAACTATTGCTTTTAAATTCTTTTTCTCTTTTTTCTTTCTTGAAAAATGGTGCAATTTTGTCATTATCTTACACACACAGCCAATTTCATTGATTAGATGCTCAGCTGCTCGAAACAAAAGTTTTGTGACAACAAATAAAAAGTATCCGTGCAATTGTGTTTCCCTTCGCTCTTTTAAGCCCTGGAAGCTTTTTTTGTGTGATTTTTCTTTCATTTTTTAATTTTCACAATTGTCATTATTTTATATTTAGTGCAGACAATTAAGTAATGCCCAACTCTTTTCTAAAGGGTAGGCAAGAACAATAACAAAACAAAATGTCACGCTAGAAAAAAAAAAACGAAACCCACACAAGTGTAACTACAAAACCATCACATCAGATTCCTGGGAAAGTCATTCCTGTCATTTTTCTTAAATGATATGAGCAATAGAAAAAAACAGGTAAACAATGAATATAGCATGGAACCAAATGTACATCAAAAAGTGGGCAGATTTTAGTCCTGGACGTTTTCGCTCTTGTCAAAAATGTGTTTCCTTGTTTTAAGGCTTATGACCAAAAAAGACCAAAAGTTTTCCCAAACATTTATGGTCACTTGTGTCAAACGCAAAGAAATGAGAAACCCGAGAGAAGCTGATGATGACTTCATGTCACGTTCTCTTGTGGTGGGTATGTCATTATTAAAAGAAAATGAAATGACTAATGAATGTTTACATGAGTGCAAGCAAGTATTGCATATTAATAACTTTCCTCATTTTTCAACTGGGAACAAAACAAAAGAAAAACAGGAAGACGGAAATGAAAAAGTAGTAGACTCCATATAGAAATTGCAGCAACATCCACAAATATCAAAACACTAGTGTTAAATCAACAATGTGATGAGAGAGGGGTAGGGATAGATGTTGTAAGTGTAATGTTGACACATAAATCTCAGTATTACTCATATTCTGTACAAATACTCAGGAAATGATTGACTTTCGACTGATTGAAATGTAAAAAGATTCATTTTAAGGTCGTGTACAGCATTAGGTGTTAAAATAGACTGAGGACTGACAATAATGACGGTGACAGAAAATGTCACAATGTTACATTGAATATTATAATTAGTGTTTATTTAGATGGGCGTCGCGGGCAGCAGAACGAATTTGTGCTAGAATCGTTCACATTTTTACGTGGTTTTAAATAAAGCTGCAATCTGTCATTTTTATAGTTAAAATAGACAAAAAAACGAAAAAGTTATTAAGCAAGTACATAATAAAATTAGTGTTCAAACCTCTTGATCTTTTCTCGATTTACAACGATAAGCTTATAATAATGATTTCTTTCGTTAAGTTGTTGATTACACAGGAAACGTCAGTTTGTTGTCAGTTTGATTTCAACACATGTAAAAAAAGTACGTTAAGTAACCTGATGGCGATATAAAAGCAAAAGTTACGATTGCAGTTTTTACATTACTTTAATGATTCAGTGAACAATTTAAGTCAAATTCGCTCCGCTCGCGTTTCAAGAACAACGCCCCCTTTCTTAAGTTACTTCACTATAAAGGGTGGGGTGACGGGGGGCTCAGAAAATATTCTCCACACTGCAGCTTGTGCAACACCTCTGAACTAGACCATCGCTCAAGGCACATTGATGTGGAACAATTGTTTCGTGCACTTCGAAGAGGGGAAATGAAATACACTCAAGATATGAAAATGATTGTTCTGACGGAAATAACGAAATGACGACAAGCTGAGAAGAGTCAGAGAGATGTTTAGCTGGCTGATTGTGAGAACAGCAGTAAAAATTCCCTTCTTAAGGGATCAAACGAATACTTTATCGGCAAGTGCCTGATGTTGGGATTACAATACTTTTTCACACTACTTTAACTCTACATAATCTATGTAAAAATTTGTCACTAACACTAGAACATGCAGGTTATTTTATTTATTTTTTTATCTGTACTGAGCTTTGATCGACGGTGGATGAGTCGGCTGTAAGTGTATATATATATATGCTTTGTATAAGAAACAGTCGAAACGCAAATAAATGGTACGAAACGAAAAATACGGCAACAAAAATAGTTAAATTGCATGCCTGGGAAGTGAAGAAAAGATTTGTTTGGATGAGTTCGCGGTTTTGTTTTTCACCTTTTTGTTTAGCATCATGTCTTTTATTGACAACCTGTGACTATGAATAAGAAGCTGAAGTGCTTCGGTCTGAGGAACGCTTTGGGACAGCTCTCCATCAGATTTAGGAAAAGATTTGACGTCCTTTGACCGTTTTACGTTTATTTAACATCTATTTTTATCACCTAGATTATGTGCTTCATTAAAATAAATTAATGAACGTATTGTTTTAAAAACAAACTACCAACATGCTCAGAAACCTTACAAAGTTGATTGTTTAAATGGCGTCTTAAAGGGATATTTGAGCTACAATACTAACAAAATTACAAGATAAACAAAAGCACATTAAAAAACAACAACATAAAAAGCAATTACAGCTCCCCTTATTTCTCACAAGGCTATTTGTTCTATTTGTCTCTTTACGTTTATTCTTTTTTACCCCAATATTTTAGAGTCCTGGAGGTGTGAACGGACTAGGAAGAAAAATATATATTTATATATACTTTTCAACAATCGCTTCAACGATCTATCTTACAAAGATATTTAACAATCCAACATCTCTCCACCGAAATTGCACTTTCCTCAATTCAATATTCACGGTTCACCTCGATCAGTTTATGGAAGCTCAAACCTTCGCTCGAACCTTTGTGTTCTCTGCAGCGTGCGACAGACCTGTAGCTGGGGTTTCGTAGAAAGAACTGCAATGGTTTTGTACGAAAAACAAGCGGGGAGACGTTTCCAAACGAAATCTCCCGTAAAATGACCTGATTGATCAAACATCATGAGCTCTTCATTGCCTGCCCCGACATGACGCAAAACACAACGAATGGGAGGATGGGGGGGTTCAATGGTGTCTGGTGTCGAGTCCTTTGAAGTTTGATTTGACATGATGATGGTGATGATGGAGGTGGTGGAAGGGGAGGAAATGGTCCTGGCCAGAAGACGCAAACAAGTCAAGAGATTTTAGCTGGTGGTATCTGACCCAGGTAAAACCTCCGCGCCCGCCAACCGCCAACGTCCACCAAGTAGATCCGTCAAGACACAAGCGAGGAAAAGGCAGAGCTTGCCAGCCTGGAGGTGGTTGTGGGCTCGAACCCTTGGCCGTAGACTGAATTTAAAATGACAGAAGGTCTTCATCCTCAGGCACAGATGAGGGAAGCTCTTTGATTGCGATGCGTTACGTTTTCCGAGTCAGTCTTTTTGTGAGGGTGAACCGAACAAAACGAAAAAACAAACAAAAGAAACGACAAAAATCGTGCATGTTTCCGAAGCTCTTCTTTTCAAGCTCCACCCTCGGAAGAGCCGGTCAGGTACTAT
This sequence comes from Triplophysa rosa, assembly GCF_024868665.1. Lineage (NCBI taxonomy): Eukaryota > Metazoa > Chordata > Actinopteri > Cypriniformes > Nemacheilidae > Triplophysa > Triplophysa rosa. The sequence goes on from NC_079914.1 coordinate 10,909,529, forward strand.
ATATGAATATAGGCATATAAACCATACATATGGACTATATAGATATATAGTAAGTGGGTGTAAGCGAGTTGAATCGATTCCTCTTGATTCCAGGGCTTGGGCGGGGTTCTGCTGGAGCCATGCTGTGGGTCTGTCCGGTACTGGGGCAGCAAGTGGCTTCTCTCTGTTCAGACTGGTATACATGGTTTTGCGGGTCGTACTGAGGGGAGACGGTGGGGATGGTCATGTGACCTCTGGAGCGGCCGGTCTGTGTCAAAAGTCTTTAGCCCAGGTACCACTGCAACGAGAGAAAAACATTTGGTGAGGTTTGATGCTCATAGGTTAGTTTGAAAACAACACAATGACTTAAATTTGGGAATTTCTATAGTAAAAGGGATGGAGCACCCTCACGTTGTTTGAAACCTATCTTCTGTGGAACACAAAAGAAGATACTTTAAGAAATGTCTCGGTGGTTTTGTGTCCATACAATGGAAGTCAACTGGGGTCAATGTTGTTTGGTTACCAACGTTCTCCAAAATATCTTCTTTTGTGTTCTGCAGAAGAAAGAGGTGCTTGACTCTCTAAGGGTCTCCATCACAACCTTTCACACCCAACATTGTTCAAGTTCCCACCCATCCGCTCCCTCTCTCTGTACTTCACTGCGGAGCTTTCCAGAGCAATGCCGTCCCGCTGCCGGAGTTGGTCTCGAGTGCTGAGGTTAGCTCAGTGCACCACTGTAATCTTTCAGTGAAATGGGCTTATTGATTGCCCTGCTCCATTGTTCATGGGTGTCATTCGCCCCCCCCCTCCGCTTTTCCACTCCCTCTCTGACTCTATTCTCTCCTCCCCTTTCCGACTTCCCTCCTCCTACCAAGTTCAAGTTCATGCTGGTGTTACATCATGTCTGGTTGCCACGGACAACCAGACGGCCGTATACGTGACTATCATTTGCAAGACCGGGCCTTCGCTCTCTGTTCCTCTCTCTCTTCCCTTCTCTTTTAATATCCCCTTTCTTTTGCCTGCTCCGTTCTTGCTTTTCTCTCCAGCTGGTGGATCTGTTCGAGTGATCCGGCCTGCTGCAAACACACACGCTATAGTTTCACATGCCCCTCCTACTGTTCGGCTCCTGCATACACAAACCCACTGTCTCCCAATAAACAGCCATGATTAATTAAGGCTGACGTGACTTCAGCCAATCAGAGAGAAGTCTAGCTTTGAATTTTAAAACAAATGAACTAAAATGCGTCAACAACAACACATCTTATGACAATTATGATTAAATTCATTAATTTATTTTTAAATAATATATTTGTGTCTATATCTACAATGATAAAATGAAAAAAGTATGAGTTCAGCCAAAAGAGAGTTCTTTCATTGTTTACTCATATTTCACGCCATTCCAAACCTGTATGAGTTTCTTTCATTTGCAGAACACAAAAGAAGATATTTTAAAGAACGTTGGTAACCAAACAACATTGACCCCCATTGCATGAACACAACACCACTGAGACATTTCTCAAAATATCTTCTTTTGTGTTCCAAGAGTCATATACAGGTTTCAAACAACAAGGTGAATAAATAATGACAACATTTTAATTTTGGGGTGATGTATCCCTCTAAGAATGATTGACAGCTTTATAATGCATCACAAGCTTCACTGAAAGTGTATTAGGACTAATACGGTAAATAACTTAATAAAGTTAAAAACAATTAAATCAATCACTCTCGCTTGTCAGATTCAGAGTGGATTCTATCAGGTTGGAAACGTCCCAGACATCCGCGCGGAGGGCTCGGGCTTACGGCTCGTTTAAATTCTATTGCTCACCGCAAGCGCAGCGGAGAAACTGGAAGGTTAGTTTTTAATCAATAGAAGTTGCTGACTCTGGACTTCTGCGCTCCGGTGCAGTGCAGCTTCCTCGTGTCTTTGTCTATCGGCTCGACCGCTCTGAAACTTTTCCTCCACCCCCTCCCCTCCCGCCCCGTCCTGAGAAGACGTTTGGAGACGGGGAGCGTGCAGGGTTCTCTGTGATATGTAACTTTGTGGACGGTGGGGTTGTGTTGCAACACAGGGGCGTGTGCTGACAGTTGGGATTTAGTCTGCAGATATGCGGTGAGCAGGAGTGTGGAGGACAGCGAGACAGACGGAAGGAGAAGAAAAGGTGTGAAATTACAACCTGTCGTTTTTACGTTATTTCGTAACTGGAGGGAATCGACAGAGTAGTGAGAATTCCTGTAAAACGTTGTATGACTTTCTTTCTTCCGCAGAACACAAAAGAAGATATTTTGAAGAACGTTGGTAACCAAACAACGCTGGACCCCATTGACTTCCATTGTATGGACACAAAACCACTGAGACATTTCTCAAATTATCTTCTTTTGTGTTCCATATACAGATTTGAAATGATATGAGGGTGAATAAATGATGACAATTTTTTTTTTCGGGTGAACTGTCCCTTTAAAATTTCTGCATTGTTCACATACTAAGTATGACGAATAACAATGACGCTTGCCTTAGCAAGTACTGCTAATATATCTTTTCACTGGCTCTCAACTCAACGAAAAGTCTTTCAAAGTCCTTTGCGGCGATGCGGAATTATCGAGCCGGAGAAATTAAAGTGGTTTCGCACACATCACTTTTATGGACTCTCTACTAATGGACGATGTTAAGATTTAATTAGGGGTGACAGAACCTAGATCAGTATAAAAATGTAAAACATCGAGTGTAAAATCACTTTTTCCTATGCTGCTGCAAACTCTTGAACTGTTGCATTGTGGGATAGCTCATCACGAAACACGCAACAGAAAACAAGAAGCCCATTGCTGAACAAAACAGAAAAAGAAGTCGTATTTTCTTTTGGCCACACAAGTTGGCATAAGGCGCGACCACAAAGCTGACAAACGGCCAGCGCTCCACACGCCCCCTTCCAGTGGCTGTCGTCTCATCACGGCCAAGAATGAGAGAGTGAGGTGAAAACCACAGAAACCTCCTTTCCCTGGTGTTTCCATAGACAGTAAAGAGCAGTACATGGTGCTTTTGTGCGGTTAGATGATTACACCCTTGTTCCCCCCTCACTCTTCACTCCACAACCACACTCCCTGGCCTGAGGCCTCGTTTCATTTTTTTTTCGATTTTCGTCACCTTTCCCGAACCCTGAATCAGGAGGGGCTTGCAGTTGGACTTATGTAAGACGGGTCGGCTGGTTCTCTGGGTGGAGGTGGTCTCCACCGCGGAGCTCTGCACGAGGGAGGGTAAACACATGAAGGGTCAGGGGTCTCTGTGTGCAGCTGCAGGGTGTGTAGGAAGGGAGGAATAGTGGGATTGAACCTCCCTTTGCGCTCGATCTTTCCGTGTATCTCTAAGGGGGACGGAATTGCGCCGCGGGCCTGGGAAGAGCGAGAGCGGGAAACCTAGAGAGACCCAGAGATTCACGGAAACAAAACCCAACGGTTCGAAGGAGAACAAGACGTCCCACGGGCTGCACGTCGTAAATGACTCTTTCTTCAGTGGAGCACAAAAGAAGATATTCTGAGAAATGTCTCGGTGGTTTTGTGTCCATACAACGGAAGTCAATGGGGGTCAATGTGGTTTGGTTAGCGACATTCTTCAAAATATCTTCTTTTGTGTTCTGCAGAAGAAACTCGTACAGGTTTGGAATGACATTGAATGATTTAATTATTTTTAATTATTTATTATTTCTTTAAGACATGATGCATTTCAAGCATCTACAGAGTTAATAGTTCAAATTGAGTTCTAAAACAACAAAAGACACACCATGATGAGTCTTGACTCTCACATTTTCCAACAGTTTAATTTAACCAGCTCATTGAAACGGATTGTCCGGTCACACTTATTCACTCAAATGAATGGGACCTCCCAGCGCCGGTGGGGTTGGCTTTAAAGGACGTACGTCAGCGGTTGTAATTGACGGATAGATAGCTGTACTCTCCACCCATCAATAGCCTAAGTGTCCCGTTTGAAAGCCTTCAAGGTGAAAGCTGTTTTAATGTAGCGAAAGGATGGAGGCGGAGGGGAGATTACCTCATGCAAATACAAGCACAGTACACACATTACAGCACATCTGCTACAGCAACACTTATTCATACGAGTATGAACGCATGTGAAAGGTGAAATCTGGGGATAGAAAAACAAGAACGTTGGGTGAAGGAGACCCTGAAAAAAATAAAGAGATCAGAGGAGATTGTAGTGCACGATCTATAGAAAAGAAAAGAGAGAGAGTGAATGATAGAGGGAATCTTCGTCTGGTCCTTTAACTCCCTGTCAATGGCAGGAGTAATCTCATCAGCTCGCAAGAGCGCTGAGTCAGCGGCCACGCTAAAGTGCCTGAGGATGAGTGTCATCTCAGAGGAATTCAGCCTCATGTAATGCAAACCAGCCCGGGCCTGGAGAGCAGTGCTTATAAAAGCCATCTCCAACCCAAACCGCCCAGCCGCGTATTACAGCTCCCCACGGGAGCCTGCAGACATTTACTACATTATTTATTTACATTTTGCCATCAGACGCTACGAAAAAAAGACAGCGGAGCTCGGCGGTCCATTAGACGACCCCAAACAAACAGTTCACACCTGTGGGATATACACAGAGTCACAACGATTATGAGAAAAATCGCAATTGTTGTCCATAATTTCACCTGACATTGTAGAAGGAATTATTAATTTATTATTAATGAATGATTAATATTAATAGAATAAGAATACATATTTACAGGACATGGTGAGACATTTTTTATTTTAATATGATTCATATATTTGTTAATAATACTTTTTTTCCGTTATTTAAATACTTTAAAAAAATTCAGCATAAATATCAATTTAAATATTTAATTAATTAGTTCAAGAGAACTTACACTGAAATAAAAGGGTTATCCTAGAATATGCAGACTACACATCCGAGCTGAGAAGTTTGTTTAATTTCTTTAAATGTAATCCCTTAGCATTAACAATTTATTCAAAGTTGAAATAATTTAGAAAAAGTCTGAACAGTAATGGACTGAAGCAATAGACATGAATCGAATTACTTTCATGTATTTTCATTACTTTATCTTATAGGGCTGTGTATCGACAAGTGCCTCCCGATACATATCACGATAGATGGGTCACGATACAATATATTGCTATGTATTTCGATACGATACACATTTGCGATATATTGCAATATTTTAAATAAAAAATGTAAAAAGTAGAGCTAGAAATACAACATGCTGTGCACCAGCAGGGGTTTTCTGTAAGGATACATGTAAAAACATCCCTTACCTCTGCAGAGTGGCAATGATGTGCGATGCATGGACCTTTAGATCAGAGGTTTGGGTTCTCAAACTGTGGATTGCACCCCTCAAGTGGGTAGCACAGGGGAATAAGGTGGCTCGCGCAAGTCACTTGGCTGTTGTGGTGCATTACAGTTAAAACAATGAACATGGGCAGTATGAAACCTCTGGTTCATCCGTGCTGTAAATGCGCTGGTGTCACACCCATGAAAGCACAATAAATGTCAATGTCATTGCGCTGCAGTAGCCAAGTGACTTGTGTCATGACTTGCGAAGCCTACAAACAGCATTATTTTATATAACTCATTCTTATATTTTTCGCCATGCTCGCTTCCACTTACTTTTGGCCGTATGTATATGACATGATTTAAAGAGCAGGTTTCATGAATCTCATAAAATTACCGGCATTTCAGTGTGTAACGTAGCTTTCCTTCAATTTTGATGATCTGCAAAGTTGTTATTCCAAAAAGTCCATGATAAATTACGATATTGGCTTCCAAAGTAAGGAGTCGACTCCGAACCGCCCAAACAAATCGTTAGGCTTTCGAATCTTTTGAGTGTAACATCGATACGTCACAGTGTAACGCATCAGCACAATCCCCGCCTTCCCGCGAAACAGGAACACTCTGACCTGCCCACTAGCACTTCAGGTAGTGTTGCGTATACAACATGTCGAGGGGACGCTGTGTTTTGTGCTGTGAACGCAAATGTACTTTGTTTTCGCTGCCAAAGGATGACGATGTGAAACATCAGTGGTTACTTTTTTTTCCCCACGATACCACTGCAGTACAATTCCAACCTTGTGTAATGTGCTCATCATTTTACCGATGACTGCTTCTCAAATTTTGGCGAGTTCAACGCGGGATTTGCCAGCCGCTAGACCCTTAAAGATAAGTTAATACCAACTTTATTTGGACTAACAAGCGTCTCAGAACCACAAGCTGTAAGTATGATAAATACGTTATGTGTACATGTTAAATTGAGTGCTTACAATATACGTTAAAGTAATTGTGCTAATCCGTGTTGTATATTTAGTACAGCTGTAGGTTTCCAGGTAAACAACATATAAGTTAACAGTGTTACAGTTTTAATAATCCAACTCTTACCTAATAATGTGGCGGTTATTGTTGACTGTTGTCGTTCTACATGTCGTAGTATTGTACAAACTGTATCCCTTTATCGTTTAGTCATGGTAGCACTTTGCTAACGTGTCTCACATTATGGTTTTTTCAAGTGTGCAAAGTTTAGCTGTGGTCACGATCCCCTTCAAACAAAACGGTTTGCTTGTCATTATTTTAAAAACGGACTGCAGCACTATATCATTTTATTATGTAAAGGTGTGTGCATTATCTTTGGAAGCTCTCGCTAACTTGCTCAGTTACTCCCCTCTGTATAGTAATGATCAACTTTTGGATAGAGCCGTTGTTGTTCTCCCACAACTATGACGAAAAAAGATCAACAGAAAACAATAGTCTGAATGGTTTATGAAGATAAGTTTATGAAGATAAAAACTTTCGTCTTTGTTTACAAAAACCTTCCTGAGGTAAGAACTGTGGTAATGAGCGTTTCGTTTCTGACACGCAGTGTATGAAGAAAGACCAATCACAACTGATTGGGCCAGTTGGCCAATCGGAGCACACTGGACTCGCAGTAGGGAGGAGCTTAGAGAAGTGGAACATTTGAACAGCTTCGGAGGAATCGTTTAGGGATCTTTGAGAAATGGATAGATACTAAATGCTTATTTTAAGAAAATAGCACCGTTTTTTTACCTTTGATGCATTTGAACATGTTGTTGGGGACTCTAATACAACATTAGGACACTTACAAAAACCTTGAAACCTGCTCTTTAAAAAAAATATCGATAGTAGAGGTATCACTATCGATACACTATCGGAAAAAAAAAAATTGCGATATTTTTGCACAGCCCTATTATCTTAACATTCGTAATCATAACTTATATTTACAAATTTATTTAATTTGTGCAGTCGCACATGTTCATAAGTGTGTATTGGATCGACGTGGTAATGTTCGCAGACGTGTGTAAAAGAGAGAACTAGTCTCTCTCTCTCTCTCTCTCTCTCTCTCCTGTTCCACCAAGGCAGATTTGTGGAAGTGTGTGTGAGCTCGGACAGAAACAGGAGCCGGTGATTTTCTGGCGGTGTGACACAGAGCACAGAGCTGAAATCAATCTTGGGTAATTAATTTGTGTGTCCGGCAGTCTGGCGCTCTGCCCTCTTCTGGCTCCTGGAGGAAACGCACATAAACCCTCCACACAATAATCGAGCCATCGACTGCAGGCTAAACAATTTGCTGACGCAACAGCGCCATTAGAATTCACTTTAAACAACACTATTAGGCATGTACTGCCTCTCTCCTTTTTGGTTAGCAAATGTTAAGTTATTATGAATCCGAGTAATAATCGTTAGGAGTTTTGCGAGAACGTCTCGGCGGACGCTTAACTACGGCAAATTGACACAGAGGACAAGAGTCAATTACTGATGTTATCTCTCCCGCATGCTAACATTTATAGGAAGGGAATCCAAGGGTGTTGGGAGTTCTCGTCCTAGCCTCAACGGTGCCGATTTACAGCCGTGTGTGTGTGAGTCACACAGTGCTGCCTATCAGCGTGTCCCATCACACGCTGAGTTCCTCCCAGCGCGTTCTGATTAAAAACGCTGTTTATGAATCATTGCTTTATCAGCAGCGCTTCGGGACCGGGGTCAGGCCGCAGTCTCCGCGCGCTGCGCAATTAAACACGGATTACGGGCCTGTGCGTGTTTGTGATTTTGTACGTTTCATCTTGCACACAAAAAATGCTAACTGCAAACTCGCAACACCATTTATTTTACCGTGGCACTTCAGATTTATTGTCCACACACGTAACGCATGCAGATGGCGGATATTACCGAGCATGTGCCCATGTGTGTAAATGTGTGAGAAATGCCCCTTCTCAGGGCACCGTCCCAACCTGCCCCCCTACATCCCCGCATGTGGTGCCAACCTCTCCATCTCCGAGGGCAATCGCCAACAGCTCCCATGGCAGCCAACCCCTCCCTCCCTCGCCTTTCACTGCCCACCCCTCCTCCCACGGCAGACCCCTCTATCATACCATCCCGTCTCTCTTTCTCCCCCTGGTTACCATGAGCAGGCCGACAGGAATGTTTATAGTTAGGGTCACGTCGTTCTCGTCTGCCCGTCGCTCTCGCTGTTTTTTTATAAGGCGTCCTCCGAAACACGACAACTTCCGCAGGCAACTTTTGTCTTCCCCGCCCCGGGGTGTTCTGCGTAGGCTTACGAGGCCAATGAAATGGTGCGACCGAACCCTGCCGTGGGGTCACAGGCTTGTCAATATGGCCGGTCTGAGACTCATACAGTGCTTTAATATAACCTCACGGAGCGATGGCTGTCTGTCTAGAAGGAGAGCGGTTTTATTCTCATGGGTCTACATCAAAAGTCATTTTACATTTTATTTAACAAACAACATTATAGCCTTTTTCAAACACACACGCACTTGTTATGTTGCCGTTTAAATAAATATAAGAAGCTAAATGGCCTTTATCGTAAACAATGGTGTAAGACTACAATAAGGTTGTATTTGTTAACATGAATAAATGCATTCGCTAACATGATCTAACAAAACTAAATATCGTTTTTCGGCATTTGATAATTTGTATCAATGTTATTAATGTCAATACAATTATTCATGTTAGTTCACTGTATTAACTAATGTTAACAGATACAACAAATGTATGTTTTTTGATGTAATAAATGTATCAGTAAATACTGAAAATTACTATGAAGTAAGTTACTAAATGCTGTAAAAGTTTATTGTTAGCTAATGCAATTACTAATGTTAACAAATACAACCTTATTGTAAAGTTTCACCAAAATGTATGAAAGCCAAAATTAGCCGTGAAAAAACTGCAAATGAAAAGTAAACTAGACAAACTAAAACAGGGTATCTACAGGTTTCTGAGAGTTAGATTTAAGACTTTTTAAGACCTTTTTAATACCGTGCAGAATGAAATTTAAGACCAATTTCATAGCAACAAATTTGCACTTCCCCATGGCTAAAGCTCAAACTTTTCTCCATGTGGTAATGTCCAGTCCACTCACCTAACGAACCCCCCGCGAACGTGTTATTTGTTAGTTGGTTCCGCCTATTTTGTTCTGCGTGACAAATAGACGTACATGATTTTAAAACGAAAATAAAATCTTCTTTACAGTGTCGGTTCGACTGCATTTCTAAGACCTTGGAAACGCAGATTTAAGATATTTGAATGCTATTTAAGGCCTTATTTTGACATTATGGAATTTAAGACTTTTTAAGACATTTTAAGGATCCGCGGACACCCTGTAAAATAAAAATAATCTAAATTCTTTATGGTCTCATTTAATTTAGTCACACAATTAGAGTTTTGGTAAAGAACCACAACGAGTCTGAAAAACAACCAAAAATAAGAAAAACAATATTAAAAATAAGAAAAAACTAAATACACAACATCTAAATGTTCAACTCCAGGCATGACGACCAGCAACACAAGTTGACCCGTGTAAAATATATACAAACAGATCTAAAGATATACAGATAGAAAGAAAAATCTAGAGAGAGAAGAGAGGGGGAGAGAGAGCGAGTTAGAGAGGAGTAATAAATAAACACAAACAATAAATAATAACAACCCCTCCCCACCCGCTCCCCTCTCCTTCAGCCGGCCTGACAAACACCTGCCTCCACTCTACTGGGGGATGCGTGTCTTGCGGCCTGCGACACAGTCAATAAATCGATGGAAGACTGCTGCAGGGCTCCGGACACACACACACACACACACACTCTCTCTCTCTCTCTCTCTCTCTCTCTCTCACTGTTCCAATCTAGTCTTTAGTGTTTACTCTCTGTGTGCAGTATCATCTCTGCTGTGTTTCTTTAAAACCAGTTCGGTTTTTGCTCTTGTGAGGTGGTGGTACAGGCTGCATTTGTCACACAGATGTGTGTGTGTGATGATTAAGGTTACAAGCAGCAAAGACACTCCAGAAGCTATAACATTAGAAATGAAAAACAAGTGCATGTTTATGTACATCTACAGAGAGATCCTAATGTGTATGAACGTATTAATAGCAGTGACCCATATAGCGTTTTAAATAGTCATAAATACAGTTATCTAGAGAGCAGATACGGTTGATGGCTGAGATACACAATACGTGTGTATATAACAAGCTATTACAATAAACAGTGTCTTACATTAGCCACGAAGAAACTATAGGGATTTCATTGCATTCGTTCAGGCGTTGCATAAGTGAAGCATAAAGTGTCCAATCATGTTATCTGTTGTTTGATTTATTCACTTAAAATAAAACTTTTTGGAACACAAAAGAAGATATTTTGAGAAATGTCTCCGTGGTTTTGTGTTCATACAATGGAAGTCAATGGGTGTCAATGTTGTTGGGTTACCAACATTCTTCAAAATGTCTTCTTTTGTGTTCTGCAGAAGCAACAAACTCATACAGGTTTGGAATGACATTAGAATGAGTAAATGATGAAAGAATTAGCATTTTTAGGTGAACCGATGTGTGCAAACGTGTGCTTGTGTGTGAGGGGTGACTGCGCCCCCCGTACGGCAGAAACTTAAGTCAGAACATGCCAATTACAAATCACCTACAAGCTCTCGTACTGAAAAAGAGGTTTGCTTAGAGTCGGCATAACCGTGCGGCATAAAATCTCTTATGACAGGCAACGAGGACACTTGATGGACTTTAAAGGATTTCTGTGAATCTGTGTGTGGCTCTATGTGTACTCACCTGAGGCTGCTGAGGGATATTTACAAAGCTGGGGTCTCTGGGTCCCACGCTGACAAAGCGCTGAGCGGGAGACGTGCTCGGCGTGGAGTAGGCTGCGGCGAGAACGACACACAAACACAGACACATTATCAATATTGCATTGGGAGCGGCACAGCTGTCGAGAACACAGGCTTGCAAGTCGAGGTTTGACATGGACACCACGCATGCTGGATGGGAAATTCATTACGAATACACTCTAGATAAACTTACACATGCTTGGGAAACCCGAGATGGTTTACGCTCAGGTTGGAAATGAAATACAGGACTGTTAGTGAGAGTGTGTGTGTGAATGCAGGGACTCACTTGGCGAGGTGGGAGAGTTGCCCCCTCCTTCGGTGGAGGTCGAGGGAGGTTTGGAGTCCTGCACGGGCAGGGGCACGGGTCGCGCCATAGGGGGAGGCGGAGGAGGGGGCAGCATGGGGGTGGGCAGGAACGGGTTGTGCACCTTTCCTTGACTGCTCCCGTTGGGCTGCAAAGAAAGAGAGAAAGGAAAAAAAAAGCATGAGCCTCTCGTCCGACACATTTCAAACACCAAAATATACATATAGCAGTGGTCAAAAGTGATGCCCGGGTGGAGTATTTGTAAAAAAATATCCTGTCAAATCTAGTTCATTCAGAAATCCCACCGATCTGAAAATGCAGATCTTGTGACCGACTAATACAGTAAACACCGCCTGCTTTCGCAGACACCGTGATTCGACCACACACGTGCGTATCCGAAGGATCTGTGTGACGGTGCTCAGCAATTTTCTGCTGCTCCCGGTCATAAAAAATTCTGCTGCTCTGCGCACTTCACCGTTCATAATCTATGACCCAAACAGCACGCTGTCTCTCCTCCAGCCGTCAGGGCCATGTCGCTGCGCCCACAGCCCGGTCACTCTCCCAAGGATCGGATTTATTACCCACGTGACCCGGAGAAACCAGTGTCTGAATGCGTGTTTTACCAATAATTTCAATGCATGCTATAATGTAACATTTAGTTTTATTGATCTTATAGCTTTAATTGTCATTTATGAGACAGGTATGCGAAAATGGTTTATATGCTGTGGGCTACCCGGGGTGGGCCTGATCCTAATAAAACAGCAAGTGAATAAACTGAACTAAAATTTGTTTAGTAAGGTGACGCTATGAATTATGGGTAGCTCGGTGTGTGTGCATTAGTGTTTGCATATGAATCTGAGTTTAAATGTGTAGGCTAACACGCTAATCGTCTGTGCTGTTATTTAGCTAGCTAGCTAGCTGTAAACACGTTTAAGACACTAAAAAAATATGGAAAAAGCAAAATGTTCAGCACACCACATCTGTTTCACCAAATCGCTAAGAACACACAATTTAAGAACAAGCGACAGCAAAAGAGGGCTTGCGTGAGGTAGGGGGAGTGTGGGTATGTACAAAAATGCTCCTTCTTACATTAAGGAAGCCCACCTGTCCAGCTTGCTGACCACTGTCAGGGCAAACAAGTTGGACAAACTCCTTGAGCGTCTCCTGGGGGTGGTAGCGGATGGCGTGGTGGGAGAAGTACGAGCCGGGCTGCTGGATGATCGGCGACGTCGGGAAATGAAGACTTGACGGCGTGGCGTGAGGACTCGCTGGAAAGGAAAAAGAGAGGAGTTAGAAGAGAGAGAAGAAGATTGGAAGAGAGAACTGTGGAGAGGGGCATTTGGGGTAAGACAGTGAAGAAAGGGTGCGGATGTTGTGAGTGGTGGGATCGCTCATGCAGATGGGGATGGGTTCACTGGTTCAAAATATTCACACACGGACTTTTCTATAAAGAGTGTCAATAAACTGTAGTCTGAGGTTATGAGGAGTGGAGGCACGTTGTTCAATATGTCAATGCGTTTGACCTGGGTGTCGACTGTTTAGTCAACAAAACAATATTAATCGCATTTAACTCTGGAAATATATGTACTAGGGGTGGAGCCGAACCCGAATACGGTATTCGGAAAGGCACAAATAGCGTGTTTTTTACGAATACTTATTTCGAACAAATACTTAAAAAAATATTTGTATTCGGGAACAAGAAAAACTTTATATCAAAAAGCTGCGTTTTCTCACGAGACCGCAGTGCATGCCCGCATGAGTGAGTGAGTGAGTGACATTCAGGAGTCAGGGGGGTGGGGGGTAAAAGAGGTGACTCACACAGGCTGCTCCACACAGCAACAGAGAAGGCTCGGCTGAGCGAAACAAGACTTCACTGCGTGCATCACTATTTTTGTTGAATAGATTTTTGTACCTTAACTGGGTTCCGGAGGCAGTTTATAACTTTCGGGAAGCGGAGTTTGATCGGGAGATTATTCCATTACGCTTCATTATTGACGTCTGCAGTCGGGTGCTCTCATGTTCGCTCTGTTTACGTACACTATAACCTAAATTAGAAGTGTAACGCAAAAAAACTGGATTTTTACGCCTATTTTGAATTTTACTCGAATACAAATACAAATACTTCCCCCCCTCAACAAATACAAATACAGATACAAATACCGGCTGCTTTGCACACCCTTAATATGTACGTTTTAGAGAAACTCATAACCCAAGGGTCCGGGGACCCCCAGGGAATGTTCTAAGGGGTCCCCAGATATTTTTTTTAAAAACAAAAGAGCAAAAGTTATCATTTCTACAAACTTAATTGTTTCGTCGCGGTCCTTATGAAACCTCGAACGTCTAAATTCTTTTTAAAATGATTACATACTGCGTTTTCAAAGTTAAAACTTTTTATTGGTTAGATATTTGCAAAACCCGGTGACAGACAAAGGATGACTAAGTGTGCTTTCACACCTGACTCATTTAGTACGGTTGAATCGCACTAGAGCTCGTTTTTCTTCTTGGTGCGGTTCGTTTGGGCAGGTGTGAATGCAGCACCAAAAGCGAACCAAATAAGAGTACCGAGGCCTCCTTGAAGAAGGAAACGTGAAAACAAGGCTGTAAGAGATATCAACAGTCTGTATGGATAGGTGCGGAGCATCGTAGAAATTTGGTCTGATGACCATATTACATCCCAACTTATTACATCCCAACTTAAAAACTCACAAGAACAGCGCAATATTTTCATTGTTTAGCAGACAACTCAGGGTAAGGGGGTTTAATAGATCTGTGGAACAAAGCCGGGTTAAGGTAAAGAAACAGTACATCCAAGTGCGGGATGTACAAGTTCCCCTGGTACGATGAACTCGATAATATACTTGGGACAAAACCGGACGTTGATCCGGTGGATGTTGTTGAGATCGCCATCGCCGCTAAAAATTATGCGACTGATGCTACCACAGCTGACCGGGCTAACGTGACCACATCTGACGCGCGATGTTGACGGTGAGTTTATTTCGTTTAAAAAAGCAGTTTAGGAAATACGTTCTCTCGCCAACGAGTGATGTGGTTGTTACGTGACTGCATTTTGGTTTGCTTCAACTGGTTTGGACCAAAGCAATCAGTGTGGTGTGAAAAGGAACCAACACCGCTGAAAAATGATACAATGTATCATTTTTTGCCATTGGCCCGGACCAAATGAACCGAACTAAAGGTGAGAAAGCACCCTAATAATCATGACTTGTGACAAAAAAATCAAAATCACGAAATATGGATATACGAGATTTCAGCAGGACAGCAGCGATTTAATAGAAACAGACTGTTGATATCAGTCAAAGCCTTGTTTTCACGTCAAATCAACTTTGCGTGTAGAATGAGGTCTTTGACAGCACGCACTCGCACACAACGCGCGCACCTGTTCGTAACAATGGAAAGGGTCCTGTAACAGCCAGCTGTGCAGTCAACAACACTTGAAAAATAAATCCACACGGACGCTCAAAAACCACAAAACAGCCACGTGCTCTACCTGCAACCCTCCGCTGTGCAAAATTACACCAAACAAAAGTGGACAGTCAAAACCTAATTCAGTTTTTTACATCCACTATCATCACTCCCCATACAAGCAATAAAAAAACAAACAATTGTCAGATATGTCGTCCCCTCGCTCTCCCACACCTCGCTGGCGGCCCTCAGACTGACAGTCCTTTAATGGATCGAACCTTATCAAGTATTTAATTGTAAGCGGCACAATCTAATTAGGCGGCTCTTAATAGAGGTAATATTCAGTTATTGGTTATTAGTATAATGCCTGGGATGTGCGGCGGCTCGGGGTCTTTAAGCCGGTGATGTATCGCAGCGCAGTTAATAAGACTCCGCGCTCGCCCTCTCCGATCTCTCTCTCCCTCTCTCTTTGAGGAGAGATGGTAAGCTGATACTACATAAACATTGTTAAAACCACAGCCCCCTGCTGCAGTAATTCACTTAGCTTGGCCCTTGATTTATGACTCTGTCAATAGAGGGTGACTGGAAACTCTGGACGCTGGGACTGCGATGTAGCCATTGTATTTACAGTAATAATGGAATGGATGACTCTCTCCTGCCTTTCTTTTTGCTGTCATTCACCGCCTTGCCTCTCTCGGCAGCATCTGATATTTTTGTCGGGGGCGGTATGCGTACGCCGTATCGTACCGTACCTCTCCAACTGGTTTAGCTGTTTGCCACAGTGACTGACCCTCGAGACACACCCTTTCTCTTTCTGATCTTACTCCTGGAAGTGTATATATTCACACACAACGATTAACGCTAAACCTGAACGCTAGAGAATCGCACATCAAATAACATAACCGGAGCAGAACTTGGAAAGCCACTAGTTCATAGCCGGCATTAAACGGCCTTTTCCACGAAATTCACGGGCGCTATCTAGAATCCAAGAACTGATTTAATGAAACACTTGAGTTGCATATGGTTCCTGCTCTGGTTATTCTAAGAAGTGGATCCAATTGGCATCCTTGGGTTAATCTGGAGGCAACATGTTAAGGCTGGACCGCTTCTCTCAAGGCCAAATAAAACGACTTTTCAACAATTCGTCAAACATTCATCTTCCTGAGGCCGAGCGCCTACCTGTCCCATCCTTAAATCATTACTGTTTTCTGTGGTCATGGGCCAGTTTTGCCCAAGTCGCCCACCGCGGAATGGTTCCGGAAACCTCCCGTCAATTATGCAAATGGTCCTTGTCAATTAGCATACACAAAAAAAACACCCTCCCTATTTTTTTCTTCGCTCGCTTATGGAATCCAAGTGTTGTGGAACGGTAGCCAATTACTTAAATGGCTTGCTCACATGTCATGTACTTATTCATTTAATGGTGGTTATTTGGACGGAAAATTGCAAGTAAACAAAGTTTGACCATGTCCCGAGTTGGCAAGGCTGAAGGAGGCCGTAATTCCTTCTACCCTTTCGAGGTGCGGCACTAAACGGAGACGTCGGGAAACCACATTCACGTGCTGGATGAGGCATGCGAGAGATCATGAATTGAAACGGGTGCAGATGAGACTAATACCAGAACACACAACTGAGACGGAGAATAGAGGAGACTAGCGCTTAACTACAGACAGCGGGAGAGAACAGGAGCCCCAAAAGAGGTGTCTGATCCTTAGAAATGACTTGTCTTATTAACCAGCGGGTTGCTTCTCATAACCACAGCGCCACTACGTTCAATAGCATATAATGAGAAAGAACCTAAACTTTGGTAGCCTAACTATAATAAACGCTGGTGTGAGATGTAATGGGTGGTCTTCAAGTTAGTCTGAGGGGGTCTAGCTGACACATACCTCCCAAAGCAAATATGGAAATTATATAAATGCAAGAAAAGGAGGCAGACCCCGGCAGCTGGTTGTACGCAGCTCCGCCGTCGCTATTGTGTTGCCACCCGCGAAGGCTGCGCGATTAATAGAAATGGCTCGGGATTAGTTCCACTTTGCAAATCGTGTTGGTTCACTGATCCTCTCCACCACCTTTTTCCCCATCGGCCCATTGCTACCAACTTTCAGTGAATGCGGATTATCAAAATAATAAAAGGTGATAATAAAAGACATGATCAGCAACAGGTCCCCACTTCACCCTTTGGGGTATCTGAACAACATTAAAAAAGGAGGGAGCTCTGTTAGAAAGCCTCCCGGTCAATTGAAAAGGAGGACAGATTTAGGTGGTTTTAAATATTCTTTAATGGTTTTCGGAATGAAAGTTTTTCCGCTGCCCCACCCAGCGGCATAATGTTTCGTAGGAGAGGGAGACAAATCTCAGCCACTTTAAATCAATCATAGATCCATGAATTTAGCTTTTAAGAAGTACTCACGGCCTCACGGCTTATGCATATTAAATCCTAGTCCATTTTTCCTCCTCGCATCCACGTGGGCATAAAATATGGTATTCACGATGTGACAGTGATACTGTACATCTTCAAAACATGATTTAATACTAATAGCCTCGCAAATTAAGCTCTGTGGGTTCCACTTAAACGTGTCAGTGAATATTTAGTCGTTCATTTTGGAAACAAATCCCATTATTTTAATATACAAATAATAATGGAAAAGAATAACATATATAATTATGAACCATGTAAAATAATAATAATAATAATAATAATGTAAGCAACGTTTAATAATAATAATAATAAACATATTAAATCATGTAAAAATAACAAATACATTTTAATATTTTATGGACAATATAACAATAATAATTTATAACAATAATAATAATAGTAATGATGATTATTATTATTATGTAAAGTATAAATAATAATGTAAAGTTAATAATGTTTATTATTATTATTATTGTTCAAAAATAACAAATAACGTGCTCGTGCACATTACAAAACTTCAAACAACAAAATGTTTCTTAACACAGTGGTCAGAGAATACCGGACAATGGGCTTTGAAAATGTGATGGAAAACTAAAAACCAGCCAACGAGCTATAAATCCAGACAGGAGGGCGAGTTTATTTTTCTCGCTATAACTCATAACCATGCAAATACTGGAATTTGTAGCAGCTGTTTGTGTCTGTTTGAGTTTACGTGTGCATGTTTGATTGAAAACTGTCCTTATCCTCAATCACGGCCAGCGACAATAGGCAGCGATAACCTGATCCAGTCTACCCTGAGATAAAGCCGCCGTTGGATTACACGCGCACCCGCGTGTAAGTCATGCTCACGGATCCGGTTAAGTGTTTACATTAAGCGGATGTAAATCAAGAGGCTGTGCAGGGCGAGATACTCTGAGGTTTGCGCTCACTTGACCACACTTGCCGTATTTGTCAGCATCTGTGATTCTAACAAGTTCCAGCGGCTACAACGGGACATCGAACAAACCAGCTGAACGAATCAGTCCCCACTTGGGGATTCAGATGGGGATTCGAGGGACAGAGAGGGTATTTCCCGGGACTTTGGAAGGGGTGAGTTGTGGTGTAGTTTGGAGGGGTAGGGACCTCACCTCTGGGTCCTGTTATGACAGGTCGATGATGGTGTGTGAATGCCGTTCGGGGGGAAGAGGTCTGCGTAGGCACGGGGCTGCTGAAACCAGACTTCTCTGACTTCTTTAATGTGGTAGGCGATGGCATCCCTGGCAAGAATGATTGATAAGTGCAATTTAATAACGCAAGGTCATGGAGACACAGGCTGGCGCAAAGGAGAGAGAGTGGATAAAAAGAGGGTGGGTGGGGTTGGTGGATGGGGGGCAAGACAGCAGGGGACACTGTTGCGAGACCCATCGGGGTGTGGCACAGGATGACGCAGCCGAGAAGGTGTAAGAGGCGTGTGTGCGAGCTGGTTGAGGCTGACGGTAATCCTGGCCTAGTAAAACGCAAGGTCATGTCAATATGTAGTGTTCTAGTATAGATGAAACGTGTCTGGAGACTGAGGTTAAGGGGAGCGAATGTCATGCTAAAATGAGTTCGTCTGGTTTTCAAGTCAATAAAATGTGTTTCAGAGTGTGTTTACATGCATGACAAACCACTGATAGGATGAACAATCACCTTTTTATTTTTTACCAATACAAGACTGACAGAATGCTATGTATTAGTTAAACTACTTATTACATTTAATAAGAGAAAAGCCTCTCTTAAAGGGATAGTTCACCCCCCCAAAAAATCTAGAAATTCTGTTATCCTTTATTCATCCTCATGTCATTCAAAACCTGTACGTGACTCTTTCGTCTGTGTAACACAAAAGAAGATATTTTGAGAAATGTCTTTGGTTTTGCGTCCAACCAATGGAAGTCTATGGGGGCCCGTTTAGTTTGGTTACCAAAGTTCTTCAAAATATCTTCTGTTGAGACATCCAGGTTTGGAATGACATGAGGGTGAGTAAATAATGATGGATGATCTATCCCTTTAAGCAAGGATGTGTAAAATTGTGCATGTAAACACACTCATTGAATTCAGTTTTGCTGCGTTATGTGCAACCAGACCAATGCTTCAGTCTGGATCGAATTAGTGTCAATGATATTTCTGATATTACGAGTGTAAGGGTTAGTAGTTAATGTTAAAAATGCACCTGCGACATGGAAAAACCAAATCAAATAAAATTTGAATGAGCAGACCAAATCGGAAGTCTCTTTTGTACCATACCCGTGGTCTAGCGGAATGAAATTAAAGTTGGGTAAAGATGAGCAAAACAGAATAGAGTGAATAAAAAAAGTTGAACAGACATGAACGGGGAAAAAAGGTTAGGGATGCAAAGCACACAACATTCACATTCACAGTCCGACAGGTGGGCTTTGTTTTGGCAGGGGGTTAACAGTTTACATGCACAGGTTAACTTGAGCTAACTAAGAATGACTGTAGTATGTTAGTGTATGCCTCCCCAGTTGCATCCCATAATGCCTGGCATGGTGCTAGGGTATAAATAGACTAGCGTGAGGAAAACCCATTGTCAATTTGATGCTTGAGGTTAAGAATGCAAATTGATAAGAATGAACTGCAAATAGAGGGGGCAATTAGAAGGTATCGCCGGCCCATTTATCAAAGCATTTAGTCCTGCGCTGGGACAGGGTTTAAGCATTGTAAGCCGTCCATCCCTCCACCACTGAAGGAACGACTTCATCCAGACGCTAGCAAATGACTTTAGCTAGCACAATTCAATCATGTGGGGCTAAAGCTGTATTAATGCTTGTAGCCGGCATCGCTCGCTATTCTCTCGCTGTCCACACGTCTCCATGACTTAGGAAACGTGGACCGTGGCACCGCACGCCAGGTTGCTGGTTTTACTTGTGTATAAACATAGATGTCGATATTTAAAGGGGTGGAATGTGTTGAGGGATGTGTTTTGATGTCGCATGTGAGCGGAAGTCGTTGTTGGTTTCTCTAGCCATCGCAGACTCCTTCCCCTTTCAGGCACAAGAAAGAGAACAAGATAGAGAAAGAGCATCTCTTGCCAGCATCACTGACCATCATAAGCTATGACACCTTGACCAGGTTTATTATTATGTTCACTTTAGGTCATGGAAGGATAATGCAAGAGGTCAAAGAAATTGGAAAGAGATGCTACTTAAATGCGCTGAATGTTGTTTTGAAGAAAAAAGCCGTTAAGCATATTCAGCATTGTTTTACCGTGCTGAAAAAACAAGCGTAGATTATTAAACTGGTTTAGTCTGGTATAATTTAACCGGTATAACAAACTTAAGCACTATTCTGGTGAAACTGGTTGACCAAAGAAACCTTGCTGGTTAAGCTAGGTATGATTCCTGGCACACCGATTTCAAAAACAAACACGTCTTTCAGCAGGGTAGTACAGCTTACAATATTTTCACACACACACACACACACACACACACACACACACACACACACACACACACACGCACAGACACGCACACATATACACACACACACACACACACACGCGCGCACGCGCACACACACACACACACACACACACGCACACGCACACGCACACACACACACACACACACACAACATAAATCCCTTATTCAGCTATTCTCATTTTCCTTTAGCATCCACATGTTCAGTGCTTCTAGAGGAGGGGCTCCACAAGATCAATTTCAATGAATATGTTGACAGTCAAGGAAGAAAAAAGGTGACCAAACACGCACACACACACAAACCTACAATCTAACCCTAACCCTAAAAGATTATTTTTATCATTTTTACAATTTTGAAAAATATTTATTTACTATATTCCTATAGTGTCTTTACAAATGATGTCCCCAAAAGGGAAGGTTTTGATTGGATTTGTCAGGTTTTGCTCCTTATTGGATCAAATTTGTCCATAAAATACAATGGATACACACAGACAGGTTTGGTTTCCATGTTATATAAGGACTTTCCATAGACATGTGTATGAAATTTAGCGGCATCTAGTGGTGAGGTTGCAAATTGCAACCAACGGCTCACTTCACCCCTTTCGAAGCACTTCGGTGGCTGACACAGGGATTAGACGTCGTCACATTTTCGATTCTTTGCCGAAGGAGATAACGTATTTACGTGCTCTATAGAGCAGTTTGTCCGTTTAGGGCTACTGTAGAAACAACATGGCGCTTCTACATAACTCATTCTAAGATAATAAAAACATAACGCTTCATTATGTGAGGTCTTCATACACCTCTGATCTGAAATGTTTGCGGTCTACCATCCTGACCAAAATGGTCTGCAAGACCAAAACCAACTTAACCAGCTAAATGATAAACATCTACAACATCTTGGACAAGCGAATGCTCATAAGCAGCTTGAAGCAGCAAGAAACCATGCAGAAGCTGGATTTTCAAGCAGCGCTCTTCTCTCACGCACTACGGCTTAAAGATGTGTTTCTGAGGGGAACAGGCCAGTGCCCGTAGAGCGATGAGGACCAAAAGGAAAACAAAATGAAACCTGTGGGTCGGTGGATGGTTTTCTTTGATTGTGTGTGTGTGAAGGTGCGTTTGTGTTTGTGGTGAACAGGGCCTGATGTCTCGCAGTGAGTAATGAGCACTTGAAAAGGTTCTGTCAGTTGGAATCAAAGACCGACCGTAGTCAGCACTTTCCCTTCCGAGGCGTTATTACACGCTGGGCATTGGTCCTGGCCTGTTCTGTTTCTCCCCTTCCCTCCCTTTCTCTGTCCTCGTGGCTGACAAATTGACAGGAGCCAAACGGGCAAGGAGGCAATTCTGTATTGAGTGCGTCTCGCTGTTGCTCTCCATCGCTCTCATC
This sequence comes from Triplophysa rosa, assembly GCF_024868665.1. Taxonomy (NCBI): domain Eukaryota; kingdom Metazoa; phylum Chordata; class Actinopteri; order Cypriniformes; family Nemacheilidae; genus Triplophysa; species Triplophysa rosa. The sequence goes on from NC_079914.1 coordinate 10,931,627, forward strand.
CTGAAGCGCTCGCCGTCCCCTTCGGAACATCAATCAGTGCTGCAGCAGGCCGTGAATCTACTCCAACTAGACTACCATTTACAGGTGTGCTTCGGTTTATGGTTTAATTTAAGTGAAATTTATTTGGTAGTCTATTATTTTGTAATTCTATTACTATTCTATCCTTAATTTTTGATTTTAAACCAGGTAAAAAAGATACCAAATCTCAGTGACCCCAAGTAAGGCGAGCAAAATGACGGGCACATGTGACACCAGCTACCTAAGCAATGACAGGCACGCTGCTGCCGTGGACATGCTCCTGACAGCTTAGCTAATTTTAAACACAGAGCAAATAGAGATAGGAAAGACCCACACACATGCGAACAAACAACTCCACACACGGCCATAACAAGAGCTCGTGATGTCACTGCGGTTTTGAAGACCAACACCTTGGCTGAAAAACGGGCGGAAGTCATTGATCGGAGCGGACGTGTGATCCCGTCACAGGCGAGCGAGTGATTGGAGGTCAAGTCTCGCTCGCTCTCTCTCTCCCTCTCTTGGTTTGCTCACACATTCCCTCTCACATTCTAAAATGACACATGACGAACAGACTCTCAATTGCTCGTTGCCCATGCAACTGTGAAAACCACTTAGTAGTGAGACACAGCTTTCACTATCAAATCAAAATAAATCAATAGTATTGTTCTGTATTTTTTCGTTTGTTTTGTCTTTTTTGTAAGTAATTATACAGGGTGGGTGATGTCAACTAGTGAGTTCAGCTAGATGCATATAGGTGAGTAATTTGGAGAGAGGGTCTGACTGTCAACATTGGAAAAAATATATAGTTATAAATTACAATATCTTTAATTTTTATGAAAAACGAAAAAGAAAAAAAGTATAAAATATTTCTAAAAAATAATAAAATAAACAACAATAATAACAATTATTGCTATTAATCATAATAATAATAATAAGTTATATTATTATTCAAATAATTACAAAACATAGAAAAATGATAGAAAATAAAACAAATAATAATATTTAGTTATATAATTATTCTAACAATTACAAAATTATGATTATAAAAATATTACAGACTGTATTTTATAATATAAAAAAACTTTCAGTAATAAAAGTAAATAAATTATCAAATATAATTAAGGCAAGATATACAGGGATTCTCTAAGACCAATGACCACTTAACTAGTCATTCAAACAACCCGCCAACTATTTTAAAAAGTTTCTTGCAAAGATCACAGCGTCATCATACATACATTTCGCAAAACAAGGTGATGTCACTTGCAAAGCAAACATTTCCAGATGCACCATTAATAAACATGGATGATGTCATGCACACATACAAATCACAGGAATCTCATGGGATAGGAAGTCCAACCATACTTCAATTCCTTTGGGAGAGGTGCTTGTGGGGGGGGGGGGGTGTGAAGGGATAATCACCTGAACCAAAACACAACCACAAAGATACAAAACAACAACAACAAAACTAGACGGACAATGAACAAGCTCCTGGTTTTGGGGAGGGAGGGGTGAGTTGTGGAAGGGTGATGACAGTGATGTGAGTTTTACCTTGTCTTGAGATGAACGAACTAGCTAGCGAGCCGCGCAGTTTATATCCAGCTTTGAAAGACGAGGAAGGAAGAAATAAAGGAGGGACAAAAGAAAGAAAAAGAAGGCAGGGTGAGTAAGAGGTGTAGAAGCAAATGTGCAATAGCAGTCATGTCGTGCGGTTCCCTGATGTGTCTTGCAGCCTGTCCGACAGCCACACGCTCAGGTTACACACACACGCATACACACACACACAGGTTTATTTCACTTTATTACTCAAGACATCTTGCAGACTTCCAGTGTTTTCATTCCAAGCTAATAATATTTCCTATGCCTTACCTCTAACCCTCAACACAAATCCGTTATTAGATTAAAGCAAAACATGATTTAGCCAATTTAATACTATTTATTATTTTTAAAACCACCTAAAACGTCCTCTCAACACACACGCTTTCTACATTCTTTAAAATTACACTTCTTGACTTCCTCTAGTCGAGCCTTCAAACATCCTTAAACATATTTTGCATCTGTATTCATCCGCAGGTAGCAGTTTGTAACCGAAACTGCATTTCAGCCTTCACCGACGGACAAAGAACACATTCTGCGTCCGGGGCTATCATTCTGACATCACAATGGGAGGCGGGGGGACGGGAATCGGCTTGGCTTCATCGTGTGCGTGAAAGTTGTTTTCAAATAAACGGCAGACGGCCTCCTGGGTGTGGGATGATATTAGACAATCGTTCTCAGAATACAGGGTGCCGGATCTGTATTTACGTTAATGGGGGGCTTTGTGGGACAGAGAAAGATCTGAAGCAACACCGAAATAAAAGAAACCGGAATGAAAGAGATGGAGATTAAGAACAAAGAAATATTGTTGAGGTCAAGTGAGGTGGGGTAAGGGTTCAAGAATCGGTAAAAAATTGTTTAACGGTACATTTACATAAACATTGAAGTTCAGCGGATCGAAATTGCCTTGTTCTTTCGTCAACAATTTGGATTCGGCTATTAAACAGGGCGCATGTTTTTATTTCTAATATTGAGAGAGAGACCGTCTGATTCAAGACGCTTCCCAGCAGGACAGATTTACAGTCCTCTGCTCTTCGGCAATGCAACGTGGTTTACAGCGGCCCTGGATGAATCAGCACCAATGACGCTACCATCCACACACATACACAACATCCACACATCTCACGGGACTCTTCGTATAGTACACTGTTAGCATCATTAGTAGTGCACACATGGGTATGAAGGTAAAATGAGTTTAAACCCAAAAGCTTTCTACAGTTAACTGCTAATGAAGATAAAGAAAATGAGAGGATTGTTTGTGTTGAGTTAGAGGGTGTAGTAAACAAAACCCCTTCCAGAATTCCACCAAAATGTCACAGAAAACAGAAATAATCCCAGACGACCCGAAACCAGCACGCACCACGGGACGCACAAACACACCATCGCCCGCGGTGTGTGAGTGTGTGAATGTGTGTTGGGGAGGCCAGGCGTCGGGGTGGATGGTTACCTGGCTCTACTTCATGCCAGCTGCTGGCTTGGCTTCCGCTGCCAGGCGAGCGTCCCTGACCTGGGTAGTAGGATTCCTCTCCCGGGCTGTCCACCTCATCCTCCATGCATTTGATACGCTTTGCAGAACTGCGTGACAAGACAGAAGTGATATGAGAATGAACTGACGTAAAAATATTGAAGGAAACATCATTTTGTCAGTTTATCTGTATTCTGCAAATGTATGTATATTTCCTATAGACCGATTTCATCGGATGCACGCGCCTGGCTCGAAGTTAACTTCCGGCCTGTGCTTGGTTATAACAGAACAATTTGTTTTATATTAATTTTTATTAATATTTTCTTGTATTTTCATTGTTTTAAATGACATTATAACTACTCAACAGTTTTAGATTATATGCAGAGTTCTATCAAAAGTTAAGTTTGGGCCATATAACGTTTGTTTATGTTATTGCAGCTGAAACCGTCTATAAAGGCTCACAACTATCCCAGAATGCTTTGTATGTGCTGGTTTGTAAAGTATGCACCCAGATAAATGCTATATTCAAGATTTTTATTGGTCACATATATAGTTATATATATATATATACAGTATATATACAACATGCAGTGAAGTATTAATCTGGTAGAATGTAAACAACACTGGAACACTTCCTGTTCAACACTTTATACAAATGCTAGAATAAAATACAACCAACAAAACATTTCAAGCTGAATCAAAATGTTAAACAAACATCTTTAAGACTTTCAATATGTGAAATAAAAAAACTTAAACGAGAAGTGTAGTTTATGTTTTGCAAAATAGTCTATAGATGGTTTCATCGAACAAGTGCGACGGCCTGAAGCTAACCTCCGGCCTGTGTTTGGTTATAGTATAACAATTTATTTGAGATTTAATTTACATTAATATTAATTCATATTATCACATCATTTTATGATTTTATAATTCACATCATTAATATTAAAAATTGTATTAAATTGATTCTTTGCGGAGGTCTAGTGGAAGTTAAGTTTGGGGCACGTAACGTTTGTTTTTGTCAGATGTTTTGAACAAATATATAAATATATATTTAAAGCTAAGACAAAACGATATAAATAAAAATTACGTTTTAAAAATCAAAGAACATGTTTTTATGACAAAAAAAATCAAACATAACTGTATTGTATCAATCCAAGAGACCATAAAGTCCGAACATTCGACAAAATGTTCAGTAAAACACAACATGTGGCGGCACTTGATTTTATCCTGTTGGATTTAAATGGCTCAAGTGAGCTATGTTGTTATTGGTCAATATATTTTCACCCACCCACAAAGCCTTGATGATATAGGACATTATTTTAGAAGTTGTTACGTTTGATAAAAGCTTATGAAAACTGTTTTCTATGGTGTTGAGCTGCTGTGCTTCATCATAGAAAATACTTGAATCAAGTCAAGGTTGTGGACAGTCAACACAATTGCAGTGAGACCAAGGGGTCAAGGTTTGACAGGTTAGCAGGATCCAGTCAAGCCCCTGCTGGTAAATGCTGTAACTAAATCGTATGCAAAAAAAGGCAAACACGCACCATTGAGATGCATGGGAATGAGAACAATTACCTTCCACTATATTTAACACACACACTAACATACTGTATCACACTGTCTCACACGCACGCATGCACACACACTGAAGAGGTGAGACTGGCGGCCGTGTGTGTGTGAGTTATCTGCTGAAAGCTGAGCTCTGACATTTATTTGTTAATGTAAGGCCTACTGGTGTTTTTCACTCATAATCGCTTAATTAGTTTCTAGCATGCAGCCACACACAGGGTCCTTATTCCAGATGCTTGTTTTGGCAGGCCTGGCTGAAGAGGCCACTGAAGCATGTGGGCTGACACACACACACACACACACACACACACACACACACACACACACACACACACACACACACACACACACACACACACACACACACACACACACAGATGTGTGCGCCTCAAAATCAAGAGATCTACCTACTAAAACAACATTTGTTAACATCAAAGGCACTAAAACAACCAAAATTTTGGAGTTGTTGGACCTGAATGTGTAGACGATGTGCAGTCACATCCATAACCCAACCACATACTAACAAGTGTGTTCCCCGCTTATGTATGTTTGTTAGCGAACTCTACTGAACACTCGCCAAAACTTAAGTGTATGTTAAGTATAAGCGTCTAAGTTTATGTATATTGTAATCTAGTGTGTCCTGTCGAGATTTTGCGAAACAGGTGTGTGTTAAATACAAGCACGTTTGTGTACTGTATGTCTGTAACCAAGTAAGTTCTTTGAAATTTTATCATTCAAGTATTTCAAGGAAACAGGTTGAAGCGAACGTACATAAACACGCTCTGTGAAACGCGAGTGTTCGATAAACATAAAAACGTACGTTTGTGATTGCGTGTTGGTCGTGTCGGTGGTCTGCGTTATGTAAAAGTGACAGGGAAACTCGGCCCGTCGGTGAAATCAGAGGGACCGTTTATACGCTGCAGTCAGCTGTGCACACACACGTGTCCAAACACACACATCTGTCTACACATCTCATGCGAAGGACGCCACGTGGTGAAGTCTTGGATTGGGGAGCAGTGTGTGTGTATGTGTGTGCGCGCGCGTCCGTGACTGGCCCGAAGGCTTAGCGGGTGGCAGGAGGAGGAGGTTCCAGGTGGACACACATATGTTGGAAGCTTGTGTAGCTCAGACTCCTGCAGCCTCTTCCAACACGCAGCCAACACATCAATCTCTGCCTCGGCTGATTAATTAAGACTCACAGTGAAAGAGAGAGAGCGTGTGAGTGTACCTGCTAGAAGAAGTGCTGGGTAGGGGGCGCCTCATAGCCCCGGGGCTCATACTGTAGTAAGAAGAGCTGTCCAAGTCCGCCAACGAGAAGTTGGGTCCTGTTCCTGCCGCGATAGGGGCTGCCACGCACACGGAAACACAGGACAAAAACACAACGTTAACACAAAATAGACACAAACACATCCAAACTTTATGCAAGTTAGTTAGTTAGCTATTTTCTAGTCTTGCCAGTGCAGTTTTAGAAAGGGGGAGGAGCTACTTCTTCCATAAACAATTTATATATTAGGGCTGTCAAACGATTAATCTTGATTAATCACATCCAGAATAAAAGTTTGTTTACACATTTGTCTGTGTACTGTGCATATTAATTTTGTATTTATAAACACATACACAAACATGCATACATTTAAGAAAAATAAAATAAAATGAATAAATGTATCATTTCAATTATTTTATATTTAATTTCAATCACTGGTAAATAGTAATATATACAGTAAATACAAAAATTAATACACAGTACACAGACTGCGTTTTTCAGACAATCGCGATTAATCGATTGACAGCCCTAATATACTGTATATATTTATTGAAGATTTAATTGCTGAATTATAATATGTAAATTTAAATAATTAATTATAAGTAATAATAATAAGAGTAATAATAATCATCATCATCATTATTATTGTTAGTGTATATTTATTTATAATTAATATGTACATTTAAACAACAACAATAATAACAACAATAATTTCTACATTATTATTATTATTAATAATAAACACACATTAGGAAATTACTATGGCTGGTAAAAATAATGCATATGCAGTTCTGCAAAAAAATAAAAAAATATTGCAACCCCAAAAAAATTCTACTTTGTTTTTTCCTTCCAGAAGCTGCCATGTTGAGCATTGCAATGGCTCCTATTTGTTTGTCTACAAGTAGTCCCATCTTTATCTTCTCTATACTTCTTAAAACGTCTCTTGTTTGTTTAGATTTTATTATTTAGAATGCCAACAAGTCGATTCATAGCACACACATCTGTGTAGAACCAAAAGAGAGCTTTTCCCAACCCCTTCCGTCTCTATTCTTCTTCTATTCTAACTTTCTCCATTTACAACCCACGTCAACAAAAGTGGCCAAATACCACACGTACATAAACACATTGTTTTCTAAACATTTCCGCGCCGCAAGCGACCAACCTGTAGGTCACTGGCGAGCATCGCTCTTTATCAAACGCCTTTGTCATACAGTACATAAAGCTGTGATGCCTCTTTATATTCACGGAGACTAAGGCCACTATTTTTGATGAGGACAGCACGAATGTGCAAGAGCGCAACTCTGGTCCTGCATACCTAATAGAACGGGCCCGGTCCGAGAGAGATGCTGCGATCGGGACGGACGGCAGTGTGAAGACCGTGATAGACACGGTAATGGGCTGCCTAATTAACATTGGAAGAGGACGCGGCTAAAGGGGCAAGTTGGACCGAGTGAGGGAGAACGAATGAGAGAGATGCTAAGAACCTAGAAAAGTTGTCACGTAGGAAGTGCTATAATTTCCGAGTCATCTCTTTATCGTAACTTTTTTTTGGAAAGGGGGGGTGATCCTCCCCTCTAATAGAAGTGGCGGTGCGGATTATTTACGAGGAGCAGTAAAGCCGGGCCGCATTTGCATGGCTAATAGAGGGATCTGAAGTAATTTGTGTGAGAGCTAACCTGGGCACCAGGCTGCAGTAACTCAGCCGGCCCTCAACACACACACACACAAACACACACACGCACACACACACACACACATAGATCAGCCGGCCCCGCCGCTGCAGTTTGGGTAGAAAAATGACCACACTGCAGTCTGTCTGACTGGAATGGAAATCAATCATAAAGGTAATCCGCAGTCTCTACCTCTTAAAGGCTTTATCAAATGCTTTCGCTTCGAGGATTCCAAATGACGCCTGTGGCTATCAGGCCGGCATTGATCTCTTTCCCTCTCTCTATTTCTCTCTCTCGCTGATCTTTACTGCTTTACCTTTCAAGTAGCTGTGCACTAACTACATTAGCGAAATGTTTCAATCTATTCTATTTACTTAGTGCTGTTAGTGCAGCGGAATTGCGGTCACGCGATGCCGCTGTGGGTTTATTTAGCAGTAGTTTGAGGATAAAAATGTCCCTGGAAATTCGCTAAATTTGACCAAACCTCTCGGAATATCCTTTAAAGTCCTTTTTATTTACATTTAGTAAAAACTCATTGAATTGCCATTACGGTAAATGTGCGAGCTATAAAAATGAGCTGAACAGACAGGACCCACAAAAAGTTAGTTGTTGGGACAGCAAAGTGACCGTTTGCGGAGTTTCTTTGGTGTGGTCTCGCGTCTCAAGTGTAGTCGAACCCTCTTAACATACACACACATGGACATACTCCTCCCCTACACCCAAACACCGCCGGCTAAGCATCTACAAAAGCTGGGGAGGCCATTCATTTGAAAAGAGCAGGGGGAGGAGGAACAGAGAAAAAAAGTGGCCTTTTGTTCAGGCCGGATTTTCAAATTGAAGCATTTGACAACAAAGGCAGCAATCAACTTCAAAACCCTGGACGTCTGTCCAGCCCCCTCTCCCCCCCCTCCGTCTCGCTCCTCGTCGCTTTATTGAGCGAGAAGGCCGTAGCGTGATGGGATCTCATCTCAAGCTGGTCTGAAGTTGGTGAGCTTTGACAGGTCTTCGGTGGGGTTTTTCGTGCTTGATCAGCTCCTGGGTGGATGTTCCAGCTGCCCCGTAGGTGTACGGCACAGGTCTGGCGGTGGAGGTTTGGAGAGGAAGACTGGACCCTGGAGTCCTCACCATACAGCTTCCCATTCAATCAGATGGGGAGAAAGCAGCAGGCACTTTGCTTGTAACATCTGAAGGTCATTGTCCAATTGACGGAAGTCAAGGAGTAGAAAAGCATGAAGTCGATCATGGAGTCATAATATACATGTGAAAGTAAATAATCATTTACTTTTACGGTCTATTATTGACCTTTTCTTTTGCTGTGTATGTTTATAAACCCCATGAAATCGATTGACCGGTTTTCATTACTGTGTTGACATACTTCCTATTAAAACTGGACGTTTGGGCAGGACGTCCCTTATGACAGTTTACCATGCTATTTGTAGTAAAACTGTGGTTATAAACATAGTAATTATTCAACAACAACAAAAAAAACATAGTAACTACGTGACTGTCTGTCCATGCTAAATGTTCAAGTTGTCAGTCAAAAAAATGGCAAAAATAGGTAATTTGACCACATTTAAGGGTACATTAGCATACGGTCAACCCCAACGCTCAAATAAAATGAACAAAACTTAATTTTTAAGATTTAAGCAGAAAACTCTGCACCTGCGTGTAGATTTCAGTGCAGATGGCATTGCCCACTGGCAGGCGTTGGCACAATGCTGACAAGAGCGGTGGGCGTATCCCCATCGGTACCGCTGGCACATGCTGGCAGTGTCGGCAGGGCCGCGGCGCTGGCACGGCAGCCCTGCTCCTACTCCATAATTCATCCGCTCCCCCTGTTCGGTCATATGGCTAAATGGCGCGTGCCAGCGCCCAGCCTTCACCTAGGGATTTCCAGGTGTCTCTGCCCCTGGACCATGCCGCATGCCAACATTTCTGCGAGGCTCTTGCCGGCGAACTAATAACAATAACCTCATCCTAATCCGTATCCTCTCTCTTTTCTTTCAATCTCCTCTGGAGAGCCTCCGAGTGGGAGGCGGCGACGGCAGAACTGGCTCACGTACAAGTCTTCTCGCTCACCTGTGCCAAACCACGGTGAGACCACGTGCCGCTTCATACGGGGACCGATTGTATTGTATCTATACAGGAGGGGAAAAGAAACTCTGGGTCTTCTTAGGAGTGTGTAAGAACAGGGACACTGCAAGATGGAGGTACAAGGAAAGAAAAATGGGGGCGAGGGAGGATATGAAAAGGGCGGACCCAATCTCAGAAATTACCCCAGCCTGGTATTGACTGGCCAATTATGTGGAGTTCCATTTACAAAAACGTAGCCGTAGCGTCTAACTTTATGGAGACTTTCATTTCTCGCTCCCCATCCTATCCTGCCCCTCCCTCTCCCTTCCTCTCTTTTTTGTGTGGCGCTTTAATAGGATATTGATCGACAGAAGCAGATTCGATTGGGCTGCCACTGAATTGTGTAATGGGTGCAACAAAGCCAAGGTCATAGTGTATAGTCAGGGAAGAGCTAAGGCAGCCCGTTGTCCATTCAATATCACGACCTTTCATCTTACGAACGGGCACGATGCTGAACTCGACCCCTTTCCCATTCGCTTAAATAAATCTTCCACACAGAAGCCCCCCATAGGAAGTCCTGCGGGTAATTCGTGGGCCACTTCGGCGCACCAGATTACCCTCTTCTTCCAATCTGGTGCACTTACCCTCTTCACTTCGACAAACCGCATCGTCTCGGTGCCTTCAACAAAAACCTTCCAAAGTCATGAGCATGCATACGGCACTTTAATTCACGGCCACTCCATAGGGAGCAATCCTGTTAGAGGACTTATGCTAACTGTGGGCTTTGCTGACTGCTGAACTTTGGAGATGGTATTGCACATTAAGGAAGTTGAAAGGTTCGTGGAAGATGGTGAGACAGAAGGGGAAGACATTTCGACTAAAGTGATTATTAGCGGCTATTACTGCAGATGGGTGATTCTCTATGTTTTACATCTGTTGATTGTCCATCACAAATCACTTTTGCCTTACTTTGTGGCATAGTGGTTCATGCTAACGGCTGGGAATCAGAACTTTGCCGGTTTGTTTGCAGTAAGGTGTAGCGGTTGAGTTATCACCGCTGTTCCATTGAGCAAGGCACTTAACTGTGGGTTGCTCTGGGGAGATTGTCCCTGTAATACGTGTGGAAGTCACTTTGGATAAAGGGGCATGCTAAATGATCCACTTTTTGCAATGCAAAATTGTTTTACACTGAAAATATCTCTAGTAAAAATGAGTCAAAATACAGTTTCTGTAACACTTTACAATAAGGTTGTATTTGTTAACATTAGTAAATGCATTAGCTAACATGAACTAACAATGAACAATATAGTTTTTTAGCATGTTTTAATCTTTGTTAATGTTAGTTTAATATCAATACAATTGTTTACGTTAGTTCATAGTGCATTAGACTAATGTGTTAACAGACACAACATTTGATTTAAAAATGTATTAGTTAATGCTGAAATAACATGAACCTGAAGATGAATAATTGCTGTAGAAGTATTGATCATTGTCTTAGCTAACGCATTCACTTATTGTTAACAAATACAACCTTATTGTAAAGTGTTGCCGAAACTGTATTTTTACTATAGATACTTGTTACTGCAAAACAATTTTGCATTGACAAAGTAAATCATTTAGCAATTTTGTAAAACAAAGTGCTGCCCAAATTTCTTAGCATTGTTATAAACATTCTTCTAAACAACAAAATACATTTACTTAAAAAAGCAAAATTACAAAATAGCTTACATTAAATGAATCAGAAAACAAGACAATGTTTTATCATACTAAAGCTTTTGCTTAAAACAAGAAAAACAAGTGCCAATGGGGTAAGAAAATATAAATATTTAAATATAATTCATTTTTATTCTTACACTGGCAGATTATTATATATATTTTTTCTTTTAAGTAAAAAAACAACAACACATTTTGACGCTTATCCAACACATATTGATGCTTATCACTAAGCTTCTGAAGTAGATGAATGCTGATTAAAGAATGTTTAGATATTTGTACTAGAAAACAAGACAATAACGTAAGAAAGCAATTACAATTACTTAAAAAATACCTTGTGTCATAGAATATGCCTTGTTTTAAAAAAATCTAAAACATATGATACATAGAATACAAGACTTATGCTTAAAACAAGAACACTACAAAACATAAAAAAACAATTCATCTTCTTAAAGGGATAGTCCACCCAAAAATGTAAATTCTGTCATCACCCTCTATTTACTCACCCTCAGGTTGTTTCAAACCTTTATGAAGATATTTGGAAAAATGTTAGCAACTTTCAGTTTTGGGACATCATCCACTACCATAGTAGAAAAAAATATTGTATATTTCTTTGTTCTGTTAAACAGAAAAGAAGATATTTCGAAAAATGTAAGAAAACAAACAGTCCTGAAGCACCTTTGACTACTATTTAATTTATCCTACTATGGTAGTCAATGATGTTCCAGAAGTGAAAATTGCTAACATTCTTCCAAATATCTTTCTCTGTGTTCATCAGAAGAACAAAGTAATTTATACAGGTTTGAAACAGTAATTCATGAAGGAATTTTCATTTTTGGGTGAACTGTCCCTTTAAATAAATGCATCTTGTTTTGCTCAGATAAGGATATTTAGAAAAAAACGCAAACATTTTCCTATCATATTCAATGTTTTGTAGGGCACTTAGACTTCCGCTGGCCTTCACACTTAAAAAAATACATCAGTTCTGAATCTGTGCGGGAAGAAATATGCTTTACATGACCCCCACCCCCTGCTAACTAAGAGCCACTGGACTGTGGAAAAGAAAGATGGGGACAAGAGAGAGAAAGAAAGAGACAGAGAACACATTGATTTTAATTGAACATCCAGCATATGCCACCCAACGCTCGGCTTTCTTCTCAGTGTGTCACAGATGTTAGGATAAAAGCCGATCTCTCCGCAGAGCTGGATCAATTATGCATATTCCTTAATCTTGTTACCATCATACGCCAAGACTTCTGATGCAGCACAATACGGCCCGAGTTAATATCAGACTTCCAATATCGTTCATCATCTTCTACCCGGCACGTACGCCTGATCCATCACGCGCTGTCCTACTCGTACACGCTCAACTCGCGCTGACCCCTTTCCACCCGTCTCCTGTCACCCGGCCAGAATGTGGTGGCACCCAAATGTTTGCTCTCTCCAGACGCCGTCTTTGCGTTGGCAGGCGCTATGAGGGCTTTTCAAAGCCGACTGGGAGGTGAGACCACGGTGGGCGTTTTGCCCGGGCCCACGACACCCTCTCTCTCCTTCGCCCGAGATTAGGTCACAGAGGAGTGGGATCAATGCACCTTTGATCAGAGGGCTCCGGTGAGTGCTGACAGGCGCTTTGGATCGCTATTGTTAGCGGGTATCGACAGGTACGTATGGATCGCGCTGCGCTCTGTCACTCTCCACCGTGGATGTCTGCAATTTTTAAAGGTCACGTTTTCTGCTCCCTCCCATCCCCCTTCGAGCTACCTGTCGCCTCGGGAAAGTCTCATGTCCCTCGTCGGCACCTCTTCCTAATCGCTCTATCAATCTCTGAACGTTTTAAGGCTACATGATGGTTTGTGACGGTACTTCACAAAATAGCATGTGCAGCATTTACGAACTTTCGAAACAGAACGCGAGGTTGTCTTTTACCGATAAAACTTCAATTGGAAGTCCAGGTACTGTGCAAGGACTGGCAGTCCAACAACCGTTCAACCGCATTGCACTAAAGTACACGTTCAGCTGACTGCTGCATTTTCCTGCTGTTTCGATTTCTAATGAGAGGAGGCATAGTGGATTCAGCCCATTGTTCTGAAAGAAGCAGCGAGAAACCAGAGACGATTTCCTCCGCTGGTTCATCATGAGCCTCATCCTCATTTTGTCCAACTTTAAGACACCCGAACTAAGTCGTTTGAGGTTGTGATGTCATTCTTAACATCGCCTACAGTACGTAATTTCATGCTAAAGTTTGTGGACTTAAAAGAATTAATATTAAAAACGAATAAACTTTTAAGATCCAAACGCTGACTAGCCGTAACGCTAAACACTATGGTACCATTGATGGGTTCCAATAAACACAATTTTGCTATATTAGATAACAAATAATCGTTTGAAATCTGAAAGTGAAACTGAGATCAAATGAGATCTTACTCTGTGAGACTCGCACAAGCTCAGAGACGGTGAAGACGCCTGATGTGACGAAACTGTCCTGGAAGCCGAGGTGTCCTAGGAGGCAAAAAACAAGATCAAATTCAATCCTGTGACAGGTTAAATTGTGATTATAAAACACTAAACTGAGAGCACTCAAATCGACGTAGAAAAACAGGAACACACACACAGTCCCAATGGAAAGCAGATATGAGTAGAGGGTGTTAAGAGTGACAAGGAGGGTTGAGAACATCTGGATGTAGTCCCTCGAGTATGTGCAGTATTAGTGCGGGGTACAAGCTCCCGGTGCGGCACACACACTTTCAATCTGCATGGGAAGCCCAAGAAAACGCAAGATTGTATGATTTTGGCGTGTTTATGATATGTGGTGGTCTCAATGTTAAACTCCCTCTTTTGGAAGCGACAGCTGGGTTCTGACCATAACTACTGTGCTTGATGTGTTTTCTGCTTCAGGAATCCACATTAGCTTTAGATTTACCCTAACAGCCGTAAACTCACAAATACACCAATTGCCATCTCTTAATACCACAATATCTAAACACATAAGCAGACATATCCAATAACGACTTGTTCTTACATATTGCATAAACAACTGTTGGCAGATCTTAGCTTATTTTAAAGACAAATGTGAAAAATTCATAATCCAAACGTCACAACTTCAAAAGAAATTTGAGCAGCAAGATATATCAAAATATCACAAATGTGCATACAGTTATATGCACATCGCATAACTTGCATAAAAGGAATGACTTGAATCCTTCAAAAATTGTGTATTAAACATATTTCAATATCATTTAAATTGATTTTACAAACTTGTGTGATACTTTTCATCACATTATTTAGCAAGTTATCGCATCTTTCTTTAATATCGTGCAACCCTACTATGAATCTAAATCTAGAGGAACCTAAAGATAAAAAATAAAAAAGAATAAATTGGATAAAAATATCAACCTTAAATTTGTGGTAGTACAGCGCTGTACAGCTTTTTGATTCTATTATAACTAAAACTTCAAGCAGAAAAAATTGCTTATTTTTTAAAAACATTAACAACAACCTTAGGAAAAAGGTCGAACTCAATTCTGCGTCACATTTCGTCAATAAAAATAAACGTAACATATAAAGTCTGAAAACTAAAGTCTCAAAATACTCCAGAGATGCTCACATTATGGGATGTTTCTCGCGGGTAAGAAAGAAAGAGAGTGACAAGACGAATCTCAAGAAAAAGTGATGTAGCTATTAAATGACTTCCTGTGGGGCTCTGTGGCTGGTGAGCTATAAAACCAACAATAGAAATGAGTTTAGTCTTGACTGGCTGGATGAGAAGACATAAAGCATGTGGACGAGTGGAATAATAAATAATCAAAACAGAGGGAGGGAGGGAGAGAGAGAGAGAGAGAGAGAGAGAGAGAGAGAGAGAGAGAGAGAGGGAGGGAGGGGTAATATCTACGGCTCATTGAAAGAGAAAGTGCTGACATGAGCTAAAAGATTGCAGAGCCAGAGAGCATTCCTGCGCAGATGCCCCTGAGATTGAGTGAAGGAGCGAGATGGAGAGAGAGTTCATTTGGGGGTATTAAACACATGTATGTTAGAGTGCAAAGATGAGCGACATGCAAAGTTGTCGCAGAAAGGGAAAAGTGAAAAAGAGAGAGGCGAAAAGTCAAAGTTTCCACACAGCTGTACTTACTGTGAAACAACAATAACACAGGATAGAAGTGAGGTGCACTATTACTTGGAAAATGACGAAATGACGCAATGGAAGTAAGAGAGAGAGAGAGAGGGAGAGAGAGGGAGCGAAGGATCCTTCGTCACTAGGATTCCAGTATAGGGAGCATATGCGCTCCAAGTTCACCAAGGGCATTTCCATGAGCGCCTCATATAGGGAGAAAGAGGCGAGGGAAGGGGCAGGGCTTCTACTGTATATCTCAACACGGATAATCACTCCCAGCTGTGTCCACTGTAGATCTACACACACAGTTGTAGGGAGGGGCGAGGGATCGCCTTTCACAGCAGCGTCGAGACTACAGCGAGTCTCTAGCACAGCAACAAGACCACTGACTCGACTCGAACTCCAGCGTTGAGCCGTGTTTACAGGCCTCGGGAGAGACGGCAAACTCGTTTTACTGCATTCGGGTAGTTGGTAAATAACGTGGTTAGGTTAACCGAGCGTAAATCTTCAATTTGCTTAACACTTAACCCAGTGGTAACAGGACATATTTCAGATGAGTGAAAAGGATATTCAAGAAAAGAAAAGAAGGGGTGAGACTTTGGGGAACTGGGGAGGACAGGGAACTTACTGGATTGTTTTGGAAAAAAATGTGCAGTAAGGAATCACGCACGATGAAACCAGAAATATATATGAATGTAAAACGGGTGAAATTATTCATTTTATAATGAACTTCAAACAGACCCAAGCAAATACATGAATGGTTAAAAATAGGGCTGTCAAACGATTAATCGCGATTAATCGTCTACAATGAAAGTTTGTGTTTACATAATATATGTCGGTGTACTGTGCATATGCATTATAAAAACAAAAACATACACATACATGTATATATTTAGGAAATATTTAGATGTATTTATTTAGATTTACCAATAAATGAGATTAAATAAAATTTTAATTTCTTTATTAAACATATGCATGTGAATGTGTTTATAAATACAAAATGAATATGGACAGTACACAGATATATACATATATATATTATGTAAACACAAACATCGCGATTAATCGTTTGACGAAAAATAAAAAATACAGTCTTTCAGTTAATATAAAGTTTTAAAAAGCATAAATAGTAATTATACAAACAATAACAAAAGCATTTTGCTTCAAGTCTGCCAAATGGAGATAAACAAGCCTCAGGAAAGGTAGCAAACAATTGTCTAGCTGTATTTACTGGTTGCGGAATAAAAGCTCTGCCTCATTTCTCACCACCTAACTTTCTCACTACAGTCAGTAGAATAGAGGATATCCTCTGGCCTTATCTAATAGTCTACGGGTTGTGCAATTGCCGTCCCGTCCCAGAAAGACAGCCACCCGCTTGGTGAAAGTGCACGTAACATGGAGCGCAAGGGTCAAGGTTTGCCAGCAAAAACAAACCATGGAGAAATAAGCACAAGGGACAGACAGAAAGTGAAAAATAGAGAGACAATACGAGAGAAATAAAGACAGTGACAGGGAAAGTGTATATTTACACTGCTGTAACAGGCCTTAAAGGGACAGTTCACCCAAAAATGAAAATACTTCCATCATTTATTCACTCTCATGTCATTTCAAACCTGTATGACTTTCTTTCTTCTGCAGAACACAAAAGAAGATTTTTTGAATAATGTCAGTAACCAAACAACACGGACCCCTATTGACTTCCATTGTATGGACACAAAACCACAGAGACATTTCTCAAAGTATCTTCTTTTGTGTTCCACATAAGAAAGAGTCATATACAGTGTATAAATAAATGATGACGGAATTTTTCTTTTTAGGTGAACTATCCCTTTAACACATCAGATGCTATGGCTTTATAGGTTGAAATCAACATTGGATTATCTCTAAACTGTGCTGCTTTGGATAAAACGCTGAAATAATCTCTATATCATGACAGAAAGATACAAACTCCAGATGACAAAGGCACTAGTGGAGAGATTATGTGCAGCATCTGCGCAGACATCAGAATTTAGGGGTGATCCTCAGTTCAACGACATAGAGAGAGAAAGGCAGATGAGAAGATAATATCAGCTACATGCAGGGTGAGAATGATGAACACGCTCATCTCTCCATATCCACTAATCTGAGTAAACAGGCCCACGTTAGTGTCACACACAAGGGTGTGGAAATAATAGTTCAGGCTCCGGCGCACACATCTGCGATGATCTTCAAGTTAGGAAGCAGATATGCCTTATAATCCAGTGTTGAGGGATACACACATAACTGAGCTCAGGGGGGGTTTGAGGGGGACTTTTCAACGTTATTTTGTGTTTAAACTGACAAAGAAGCGACTCGACTGATTCAGTCGTAATGTTAGTGAAAGTATGCAGACGTTTTTGTGATAAATTGGTCCCCCTCACCCTGAAGTTGTTCCTAATCTGTATACATTCGTTTGTTCAAATATTTGGATATCTTATTTATTTAAAAAAATATTGAATCATTGTGGCTCTTAAAGGGACAGTTCACCCAAAATGATAATTCAGTCATCATTTACTCACCCTCGAGATGTTCTAAATCTGTAAAAATGTCTTTGTTCTGATGAACACAGAGAAAGATATTTGAAAGAACGTTTGTAACCAAACAGTTCTTGGCCATAGTAGGAAAGATGTATTTGTTCTGTCGAAAAACAAAAGAAGATATTCTGAAGAATGTAGGAAAGCAAACAGTTCTGGGTCGCCATTGACTAGCATTGTCATTTTTCCTACTATGGTAGTCAATGGTGGCCGAGAACTGTTTGGTTATGATATGATATGATGATTCGTCCGAACAAAGAAATTTATACAGATTTAGAAACAACTCCAGGGTGAGTAAATGACTGTTATTTTTGGATGAACCGTCCCTTTAAGAGCCACAATGATGCAGTAATTTAAAAAATAAATAATTATAGTATAATTTTAGTCAAAAATGTCTTTATTTTGTGTTTTTTTAGTCAATGAAAAAATATTTATTGCTTTGTTCGTTTATTTATTAAGTGTGACTTATTGACCAAAAGAGAAACACAAAATAAACAAAAATAGACAAATCTGAATAATATAAATGTTTACTTGCTTTTAAAAGATATCGTGATAATATTGTTACTGTGAATTCTCCAATATTCGTACTGTGTGGTGAAAATGTAATATTGTGACAATCCTTGTTTATATTTTGCTGATGTTTGAAGGAGAATCTACACAGTAAAAATAAAAGGTGCCTCAAATATCCTGTTGTGTACTCAAGAACCTTAAACTGTATTTTAAGCGCTTCAAAGCTCTTTTTCTCAATAAAAGGGTTATGGTGGAACCATCTATAGTCTTTGTGGTTCTTCCAGGAATTTATAAGATTCTTGAATAACCCCACATTCAGTTGTGAAGTTCTGGAGTCACCTTTTCACTACACTGGGACCTCAAAGTGCTTAGCGGGTTATTGAAGGAACTCAAATTCTAAAAAATGGTTCTTATAAGATCTGTAAACTTGTAAGTGGTTCCTGGAGAATCTCTGTTGTACAAGACAGTATCAGAGGAACCCCCAAAAATTCTGCATGAAATTTTTAGTGTCTGATCATTTTGATGTTTTATGAGAATAAGAATAGTCCAAAGTTTGGTTTATGGCCCCTGCTAAGTGAACACACGTTTTAAAATCATGCACATGATTAGAAAAGGCTAAATGTTATTTTGAGAAAATTTAGGAAGCTTTTAATTATTTAATATTTCTTATTATTCATATTATATTAAATTAATTGGAGACTAAACATTTTTATTCTATAAGTCACTGAAATCTTTTGAAAATGTAAACGTTGTTGTGCTTTCAATCCAAACAAACTGCAGCTGCTCTGTGTGTTTATTGTGCCGTCTGGCCCTCCACAGTACTGTGACGTTGTTGGCCCAGTTTCGCAGCGTCAATGCATGTGGCGCTTTCGTTGGAATGTGTGTTTAACTTTTTCCAGCTCTGCGCAGACCAATCACCTTATGACAAAAAGCATACGGCATTAGAATAGCATCTCTAAAGCATACAGAGCAGTCAGTTCACAAATAGAACTCACTGTGCTTTGATGTAATACGCCGTTCCATCTGCAATCAAACATCCCGCCCGATAACGGATCGCAACAACCTCTCGACTGTCCCATTGGAGGTAAGTAAAGTCAGAATATATAAAAACTTAAATATACTAACTATATACTATTTATATAAATGTATACTGATACTCTGACACGTCTAATTGTATGGCCGTTTTTGGCTGTTTAAAGTAAACCGTTTATTTACACAATGAAGGCAGCGCTTGTTTTAGTTTTATGGGTAACGTTAGTGTTAAATGACAAACAATGACTTTTAGCCACTTTTAGTGAATGTATAGCTCTTTTTTTACTTGTTGTTTGGTTGAATGGTTTCCCCACCCATGTTATATAAATTGTCTGTAATTAAATATTTTTATCATATTCAGTTCTGTTTTTATCATTTTTCCTCAGAATTTTCAGTATTTTCCAGTTGAGCAAAGTAAGTATTATATTTATTATGATATTTTTATTATTATGTTATTTGTTATATTTGCACATGTAAAAATACTCACTGACAATGAAACAATCGGAATAAAGTGGATTATTACAGTTGTTGCCTATTGTACTCCTTAACCATAGACCAAAGCAGTGACTTCCGGGCATTGTAATATTTTGTTTATTGTTACATTTGTAAACCAATTTGTGATGTGCTAAATGATTAAATGTAACGTTTTATGAGACTTTATATAAAAAATCCCTCTTTTTGTCTCCATGTCTTATTCCCAGGGACACCCAAGGCCAACAGACCCAGCTCCAGCCCACCCTGATGCTCATCCTTGCACTGCCTGGGACACCTAAGGCCAACAGCCGCAAGCTCCTGTTCTCTTTTGCCATAAATACATATCTACTTTAGCAATACAAAATTGTGAAATGCACTATAGAAATCATTTTGACTTTGCCTACATGGATCCTCACACCACCTGGTAATAGCAGGAAACCCATTTGGAGAGAACAGCATTGTTTTTTTCTAGCTCGCAAGGATATTTTGCTTTTTGGCAAATTACAACTTTACCATTGGTGTAGGCCTTGCTATGAGACACTACGAAATATTTCTGTATTTATATTTAAAGTTAAGGCAAATTATTTGGTTAGTTTTGTTAAGATGAATTTATAACAATATCACCAACACAATATTAATTAAAAGAAGCCTTGAGGGTTCCTCAGAGAACCGCCCTTCATTAAGCGGTGCCTTGAGTTTCCCCTGAGGGTTCCGCCGGCGTGGCAATGTGAAGAACCCCAAATGGTTCCTCAAAGAACCTTTCATTTTTACAGTGTAGGGACTCACCGTTTTCGGGCTGGTCCTTGATGTCACCTTCACTGGACTGGTTCGGACTGTCAGACTGCCCTGATTCTGTAGAAAGAGACAGAGAGAACTGTGAGACTTTGGTTTCATTTCAGAAAAAAACACAAACATGCTGCTTTTGTGGCTTTTCTATGGCCAGCATTCACCAAGCTCGGGACGCAGATGACAAACTTCAAGCGAATCATCCGCCGGCCTGCTGACGGTGCAGTCTGGCTGTAGGCGTGCAGGTGAAACCCTACTCTGCCGCGCGTACGCAAGAGGGTTCGATAGGGGATGACTTTCCAAGCCGACTGCTGCGACAGCCAGACACACAGATCAGAATAGTGCAAACATCATACAAACAAACCAAAGGCAACTTTCGTTATCTAGTCATTTGATTGAATAATAATACTTCCTATTAAGACGCAAAAGGAAGTTATCAGACGTCCAACGTCCTTTAGGCACACGGAGGACAGGTCAAACCAGTGGTGAGGTTCGGGTTGTGAATTCACACCGAGTGAGCTATTTGCAGCCGAGGCACTTATGGAAATAAGTCTGGAGAGAAAGCCATCGGACATGGGCGCACTGCATAAAAAAGTCCTATAAATTTGATGGGCCCAGATTTCTCCCAAGAAGTGCTCTTTAACTGTGCCATTAGCCGTGATAGCCGTGATTCTCACCCAGACGTTCAGGGGGAAACTTTCGAAAAATTCACTTCGGACCAGACACCGTCGCTTTAACTCCTTTATTACACCTAAAAAGAGCCAAAAATGATACTCTTTAAGATGATTTAGATGCTGGGGTGAGTATTGATTTCCCACTGCAGATAAAACAGTTGGGAGAAATATTACTTACATCCACTCGAAAACAAAAAAGAAAGGAAGTGCAGCACGAAACAAATCGGGCTGGTGAGTTTGTGATCAGAAACTGATTCGTGCCGTCCACCATAATAGAAGTCAGACTTTTTTCTACATTATTTCAGTTTGAGCTGACTACAGATGAAAACAATGTTAAAATATTCAGTTATAAATATATAATATACAATAAATATACCATATCAAGTTTTTATTTGTGCTTGCACCTGGTACTTGTAAGTATGACCATTTTGGATCAAATAAAATATATAAAAATATGTAATTAAATTCAATTAAAATCTAAACAACATTGTAAATAGGACCAAACACCCAAAAATGGAAAGTATAAAAAACAAAAGTGCACCCTGCACCAAAAACCAGAAGCAAAGTTTGGCCAACCCCTTCATCTGCTCCTAGACAAAGTAAACAATTTAGGGCCTTGTTTGCATTCAGCTCAGCATTGCCGTCTGCATCAACAGTTTAAAACAAAAGCAATCTGAAGAGTGGGCTGAAACAAGCATGCCCCCCGGCAACAGCCCAGAGATATGTGAAAGCGCAACGAGGGGGCCGAGACCGGGCGCTGGGTGGGTGTGCGTGCGCCGGGACTTTCACACACTCTCCCAGTTGCCCTCTACAGACCGAGTGCTCTCCCACACATCGCCCATTGCTAATTAAATATGCAAATGAGGCGTGAGACCCAGACTCTGTGTGTCACATCTGCATTTACCCCCTGTCGAGGGCCCTCAGAGAACGAGGGGGACAAAAAAATCCCCTCCCGTCTGAAATAAACAACACAAAAAGACACTAAACAACAAACAACTAAATACCGTGCACAAACAGGGCTATTCAAGGGGCCTAAATCCTCTATACAAGTGCATAACAAGCCACTCTTTGGGCTCCGCTCTGAAAGACAAGGCCGGGGTAGTCTCAGCCTATCTGTAATTTTGTTCTCACACCATCAAAAAGACGAGAACGCCGGCTGGGCGTGGGTGAATGAAAGAAACCCGGAGTGACTAAGTAAAAGTGTTATCCCGCCTCAATTCGACAACAGAATTCATTATTGAACAATCGACTGCAACGCATACGCTCGCATGTGATGGACATTCCTCGCCACTGAGGTAATAAAAGGCCTTCATGAGGATCTTCTAGTGCTGTTAAGTAACTTATAACAAGGTTGAAATAATTAAAACTACAATTCATAACTTGCCTCTCTAGCGCCATCTCTGTTTGAAACATAGCATTGCAGGCAACTGTACGTACTTATATTTATTAGTCGAACTAAAGAGACCTTAAATTTGTAGAAACTAAATATTTAATATAATACTATTTATTAATATAATATCTATAATAGCGTTAACTAAATATTTATTATTTTTAAACTAAAATAAATAAATTACAAAAACACTCAAACAGTAATAAAACTATTTAACATAGTACATAACATTTATTATTATTATTATTGTCATTATTATTATTATGAATTTACTTGTTTATTTATTATCTTGCTCAATAACGAATTTTTGTTTATTAAAAATAAACATAAAAAATAAAAAGCAATAAATGACAGAGACGGGTTTCTTCTACATTCTTCAGCCACCTAAAAACTTCTATGTAGCTTGTAAAACAAGCGTAACAAGCTTTCACCAAGCGCTGCCGGATCGCACACACACCGTTAGGAGCGGATGTAATGTCATGGCACTCTGTGAATTAGTCGGTGAGGTGATTACCTAATTAGATCATTAGGACCGGCTTGCTGCGGCAGGCAGGTTGGGTTCGAGTGTTATACCCCCTGGCCTGCCTCCCCCCCTCTCTCATCTCCCTCTCTAACTCTTCCTCTCCCAGGCCTCGCTTTCAGGGGGGTGGGGGGGCGCACAAACACCGCCTGGTCTGTTTCATTATGCATACGCTAAACCATCTGTACTTCTCGCAGGTCCTCCGTCCCAACCCGCTGCCTTCTCACCAAGTGCTTTGCTGTAATCCAATTGTGTGTTAAAACCCGGCTTTCAAAAGGCCTTTTACACAGTGGGCTCAGGAACACGAAGCCCCATAAAAGGAGGCAGAAACTTAATTTAGAAATACAAACGGGCCTTTCTGGAGTATCAATAGAAGGTGAAGCTCCGGGGATTGGAGCATTGTTTCCACAAGTATCGTCCCGCAGATTTTCTTTCCTCTTTACCTTTTTTTTTTCGGTCGACGGATGGGATGGTGGGAGTTGGGAAGCCAAGAGGTTTATTCTGGAATTCCTGTGCAGTCACACTTGAAGCCGGACTACACGAGGAACTCCGGATGGAGAGTGTTTTAAAGAGAACAATCGCTACGGAGAGCATATTTTGGCTGTGATGCACATAAAATGGACGTAAAAAAATGAAATATTTCCTGCGGTGAGTCACAAGGCAGATGGGGAACATGTTGATAAACCTGAAATTGTGAATAACGTGCAAAACACTGAGAATTTGACAGTTCAAGCCAAAATAAAACCTGTCATCATTTCAAAACCTGCCTTTTTTCTGCGGAACACAAAAGACGATATTTTGAAAAATGTCTTTGCGGTTTTGTGTCCATATACAATGGAAGTCAATGGGGGCCAATGTTGTTTGCTTACCAATATTCTTTCAAATATCTTTTGTGTTCTGCAGAAGAAAGGCATTGTTTGTTACCATATACACACTCATAATCAG
This sequence comes from Triplophysa rosa, assembly GCF_024868665.1. NCBI lineage: Eukaryota > Metazoa > Chordata > Actinopteri > Cypriniformes > Nemacheilidae > Triplophysa > Triplophysa rosa. Next base: position 10,955,983 of record NC_079914.1, read on the forward strand.
GACTGTTCCTTATTCTTCTAAGCGGGAGGATTGTAGAGAACGTTTGTTTCCGTTAGGCCGCTGCCCGTGTGCGATGTTTGAGTAACCCTGACCTCTCCCCCCTTCGCTTTTACGTCACACCGTATTTAATAAGAGGCAGTGTTTAGACAGGACCCTTCTGCTTCTCCTCTATACATCAGCCTGTTGCCCGGGCCTGCGCTGTTTTTCTTCTCTCGTGGAGCGTCGCTTGTTTACACTGCTGTTTTCGGAGGATCGGGAAGCGAGACGGGTGGGATAGTGTTACGGCCTGTGTATACTGATCCTGTCTGGATTTTGAATAGTAATACGGGTGTGTTTTCTGTTCTACTGTTTTGTTTCATCGCCTCTGTCTGAGAAATACAGAAGGCGCACCAAGTTAGGGAACACCGGGAGCCAATCTGGGTTCTCTGTGAGTCTCACATGTGCTCATGGACAAAAAAGGGGTGTGCAAAAACGAGCAGAATACGCTTTGTGGTCGCCCAGCGATGACATTATGGGATCGCTGCGGTACAGTAAACCAACAAGTGCAATCTGGCAAAAAGCAATAAAACACCACACGAGTCTCAACTGTTCTTTTGTTGGTGCGACTTGAGCTATTCCCTTCTGCGAGCACACAGCTGAGCACCAGTTGAAGATCGACGGCCTTTAGGAATGCCATGTCTCCTTACTTGAACTTGTAAATCAGCCCTTGTTCGGGTGCTGTAAGAGAAGCTGTCCGCACCGCCGAGTTACCGTTACAAGGAGACAAAAGCGGGACATTCCTGAGTCCACGTCCCCCCTGGACTGGCGGGGACGTTGGAAACAAGATATCATTATTAGTTAAGACCGGATAAGAGGGGTGTGTAATGTGAAGCCAGTACAGAAAGTTAAAAAGGCGGTCCGATAGCTCTCTGCAAATGTAATAATAAATGGATATAATAAACATTTGAAAACAACCATTATCAAAGTTCTGGTCATTGATTCTGATTGGGTGAGCCCAGTTCTAAGTCGTTATAAGCTAAGCAGCATTACATAGCCTAAATTTCACTTTATTTACTTTATTTTATGAAACCTTGCAACGCATGTGGAATAACCGTTTTATAAAAGCAATAAGCCCCGCGAAGCAGTGGGTTACAGTGCATTTTATAACAGCTAAGGCGGTTTTAGGCACGACGCGAAACGCCCTTAGCTGTTATAAAATGCACTATTACCTACTGCTTCTTGGGGCTTATTGCTTTAATAAAACGGTGTTCTTTATTTTAAAAAATGTTGTCAAAATTCATTCTTTAAATAATGACTTCTTGTATTGCTTAAAGGGACAGTTCATGCAAAACTGAAAATTCTTTCACCATTTATTCATCCTCATGTCATTCCAAACCTGTATGACTTTCTTTCTTCTGCAGAACACAAAAGAAGACATTTTGATGAATGTGGGCAACTAAACAACATTGGACCCCACTGACTTCCATTGAATGGACACAAAACCACTGAGACATTTCTCAAAATATCTACTTTTGTGCTCTGTAGATGAAAAGGTCATATATAGTCACATAAGTGCCATATGGACGTCCAACTAGTACAATACGACGTTGTGTCCAATGACAAAAATATCACCAGTACAAAACAAAACGTATTGGACTCCTTAACAAGACTTCTCTGGTCAAACTGTTCCAGGGAGAAAAAAAGTGCACTATTCAGAACCTATTCCTTAATGCCTCCAGCTTCTCTTTGGGAAAAGAGCCCCTTTCCCGGCCTGTAGGCTAACCCTCCATCTCTCTTATTCTTCTTGACTGTTACTCAGTTAAAGCTTTTCGACTCCCATGATATGAACTGCAGTTTCTAGGAAAAGGCAGGAAAGGCAAGCAGAGGAGGAGGAAGAAAAAAACTTCTTGGCCTTTTCCCAGGATGGGAGAGAGAGAATCCGAATCCCAGAATTCCCCTGAGATATGGTGAAATATACAGCCCTGGGGCCACTTTCAATTTACTCTCTCCAGTTCTCTTTCTCTCTCTCTCTCTCTCTCTCTAAATAGCAGGGCTGTGAGAGAGAAGTTGAAGCTGTCAGGGATCTAATGTGTACTGCGACCTCCTGTAGCCCTGATGTGGAGAAACAGAAAGACAGAGCGGGTCAAGTGTCTGTGCGAGCATGGATTCCTCAAAGGGAGCATTAGAGGCGGAGAATATCCGCAACACCAATTTTTTTTCAACTGTAAAAAGATCACAAGAATATAGTCGAAAATGCCAGAATAAACCGAACAGCACGGAAACAAAGGCTGTGCACGCTTTGTCACAAGTGTTGTTTCCAACTGACCGTACGTCCAAACCAAATGATTGAAAAAGCAGCGATGCCTACTTCCACGAGCACATCCTGTCTTTGTCTCCAGCGTGTCTTTCTATTTCCTGTACAGTATGGCACAGGTAGAAACTACTAGTCTATCCAAAAATACACTCGAAAAGACAAAACATGAAAAGAACCAGGCTCTCCGTGTGGCCCCTAAGATCCAGGAGAAGAACACAATAGGTACTACTGGCATTGCCTCGGAGCCCATGTGTGTTGTTTGACCTCTGTCAGGCCCGATTTCCTCCCGAAGCGAGGAGTTGTGTCTGAGGATGTCGTATTGAACGTGAAAAAAGTTGTCAGTTTGATTGTCGTTTGTCAGAGATCTAATCTCGCTGAGTACCGTGAGATCCTGTCTTTGTGTCTAGGGCAGCAGAAGCGGAGTGAAGGGAAATGGAGTCTGTGTGCATGTGTAATTCATCGCTCGCCGAGAGTCCAGCTGACAGGCTCTAGCTGCAGATGGAAAGGAGACGTGCGATGTGCATGGTGGGTGTCCGTGTGCTGTCAGGATGGTGGACACACCTGTCTCCACAACACCCTCCCGCCTGTAGCCAGGTAGTCTGTCTCCGGCTGACACGGAGGTGTCATTGCTTGCTATAGTCATCATGCTGACAGTGGGGCGAAAGGAGAGAAGGTGTCTGGGATTTTTTTCCAGGACTGTAGCCTTCTCGACTGTACAATGATTTCCAACCTCCTCCTTTAAAGGCTTAATGAACGCATGTTTAATTTGCTGGGAATGAAAACTAGACTAAAAACACTAAAAAAATTCTGACATCATTTATTCACCCGCAAGTTGTTTAAAACCTGTATGTGACTCTTTCTTCTGTGCACACAAAAGAAGATATTTTGAGAAATGTCTGCGTGGTTTTCTGTCCATACAATGGAAGTCAATAGAGGCCAATGTTGTTTGGTTACCAACGTTCTTCAAACAGATTTGGAATGACATGAGGGTGAACAAAGAATATAAGAATTTGGGTGAACTATCCCTTTAACACAAAATTTTGATTTTCATGCTCAAATTAAACATGGCACCCACTAAGGTCCATTGGCTCTCTCAATACAAATCTTTTGTATTTCTTAGGAACCAAACTGTAAACTTTACACGTAAACATAACATTAATGCTCTGTTGCATTTACGTAAACAAATCCACAGCACATAAATAAACGGCGGGTAACATTTGCGCCTTTCGTGTGCGCTTGGCTAGCCACCGACACCGAACCGTAACCCTGTGGGCAGGGAGGCCGTGTCTCCGACCCCCCTTTTTCCTTCTCCCTCAGAATGAGTGAAAATAGAAAGTCTCCATGATCTTGGCAGTGGGACGTTCGGGGAAAAAAAGATGGGGTGATTCAATTTGGCAGCCAACTTTTTCACTCCCCCTCGTTGTCTAACTCTCTCCCATTTCTCTGTCTCTCTCTATATGCTCGCTCTCTTCCTTGGAGAGCGGCTGGCTGTGGCCCGTGTTTGGAAAGGACTGGAAGACACTTGCCAAGGCTGGAGCGCACACGCCGCCAGAGATGCACCGCTCAGCCCGCGACTTCCCCTGCATCGCATTTTTCTCAAGCCGCCTCTCGCCGAGGAAAACCCCCCTGCGGCCTGGGCACTGGAAACGGAGGCCACCCACCACACCGCAAAAAGTCAAAACACTCACGTGGAATACAAAAAAAAAGTGGTCTGAACTAATATGTGGTCATGTTGGAAATAGGGTTGAGGATGAAAAAAATATATATATATAAATATATAAAGGTGATACGGATTCAAGAACAAAAAAGTTACAAAAAAAATGTAACTTAGAACATAAAAAAACATTTTAAAAATGTACATTTGCAGTGTTATATTCATCATACTATATTGGGGGTGAATAAAAAAACTGCTCTACAAAATAAATCTAATTTCCCAAGAAATACATTCCTTATTGATTTTACATTTTATATTGATTCGTTTTAATTCATCCCACAGATGAAAATGATCAAAACTAATTTCAAAATGTAGCTGGTCGATGCGACAGACTCTGTTGCACTTTCTAAATTTCATGCAAATCACAACTGCCCATAATTCACATGGATCGCATACAGTAAATGTTACATAAACAATTCTGCCCAGCCCATCGAAGTAGATGCAAGCTCCATACTGTCAAGACCAACAAAGTGCATTCGTTTTTATTTATGCCGTGCAATTGAGCCGCGAATTAGAATTCAAAAGCGATCACATCGAGCGGCTGGGGAAGAGAAAGCTTTTGGACAAATGCTCGGTTGCGAACGGTGGCTAGGTCCAAGTCCCTGGCGTACACCCGAGAGCGTAAGCGGCATTCAGAGAGATGCCAGCCAAAAGCTCTAGGTTGTCATTTCAACCCTCACAGGCCCTTTAGCTAGCAGTAAAATCGCTAGAAGAACAGAGAGGGTGTGAAACACAGATAGACGTTTGCATTCGAGCTCGCTGTCGTGTTAAAACGTGACAAAAAGCGATCGTGTGCCGTCTCCGAAACGGTAACAGAATTCAGCTCACGTCAAGACAGACGTGCGATTGGGACCCTGCGACTTCACATAGGATGCAGGATTTCATTTTCACCCTACCCGTGGAAATGCTATCACGCTTTGCTCCCACACTATCGCTCCTCCATTTTGTGCCAGTCTGCCACCATTTTAAGACGGCCGCTTCTCGGGCACAAAACAATCGGGCCTGTCAGGTGAGGAAAACGTCTTGTTTGGCCCATATCTACTTCAGACTATTTAAACACAATAGTCCTAATGATTCGCCGCCATAAACAAAAGGCTTCATTTTGGGACAAAAACGCATTCTCTTGCCAAAGACCCAACTCGTTCTCGCTTATCGCGCCCATCCTTTTTTCCTCCGCCATGCAAGCTTATCCCAACCATAGCTGCTAAATCATCCTGCCAGGCACAGCGATGCTGAGAGAATCATGTTAGCTGCTCTCATTGTTGGATGACACAGGAGACGGTGTTGCCAAGAAGTTTACTGCCAAGTTCAACAACATCGTGATTTGAAAAAAGGAGGGAAAAGAGACAAAAGTCCCATCCCACACACTCGGGTGCATATCTACACTGCTATTGAGGGATTCATCAATAACGCAACCATGCAGATGTTACCATTTACCTCTAATATACCCTCCCTCTTTTTAATACTTTCACCCTGGCAGCCATCTTAAAAGCACTGGCAACCATTTTAAAAGTACCCTCTTCTTATTTGTGCGCCTGCCATCCCCCCATGCCACCCTTTTTTTGAACAATGGGCTACTCAGGATTTAGCAACCGCGGTTGTATTTGAAATAGAATGACACAAAAAAGTAGAATTAAAGTAAAGATACAAAACGTGAAACAATGGAAGTCATGTAGCTGTTCTCCCATTACATTGATGGTGAATGTAGTTTGACAAGAATCATTTTCATATTGTGCTATCTTATGTGCATTTTTTATCATTTTGTGTGTTGAAAAATGTGTGTATATATTATACGTATTTAATATATATTTATATATATATATATTACCATATAATACTGTAAAATTATCACATATTGTTTTTTATTCATTTTTATGAAGTTATTCTTTTTAGATTATTGTATATATTTTTATTTATTTATTATTTACATATTTTTTATGTATTTATTTTTTATTTTTAGATTTATGGATATACATATTTTATCATAAAACAATATACTAACAATAAATACAATAGTACAATACATTTAAAAAAATGTAAAATAGAAATATTTCTATTTATTAATATACAATTTTAGATTTTTTTATTTCTATTACTTGTCTATTTTTGCATCAATGTCTAGTTTAGGACCCAAAAACTAACAAGGCTTTGTTACCAAATCTTAGTCAAAATACGTTGAAGACGTCATCTCCAAACTGTGCCGATGGCAGGATGAAAAGTGACACACTAGGAATGTTTCCACAGTTCGCATTACAAGTCACCGCTGGGCAGTAAATATTTGTCTGGCTGTGCTCTTCAGAAGCCATAACACACATCTCACAACACACTCTATATAAAGCTATATGAAGTCTCACATTACCCCCTGTGTTTTACAGCCACAGAACAACCCCATCTCTGGGTCTGGGTCTACGTGCGACTATCAAACACGCACGTAGACCCGGACCCAGAGACCCTAGCCTTGTTCATATGACCCGTCAGATGCTCGAGGAATCGCTCGCCCATAGTGCTTCCAATGGCGACGGCGGATCAATTAAGAGAAGCGTGATTAACATTACAGGAGAGCGGAATAATGGACATCGGGGCAAAGTGGATTAGGAGGAGGAACTTTGACGTGCGGCAATGAAGGACGCCATCAGAGGCGGCATGATATAAGCGAGAGCGAAATAGTTTGGAGATCCAATTGATGAATTGCTGTATTGATTCAGTTCTGCCTCACTTACCATAATTATAACTCTGTAATGGATAGCATCACTGCCGCCGCTTTTTTATTTGTCTTATCCTTTATTCTGCTATTTGTTCAAAACCGTGCATCTCATCTAATAGGTGATGCAAAAACCTAAATCATGTATATATTTATTAAACTGCCATGCCAACATTATGCGTAACTTTCTATTAAATAACAGCACAGGACATCTCACTCCACCCTCCCCAATGCCCAATCCTCCGAACACAGATCTACCTACATGCCTTCATGGCACTTTTGTGTCGTGACCCTCGGCGGCACGCTGCCTCGCAGGGTCGCTCTGATCTGACGAAGAATGCCGGTGTGGGGAGCCGGTGTCAGTCGTTCATAGACACAAAGTGCCGACTCATAGCAGGAGAGTGGAGACTGCCTCTCCCCCTCGCTCGCTCTGCGTCTCAGTCATTGATAACTAGAAAATGTTACCAGAGAGAGGTTCCTCAGAGCCAGACAATGGGCTTCTTGTATTGTTGCAACCCCCTGGGTCGAGCGAGAGAAAGAGAGCGAGACAGAGAGAGCGAGTGTTCCTTCAGAAGGCTCGGTTACATACTGACTCGACCCTTTTTAGTGGTATCGTGTACAGAATTTTTTTTGTAGTCTTTGTTTATTTTTTACGAAATTGATACAATATAAAGTAGTAAAGCACAAAAGTACAAGACAAAGTTTTTCCCCCAATCTACTATTTCAAATTATGTTTGAAAATAAAAGTTCAAATAAAGTTACATATCGTCGCTGTCCTTATGAAACCCCGGATGTCCAAATTTGCGTTTTTTCAGGAAGTGGAAAAAACACTGTACCTTTTAATTGATTAAACACTGTGTTGTCAAAGTAAACAAGTACTTTTTATTGGTTAGATATTTGCAAAACCAAGTAACAAATGTTAAGGGTGACAAAAAAAGAACAATCAAAAAATATGGAGAAACGAGGTTTCAGAAGGACAGCAGCGATATGATGTTATACATCAATAAAGTGATAAATATAAACAAATCAAATAAATACATGTAAAATTAACTATTGTTTGAATTAAACACTATTAAAAAATCTCATTATTTACTTTAAAATCAAATACAAACGTTACTTTTCAACACAATGTCAATTTTTCCATTAGAAAATTGCTTTCGGTTTAATAAAAAAGGTAAATCAATCAAGAAACACACTAACAAAAATCTAAATCTGTCTGAAAGAAACAACGTCACTATGCCACAGGGATTAGTTCAGGGGGCCGGTGTTGGGGCAGAAAGAGAGCGAGAGTGTGGTAGGGTGGTGTGGAGAGATCGATGGGGCCGTAAGGGACTGCCGTCTCTCAGGTTACTGTCCGAGTTGCCCACGAGCCCGTCTGGAGCTCTGCCCTGACCACACACGCTTCCCAACGGTTTGCATCACGCCGCGCTTGCTCCATCCTGTTCTACATTTTACCGTGTTTACAAGCAGACCGAACCTAAAAGACATGCGCGATACATTAAACGTATTCATAAAAATCTAATCCATTAGCCTCAATGCTAAACTGCATAATTAATAGCGTAAAACCCGACATGCAGTAATGTTACAGTAGTAAGTGTAATTGGATTGTAAACGTCATGGCGTCTGAATGAACTTGCAGATCTACAAATGTGTGTGTATTGGCTGGCTACGCTTGTTGAGCTGTGGACAATGTCAGCCCAGCCCATCGACCGACGTATCGATTGCTGCTGGGGGAAATTGAGACAGAATTTGCACTAGTGCAGCTAGGATTTCTGGGCAATGCTTGCTCTCCACGCTGCTTTTTCTTCTCCCTCGATGGATTTTTTCACTCTTAGGATGAAACTTCTGGAACTCCCTTTCTTTTAACAGGGAAACAATCTTTTGGTTGTTGTTTGGGATATCTGATTGACAAGTTGTGTGAATGCAGACAGCATTGGTAGAGAAACTGGAGTGTCATTTGGTAACATTTTGGTTGTGCAAGAACACAGAAAAAACAAATGTTTGCAGGTTAGAGGAATGTGTTGAGCCAAAACTGAGATGTTTTGGGCGTGTATTATGCTAATTCCTAACTTTAGGCAATGCATCATCGAAAATCATCACCATTAGAACGAATGTGCGAACAAGTGTGTTCGCACCTGTTGGGAATCCAGAAGCCAATGCAAATCCTGTATACAAAATAAAGTTAAAAAACTAAATAAAACAGGACCAAAATAAATAAATACGCACTCGTGTAAGCAGTGCCCCCAACCCCCGTGTACCGCTTTTAGACCTGTCAAATACTGAATTCAAATAGCTGAATTCAAATAGCTGAATTCATGACTGGATTCCACTTCAGAGCCCTGTCACCTATGGATTACACTCCAAGGAAGCGGGTTGCGACATAGCAGAAGCAACATCTCAATGTCAGATCTGTTTCTTTACAATCTTTCTCTCTCTCTCATCCACTTCACCAGAATATCCTCGGTTGGCCTTTGGACGGTGTCTCTGGAGGGAGGCGATGCATCTGGCTATTTATCACCCAGCACTTCCCGCAGTAATCAATTAGCCTTTCAGTGGGCGTACCTGGCCCCTTCGGCCTGGCGCTACCTGGCACAAACCTGACTTCCTCGAATTGCTGGGACTGAACTTCTCACTTCAGTCCGTCTCGATTTCTTTACCCTTCCTTCTTTTTCAGTGTTTGGACATTAGACACACCTCGGCTGTACAAGCGGGTTGGTGCACAGGGCTACTTCCGGCCAAACCTCGCTTGGGCCATTCTGTTAAATGTTACACCGTAAGTATTAAACTTTGTTGTAGAATTCAGAATACTTCAGATTATTTAGGAAAGGTATGCTAAGTGTTAGGGCAAATTATTTTCATTTGGTGGAGAAAACGGGATGAGGAAAAATCTTACTACGAGTAGAAACCCCAGACAAATCTATGGAACTGAATATCAGAAACTTAAAGGCAAAGTTCGACTAAAAATGACAACTCGTGTCATTCACAACCTGCATGAGTTTCTTTCTTTCCGCAGAACACAAATTAAGATATTTTGAAGAACGTTGGTCACCAAACAACATTGGCCCCCATTCACTTCCACTGTATGAACACAAAACAATTTCTTGAAATATCTTTTGTGTTTTACAAAAGAAAGACTCATATACAGGTTTTGAACCACATGAGGGTGAATTAAAGATGACAGAATTACATTTTTGAGTGAACGATCCCAGCCAAGACCACCTTACAAAACGGGGGCGATTTTAGTTTGGACATTTGCGGCTGTCTGTGATGCTATAGTGTATCTCAATGTCACCCGTAAACGTATTTTACTCAACAGACTTAAATTAACACTAAGATTTCGTCTGGGAACTGACTGTTCGGTCTGGTTCAGACACTTAGATGTGTACATAATCAAGTCTAAAATGAATTTTACTCCCGTCTTCATTAATCTAAACGAAAATACCTCCTAATCTCATTTCCTTTCGGTATCGATTCGCCGAGTATAATTTCTAAGTGCGTCTCTGTAATTGCGAACGAGCATTTACATAAATCTGTCGGCGCTGACTAAATGTTTGGTGAATAAATGACACAAGAGTGCGCTCATTGATATTCAAGCGCAGAAAAACAGAACAAAGGCAGGAGCGGGCAGCGGACCCAGTGTTTGCGGCCCTCGAGTGCCACTCGGAATCACTGGTTCCCAGGGTTGTCAGGGAGCCCATGCCAAGGCTGCGGGCACGGAGGCGGGTGAGGGGAGGGAGGGGGAGCGCAAGGTGGTGCGCTGATCGAGCACAATGATGGTGGAGGGGGTGTCGGCCTTGAAAAAAACGCAACAACAAAAGCTCGGAATGACTTATCAAGTCAGGTGATAGCGAACAAAATATACGATGATGACTATAGGCAAAGAAAAAGATCAACCCCAGCCCCAAACGCACACCAAAACAGTGCACCAAGTCGCACAAAGACGAAGTGTATGAGTGTGTGTTTGGGGGTGGGGATGGTTCTTGAAAGGGGGCACTGTTTGCTGTCTGGTCTCCCCCAGCACCGCACAGCCTGTCTCACTTCAAACAAAGCTACTGGCAAGGGAGAGGCAACAGCCCCTGTTTCCAGGGCCACTGGAGTTTCAAAGCAGTGAAAGAGGGCAGCAGTCTGGAGGCTAGAGGGCTCAGGCTGGCATACTTGGCTAGCGTTGTGGCCAGGTGGTCTGGGCACATTGGCAAGACACTGGCACACCGCCCTATGCAGATGGCTCCCGTCGCCGCCTTTTTTTAGGTGTCGATCTCTTTCTCCGTCTTCTTTTCTTTCTTCTAATACGCACACATGCACATCTATAGTCTGACATATGCCCTCCCTTTAGGACGAAACGCATTGCAAGAAAAAAATGAAAAATTGATTTTTTTGTTAAATGAAGGTGCTTATTTTGTACAGCATCAATGGAGACCGTGAGGCCTTTTAAAGGAAGGAGAAACCAGCTGTGCCAGCCTGGCTTTATGCATGTGCCCATGCATGTGCCCATGCCTGCTGTGTGCAGTGCCATGCTGGGATACCATCACCATGGCATCCAAAACTCCCCAAGCGTACCCTCTGTTCCGTGAGCTCGCGCGTGACACCACAAAAGAGGGATGCGTGTATCGATTCAATCCGCTTGCATGCGACGAGAGCGTTTCGACAGCAAAAATTCTCAAGCACGAACCAAAAATATGTATCGAAAAACACAATTCCCCCTGCTGTTGTGTTCCAGGTTTATGGGGGCCCGAAATCAGGTTCTGTGGTTGTGTGAAACGCTCCCAGAACATATGGAGGAGGATTCGCCAAGCCCCGCTTCACAGCTGTCTGCACCCAGAGAAGACGTGCCCTCCCTTTCCGTGCACCATTGATGTACGCGCACACACCAAAGACCTCCGTAAATACAAATCGTAAAAATCGAGAAAATATGACTTCGTGATTGCGATAAAAACATTTCGGGTAACCTTTGGACTGCACGTTTAGACATTGAATTTACGTGCAAGGTGCTGGAACAACACGACGGCAAATAAAAAACAGACTTTTGGATAAAATGGATACTGCAATGAACAGTATATCACTCAAATTCACCCTCATGTCGTTCAAACCTGTATGCAACTCTTTCTTCAGTAAACACAAAAGAAGATATTTTGAGAAATGTCAAAGTGGTTTTGTGTCCATACAGTGGAAGTCAATAGGGAGCAATGTTGTTTGGTTACCAACTTCCTTCATAATATCTTCTTTTGTGTTCTGCAGAAAGAAACTCATGCAGGTTTGGAATGAAAATTTTATACAAAAAGACCACAGGGTGAGTAAATAATGACTTTATTTTACTAAACTTTTGGGTGAACTGTCGCTTTAAATTGCCAGTAAACGTTTAAAGAAAGTGCTCGCCAGAACTATCCAAAAAGCACAAAAAAGTGTTTAACCAAGGATTAAAAAACTTAAAAAGCATTTATTCTATCTTGGCAGACAAAGTTAAAAACAGTTACAGATATTGCACACCGACGCAGTGCGGTCGACAAGCCTACATCAGGGTGTGAAAAATGAACACACTGAAAATTTTCATATACTGTAGTGTGAACAGTTTGTGTATCTATGAAAAAAAAAAAACTTTTGACCATTTTCACTGTATAGGTTTCTAAATTCTACATTTAATGTACTAAAATATAATAAAGACAAATGTAAAAAATAAATGAAATGATTTTTGATTCATTGTTTTTTGAAATGATTTAAATTCACCCTTTAAATTCCAAATCAACTCAAAAATATTGAGCATAAATTAAAATCCGTCTTTCTCACAGGCCCCGTGGGCCTGAGGTATGTACAATACCTCATCATTACCCAATCATTATCTGGTTTAAGCGCTGCCGGTGGAATCAAACGACCCCCTGCAAGCGCCCCATTTTAATGCTGATTAGCCCCCAAAATTTCCTCCCGGTCCTCTGGCCTGCGTTTCCATCGTACACCGCTGACAATTAGACCGCAACTGTGAACCGTACGTGGCGACTTTCCCCATTCCGCCGATAAACGTGGCAAACGGGGCAAAAAGTCTAGCCACGGGGAAGGCCGAGAGAGGCCCTTTAGAGATGTCAAGCGGTTCGCTAAACTCCTCACAGCGCGCCTCCGAACGACCCAGACGTCGCCCTCCACCCCTGGTGAGTGAGGGGCAGGTTAGTCCTTTCAGGCCCGGCTCAATGTTTGGCCATTATCCTTTTGTGGCAGACCCTTCGCCCTGTCTGAGTCTTACAGGCTTTATATTGCTTACAGCAGGCCGGCTTGTAAATGGAGCTAATCTCACACAGACGCTGCCGTACTTGTTTTTGTGTATGTGTGTGTGTGTTGTGGAGTTTCAAAGGAGGTCCAGAAGACACGCATGTGGAGATGTACAAATGACAGCTCCATCTTCTGTAGTGTATAACAAATAGTTGTTTTGAATTCTCAGAAGGCTTTAGGATAACATAAAATATATATATATATATATATATTTTCGGGTAAATTTGTTACCCTGCCTGTGAAAACCCAGCTAAAGTCATTTTTTGGTGATTTAAAGTTTTCGACATAAAAGCATCCTACATGATGTAAAGAACATTCTGTGAAAATTTAACATCGATATCTATAATAGTGACTGAGTAGGGCCACGACAAATTTGAAATCAAACTTTGTTGCTTGTTTACTCAAAATTAGATACAAGACTTTTGCCTGGATTACACAGGCAGGGTCAAATATTCAAGTATTCAGGGTCAAACAGAACAAACCATGCTAAAAAATGACAAATTTATTTAAAAAGGATTAAGTTAAATACTATAATCTATTACAATTATACATAAAGACTGATGTTTTATCAAATTATTGTTTTGCCTGTTCGTAATCATTTTTATTTCATGCATGCTTCTACGATGCTCCTAGTTTAATTCTCTTTTTTTAATTCTCCTAGTGTAATAACTTTTTGTGATCTTCAACTGTTTCAAGGCAAATAACAGATTTACAAGCCTGTTCGAGAATTAAAATATAATCTTTCATGTACTGGCTGCTCATGATTCAAACTTGACTTACTATTCGACACTCAAACAAAGTTGAATTTCAAATGCTTTAAAAAAACAGTTTAACAGAATCAAAGCAAACAAACTCACAACAATTTGTTGTTTGATTGTTTGCAAACTAGATGTCACTCCTAAACATCCTCTACAATGAAAGATCCCCAAACAAATACGATCATTCGGCACTTTAGAAATCGCGCAGGACAGCGTTCGTCCCGAATAAACGAACGACTGATGTCTTTTTTTGATATTTGATGCATTCTTGTTCTACCCGTCGCTCTCATATACCGCCATACCACCCAAATGATTCCCCTCTCCATCTTGAGCACTCTCCTCTGATCATTCTATCCACTAAAATCTGCTAAATTCCTCCTCTGATCCACCACAGGCCCCTCTCGCTCTCCTTCTCTCATTTCTCTTTTTCTTTCTTCTCTCTCTCTCTCTCTCTCTCTCTCACACACACACACACACTTAAGGCTCTAAGGCTTCGGTATTGTTTCACACACATCCTGAAGTTTCTGTGCAATAAACACACAAAAATCATCACGTTCCATAAAAAGTGGAACCACATCAAAAGAGATTTTAATCCTGTCTGGATTCGTAGCTGTCCTCTTTACTATTAATAGCAAGCGGGGGGAGGAATATTATGGATTGATTTATTTATTGTGTCATGTATTAAGACGCATGTAACCGAGAGGTCCCTCTCTGAAAATTCAAAACAAAATAAAACGCAGCTATTTTCTGATAACCTATTTTTGAGTGTGTGAATAAAATTCGCCATTTGCACTCCAATTAACGGCGTGACCGAAAACAGCGCGCTAAGCTGGCCGCGCAAAACTTGATCCTCTTTTGGCTTCTTTGCCATGTCGTTTTTTAATCAAGTGTTGGAAAAACACGTAATTCCGTTTTAAGTTCGTTACAGAATGAAACGACTCGAGGGGTTAGCTGAACATCTTAGTCTTTAAAAAACAAAATTCAGCAGCATTTCATAATACTTACATCAAGAAATGTTGCAAGAAACGGCATTCAGGTTTGAACATTTTATGTAATGAAACTGAACTTTATATTTAATTGTTTTTTAATTGTGTATTTTAATTGAAATACTAAAGAAATTGAACTTGAAAGAAAGATCACTTGCACGTTGAGTTTAAGTTTGAGCACATGCACTAAAAAACTACAAAGAACAATTTTAACAAATTTCTCTTCAACATTTTTTTACCTGAACCAACAAAAAAGTCGTTAGGGAGCTAAAGTGGCTAAAACCCAAATTCTACTATTTCTCTCTCTCTCCCACTGTTTTTGTTTAAAAAGAGCGGTTACATTCTCTTTAACTGTGCAGTCCTCTCTTGACCACAGGCCTCACGAAGCACAGCATTTTATAAACACACGGGGAGCACATCTAATCCTCCAGCCCGCATGAATCAGAGTCGCTCTCTCTCCGTTCTCCTCGGCAAACTACCTTGTTGTCCTCCCTGTATTCCTTCTCCGCGAGCCACGGCTAAACGAATTAGAGACGAGGGTTTAGGGGTCTGTGGTTTGGCTTAAAAATGAAATAATCAGAGAAACATGACAAAAAAGTGCGTCTTGGGAAAGCTGAAATACCAAGGTACAACACACTGGCTTCACCCAAAACCAAAGATAAATACACGCTATCACCGTGATTATAGAAAAACGTGCCCCTCTTACCGTGATTCGGGGGGGTTCACTGTTACCGACAAGCGTGTTCATGTGTTTCTCATTTGTGTGAAGGGCTTTAATTCCTAACAGCAGTTTTACAGGTCGCTCATTATTCAGCTATGTTCCAAGGGAGAAGGGGGGGGGGGGTTGGGGGGTTGCGGCGATAGTAAAAGTCGTCAGAAATAAAGTGGAATGCCGAGTCCACCGCAAAACTTTCTCCTCGACACTCCCTAATCCCCCGTGAATAAGGGCCATACTCGACACACAGGAGGTCATGCAAGCTGTGGGTTGTTTGGTTGGGGTAACTTATACACAATGTGTGTGTGTGTGTGTGTGTGTGTGTGTGTGTGTGTGTGTGTATGTGTGTGTGAAGGGTAAACCCTACGGTATGGGTACAAAATGTCCCCACAAAGATGGCAATATCCAAAATCCTTGTCCTTGTGGGGACATTTTTTTGTCCCCATGAGGAAACAAGCTTATAAATCATACAGAATTAACTTTTTTGAAAATCTAAATCTTGCTCAGGAGATTTAATTGAGTTCTCGGTTGTTTCATTTTGCATTAGCCATAAGAAAGAAAAACTATAGAGATCTCAAATATTTCTTCTAGACATCAATGAGATTACATGGAGAGCGAATGAAAGTCTCCTGCAGCCTCAGATATTTCTCATTAGATAAAGAGCCTGAAATCTCACCAAAATGTCTCAAGTTCACAAAAGATCTCAACAATGTCACAAACTGAGCTCAGAGCTTGCAGAAGTCTGCAATCAATATTATAGAAGATGTCCAAGATTTCTCATCAAATTTACCCAAATCCAGATTGTTTTACCTCAATCTACATTCATTTTACACCGCCATACTCTTCATGTATTTTAACAATCGTCTCATTTGTTTCAAATTTGATACTTCAACGAAACGCAACTGGGAACTCCATCAAAATCTCCTAAACTATGAAAGAGGGTGATTTGGGGTATTGTTCTTCCCAAAAGCCTTTGGAACCAAACGCTATACAATATGAGAAATACAGAAAAAGTATAGATGTCTGTAGCTTAAAAAATGGACACTTTATACTGAAATCTCTGCCTTTGGTATCTGTGGAAATCTGAGAATCATTTGAGACACTATTGAGATCTTGTCGGAAACTTAAGAATGGATTTCGGAGTTGGGACACGTGAGAAAAAAGTCTCCATAACATCTAACATTTAATCTCACATAAAAAACAAAACTGAAACTCTTTTAGTTGAGTATCGTTCGAAAAAAACGTGAGCAGCATGCATAGCTGGTCTTATGGCTAGTGCGTGTGGTCAATGATAAGGAGACTCGAGGCTGTCTGAGGACCGTGATCATTATCGTTGTGAAGAGGCCCAGGGCTTTCGCTGGAGTCATTACCCTGTCTGCCACTTCACAAATAAATCAGCAAATATGCAGCACCTACATCCATAATTGGGTCCAGCCCTCCCTCTCATTTGCGCCCAATAATAGCTTTCCACAGTCATTAGTCCGGCTCTACTTAAACTTTTTCCTCAAACTGTTTATTATTTAAAGTGCACAGAGCTTTCTAGCAGACGAAAAATCTATATTACCTCACATACCGCGTTTTTTGTCATTTCGGAGAGAACTGCAGCTATAAAAAAGCCACTTTTTGTTCATCCTGGTTAATGGGACAACGACTACAACGCCTGCCAAAAGTGCCGTGGTTTCGCCCGCCACCGTTTTTCTATTACCCGCTGTTATGGGCGGAACTGCAGAATGAAAGTAACGCAAGCCATCCGCGCACGCGGGCGACATGTTCATGTTCGGGCCGGCCAGGCCTGGCTTCCGTTTCCACAGTTTTGGCCCCGGCAGCTCTGCCTCTAACTCAAGAGTTGGGGCATGTTTAGACCACAGCTTTCTCTCTCGCTCTCTCTCCTCTCTTTAATCCTGGGAACCACATTTTGCGTGGGAAAAGACTGAGAATGGAAAGGTCCAGATGTGAAACGAGAGGAAAGAGTAGTGTGGGTAGAACCCGTGGTGCGTCATGAGTAGGTCTAGATGGAATCTGCAGACTTTTTGCACATTATCTGCACTCGTTTTGAAGGGGGGGGATGGTGGAGCTGTGCAAAAAGAGATTAAAACGTAAATGCGTTAAATGGATCTGAGAGTACTACCCACTTATTGGTAGCTGAAAACATAAAATTAGCCAAATTATTCAATAAACAAACATGCAAATGGGAGTTTTGCGCAAACGCGATCCATTTGGGTTATGGGTCCAGTGTGGGTGGGAAAAAGTAGATAAATGCACAAAAAATCTACAAAAAGAAAACAGTAGATAAAATATCTAAATAAAAACAAAGCATCATGTCTTAAAGGTCCAGTGTATGAAATTTAGCGGCATCTAGTGGTGAGGTTTTGAATTGCAACCAACGGCTCACTCCACCCCTCCCTTTCAAAGCACTATGGTGGCTGACACAGAACCAAGATGTCGTCACGTTTTCGCTGCTTTGCCCGAAAGAGATAATGTATGTACGAAATGTACTCTGTAGAGCAGTTTGTCCGTTTAGGGCTACTGTAGAAACAACATGGCGATTTTCATGTAAGGGGACTTGTGGTGTTTGTAGATAGAAATAGCTCATTCTAAGATAATAGAAACATAACGCTTCATTATGTAAGGTCTTTACACACCTCTGAAAACATAGTTATGTATATTATATTGCATCTTTGTCAATAGATCCTCGATGAAATCATCTCATCGTGCCATCAGGCTACAGACACCCGGAGCGCTCTTCATTGACAGGTGCTCATCACAGGCTTATCCATCAATCCCTGAATTTGATCATATTAATGAGTGGCTTTGTAATCCTCTTAAAGTACCTCCATGGTCAAAGCCCATCAGGCCACTCCGCTGTACACAACCCCGAGAAGTCCGGCCATAAACTCAGAGGTAAAGCGAACGGATCAAAGCAGATGATCGTCCGCTAGCTGCTATCAGGATTGTACAGAGGGATGGAGGGGGATGCGAGCAGTAGCTTTACTGCGATTATCTATCAGAGAGGATCATGGGAGATCATATTGGTGTTTTTGGTTAAGCTTTCCTTATGAAAGGTAAGCGTGGTAAACGTATTATGGGGTGCCTAAATCTTATCTGAAGAATCGGATTTGTAGTATCCTCAACTCCCTTGGCCTTTTGCTTTTAAAAGTGACAAGCGCTAGGGTTGGAAATAATCTGAGTTTATATTTTTGGAAATTTGGATGTCGTAGCGTTAAGTACAGTAGATAAAGCTGCATTTTAAAAAGCAACTGTGCATGTCGCTTAGAGATAAAATGACACTATTGTATTTGCTCGGTAAAGTATCGACGAACAAACAATTCAGAGACAAAAGCAAAAAAAACCCACTACAATTGTAACGAAAGCCATCCACCAGAAAACATCAGCTAAAAGAATAAGCGGTTTGCCAGCGCCGCTTCATTACGATACACGGCAGCCACAATACATCAGATCCACTGACTCTCCGGGCACAGCGGTAACCTGGGAGTAGATGAGAGCGAACCCAAATTGATAAGAGGCTCCGATGCGGAGGAAACAGAAGAGACCGTTCCGCTCCAATCCGATTCTGTACTCCATTAAAAATCAATCCTAATGCCTTTTCACCACACAATACTTCATTGAACATTAGAGAGAGATTAAAGCAAATTGGACTAGAGATGATCAGATAGGAAAGCAAAACATCTGCAGACCCGGCGTATCGCTTTCCTTTTTTTCGGAGTACGGCGAAGCGCCCCGTCTGACTTTTTAACCCTGTGTTATCTCCACCTCCCAGCCAAAGACAGAGCCAATTTGTTTCCTAAACAATTCTGTAGCGCCGTCCTGGTGACGGGGCTTGGCAGGCAAACAAAGAGGAAGAAATAAAGGAAGAAATACGGAGGAAGTAAGAAGAGCTTTAGTACAAAACAAAGTACGTTTTTTCCACACACTACAACATTTTGGTTGAAATCTAACAAACATCTTTGAATTTGTTTTTCTTTACAAAACAGAAAGCAGAAAGGGTGAAAAAACCAAATAAACCCAAAACGGTGTGCACTGGTAGGACCCCTTAGAGATATTCTCTCCTAACCTCAGTTTGTCTCAGTGAGGATTGCTCTCTCTCTCTCTCTCTCTCTCTCTCTCTCACACACACACACACTCGCTTGGTCGCTCGCCCCTCCAACTTTAGCCCCATCCCTTTCAGTTGGACCCAGGCCAGGAAGGGAAATCCATGAAACATGAAGAATGAACCGCACATGAGCTGCAAGGCCGTGCTAAACTTTTCCACCAAATCCCTGCGACGGGACGAAATTTTGCCAGCCTCGTGGGAGGGATCGCTAACAACCTCCAGGCAAAAACTTGCTTATCTAATTGCATTGTGACAAGAGTAATGAGCGAGTTAAGTGTATTTAAGAGAAAGAGAGAGGGAACAGGAGCGGGCGAGAGAGAGCGGAGGAGAGATAAACGGGCCGGAGTCTCTCTCTCCTTGCTATCGTGGCATACCACATGATCCAGACCATCCTCCTATTGGTCAGGAAGCGGAGCAAATTTGTCCGCCATGTAAGGAGGGCTGGAAGCGTCATTCTCTCTTCCTCACTCCCTCACTCCCTCCCTCCCGTTTCTCTCTCTTACTCCAATCTTAAAATGGCTGCCGGGGGGAAAAATCTGCCAAAAAGGGATCGAACCTGATGCTCTTTCTCATTTAAACGCTTCGTTTCGTAGAGTTTTTTTTAAATCGCCGGGAAAGAGGAGAGTGGGCTGCTTTGAGTAGAAACAGATGAAGCAGGTTTTTTCATGGCGTGTTGGCTGGTACAGGGGGAAGTTTGAAAGCGGGCCTGGAAAATCATTAACTGTGCTGTGTCCGGCGGGCTGAGGCACAGTTGTCGAGGGAAGCGGGATGCGTTGTTTCGGGTTGGCGGGAGGCGTCGCGCAGGGTGGCACGTCCAGGATGGACAACCCTGCGCTGGCACACAGAGAGAAAACAGATTGCAAACACACACAGATAAAACAAACACACTAACAGGTGGCTTTGGAGGTTTTAGAGTCATGTTCTCTTGTGCACGCCGTGTTATCCTGACCTGCGCTGGCTTAGCACGGTTCAATGCTGCATGCATGAATATGACAAATATTTGCCTCTGGGCTAAAGTTCCAGCAGCGCATGGGATGGGGTGGCGTGCCAGGCGACATATACGGGAGAGAGAGCGGCGCTGTTGGCACACCCACCCTCCCTGCGTCGCTGCCAGGCCATAGAGGACGCCATGAGGTTTGTACTGGAAGCTAGCAGACCACCCAACACACATTAAACATTCACTAAACCGTTTTCTTGATTTAGCTTTTTAATGTAACATTTCCATCAGAGGACTTGTGGTGGGTTCTGTTCATACACTAGTTTTAATTACACAATCCGAGAGAGATCCGGCCAACCTTTACCGCAGGTAAATGCTTTCACTAAATGATTTCGTCCACAAAGCAAAGCCGGCACAAAATAAATCAAGCACTGAGATTCAGCGAATTCAAAAATAGCTTCATCCAGCTGGAAATATTGGAAAGGCTACAATAAAAACACACCTCGGGGTTTAGTTTGGAGAGAACACAGGAAGCGATCCTCCAAGCGCATGGCAAATTGACAATCAAGTTCCTCAAAACTCCTCTACCTGGTTTTATAGCGACGTGATTTGCAATCTGCAGCATCTTAAGCTACACAACATTTCTTTGGTCCTTCTTACAAAATGACCTTTGATCAGGTGAGCAACGCGAAAGACGCCAATAGTGCCCAAGGTAATAGGGCACTCCATATCGGGTACTTTGTTTTTGTTTGGTTGGGGCTGTGGCACCGGTGTTAGTGCCCAAGGTAATAGGGCACTCCATATCGAACTGGGCGGGTACTTTGTTTTTGTTTTGTTGGGGGCGTGGCAGCAGTGTTAGTGACCAAGGTAATAGGGCACTCCATATCGAACTGGGCGGGTACCTTGTTTTTGTTTTGTTGGGCCGTGGCACCGGTGTTAGTGCCCAAGGTAAAAGGGCACTCCACATCGAACCGGGCGGGTACTTTGTTTTTGTTTTGTTGGGGGCGTGGCACCGGTGTTAAGAGGTGCGGGGGCTAATCGCATCATGTCTTCTGGCTTCCCAGGCATGGGTGATTCAGTATGAAAGAGGATCATGGTGGAATGTTCTGTTCCCAGAGGCCTTTGCCTGATGGAATTAACCCTGCCATAGATCCCTTCCAGCGACCGCAGGGGCCGGGTCAAACTGATTATCTTTCAGAGTGGCCCGCGACAGGACCGCAACTATTAAAAGAGGCGCTTATAAAATGATCTCGGCCGGCCACCGTTGCTTTGGCTCTAACTTTTGCTGCATGTTGTTAGTGTGTACAGAGGTCAGGCGTGTTTTTCCCCTGGCATGGACGTTTACGGTGGTCTTTTGCTCATAAGATTGTATGATTCTAACCTGTTTAGGGAGTTTATAGGGAACGCAGTGAGCAATACAGATAAGTCTTAATTCGGTCCAGTTTCGCCAAGAACATCAGTGTCATGTTCCTACTGCACCAGACGGGGCTCTTTGTAACAGCATCTGATCGAGGGAATCGCTCTCTCTCTCTCTTCCTCAACATGCCCTCACATCAGTTAGTCTTCCCTCCACAATGCATTCCCTCTATTATGATTTTTCCTGTTGTTCTTGAGCACTAAGTTCCTAATACGCAGTGGCATGCTGTTAATGACCCAAACAATTGCTGTTTCACACATACATATTTCATTACAACAGCTGAACAAATTACATATTTATGCTTTATAAGGGTGAATGCCATTCGGAATGATTAGCTATGCAGGCAGGTACAGGAGTCCCATCTGCAGCCGCATCTGTATGACAGGAGCTGACAATAACGGGCTGTGCGGAGAGCGGAGCTGCGAGCCGGCAGATATGATGCGATCGAGACACTGCTGCTGTACACGCAACAAAATGTGAATAAAACTATACATTTTAGTTTTGTTTTTCATTATAAATGTTTAAAACTTTTTAAATTGGGATACTTTCACTCGACAAGTCTTAAGTCTTGTTTGGGTGGGTTTATGCATAAACAGCCCAAAAATATCTGCAAGTAAATTTCAGTTAACTGAATTTACTCAACTGGCAGCTATTTTAGCTTGTTTCAAGCATAAACTGACTTTTTTTTTATCAGAAAACAAGACTTAACCTCTTTAGTCATTTTGCTTTTCAAAATAAAGATCAAGTAAATGTAAGTATCTCGATTAAACAATTTCCAGACATTTGTACTGAAAAAAGGGTATGCAGTGTATTATTACTAAAATGTGTAAACTAAGATGTCACAAATTCATTACATATTTGTAAAATATTATAATTTGTTTATTTTAAAAATTAAAAAGAGATATTTTATGTCCACTTTAAGATATTTTGTCAACTCCCTGAAATGCATGTATACAGATGCTATTCAAAGAACTAAAGCAGTGAACATAGCTACTAAACCAGTTAAACTTTGCACTCATTTCAGGTTTAAAACTCACTTCATAATTAATTAATATGACTATTAAGTGCTGAACATGGAGTTATAAAGCTGTAAATTATCTGCAAAAATTCACATTCAGCATCATTCTGTCTGGCAACTATACATCTAGATCCACCAAACAGCAAGTCTGGCTGCCCTTAAAGGGATAGTTCACCTAAAAAGTGAAAATTCTGTCATCATTTACTCACACTATTGTCACTTCAAACCTGTGCGACTTTATTTCTTCTGAAGAACACAAAATAAAATATTTTGAAGAATGTTGGAAACCAAAAACCACTGGTCCCCCTTGACTTCTTTTGTATAGACAAAAACAATGCAAGTTAATGGAGACCAATGGTTTTCTGTTACCAAACATTTTTCAAAATATCTCTTTGTGTGTTCTGCAGAAGAAAGAACGCCATACAGGTTTGAAATGACAAAAGGGCGTGTACATAATAAAAGAAATATCATTATTGGGAGAACTATTCCTTTAAGAAGAGTTAAAATTTTGTCTCTTCTTTCGCCAGTGTGATCACTTATGTTAACAATAAATAAACTGTGACTCTCCCTCTTCTTCAAACTCACCCCGGTCTGGCTTTGCTCTCCAAACGGGCCTACGCAGTTTGAATATAACTCACGTTATAGGACAAATACAGCAAACCTGGAACTTTTCTTTGGAAACATATTTATGACACGTCATGGTCTCTAGGGCATCAACAAAAGTATACAAATATTAAATTGTTGAAGGCAAAACAGCCCCAGGGTGGAGAACCCAATTTGGCCTGCGTGTTGGATGCAGATGTCTGTGACGCATTACCGCTAGGAAAATTACGGCAATTATGGCTATTAATTGCGGATATTACAGGGCCCCCTTTATCCATCAAATATCTTATTTAAGCAAAGACCTACGACAGAAATACTTTTAACGATTTGTTGAACAGCTGCTCTCCCTTGTAAAGTACTTACAGCGCATAGAACGACTTGTTCCGGCACGCTAATGACCTTAGCCGGGATAAGGCGGCTGATCCGCCAGTGTTAGGCTCATTATTGTTGGAGGGGATTTTAAACTGCTTTTCCTGTCTGTGCTGGGAATGCAGCGAGTCTTCCCTTTATTCAGCTACATCTTACGATATACGTTTGAGAATGTACATGGTTGGCGTTTGGGGTCTCAGGTAAAGGACGACTGCGAGGGCCTTGTCACACTGAAATGATGGAAATGTGCGGTCAGGGAGGCTCGGGCCCAGATCAACCTCATAAGGGAAAGTGAAAAAGGGAAAACCACAGCTTGTGTTCAACACATTTCCAGAGCGCTTTGTCTCCGTCCTGGCCCGATGCCCTCCACCATGTGCACACTAACACACAAACACCAACTCCCTAAAACACACAAACACAGAAGACACAACAACCTAATTCAAACCATATCTGCTAGATTCCTTCAGCTCCGTATTTGTAAAAGCAGAGTGCATTTTAGTCCAGTCTTTTCATTAAATAAAAGTGCATTAAACACCAACCTTGCCTTGCGCTCTACGACTCTTAAAAAGCTCTTAATGCAAAACAAAAGCCGATCTATTGTCGCGACCGAAACAATACCATATTCACAAAAACGCAATACAACTATCCGACGGCAAAGGGTATTGTTCGAGAAACGTTGTGCTGTATAGATATCTGTAAAACTATTAATCAAAGGGAGTACGAGAAAAAGTAGCTAGTCAGCTTCATCTGATCTGGAGAGCAAGAGAGAGAGAGAACGAAAGAGCGAGAGAGAGAGAGACCAGGCTGTAGGCAGGCTGCTTAAGATTCACATGGTGTGGTGACTCAGCCCATTTTGGTAATGGAGAGCCCCGGCCACCTAAAGATGGAAATGGCAATTTTTCAAACCCCACATTTTATATATAAATTATCCCAAGCACTCACATAGCGAACGCTGCAAGGTCATTCGCAAATATTTCGGATGACTCATGTTCGGCTTTACGCGAGCGCTAAGGACCGGAGCGACGGTTGGCGAGTAATGAAGATCTGTTCGAGTGTTGGAGTGGGTGGGAAATACCAGGTTTGCTTTTGATGTGGAGCAAAACAAATAGTTCCCAACTACTTGGCTCACGGTGTTTAAATCATCTGGAAACTTGACCATGGCACGCTTGTGAACCCTGTAAGCCATGCCACTTAACTTTGTCCAACTACTAGAAAGTGAGGGCTGATCACATGCTTGTCTTCGGCCCACTATCTGACATTCCACAAGACCGGCCCTCTTCGAGACAGCTGACCCTCTATTAATCACATGACCGACAGACCATATGATTGAGACCTATTAGAAGAGGACGCTACAGGGCAAGAACAATCCAGGGTGAGGGAACGTCGCTTTCTGCCTGTTAATCCAAGCGTGAGCGAGGTCCCCGTGCGACCAGATGGGGTCATGCGCCACCCGGACAGTTGCCCAATCGCACCCTCCGCAGAAACATTGCGTGCACCTTAGTGACCCAGGAGTGTGCGAGGTTAGGCGCGATCCCCCAGCATCCTCCTGACAGTTCAGGAAATCTTAAAAAATGAACTCGGCCTCTCCATTTTGTCCTGCTTAGGTAAGCAGGCAGCCTGAGAAGTCAAACTAATTGCTTTAATCAGACGGGATTGCTGGATTACTTGTGGATTTCCTTTAATAATCGCACCTGTGCGCTTCCTCTTGTTCAACCTGGCTATTTACAGACGGAGAAAGAGGAACAGGACGAGCCCCGCAGCCAGCTGGAACCCGTGCGCGAGCAGGACGTGGACAACGTTTTAACTCGGGGATTAATCGTGAACCGCAGCCCACAGGGCCTCCATCAGGACCGGTCTTAGAGGAACTTAATGCAATTAAATGGCACAGTTGATAAAGTCGAACTTATGTCTTTAACCTCGATCTGAAGCACAAAGGAGCCTTTGTCTCTCACAAGCTTTCAAAGTTTACATTCGTTTCGTGACTGCGTGCGTGCCAGTTATATCGAATCAACACACTTCACCCTGGATTTAGTCACAGTTACATTAGTTGCATTTGGTGCATTTAATCCACTGGTTTTCTAACATTTATTCGGCTGCTCTTAAATCGTTCAGACAGCGAGTGTGACGGACCCGAGTTTTAAGCTGCTCTGTGCTACTTTGGAGACGGTTAAAGCTCAATGTTAATCTCCACCTCCTCCATTCTATTTAAACACTCTGTTCTTCTCTCTTTCCTCTTTAAACATCCTTTACTTCTTAGAAATAGCATTAATGTCTTGTGCGTATATCCGTGTTTACGTATGTGTGTGTGTGTGTGTGTGTGTGTACTATATCCACAATACATACAAATATGATTTTTATATGATTTTATGGTTTATAAACATAAATTCTTTTCTTTTTAAAGAAAACAGCACATACAAAACAGGCTTATACAGCATATAGACTATTGACAACATTGTATAATATATGCTTAGAAGTATATACATAAAAATATACATTACATGTCTATGTATGTGTATATATACATACATGACTGCCTTTAAAAACCCAGCTAGTCTTTTTTTAATTTACAGTTTTCGACATCATTCTACATCTTTTTCGACATCATTCTACATTAGGGTCGGGCGATGCCTACCAAATTGGCATCGGACGATGGCTACAGTGAAACATTGCGATGGGCGATGACATCGCCCTGCGGCGTTATAAAGTAAGGGGCGCCTGGCACGAGCTGCGCAGAGACACATCTTCAGCGCGAGCTGGGCAGTTATAAATTTAGGCGTGTCATCTGTACAGCGCGAGCTTCACAGTTATAAAGTGAGGTTAGATTGTATTCTTATTCTGATGTTATATTCAATAAAAGAGTTATGAAGTGAGGCGCGTCTTCTTTATACAACGCGAGCTGTGCAGATACGCGTCTTCTTTATGTAGTTATAAAGTCAGACAGGTCTGCGCAAACTGCGTGTCCTCTTTCAAACACAGTTGTAAAGTCAGGCTAGTCTGATCTGTACAGCACAGAGCAGCGAGCATCACGTGACGAAAGTGAAACATTTGTTGGAATCACGATCTTGGCTTAACATTGTCATGTCTATCAGTCATCGTCTATCGGCCCAACCCTATTCTACATAATGTAAACTCATATACACATACATACATATATACAGTACATACATACTGTATATATACTGTATACTGTATATATACGTACACACACACACATACATAATATATATATATATATATATGCTGCAATATAAAAATAGATATAATATAAATAATGAACTATCAATTATGCATTACTAGGTTACATACGGTATTATATGCTCTTAAAAGTGAGGAAGAGAAAAAACTTGTTTTGTTGAAATAACTTCTCCTGATCTCCAGAAAACATGAACGAAAAACAACTAGAATGCATGACCTCTGTGGGCATCGCCATGTGCTGTTTTTCATGCAACTCTTACTGCTCAGAGATGCTCAATATCTAGCAAATTATATTGCGAATAACTGAGTCAGGCATAAGGCGGCTTGAAGCAGAAGCAATCCCATTTACACACAAACATGCAGACATACAATCATTTATGATCCTTACTCCATTATACTCAATTCACCAAATTTCTTGCTTTTATCTACACATTTACACGGTTTAGAGGGAAGATCGTTCAAAACTGAGCAGAGGATGCTACGCGCTGCCACAAAGTGCCCACTGGCTGCTGGGAGGCTCAATGCTAACTGGTCATTGATCTTCTGATCGTGACCATGAACTAGCCACACCAGCATTAGCGTATCATGGTGCACTGGGTGCGCAGTCTCAGCCGACCTCTGCTAGCGTTTGGAAATCAGATCAGACAGATCACAGCCGGAGAGGGCCATTTCTGTTAGAGAGCAGGTCAGGAAAAGCTTTACCAACTAAATCATGGCCAGTCTGGATTTAGGGATCGTATACATTCCTAACTGGCCTCGCAAGTGCTACAGTCCTTGCATGTTATACCATAACCTCAAAATAAACCAGTAGCCTCAGAAGGCCTCTGCAGTGGCACTATAGACTCCTATGGCGGCTCTCTTTTCTAAGGTATCGATTGGGCCCGGGCAGGCGCTTGATGCGGCTCTTCAAGTCTCCTCCCGGCAAGAGCAAATACTTATGTTCACAAGATGTTATTGATCACGTTATCAGAGCTACATGGCGGCGAGGGATGTTTTTTGAACATGGGTGAGCGCGCAGTTGACTTGGCCCTCCCCTGCGCCGCGTCGTATTGTCATGCACGCTGGAAGCCTCCTTCCTTAATATCTATCTTAAGAGTTGACAATGTTTTGGAGCAATTAAAGCAATCGATACAGGCCTGAGAGGAGCCTCTTATCCACAGTAATAGCTCTCACTGAATAATAAATAACGTGCTGGCCGAAAGCTGGGAAGGGGGACGACCTCGCATTAACGATCACAGGCTACGAATGGGGGCTTCCTCACAAATCGAGAACCTTCTCAAATTGTCACATCCAGAACACCGCTCCCTTTAAGAACCCTACATACTGTAAATGAGAACAATTGATAGAAATAGCAGACAAACTAAATCAGCTTCTTGATTTTGTCCTGCGCAGCACCCTGAATGGGCCATTGTTCGCTAGCACTATTAACAGGTAGAAACCGGGCCCAAAAATAAACCCGGCCATTAATGGAGAAAGTGAGGCAGTATAATGCACGACCGCTCAGGTTTCAGATGGCAGGAACAGCGCTGGTATTATAGCCAAGCAGTGCAAACGAGGTTAATGAGAGTCTATTGACAGGTAATCTACTGTCAGCCATAAAGGGGCTGTATCTCTTCTTTAACACGAGCGATTCATTCTTTACTGAAGAGAAAGACCATGGCATTTCTGTACTACAGATATATACAGCACTTGTACATTTTAACTTTTTTTGCTGAAAAATTATACAACAAATACGAATAAATATTAAATATTTAGCACATACAAAATGATATAATGTTTTTATATGCATACTTCTACATTCTTTATTAATCTGACTTGCTCTTAGAATTTGGAAGCGTAATACATAAAAAAAGCAACAAAAAAATCCAACTGTCTTTATAAGTCATTTCAACTTACTATTTTAGATTTTAACTAGTGGTGAGTTGCTGTAATTTATAAAAAGTTGGTAAGCTTAACTTTGACATGATGTAATAAAAAACCTTTAAATATGTTAAATAGTAAGTTCAAATGACTTGTGAAGCCAATTTGCTTGTACGGCAGCACAATTATTTAAAAAAATCTAAATTCTAAAAAAAGACATAATAATAAAGAATGCAGAAGTAATTAAAATTTGTCCATGATTGTATAAGTTTTGTATGTTCAGTCTTGATTGCAGTGTATTTATTGGCAGAAATACAGAAGAAATAACATTGTAATGTAATATGAATATTATATAATATAATTAGGGCTGTCAAAAGATTAATCGCGATTAATCGCATCCAGAATAAAAGTTTGTGTTTACATAATATTTATCTGTTTACTGTGCATAATAATTTTGTATTTATTAACACATACACATCCATGCATATATTTAAGAAAAATCTAAATATTAATAAACATTTATATATAATTTCAATTATTAGTAAATATAAATAAATACATGTAAATATTTCCTAAATATGTATACTTGTGTATGTGTTTGTATTTATAAATACAAAATTAATATGCACAGTACATAGACATATGTTATGTAAACAAAAACTTTTATTCTGGAAGCGATTAATCGCGATTAATCTTTTGACAGCCCTAAATATAATATATAACCTAACCTAACCTAACATAACATAACATGAAATAATATAATATAACAATATATTAAGTCATTTAAGAACATAATTTAAATATGGAAAATGTAATCCCTTAAATATAAATAATCATCAGATGTGCATAGTTAAAATATTATCGTAATGCACAGATATTGTACAATCAACATTCGAGATCAAACTTATCCATTTTATAAAGGTTCAAATGTGGCTTGTTGCTTCCTTTTGTACTCTTGGACAAATTGTTTGTTTTGAATGGCAAGACACCCGAGCACAGCCAACAATACTCTGTTGGTGCATACAGAAGGTGTGAAGTTTAGGTCATATCACAGTTGCTCCTGAAAGCCAACTCAAACTGTCCTATCTTTACCTCTCTCTCTCTCTCTCTGTGTGTGTCACCCTTTCTTTGGGTTTCTTAGCGTCACTGCCAGCAGCCGGCATGGCTTGACTCCCAGTCTCCCTATCAAATATTCCCCAACCCAACATGCGGAGCCAACCACAACTCTTCACTGCGGACAGCGGCTCGCTCCAAGATTTGGTTTGTTGTTAATCTGTAAGCCAAAGTAGACTCCTGCGAGCATTCCCCACCCCCAAACGCCACCCCACACGCTCAGATCTCCCTCTGTGAATAATAATAGCTCCGGGCAAAGAGACTAGCTACACAGCTTGCGATAAAGGCTAAACGGCTTCACGGGCCTGTTGAGCTAAAGGCCAGGCGAGCTGGAAACGGTCACGTTGACCCGTTACTGTATAAAATAGCAGCCCCGACTGCAGCTTTGTCATAAAATCCAGCTCCCCTGCGCCCGCTCTAAACTGAGTGTGGTGTCAGAGAGGGCCACCTGTTCCTTTGACATAAAGCCTCGCTGCCTCTTTCCGTCACTGCCGTGTTGACCCAGATTGCTCCACAGTGGGGGCGTCTGACCCCTGTGACCCAAGTGTTAAAGTGTGACCCCCAAACAGCAAGGAAGCACTTTCACTGGGAGGCCCCACACATTAACTGAGTATGCACGAAAATGCACACGTGTGTCAGAGCTCATGACATATTTTAGGGATCACTGATTTTACAGCCTCAGTGGTTTTGTGTCCATACAATGGAAGCCAATGGGGGTCGATTTTGTTCAGTTACCAACAACAAAATATCATCTTTTGTGTGCTGCAGAAGAAAGAAAGTCACACAGGTTTGAAATGACATGAGAGTGAGTAAATAATGAAATAATTCTTGGCTGAACTATCCCTTTAACAGTTATAGCCAGCTCAACATACGCACATCATCTGAAACAAGCACTTATCTGTTGCGTTTTGGATTTTCATGACTGAACCTCCCCCCACATCAGAGTCAGGATCACAAGGCAAAAACCAAGCTGAGAAGATCCCAATGTGGGCCAGGGGCAAAACGGGAAGAGGGGGAGTTTTGGGGGGTCTTCACTAAGTTTGACTGTGATGTACTTCCTGTGTGGCTGTCAGCCTGTGGCGTATCCTTCATCTTCCCTCAGCGCTGCCCTCCCACTGACCCTACTTTCCAGCAACACAACACCCCCACAAAAGTCTGTTCCTCTCGTCTGCTGCACCACGACCCCTACATCCCCATGGGCCAACAGCAGCCTCTTTCTTTCTCCATCACATCCCTTCCACCTCTTTCTCCGGGTGCCCCGAGAGAAAGCTCCTCGCCCGCGGGCTGCGTGATCACGGATGTACAGTACTACTGTAAATCTGACACAGCTGCCAGATTCGCGCTGAATTCCGCAACAATGCATCTGTTTTAACCGCCTGGCAGACGGAGAAGGAAAAACTCGAAAGGAGCAGCCTTGGCATAATTGGAAAGTCCAGAGTGATTAGCTATGAGCGGCATTAGACTTAAGGGGAGCGCCGAGTGGAAAGGGTTCACTCCGGGACAGCGACCCACTGACCACGGTGGGAAGTAGGCCACGGAAGCAGGCTGCGTGACACACTATCCTGGTCTGCCGCTTTCACGTGCTGGACCACTCCTGCTTTGCCTATCAACAAACAAACAGGAGTATTCGCATCATGAGAGTGCACACATGCATTAGTGGCGAAATGTGTGGTGGAGGGAGTTGAAAAATGTGGCGACTGTTTAACTCAAGATTTTTTAAAGCTGTACGATATTATTCAATCCTTGTTACGGTGATGTTGCCAAGGTGTCTGGAGGCCGTAGTGAAGGGTGTATAGGCGACTGACAGAGTGCTGTAATTACAAGCCGGCGTGTCTCAAAGAATGGGGCCCAAAAGTGGCCGCTGTGCTGCTTTTCGCAGCGCACTTGTGCTGGCAACCCGGACGCGACTGTGCTGCTGGGAACCATGCACAAAAGGAACAGGAGGAGTCCACTTAATCCAGGCGAGGGCAGTCACTCAAAGTTGGTGCACTTTTCATTTATTCATCTATTTTAACGTTTTATTAGTACTTCGCCACACTGAAAAACCATTTGCAACAACAAAAAAAAGAAATAAAAAGGCATGTGGGGCTATTTCTTTAGGTCGCCGAACACCTCCCCCCACCCTCCCTATTCCAAAAATAACGCCCCCGCCACGAAAAGCGTATTTATGTATTTTGGAACAGTTAGCCAAATGCTCAGGGATGAACTTTCAAAATCATTTTTTTAATAACAAACCCCTTCAAAAAGCATTGCGTTCTTTCTGTCTGCGCTGAAAAAGGCCCAGCAGGCCTTCTGACTGCTGGAAGCTTCGAGTTGTTATCCTAGCAACTGGAGATAAAATGGTTTCCCGGAGTCCGTGGGAGACTGACTGTGCGAAAGAGCAGATCCCCAAAGTATTTCCTGGTGCAGAGGTCCTCAGCTCCTGACGCTATGGCCCCGGGCTCAGTGCACATAAAGCCTCCTTATTGCTGCAGTCGAGGCGGTGAATACGACCACAGTGATGCGGGGAGGTCAGGGGCGCACCTCAAAGGATACGGCTTGCATTTATTTCTCCCTCCTTTATTTTTTCACACAACTCGCTGATCCTGATAAATTACTATACCTCCATTCTTTTTAGAGAAAGCAAAGATGCTTGCATGAGAGACATGTTGAGCCTGACGATTTGAAAGATTCATGAGTTGTAAAGCAAGCTTAACCTGGCCTCCGTCTTTTTGCTCCCTGCCACCCACCTGCGCTCTGTGGCGGAGCGCAAGGCGCTCGCATACGAGCTGCCCGGTCTTTTGTGTTCGCTTCTGTTTAATTACGCATCTTATAGCTTGACTTCCTGTGTTACGGCACTTCAAACCTGACTGAGGCTCCTCCACTAGCTTCTGGGTGTCTATTTGAAGCTACTGAAGCTATGCTGCCACTGAAGAGATTTACGCAAGCTATCCAATCAGATCGAAGCTTGAAACGTCCCGCCCGTGCCCCCTTTTGATTTAGCGTGTGACAGCGTGTCTTATTTTGACAGGGGAAGGTGGTTCGGCAAGGATTCTCAATAATGGACGATGCGTACGGGGTCCTGACAGTATCATTTATGAGACGCAGAGGGACGCTGTCATTTCAAAGCAACGCACAGCGGTATTATTTACAGACGCGGCGACTGTGTGAGGTCATCACAGCGGGGCGGCGGTGAAGGGCAGCGGCGTACAGGTTCAACGCTCGACGTGTGTAGATGAGCAATAGCTTATGGGGTGACCTCGTAACTCACATCTGAGGAAAGCACGCCGTTCGTGTGGCCCGGTTGAATGACTGGCTAGCTAGTGGAGCATCTGGGAATTTTTTTTATAAATAAATAAACAACAGTAACAGCAGCAGGTGGGATACCACTGTGCTCAGATTTGTAACACAAATCAGAAATCACCTCATAGCTTTCCAAAAATGGACACAAAATCGGACCAAATAAAGATAAGAGCGTGACGTGTAGGTGTCGAGCGATGCTTCGCTTTGCTTTCCAGATGAGAGTACGTGTTTTTGCAGCTGACGTTGCCATTGTTGTTCATTATGGTTGCGTTTTTTTTTATTGTTTACTCTGGGGCTTTGCTTCTCGTCATTTGTTTGAACGGATGTTGTGATTACGACTAATAAAAAAAACAAGGCCTTCTGTGGAAAGCAGCGCATCTCAGCTCGCAATATGTGCGCGGCATCTGTTGATGTTTAATGTCACCCGGCAGACGCTGGCAGACTGATCGCCTCTCTCTCTTTCTCTCACTCTCTCTATGGAACGACGAGGGTCCGGGAAAGCAGCCCTGCTGCCCCGTTCTCTACCCCGCGTCTCCCTGGATGCAGAGGGCACTGGAGCAGAATGCGTCCTAATTAAAGAACCCAGATGAGGAGTTCCAACTGTACCCATCCTGTGGCTCCAAAAGCTCTTAAATATTTATCAGCTTACCGGGTGGATCAGCAACAACCCCTCCCGCCAGCCAGCACGCTGATCCGCAGGCCAATGATAACAAACTATCATATCAATCGGCTTTGCGTTTTTACCTCACTGCCCTCATTACGGATGGTCTGGGTGTGATGGATGCATCACCTGTCTTCTCAAACTGACACGCTGCACTCGGAATGCGCCTCACTTCCTGTCCACAGAGGTCCGGTCTCCGAGCTTGAGGTTAGACCGGACGACCGCTAATCACAGCTGTGAAGAGAGCAGTGCTGTGGAAGGCGGCAGGGTTTTAATATTGGCTAGCCAGCTGTTGCAGAGCGGGGGCATGGCTTTCACACATACACACAGTTTTTGTGTCATCACAGCTCCACAACTCTACTCGCTTTAGTAGGACGATAACTTACACTAGAAATATTACATTAAAAGTAATGTCACCTCATGTCTAGACTAAACAACGCTATAACTAAAGTGTACACTTCATTGTATTTAAATTTCTTTAAATTACATTTTTTTGCCAATTTTAATGACGGATTTTTTGGGCCAATTTTAACAAACACAAAAGAAGATATTTTGAAGAATGTTGGTAACTGAACAATGGCAGTACCCATTCACATCCACTGTATGTTGACAAAACCAATGCAAGTCAATGGGTACCACTGTTGTTCGGTTACCAACATTCTTTAATATCTTCTTTTGTGTTCATTTGTGGGTGAACTATCCCTTTAACAAACTGTTAACAAACTGTTTATTACAATTCATTTTCATGCTATAGCCAATATGCTGAAATCCCCAGATAATCTATCAAGAGTCCACGTAGCAATGTGATAACATTTCACAGGTTTATTCACGAGAAAAAGTGTTTGTTGGCATTTAAAGTCAGCGGGGAGTCAC
This sequence comes from Triplophysa rosa, assembly GCF_024868665.1. Classification (NCBI taxonomy): domain Eukaryota; kingdom Metazoa; phylum Chordata; class Actinopteri; order Cypriniformes; family Nemacheilidae; genus Triplophysa; species Triplophysa rosa. The sequence continues at coordinate 10,990,844 of NC_079914.1, forward strand.
GTCAGGGCACAAGGTTGACCACGTCTGAGCTCCCATGAGCTACTGTGACCATCGTCTACTGTTACCAGGCAACCCTTCTGTTGATCCCGCTTTAATGTTTCCACCTCCACCACAGGCAGGCATTCTTAAAGTGCTTAGGACTTACGGTGAGCGATGGGTGTCTGAGTGTGTGTCTAAAGTGCATCATCTTGACTCCAAATGGCCAGGAAACATGCTCAGCGGACATCTCGTTTCCTACTAGTCGGAAGCGGGTTTCGTCACTGAGCACGTCGCCTCCTAAACAGTTATTTTTTATAGGGAAGGGTTGTTAGGAATATAGGTATGACGAGTCAAACTTCTTTTTAAGTAACCAACACGCTATAGTTAAGCCACAGCTATTAAAAATCCTAGAAAGCGTTTGATCGGACAAAAATCAGTGTGGTGCAGGATGAGTCATCAATACTTGTCATCTGTTTATCTTGTACGATAACGACTGTAAATGTTTAATTTATACATCAGCATACACATGACCTCAAATCTAACCACACATGGACTAAAAGCCACTCTCGTTTTGATTTTACGGTATCTGTAAAGGTACCATTAATTGTGTGAATGTGGTATTTCGAAAAGCGCACCAGATGCATACGCACATGCAAATAGCAACATGTGGCAAAGGCCGACCCAGTCGAAAAGTCAGCTCCCAGCAGCCTGAGCTGTTGCAAAGAGTTGGGTGTCTTCCAGCGGCATGCATCTGCTCTACCCAGGTCTAGAGAGAGAAAGATATTCCTACAGCAAAGGATCAAATCCAATGAGCGAAAACACAGGAAGACACTGAAAGTGAGAGAGGGGTGGGAATAAAGCTTTCCTGGTGGGGCAGGCTAGACTGGTCTGGCTCCCATCAGGGACTTATTCCCTCTTAGGGTGAAAGAGTGCAGGCAGACAAAAGGGAGGGGCGTGAGACTAGGGGGAAGAGGGTGGGGGGATTTGTCACATACGCCTCTAAAGTTTCACAGCCCTGCAGGACTCTGCAGCATAGCGTCCAGTCATACCTCTAGCATGTACTTTACACGGCTCTAGCATAATCGCTAATATTTACTTCCTTTACAGGAAGTGCACAGCATGCACCCGAGTGGGTAGAAGCCAATCTCGAATTGGCCATAAAACAGGCAAATGTACCATAAGGCTCTTTTATTTACATGCAATTGTACAGAAAGCGTCCAGCGAGTGTCTATTCAAGATAAGGTTGCGAGATCTAGCTAGCACCTTCATAGCCGATTGCTGATAAATAAACCAGAAATACACTCTAATAAATAGCTGCAAGGCTTATTATGGGTATAGACCGGGCTCAGCTGCATAGATATACAGTTTAATGACCTGGCGATGCCAGAAGGCTCAGGACAGAAACGCAGAGATAACACTATGATGCAGATGGGTTAACTTGGCACGGCTCGCCGCAAGAACAAAAGTAGCTTGAGCCCCAAGGCGCCGAAAAATGTAGCACATGACGGGTATTTCTTGCACCTCACGAAAAGCTCAGGAACGGCCTAGCAGCCAAGAAACGAAAACCATGGCTACGCTAAAATAAAAAACAAGCTTCAGTCTCTTGCGTATTCAACTTTGGTAAAATTTACTTTTGAGTAGCTCTTCAATTGTTCAGCCTGATCTGGACAAAGGGAGATTATATATCAACTAATAGGCGGTATTTACAGTACAACCAGGTTGAAAAAAATCTTGTTACAATCAAAACCTCATTGCTAACAGATGTTCCCATAAACCATTCTAATCTTTTATTTCTCTGTGCTGTAATGCCCGTTGGATTAAACTGCGAGAACCAAGCCGCGTATTTATTTAGTTGCAATCGTTTTAATTCCAATCAATTTCGTCAAATCAAAAGCTAATCCTAAGGATTCGAACCAAAGCCTGGTCTTCAAGAGCCCACCGTCGTCATCATCATCATCATCATCATCACTTTTTATCAATTTAATCCTGAAACAGATTGAGGAAATGGAAACATGTTGCAAAGCACAAAATATGTGTCTATAGTGAGATCTGGCCTGCAAGGACTCGAGTCGTGGGAACGACTACAGCTGAGCTCCCTGCGACAGCATTCATCACCGGCCTGCTCTGCTCTGACAACAGTCATGTGTACGTCTCACCTGCAGTAAATGCGACAGCATGCTGGAAACCTGATGCACGTTGATCGACCACAGCGGTTTGCGTACATATCCATGAATGCTTTAACGCACTAAAATGCATCTTAAGAAACCAGGGAATTCCCGCCATGCTATTCAAAAACAGTACGCCGACACAATGCAACGTCAACAAACAAAAACAAAAGGCTGCAGCCTCGACCCCCCAAACCCCCCCCCCCACAACACACAGCATCAATAATGCATTTTAGACTGTGGCAGGGGGTGGAGGAAAAGCTACGGCGATGCCAACAGACCAAGGTAGCGCGCGGTTATCAGGCTTTCCCAAGCAAACCCCTACTTAAATTCCCCCCTAATTCCCCTGCACACGGCCCGCTTTCCAGATGGGCCCTGAGCCTCACGGCCTGCCAGCAACAGCTTGCGCCGTGTTTGTTGAAAACAAAGATGACGGATTAAATATCATGTGCCGCGCAGGGGGACCGAAGGGAAAAGGAGATAATTCTGCATTTCCAGAGCAAATAAGGTGAGAGCGGAGAGAATACAGACCCCTGTACAGTGCAAATATCTAGGGGGAAAGGGAGGCATCCTTTCAAACAACGATCTCTACCCGAGAGAGTTGTGGACTTGGACTCTCTCTCTATCCTCTGTGATCCCTGCTGCACTCGGTTTAATTACAGTTTAATCTAATGATATCGCGCTGACTCCAATCATGTCCTCTTGTTTCGCTTTATGGGTTTTCCTATACAAACGCTTTTGTTTTTATGCAGCTATGAATTGGAACGGCTAATGAGCTCTACTACGTTATCTGAAGAACGGCTGCTATGGATGGATACACTGTGATCAGGAGAAAAGAGACGCTTTTACCAAAACGCTTTGACCTTATAGTCATGGAAGGCTGCAGTTATGCAATAGAGAAACTATTAAGCTTACTGATTATAGGACACAGCGTGAGAGAAGATCAAAAATACAATAAAATAAACATTTACTGACCCACTACTGCATGAAATAAACAATATTATTGTAATACCTATAGCTAGTAAAAGTAACGTATATATAACGTTTACAAAATGTAAGAGTAACGTAAAAAAATATTAATATTTTTAATATTAACATCTTACTTAAAGACTGTAAATGCGTTTTTCTCCCCCCCCCCAAAAAAACATTGTAACAGCATAATCAGTGAGGCAAGACTATCTGTTCCAACAACGCTAGGTAGAATTTTGAAATTCTGTCCGGTGACACTAGCTTGAAAAATGATGTGCTTCACCTCTAATTAGAGGCGTCTCAAACAATCATCCGCTTGCGTGCTTTATGCGCCACCGCAGGGTGTAGCGGTCAACCTGGTGCCACGTCCGTGTCACTAGCCGTGCAGAAATAGAGACGAGTCCCAGGCAGGACCCCTGGGGGAAGAGCATTTGCTTCAGATGGCCCCAGCGGAGTTGACGGATATTTACTGTACAATCCTCTCTCGCCATGCCGAGAATCCCGAATCATATAGCTATAAACAGATCAATGCCTCACGCTACTCTGATAACTGAATACATGAATTCACATTACACAATGGCTCAGTCATTTCATTGACTGCTTTGAACCCACGTCTGCCATTAATCCAAGGCAAAAGTCTCAAACCGAGGCGCTGGCACAGCGGAAGCCATCAAGCTAATTTATCTTTCCTCATCTATAAAGGATGAGAATATAACAAAATGTAAATTAAAGATGTGTAAAACAAATGTCCCTCAAAAGCCGTCAAAGGAGCCTGTGAAGCGTTATTTCCGTGTGAAGTTGGGACTGAATGAAGTGCTATTGTGAAACACATCACAACACGGAGCCCCGGCTTTTCTGCTTGTGTTTGGGTTTGATTAGCGCTACAGAAGAGAGTCGGCGGACCTTAGAAAGGCTTTCGTGGGTTTACCGTCAGCTTTGAGACCGGGAAGACCGGTCATGAAAGACAGTATTTAATTGGTCTAAAGCGTCTTCAGCATTCGACTATGCTTAGCTCAGCTTCTGCGCCACAGAAAGCAAGACCGTAACTTTCAGTGTCATGAAAGCACGCTGAAAAAGTCAAAGCTATCTCTCCACAGAGAAAAACAAACAAGGAGCCAGACGAATTATGGGCGTCAAACATGTTGCGTCTGGCCACACGGACACTCAATCTTCATCGCCGACCCTGTAGATACCTGTGGTCAGGTTAGTCCTAAACCCAGAGGCCCATCATTTCATCCTCACACAGAAAATAGAAATGACAAACCTCTGTTTTTCTCTCTCTTTCCAAATTACCTAGCGCTGATTCACTGTGGAGATGTCAGAAGCGGCGGGGGTGGAGAACAAGCACTTGTCTTTATGTGTTTTGCGGTACGACCGAGAAGCGCGGCAGCCCTCGTGCAGGAGGGCTGCGAAAATATACAGGCCCGACCAAAACGCTCCCATCTCGTTTCCCTTTCATTTCCAAAACCTCAAGCACCAGCAGTCTTTGTGCAGGGCTCGTAAAAAGAAGCCAGAGGAACAAATGCATCTGCTCTGTTTCTGGGGTATAAATATTACCGTGGCATTCGCCCCGGGATAACCACAGCGGCGGGGTTAAAAAAACAAAACACGAACCAAAGATTTCCATCTCTAATGTAACACAAGTCAAACAAGGCGGTGATTTGGATTTTGTGTGGTGATGCTCTCCGCTTTCTGATTGATAAAACATACAAGAGTGTTTCTATGTAACCTCAAGCGCTCGGTGGCCCACGCCTCCAAGAATGAGTTTTTAGTGTTTGGAGAAAAGTTGAGGTTTGGAGAAAAGGGTTTATCGGAGCGTGAATTGTGGAGAGGTCTTGGGAGCCAAAGCGTTCGCAGAAGCACTGTGGTCCTGTCGCATCATCACGAGATATGACCCCATGCCAGCAATGAAGGGCTTTGCATCTGGTTTGAATCACAACTTCTTATACAATCCATATTTTCCATTCCAAACAGGCATTTGGTACTAAACAGACAAAATTGGTTGGTTTTTCTTATATTTTGTGGTAACATTTTACAGTAAGGTGTATTTGTTAACATTACTTAATGCATTAGCTAACGTACACTAACAATGAACAACACTTCTACACCATTTATTAAACATTAATGTTTTAAAATCAAAAGTTTCTTTTAAAAGAAACATAACATTAGTTCATTCACAATTAAATAGCTTAAACAATTGCTTTGGCATTAAGAAACATTAACGAAGATCAATAAATGCTGTAAATGTTTTGTTCATTGTTAGTTCATGTAGCATTAACTAATGTTATACAAAAACAACATTATTGTAAAATCTGCCCTTATCTGGAAAAATGGTTCAATAAAAATGTGCTTCAGGATGTTAAAATAGATTCAAATCATGCACAAGAGAAATTTTCAATTCATTACCTAGTTTACGGGAATAAGAAGTTTCCAAGGAGTGATGTCATAATGCCTAAATAAGCACACATCATGTGAAATCTTTGGACGGGATACATACGCGTAACGAAAAACACCAGGTGGTTTTGGACGGGGCTGTTTTAATTGCAAAGGAGAAACGGGGTTGTTAAAAATGCAGATCGCTTTTATCTTGACGAGATGCTCAGGATTAGTTCTCTTCAGTCGGGCCGCATTGTTTTTGAAAAAGAACAGGGGGGTGCAACAAGTCATGCAAATGAGATGTTAATTAGGCAAATGGTGAATTAGAATATACCAGTACAAACCAGCCCATTGGAATGGGAGTGTGGGAATGGGAAGGCCGGGGGAGCCAGCTGTACCCCTCCATCAACCCCCTCCTCACGCACAACTTCACTTGTGCCCTGTGTCTCCCTGTAGGGCGCTGACATACTGTTGCTTTTGCCCGAGCGCTAGCCTGACGCGGAACGTCACCTCTGCCTGACCGGAGCGGACGGGAGAAATAGGTGCGCTTTTTGCTCGACTTTAAATCTTCGCCAAGGCTTTAACGCGCAACCCTTGCTGGGCAGACCCTTAGAAACGGCCACTCATGAGGTTATAATGGAACATAAATGAATGAATGGCGATTCACATGCTAATGCGAGACGGGAAGGAAAGAGAAAGTTTTGTTTTTGCCTCATTTTTCGATGTTTCTCGCCTGCACAACCAGCGTTTTGTTAGTCGAGGCTTTGGAGTTAACTCTTTCACGAGAACTCAAGCTGTGGGCCATTAAAGCTTAATAGCAACGTGAAAACGGCTTGTAGCGTTTGTTAAATAAAACGCTATTGGAATTGTCGCTGAATGCTAAAACGACTCTGGTTAAGTTCAAACGTTAAAGAACATTATTTGTAAATTAGAAAAGATGTTTATCGATTAGTCGAGACAAACAAAAACACAACTACGGAAAAAACAAAAAATAAATTTCAAATGATTTTGTTTATATTAATCAAAATAAATATTTGAAGGTCTAACTTGCAGGTGACACACCTTCTCTCGAGAAAAAACGAGAACACAATTCCCGCTGTTTGTTGTTTATTTATTTATTTGTGATGCAGTCCATTCAGCTTTCGACCAAAAGAAAACATGCCTGTTGACATGAAAGTGTGTACGAGCGTATGACGTATCGACAGCCCAGCCTCCGTGGCCTGGCGTAGAATCCAGCACAACATCCAGTTAAGTCAGTCTGGAACCGCATCCAAACACTGACCAACCAAATAACAGACTTCATCTCGACACTCGCTCTCTTACTGGTCACAAGCTTTTTTCCAGTCGAGACCTTTAGATGACCTCCTCTGGCTAATCCAGTGGAGAACATTTAAAGCTGCTCGTTTGAACATCTTGAACTAAAATATCCATCATATTTCTCGCGCTACCATTCAACGTGCAAAACCGTCAATGTCAAATTTGTTGTATACAACACATACAACTACAGGCACTTCTGACCTCAGGACACTCTAGAGGACACAGGCTTTCCTGGTGTCCGCTTTAAAATTAAAGCATTTGGGAGATATTAGCTTATCCGCCCCATCTGTTCCTCCATCCGCCCTCTCTCCTCTTTTTTCCACCCTTGAAAGCATGCGATGACCCAGGGATGTGTAAAAATGGGTCCAAATGAATTGCTTGGGCACTTGAGCTCCTCTCCCCATTACAGCGCGTTGCCCTACCTGTGTTGAGTCAGCACTGCGCTCGCTCTATCCATCTAATGGACAGCGTTGGAATTTAATTAGCAGGAAACCGCAGAGTGAGGGCCTGAAGATTCTCTGGGACGCAGGAGCGGCGCGTGTCCCTGCGCGTGTGTGGTTTGGCCACAAGAGAAGGGATATGACACTAGGACTCTCTGGCTTGGGATCTTATCTGCACTGCGAAACAGGCACCCCAACATTTAAATACAAATTCATTGATTCGCACTGATGTCACTTAAAACATGTATCAATTTGTTGCTTTTGCAGAACCGGGAAATGTGTGCATACAGTCAATGGGGGCCAATGTTGTTTGGTTATATTCAAAATATCTTCTTTTGTGTTCTGACATGAGTAAATGATAAATGTATAATTTTTGGGTGAACCATCCCTTTTAAAAAGCATAAAAATATGTACTAATTTTTGCCTGCATGGTCACAATAAGAGCAGTCGGGCTGGTTACAATATACAGTCCCTGAGCTACACTGATGTCTTATCTCTGTATGTCTGACTTTGAACTATACATTGGCTCCTCCCAACAGCGGGACAGAGAATGGCTCGCAGCAAATGTGAGTTTCAGCCTGAGTGGGTGGATCGTGTCTGGGTTATCCCACAGGAAGTGCTCCATACCTGTAACATTTCAGCGGACCGAGTCAATATTCCAAGAAATGTGTATTTAACAAGCGGTGCTGACACTGATAGCCTTTAACACAGATAACACAATCCCTGTGCTTTAATCCATGTACAGATACGGTCGTAACAGAATTATAGCAAGGTAATATCGAAGAATCACAGCAGCGGACTGCACCACAAGTTGAGTATAGCAATTGCAAGTTCACATTACGTTATTTTAAATACATTCACAGGAAAACGGATCATCTGTCTCTTACATATGTTCAATGCAAGCATAAAACATGATGTGTTTATGTAGTTTTAACTGTTTCTCTGAAGGCTGTGAGGGTTCAGTCAGTGGAGGAAGGAGGATTGACAGTGTGATATGATCAACACATCTGCTAACATGAGCACTATGCAAAAAGGATATAAAGAAAACAACCACAGCTCTTTACTAAAAGCTGCACCTGTTAAGAAAACAAAGCATAATTGTTGTGCAATTACTGCCTGTCAGTTGTGTTTGTGAGAAAACATTTTGCAGTGTTTACATATTGTTTATTACTGCATAATATAATTCATTAAAATAGAAGTTTAATTTGAAGGTTGATTTTATAATGCCCACATTTTTTGCATTTTGTGTTTTTAAGATGAAGAAGAGACTGTTTTTCCCTATATAAATGTATAAAAAAAATTAAGTCTGGAAATTACAGTTGATTTTACCACATTTAAGATTGATTCAACCCATAAACTTACTGGATGAGATTTATCAATTTAATTTATTCACACCTGTGATCCAACATCAATTTAATCTGGTTTTAATGCAACATATTCCTACACACTGTTTAAATACTGGTCAGCTGGTACAGTAAATCCCTATAACCACCAACCTCTCGTGGCCACAGGTGACCATGATCAACAGGTGGCGTCGTAACGGCCAAGCCAACCAATTATCAATAGATTACACTTTGTCTGCTTTTGGCCATTGCGTGACCAATAATAAAACCTCGAACGGCAACCGGGACGACCCAAGAATCTCTAAACAACAGTCTATATTTCACAACACAGTTCCACATTCTCCAACGCCAGTTGTTTCCCAACTGTGAATTAACACAAACCCCATGCGAGTGTGAGCTTTCCCAGCTCCGGCGCATTAGCCTTAAGACGGCAGATCATCGCTGGGCACGTATAACAAAAGCGGCGGGGGGGTCGAGGAACACAAGTTGCGGTTTGGGGGGGTCTCATTCAAACATGCGTGCGACGAGAGGGTCTCCTCCATTCTTTTTGAAATCTAACCAATTAGCTTGGTCACACAGCTCGCCGTTCCCAGATGGTTCACAGTTAATCAAGTGCCGCTATTGTTTTGTCTGTGAAAACAGTTGTGGGATTGAAGTGTGGGTAAAACTCAGCCGGAGATGCTGCTGGTGAAGAGCGCTGCGCTAGGTAAATTTAACATGGCCGGAGGAGAGGTCCCCTCGGGTTGGAGATACACAGCAACTTTAGTAACTACACTAATAAAACCAACTAATATTAAGTACACATAAAACGCACACGATTCCTAAAAAAACTATTCTCATGTTGCTTTGCATGGCCTTGAAGTTGAAGGATTGCAGTCTTAAATCAATGGGGCAGGTTGGATGGATAAAAATGTCAACATTCCTTCATTATGCGCTTGAATTTCCTCCAAACGCGATCACCAGAGCTGTTCACGACTCTCCTTAAACGGCCGTGTTTACATTCTATCCAAATCCAAAGCAGGGGCGAACAGGCTAATTGGGAGCGTGTTCGGCCGAAGCTCTGAAGGGGCATCGCGTTCGCCGCAGAAATGAGGAACAGGACCGTGCCAGGCTCATAGCCCTGTTATCCTTATTGGCTTATTTATTTCTATTTCTGACAGATGGAGGGACTCGGGGCAGTTCAATAATTTAAAGTAAATTCCATACTCCCTCTCATTCATTCAATAATTAAAAACAACATCTGACTGCGCGGACGTAAAAAATACATAATAAATACAAATGTAATCTTGCTTAGAGAGCGCAAGCATTGTTGACATATGGCTCGCCTGTAAGGTTTAGAAAAACACTGACTTAAACAAGTTTCTTTCATCAATTACTCACCCTCATGTCATTCCAAACCTGTTTGACTGATTTTCCTCTACAAAACACAAAAGCAGATATTTTGAGAAATGTCTCCGTGGTTTTGTGTTCATACAATGGAAGTCAATGGGGTCCAATGTTGTTTGCTTACCAGCGTTCTTTAAAATATCTTCTTTTGTGTTCTGCAGAAGAAAGAAAGCTATACAGGTTTGAAGTTACATGAATTTTTTATGTAGGGTGAACTCTCCCTTTAAGAATACAATAAGCCAAGCAAGCTACATTTACAACTAGAAAAAGTGCAGAAATGCTCAAATCTGTTCTTCAAATCTCATGTAAACGTTAATATCCCTAATCCAAATATAAAGTCTCGAAATCCTGTGAAAACAGAGGGATTCTGACTCGAACGAACACATGTCACTCACAGACAGTGTAAAGAAATAAATCTGTGCATTGCTCAGCAGCAGATGGTCGTAACGGGTTTCGGGACAGACGAGCAATTGACGTAACACGTTCCCTTTAACACAGACACGCATAAAATCCCACAAACACACGCGCACAAACAACAACAACAACAACATCATGAGAGAATGGCGTTCAGTAACACACCCCCAGCCTTTCTTCTATATTTTACCAGCCATACGGTACTTTATTTTCCACTTCTTTTACCATCTGTAGCAACTATCCCCCATAGACACTCACAGCTGTCCCGTTTCATGTCTGTGCTCTCCTTTATATTCTGGCCCGAACGCCTAAGACGCACAATGGCGCCCCGTGTCTCAATCACCGGATCTGCATTATTCTCCTGGCAGTGGGAGTGGAGCTTACGTGATAGCATGGCTATGGCGAACGCAAAACATCCTGAAAACGTGTTGTTTACTTTCTTCATCAGTTCAGATCTGTATCAGCAATTAAAATTATAAATAAATAAATAAATAAATAAAAAAGAATTCAAACAAATTTTAAAACGTATTCCGTGTTTTATATTGTATATAAAAACTGCTCAAATAAAAAAATGAATTTCAGCTATTCTACTGATCAATAGGCAGATTCTGATCAAGGTTTAAAGTGATAGTTCACCCAAAAATGAAAATTCTTTCATCATTTACTCGCCCTAGTCATTTCAAAACTGTAGAACTTTCGTTGTTCCACAGAACACAAAAGAAGATATTTTGAAGAATGTTGGTAACCAAACAACACTGACCCCCATTGACTTCCGCTGTTTGGACACACAATTGACTTGTATGGTTGTGTGTCCAAACAACGGAAGTCAATGGGGGTCAGTGTTGTTTGGTCACCAACATTCTTCAAAATATCTTCTTTTGTGTTCTGCGGAAGAACGAAAGTCATGCAGGTTTGAAATGCCAAATGATGACAGAATTTTCGTTTTTGGCTGAACTATCACTAAGTAGACAGACACCGTCAGTTTAAACCCCAGTTTAAGGTCACATAAAGAGGCGTTTGGTTGCTAGGATTCGTTTTACGACTTTCGTTCGGTTTAGAATGTACAGTCCAGCGCATTCCAACCCATCACTCGGGTTTCTTTTCTCCAACAAAGTAAAAGCAACAGACGGTAGAATAGTTCAATGTGAACTTCTCTGTCTTGCATTCAATGATGGCCACTGTAAAATTAACATTAAAAGCTTATTAAACATGAATTCACGTTTACAGCATCATCATAAACCATGCGTACAACCTGGAAGACAAATTGAATTTCATCAAGCTAGCAATAAAAGAAGCACTGCTTCTACGTTGTTGTTGGCGAGAATAAAACGCAGCGCCTCAAAATAGTTCCTATTTCTGCCTGATCTGCACATGAGCCGTCTCAACATTCTAATGAAGTCCTCAGCGAGACTTAATACAATCACAGTTCCTCACAGCAAAGGTCTCGCAATGCCTCGCTCACTACCGGCCGGGGCTTAAGACAATGGCACTCTTGTTGACTGGCATGTGCGCACAAAGGCTCCATTCTCAGAAGTTAGCCAAAGTTGCTATTCTGCAATGAACACGATGTCTGCGCTTTGGAAGTCTAGAACGGTCTGATCCTTAACAGACACCCGATGCACTCGAGACGCTCGGTTCCAATGATATGACAGAGCCATGAGTTTGCAAAAGCAACAGAAAAATGCTTTTATGAAATATATCCATACATACAGTTGCTGAAAAATTTAAGAGAACAGTTTTGCTTTAAATCTGCATTTTTGCTTGCATCGTGGAAATTTCAGTCCAATGTCTGCACAATGTCAACAGAAACAAACCTTAGAAATGACGAAGTCATCCAGAAGGAAAGTGAAAGACTGAGAGAATGCAAAGACGCATGAAAGTTGTGAAAAATTTGGCTTTAGGGCTGCATAACGATTAATCGCGACTAATCGTTTGCAGAATAAAAGTTTTTGTTTACATAATATATGTTGGTGTACTGTGTGTGATAATTATGTATTTATAAATACACACACATGGATGCATGATTTTAAGAAAAATATATTTAATATTTATATATAATATAAATTATATATATAAATATAAAACATATCAAAAGTTACATATTTCTTAATTATATACAGTACATGCATGTACGTGTATTTATATATACATAATTATCATACGCAGTACACCAACATATATCCATGATGTATTTATTTCTAAACTGATTCAAATATACATGTAAAAACGTTAGTATTGTGGTGTTTAAACATAAATACGAACTTGTTTTCTTTGCCGTATTCAAGATCTGAAAACGTTTTGTTATTTTGACCAGTTTGTCCCGTTTCAATTTTCTGCAAGAAAATCACTTTTTTATTTGGAATTTGGGAGAAATGTTGTGACAACTACACAGAATGAAACATAAATGATCATTTTACCTAAACACACGCCTATAAATAATAAATTCAGAAAAATGTAAAATAATGTTCTTATTTTTTACCGCAGCTGTACGTCTTTTAATGATTCCGTTTTTTATGTGATAGTAGTTTCAACTTTCAATTAGCAAACAGAATTTAATCTGAATTCTAAACAAGGAATCGAAACATAATAAAGTTGTGTTAAAGGTAGCTACTACACTTCCTGTTCGAAAGCATTTCTTACAAAAAACAACAACTAATATTGACAAAAAATGCAGCATTTTATCCTCTTCAAATCCATTCTGCACAATTCAGCGTATTTTCTTGCTCATTACGTAATGCCTTCTCATACAGCCAAGTAATACACAGTTAACACAGGAAGCATTAAACGTGTGAATAAAAGGGAAAAAATCCAAAGTAAAAATAGCCGATCTCCCATCACGGGGTCCATTTCTCTCTCAGTGGCTGTGCGCTGGGACGACTGAGGAGTTAATACAAAACTAATTAGCAAAAACTGACTGGTGCCAACCCCTACCATTACCTTTCCTGCCTCTCTACACAGGGGGACAGCAGTAAGCCCACGGCACAGGTGTAGCGCTCACACCGGCTCGAGATTACTGCCCACTGCCTCCACACCCGAAACCCGTCGATGGATTCTTAATGCTGCTGCTATATCAGAGGAAAAATCGAGTGTGATGCATTTTAAACTGGAAGAAAACCAAAAAGATGATCTGTATGTAAATGAATTTTAAAACATAATTACGAAGAAGACAATCGCTTTGGAAGCGCAATAACAGTCGACAGGGAAAAAATGGTTTTGTGTTGAAACGTTGACATGTGAAACTCAAGCCAGCGAATTTGGTCCAAATCTGCAAGGAAAGATCGGCACTGACAATGCACATTAACCGGATTACACAAATTTGCCTTGCAATCAGGTTTTTGAAGAAACGTACCCACTAAAGGCAAACGCCGCGCAACAAAACATCTCCCAATGTTCCCCGTCCCACAAAACCATCTGCTTTCTTTAATTCGATCACATTGCAGAAAAAATATGGTTCAAAAGCAGGTCAAACGCAACGATATTAAAACTAACAGCACTGTGTTCATTCTTTGGACGGAGGCTGGTTTTTTAGCGCTGGGCCTGTTCCAGGGTAGAGGTGGGGAGGTTTGCACAATCGGAGAAGAAAAGTTACCGCGGAGCGACGTACTGTGTGGCACAACTATATTTTTATGAATGGACAACAACCTGGTCTTTAATGAATGGTGCTTCTTGAGATTTACAGAGCGAACGAGAGGCCGGAGAAGGATGGGTGCGAGGGGGCGGGGAGGTCCCGAGCCGCAGTGTGTACTGCAGTAACCACAACAAAGGCTGTGGTTTATCCCACAATCGCCTTAAATAGAGTCAAATTATTGTTATTCCTCAGCCTGTGGAAAGGCAGGGAATATAAATCGGCTGTAACACAAGACAAGCCAAAAGTCAGCCTGAAGATATCTGGATCAGTGGATACTATTACTTTTGTTTAAAAACTACGTTGATTTAACATAGCAATAAGGTTGCATTTACGTCCTCTCCTTAGCATAGTCTTTAAATTCCATGACAAATGACAAAACTTTTATAGCAGACTTCCCAGAACTTCATACAAATTCACAAAAACACAAGGACGACTTGCGCTAACAAGTTTTAAAAGACTCTAAATCTGTTTAAGAGCTCAAATGGAAGTGGGTCAGACAACAGCAACAGTTGGCCGGCCGCAGTGCAGGTCACTTAAGGTAAGTTCAATATAAATACCAATCAGGCGCTCTGGAAATGTCCACACAGGCCGAGTCTCAGGTTTGTTATCTATCTATGCCAGCGGTATCCTTCCATTGTGCGGCTAGATTGAACACAAAGTGCAATGAGACATACAGTTCTCAACAAATGAAACTGCATTAAGCTGACATACCAGCAAAGAGCTTGAATTGACCTCTATTGTTACAATACGTATATTGCTTATTTTTTAATAAATTGTGCTTTTTATGTGTTGATTCTGTGCATTATTACATTTTCAATCTAACACAATACGTCATCTTACTTCAATACGTCATGTTTGTTTTTATTGCAGACAAATGGGCCTTCCCATATAACTGAACTTAAAACTGCATCTGACATCATAATAAAAAAATTGATCAAATGTGTCTCTTTTATTTCCAAAACCGACTTCAGTGACTTCCCTTACATCCCATTAAGAAAATAAAAACACAGAACGGTGACTTCACAAATTTGCATCAAACGGATCTTCATAATGTGAAACAAACCATCAGGTTGCCAGCTTTAAAAGGAAAACGCCGGTGGCGTAACATTAGTCCGGGTCTCCACGCACAGCACTCTGCAGCCCAAACAAAACCACCTGTTTTAACAGGAGGTCAAGGGGGCAAATCCAAAACCAAAGCTTACCTTCCACTTGACTGGCTTCTAATAGGAGTGGATGTTTATCTAGGGGGTCAAATGCCTTGGAGATGGGGTCGTGACCTTAACATCTTAAGCCGTGACCTCTCCCACGTGCGGAGTGCTCCTGTCATAAAATTAGCCGTACACACGCGGCCTCTTCTCTAGCGCGGCGGAGGCCTCGACCTCACCACGTGTGTCTTTTGCATAGAAATCCTTATATTATTTTAACAGGTTTAGTGGGATTGTCTAAAACAAGCCCACCAACTTCAAACCCCCTACAGTGTTCTCCATATATAGAGTTAAGAAAAGAGAAAGTTTAAAGTAAAAATTTAATTACACACTTCATCTTTGAACTTGCAATTTCAGTTTCATTATTCCATAAGGATTGGGCTGTCACGGTTTCAGATTGTTACTGCACGGTTCTCTTGGCCTAAAGATTCCATGGTAGCAGTTTTATCGCAATATAATTTGTCAAAATAAAAACTAATGCTATGGTCAAATTTAATATTTTATATAACTTCCATATTTTCTCTTTTCTCTTTTTGTCTAATGAATCACCCTCAAAATAAGCTTTGGGACATTTTACACTGTTAAATGGGTTCTGAATTATTTACAATATTAACACCATATCGGTAATCATGATTTTTTATATATATATCACGGTTATTGACAATACCGATATACTATGACACTCCAAACAAGGAGTTTTAAGTCGCAAGCGAAATTTTACACCGCTTCGGATGTTACAAAGGTCAACGATAATGTTTCCTCCAGCAATTACAAACCAAGCCTCCCAGCATCGATGTGTTATTGTCCAGAGGAAGAGGGTGTGTTCACTATCCCGCACCCCTCTGCCCTGGCAAGACTGACTTTAGCTCCTCTCCGAAGCCCCTCTTTCGCCACCTGCGTATGAGGTCAGCCTCTCTTCAGATGGCTTTTAATCACGGGGGTTCCAGCAACGCTCGGCTGCTTTAAATAAGACAGCCGAGGAAATCTGATCGGCCTGTACGCGGGTCAGAGTTGAGAGGAACCGGAGAGAGAGTTTCCCTTCCTCTTGTTCTCTCGCTGAGACCCATTCACGATCACGAGTCACAACTGAATAAAAAAAGGCAACTTTGCCGATTAGGATGTTAGTGGGAGCGGGGGGCTAAATAGGCTCCCTGCTGAATAGGCTTTCAGAACATCAAAACGGAGGAATTCGGCACTGGCGTTTAAAGCGACAGTGTACGTTACGTCGTTCTTGTCCTTACAAAGAGCTCAAAGGCTCCGGGCCTTTGTGTTCCAGGCGAGTCGGAGTAATTCACACGATCCTGTTTTGCAACCTGCGAGATATCCTGCGCTAAAGCTTGCTTTTACGGCTTTATATCAACAGCCTTCGGGTCACACGTTTTAAATCTTTTATCAAAGTCCAGACTGTACAGAACGTGCAACAGAAAGCGATCGCTGCTAACGTGCCGCGATTTGCATGCGAGAAGTGAAAGTAATTAAGCTCGGTTATTTAAGGGGGTGAAACAAAGTGTGCTTCCAAGTGAACGCTTGAAGAGTGAAGACGGATCCCCAGCTGCTTTCTGCCAATTACCAGTCAGATATCTGTGCTGGACTTCTCTTAGTACGAGCTAAACTAACACAACAGTTAAACATGCATCGTTTTATATTCCACAGTGACTTCGCAATTAAGACCATTAATTAACTTACATCACTTACATATTTCTAGACGAAACCTGTGGCCTCTTTCGCATAATCCACCCTAATGCTGCAGATGGATTTTAAATGCGACAAAATGTGTTGAAGGTGAGAGTGCTACAAAGGCTTAATTGAATTAACTCAAATATTTAATAAATGGCCACAGGGACAGATCTGGAAAACTCAATCTGGTTACCACAGATTCCAAAGAGAAAAAAATACAAAATAAATTCACACTGCAAATTTACAATGGCAATCACAGATGCGACGTAACCAACGCATAAGAGCCGTGTAGATGTGCGCTTGGCCGCTTGTATTCGTACTTTCTGCCAAACGTCAGTCCCTGCGCTTAATTTCCACATTGTATTTATTTGGGAAGTGTATAAACTGGCAAAAAGAATCAAATGATGGTCATTTAGTTTGGAGCAAATCTGCGCGCAGGCAGTAAAGAGGGAATCTGACACGCTCGTCCTATTCTTCCCAGCTGCTTTATTGACTCGCTGATAAAATGAAGAGCTTCAGCCACTAATCTGGTTTGTAACTTCCTTCAAGCTCACTTGTGTGACCTCACATCCAAAATGTCAACTAAAGACCGATTCACCCAGCAGAAACACTCAATCATGCATCCGCTGCATACATACAAACATATTTTTTGCGCTGGCTTAGAAAATAAAGGGCTTACCTGCATGCACGAAGTAGGCCAAGTACAGGTCGAGTTCCTTTACGGACACTCCTATGTGATGAGGCTGTACGCACAGCCCCGGGTTCGAGCACTGCGGAGATTTAACCAGCCTTTCGCCGTCAGTACTTTCAAGCGGAATACCTTTGAATAAAATCACCATGACCAGGTCCAAGCGCCAGACTTTGTCCGCCTGACGCAGGCAGTCAATTCTCCTCATTTTGCCCTTCTGGTCGGGGTTGGCGAGCACACAGCATGGGGGCTTCTTCCCGGTGACGGTGAGCACGAAATCCTCGCGGAACTCCGGCCGGATGTCTTTGCGGAGCTTGGCCAGTAGCCGCGATGCCCACTTTTGCTTGACCTCCGGCTTCTCGCCGAGCAGCTCGTCCTTTACGGCTCGCTCCTCTTCTTTAGACATGCGCTTCTCGTGCTTCTTGAAGTACTTTCGCTTGCGGGCCTGCAAATTGAACCAGGTGTAGGAGAACGCTCTCACGTGGGGCAGCAGTGCTTCGATGAAAGGATGGAATTCATCCTGGGAATGCAAGAGAGCGGAAATTAGTGCACAGAAATGTGTAGTCACCCAAAGTTACAGTTTTTAACGTTTAAAAAAAATTACAGAATAACATAAAATATATATTTTCATATGTATGAAAAAAACAGTGAGGTTGAAAACTGAAGCACTAAAGATTCAACCATTTTCTTAGGACATCTTTACAATAAATTTTCTTTCCGATTAGAGTAAAAAAGATGCAAAATGACAGATAAAACAAGCTGAAGTAAAAAGTATTTTTCACTGCAAACATGTATGTCTATGCAAAATTATTAAAAAAAACAGCCTTGGACGGCAGGAGTGTGTGTGTGTGTAGCTGGTCTAGGACATATCTTGGCTCTCTGGCAAGAATGCTGGTCTGTAGGGGTCTGCCAGGGCCGAGAAAATACAACAACAGACCAGGAAAATTGGACTGGCTATTTTTATCTGTTCTCTGTAAAAAATGCACACACAGTTCCAAAAGTGTGCTACATTATTCTGTATCAGAGAGGAGTGTGTTGTTTTCAGTAAGGAGTGTGTGTGAGGGGGATCGTGGGGATTTTGGGGTTGCTTTTTCTATCTGCTGCCAACTCACAACCTGGAAACAAAAATCGTTCTAAATTACAACAGTTAGGGACGAAAACGTCCGTTTTCAAAATTCCATAAACTTTAGGAATTCAGTCATTGTATAATAATAATTCCTTAAGACACGATTCTGATTTTGTATTCTTTTATTTCTCTTAATTCATCCTACAAATTAAGGTCCAACATGTATGTCTTTTTTGCATCTATGTATCTGTTATGACGACCGTGTACACACATTTCTGGGGAAAAAAGGGCGAATAATGAATGTGTGGTTTTTTAAATGAAATAATTCGTGAATTTACACAGAAAACAACTCCAGGTTTTTATCACATGGAGAGAATAATGGCAGGCTGCCAATCACTAGAATAACATTTCCACAAACAGCAATAGTCCTGCATCGTGTCCTAAAACCGACCGGGTGAGCACGAGAGGGCTGCCAACAAGCAAGCGTAGTGCACCGTCTCTGTGCTGGACTTAGATTTCATTTAAATAACCGCACATATGAATATAACACATGTCATTTATTAACATAAATTTAGCGGCATTAATTCTTCAATTTCAAGCACTGCTGCTATTGTTTGTTTGGGTGAATACAAAAATCTACATCTAAATGCATATTATCAAGCATAAATAAACACACGTTTTTAAATCTAAAATTCAACCAAAGAAAATGAAATTAATTTTAAGGGATTTTGAGGGTGTAAAATCGCTATGGATTCGAATAAATGTGCAGATCTTGGTATTTGATGATGTATGATACAACAGATTTGAACAGTTATATAGACTCAACAATCAGTCCATTCCAAACAGACACATATGACCATCTCACTTTTGTTACACCACAGAGGAAATAAAATTTGCATTAAGCAAATATAACATGATCTTGGTGTATGGCACAGTGTGTGTGTGTGTGTGTGTGTGTGTGTGTGTGTGTGTGTGTGTGCGTGTGTACAAGAAAAATCCTGCCCCTGAGAGACACTGAGCAAATGTGTATCTTTAATCATATTGTTTCCTTGCTGTCTTGCACAAGAATCAAACTCTCTCGCCGTCGCGACACAAAAAGTCTTTTGTTTCATTCTGCACACAATTCAGTGAATGAATTCTCTTCTCTCCCTTCTGTGTCCTTCAAAGTAACTTAATCCAAATTGTGTGAAAAACTGTGCCCCAATAACAGATATCATCTTTTGTTGAAGGTTTTGTGCATGTACAGTATATCAAGGGTTTTTTATGCATGTACGCTTTAGAAAAAAAAAATGCAAAAAAACATAAAAAAATGAATAATTTAAATATACTTAAGTATATCAAGACTGTCCCTACGTGACTTTCTTTTCAGTGCATTTTGGTGAAAAGCAATAGTAGGAAACAATTCACAAAAAAACAAAATGTGCTAATTATGGAAAACATTTGTGTTCGATTATAGTATACATCCAGAAAACGTTTCTTCTTTTGTTATAGTTCTATCAAACGTAAACAGAATTTAGAGAAACTGAAGAAAAACTATATTAGGCTTTCTAAAAAAAATTAAAGTACGAGTGACAGAATGTGCAGAAAGTTACATTATCTACTTAGGATCTAGTCATCCGGTCAGGTTTGTCCGGACTATTAAAGTGTTTCAAGCTGAACTTCTCTGTCCTAATACGTAAAAAGGCCTCAGCAGGGAACAATAGCCCCTGGTAGCCAAGACAGACATTGAAGTTCTAATGCGTGTTAAAATACAGTACCAGGTGAAAAGAACGTGCGATTTCATGGGTCTCTAAAAAGACAAACGTCTGCAAAAAATACACTGGAAGGTGCACTGACAAAAATGATATATTATAATGATAAAAATATATTTTTAAATAAACCTGACATTACAATTTTTACCTGCTCTCATGCTTTTACAACTTTTAGTTTATTTTAAAGTTAACTTTTAAAAATGAAAGCAATAACCACAGATGGTGATTTGCTAAAAGACTTCTACAGTTCTTTCTTATATTTAAAGACGATAACGCACACAGTTAAAAAAGCAAACCTCATGCTGTCTCCGACAGAGGATCTCTGTCCAGCCACATTAAGTATCAAAAACATTTATAGCCATTCAATATTCTTATTGTTATCAATTATAAAAAGAAATAAAGATCTAGAGACTTGTTTTAATGCATGACTGTAAGGTGTTATCACATCGAGTGCACTAGTCCTCTATATTTTGTCTAAATACCCTTTCCTTAAAGATCAATTACAAGTACATATTTTGCTTTTTTTAACTACATTCTGTATATTTACAGTCAAGCAAATAAAAACATACAAGCTACAGTGTTGGACGCATGGTGTCTGTCAGGAATTTTCAAGCTAAAATTTATCAAGTTTTGATAAATTGTTCAAAGCTGCCCCATGTTCCAGAAAAACAAATGCATTTTACAATTTAAAATGAAAAGACTGGACTTGTGCAAAATAAAGTTTAGATCACAGGCCTAATCTTTGAAAATTGAACTCAAAGATCATAATTTAGCAAACTTTCCCCCCTTTGAATCATCTACAGTATCTCTATACACATCGTACCCTTAACGTGGCCAAAACAGCATCCCTACACACAACCCAATACTGAGGCCTTCACTTTGTTTTGTGCATTTAAAAATCAAACCTTTTAATAAGCAAACAGTTGAAAAACCCACCATGTCTACAATATAACGGTACAGCTTGTGCAGATCTGTCACCTAACTTCACCTGCTACCCTGACTCCTACAATGAATGCCTTTTATTTTACACTGTATTTACACTGTTGCTGACCCTCTAAGGTTATTCTGGGTTATTAATGAATAAAAGCAAAGAATAAAATCAGACAAAAAGGAATAAATGCACTTTGCATTTGCGTCTTTTCTGTCGAACCTCATACATGTGAGAGCACCAACGTTTCTGAAATGTAAATACATTTCAAATGTGCATGCTAAAGAAACCCCTGAAAATCATTCATGCTGTTCCAAAAATAAACAAATACAATTAAAAAAAGGTTGTTCTGTGGCTTTACGATACATGGACCTAAAAGAAAAACGAACTTTTGTGCATGGAAAAAGTCGCATTATACGTCTGCTGTGTGTCATGTCGGCAGCTTCAGACAAAAGTTAACACACACAGCGCAGGACTGGGTTGTATGAAGCAATAAAATGCATCCAAATATTATTTATAAACAGGCTATTATCTGATCTCAAGTTTAAAATGAATTTAAAAAAAAAATTTCACGTGCTGTTACGTACACCATCCACCGTCACGCATAAGAAAATAATCGATTCGTATTAACGAGCAGTCGGTAAAATGTGCATCAAGATTTAAGGTAACAATGTCGCTTGAAAAAAAAATAAACTTTGTGTAAGCTCGTGCACACCTCTTTCCTCTTATTTCCATGCACTGCACTATTGAAAAACTTAACTTGCTAAATATCAAGCGCTCCACCCTGTGCAAAACGCGTCCGAAATAAGAAAAATAATTGCCAACTATGTCAACGCGTATAAAAAAACATATATATGCGAGGTGGGCGCCATCCGCCATGTGGTAGTTCAGTTGGCTCTGTCAGAGCAGGAATGCCTTACAGCACACACAAAGTTACTTAAGCAAAGGTTAACCCTCTCTATACGTCCCGTCCCGGCTAAAGACGCGGCTCAAATGCAACAAACAGAGTCAAGAACACATAAAAATGTCACTTACCTGTGTTAGGCATAGCGGAGAATACATATCTGTCGGGTTTGACTCCTGAATTGGCGATGTGTGTTTGGATAACTGTAACGAATCGGCGTGTTTATGTATGTGTTGTGTGTGTGAGGGTGCGTGTGTGTGTATGTTAATGTATGGGCTGTGTATGTATGTCTATGCTTGTCCGTGTGTATGAAAAGAGAAAAAAAGAGAGACAGAGAAGAAGGGAGAGAGGGAAAATAAAGCCTCGCTTCTTGCTTTCACATTTCCAACTCTGCGAAGTGCGCGCGACGCTTCAGCGCTCCATAGAGCTGAACTTTAACCCCGCCTCGAGTTACACACATCTACTGTACTGTGCTGTTAAAGCTGTACATCCAAACTTCCACCAAAGGCATTATCGTCAATCGCACCCTATAGCAAAGTCCCGACGGCGGACGGACGCGCGGAGATTTCACAAAGCCATGAGTAAAACTGTGGTGGTGGAACCGCCGAGAGAAGCGATCATTTCATCTCGCGCTCGTGGAGAAAAGAAAATGATGTCAAAAGTCGTCAGGATGCTTTACAAAACTCTCGTCTGATGCGTTATTCGCTGTCCCTCATAGAGCCGCGTCGCGCGCTGGCATCCGCCGCGAGCATTGCAGGCATGTGGCGGTGCGAAGCAAAACTGAGTCCCGTTTACATGCGGCGAGGCGGGTTCGGCATGCTTTAGGAAGAGAGCGATATCCTTAAAACACCCTGTTGCAAAAGCTGGCACTTGTGCCGTGGTTACTTCGACCTGAGAGAAAGAGAGAGAGGAAAAAAGTGAAGCGCGCGATCCGAGTCCGTCCGACAGAGCGCAGAGACGTAACGTTAGCTGCCGTTCACTTTTGCCGTTCACAGTGGCCGGTGTACAAACTCTTGGGCTCTTCCCTCAGCACAGCGCCCTCAGTATCGGCACAAGAGTCATACACTCATGCGGGACAAGAGAGATGCGCACTCTGAATGGCGTTGCCGTTTTAGCTCGGTTTAAAAAAAGTATTGCGATGGGGGAAGTGTGATTTATCGCGCACGCATTGGTGCATATGTTTGATAACTTGCGCGGCGAATTTAAATATTTATATAAAGTGATCGAGTCTGTGTTTTTTATTGCAAATGACTGTGGAAACGGTTACGCAGGCATAAGAGAGCTAAACAAAACAACTAATGTAAACACATTGGGAAATTATGACGAAAGATCGTAGAAAATCGCAACAAAAAAAATGATAGTGTCATGAATGCTGTTATATTTCTGGCCACTTTACGAAAGCTCAATTACTGTCATCCTTGATCGATCGCTTGCTTCGATTAAAGCACTGAAATGCCTTTTTATACAGTAAGTGACGAAAATGATGTTCGCTGTAATTCACTCAACTATATGTAAATAACGCATACGTGGACGGTATTAACATACAAAATAATAATAATGACCTATTTCAAATATACTAAGAGAGTAAAATACACAGTATTGTGTACAGCTTTACGCTTTTAGAATAAAATGTCGATGTTTATTTCTCGATATGGAGCACGTGATTAGTATTGATCCATATTGCGTACAATGTAGCCTATCAAAGAGGCTTATTACGTTTTCAATATCAGAATGCAAACTTCATGTAGCCTACCATGCTTCTTTTGAGCATATGCCTATTAATATTTGTATTTCACATATCAAGTTTATGATATTTTAAGAATCGATCTAAATAACAATATGTCATGCACTCTGTCCGAAAATGGTAAAAACTAAATGATACTGTCATGCACATCCTCTGGTCTGACAAAGCTGCTGTTTGGGAAAACGACATGAAAAGTGACTGCCAGTGCGATGTTATGGTTCTAATCATGTGTACTGAACGTGCAAACATCATTAATAATCAAACCAAGTCCAATGTAATTCAGCTGCTGTTTAGTTGGCACTCAACACTGTTTTATTATTAACCAACTCTCGTCTATAAGTCAAACGGGCGCCCCCTAGAAAACCGCAACGTGCCTTCTTCATTTATTTTAATGTGTTTTCCAAAGATAAAATGCAGAATATTTTTAATCCGTTGAAAAAACGTTTTTTTTGTGTGTGTGCATTGAGTTAAAGCATCGAGCATTAAACAAAGCCACCAAAAGGACGACTTGTTAAATGCAAGTAATGTGATGTTTAAATATGAAAAATGAATATGCAGTGTCTATAATTACGCTCAGTCACACTAACTTGCTGCAGGTGCACGAGCGTTCCTCTAGTGTTTTCACGAGTTTAGACGAGATCGCGTGTGATTGGACGAAGCTCTGAAAAATCAAAGCGTACGACGCTGCTATTGGTCAAAGTTTCACACGCATGTCAAGGCAAACAGCCCACCACGCTTCACGAGAAACTCCCTCACAGACTCTCGGTTTGTGGGTAAACAGCCTCTCGGAAACACAACCAGTTGGGAATGAAGAAAAAACGTATCTTTATGATATCAGACATTTCGTTTTGAAAGCCTGCGGAGGATGAAAAGGCTTATAATAATATGCATACGAGTTGCCAGATCTGTCGTAAATCTTACAACAGTTCTTGTACAGTTCTGTTCCGCTTTACTATTGCTTTGGAAATTAATGTTGCAAATATAAATAATTGCTATGGCTGGTATAATACATTGCGTAATATAAAACCTGACATTCTTGGTGCTTCAATTTCAGAATAAGTTAAATGACGTCACTATTGTAGACAGCCACAAAAAAAGTTTTTGCGCAAAAGAGGTTCTTTTCTTTTTTTATCTTATTCATTTCTGAACATTTGACAGCGTCCAGTCAGACAGTGCTGATCGACGTTTCTTGGTTTGGTGTATACGAGTTCAAAAGTTGCAATCGAGTCCTCTCGTCAGAACCGGATTCGGATGGAAGCGGTCTACCTTTTTTTAACACATGGACAGTATGTACAACCCTCGCTAAAGTAAATCTAATGTGTGGACTGGACTCTTTGGTTTGATTGAGGTACATATTAAAGGTTAAAATGCCCCATTCATATGCACTGCATCGTGCGTTTGATTATGATCGATTTTAGGTTAATAAGAAAAGAATGACGCTGTATCGTCAATTGCGAAATCTAAGTTTTTAAAAGCAAATCAGCATTTAATCTCGAAGCCATTGAAGCTCCAAATCGAGAACATAAAACTTCGGTATGAGGCTGAACGAAATAATCCTATTTTCACATTTAAATGTTTTCAGGTTGTATAAATCAAAGTTAAATGTGGGATATCATTTGATCATAAACACACACTTTGTGGAACACATTCATAATTCAACTCAGGTCTAAATAATGCTAAACTGAAGTCTAAAAAACTCACGTCTTTAATATTTCATGAGGTTTATAAAATGATATTAATATCTATTCGCGCAAGTCGACTTTATAGAAACAATAAATCATTGATTTTATCGATGACTGACTAAACAACACCTGTAGGCCCTACGACGCACAGAATAGCAGGCAGGTGAAAGCATTCGTTTCATCATTTCATATTACTACATGCACTGTTTAAAACAATTAAAATGGCAATTTCTTGAGAGGAAAATTACAGAACAATTTCTCAAGAACATGAACTATATTGAATAGGAGAAAGCACGTGTCCAAATAATAAAAAAAAGAATATAAATTAATGCAAAAGCACGAAATGACTTACATGACCTTCAGTTTTATTCTACACCCGCATGGCTTATAAATGGCATCTAATTTTCATTCATTAAAACTCTGGTAAAGGCCAATTTCAAAACAAGATAGTTAATGATATTATAAAATAATTATTGAAATGGAAAAGCAACAAAATTGTTTGAACATAAAGAATAAATGAATTATCAAATCTACACCATGCGTTATTTTTTTCTCACGGCCTTTTAAAGACAAAAAACAGTCAGGATTTTAAATCATTCATTTAAAATAAGATCTGAAATTCACGTTTCCTTCTGTCAACAACAACATAACGAGGACTTTGTCTTTCTGTGTTTAATTGTGGTAGACATCAGAGACGCCTTATGGCATTTTCTGCCAAGTTCTACGAGAAGGTACCGAATGCCAAGACAACTGTGCCAAGGCTTTTGGATGCAGAGTGGCAAAGACGGAGCAAAAACTTCAGTGTGTCAAGAGCAACGGCATGGACAACAGATCGAACTAACTCCTCCATACAAATCCTATAGGCTTTGGTTTTATGATGCGCTTTTGTCTCATATCAAGAGTGGGGACCAAATCAGGTAACTTTTCAACTCGGATAAAGTTTCTCTGCAGCCTCAGGGGTGGACGTGAGTACGATTTTTTTCTTCGTGCTCAACACAGAAAATATCTAAACACATTTACAGCGAATCCGTTCGGGTATGAAAGAGCGTCGCTGGTGCGTCTTGTTTAATTTATAAAGGGTGTGTGTGCGGAAAGCGCGCGCACGCTGCGGTCACATTAAGATGAAGAGCTCGTTTCTCATCAAGGGGTTGAAGGGCATAACATTTAGTTACATCGCCACCTAATGAAAAACTATTATTAAAGAAGTAAAAAAATACTGCGCTATCTGAATGGTCCTCAATGCCTTAATGTTAGATATATAAAATGAATGTTAATCACACTGGACACTATATTTGGATTAACTTGTTGATATCCTGTCATACGATGCATTTCTAATGTAAAACGCAGTAAAGTTTGTGTAAATTTGACATGATTTCCATTATAAACACATTGAACAAACGGAAGATGTATTTCCATAGAAATAATCTATAATAATAAGCATATTGCCGCAACTTTTACACGTTGTCCGTGCCAATCATCCACACAAAAATGTCTATTATAATATTCAAAATACAGCAGATGTCTTAATTTATATGCAAATAGATTAAGACAACTTTTTGACACGAGATATTTACATTTGTGCCTCATATTTCCTAAAGATTGTATATTATAATTGTAAATTGACGTTCCAGCTCAAATCAAGTTAAAAAATTAGTTTATATAAAATTAGTTTATAAAAAGTGTACGTTATAATGGTTAGTGAGGCAAGGCACATAAACAGTAAAAATCATGTTAAAGGTTACTGTTGCCCAAGGACTAATTGTATATACAAGAAATAGAGAAGATAATAAAAAAATGTATTTAAGTCATAAAAGAAGAAACCCTATTTTAAAACTAATGGTACTCTTTAAGGCTAAATATACTGAATGTTAAAAAGGATAAAAACATCTGTATTAACTATATATACATTTATAATTAAAATATTGTAGCTAATAAATGTACTAATTCATACCCTACATATAAAATAAAAAAGATTGTGTTATGGTAATATTGGCATAATCATAGAGCATATTATTTTCATTCTTTTCCCCCTATAAATCCATTGTGACATTTTTATGACTTCCTTCACTTAAAGTTTATATTAAAGTAGTAATTTGGCTCGACGTCTGCCTTCTTATTAATGGACCAGCCATCAAAAATGGGTAGAGACTCCACCTAGAGGCCATAATCTGAACTGACAGAGTTTTAAATACAAGATCGACCATCACAATAAAAAGAAGAAAATTGAATATTAGTTATGACAATTATGTATCTCATTACATGATTAAAAAATACCAAATACCGTAGACTCAACGGAGATGACATACCCGTGTCTGCTTCTCTTGATAAATATGACTATTCAAGTTCTGGTCTTCTTTCGCCTAAATGATGAAGCAGATGCATTTGGCAAGATAATATTGTTATCTAGTAGAATACAGTGAGTGCTAAAGCAGATGTAAAATGTTTAAGGACAGATTTACAGTCGTGATATATGCGATACTTGTCAAAACAATTTATGTCTAACATCTAAAGATTACTGAATGGTAAATATGTGCAGCTTAAGCCAACAAAGGCTTTTTCTTACTTTTTCAGACAAATATACAATACGCAAACCTGTAAAGAATTCAAACTATAAAAGGATCAGTCGGTTGATGTGCTTCATTAAACATGTATTCAAATGTAAATGAAATATACTTTGTGTAAACCATAAAAACACACCACTTTTAAATAAAGGCAAAAACATTCTAATTATAATATTTATAAATACATTTAATTTAACACATAATATAAAGAAAGCCTCAATTTTCAGTTGTGTAGTGTGCACTTCATAAAATAATAATCAAATTCCAAAATTATCAAGATTAAATGGACAGTTCACCCAAAAAGAAACATTCTGTCATAATTTAATTCACCCTCATGTCATTTAAATTCTGTATATGACTCTTTCTTCTAAAACACAAAATTTGACATTTTGAGGAATGCCTCTTGTATCCATAAAATGGAAGTCAATGGGGTGAGAGAGAGCAGATGATAAAATAACTTTGGTGTCTTTTAAATGTAAAATGTGGTTTTATTAAAAAACAGTATAATATTAGCTACTGTATTCATTTTGCTGTTAAACCTAACATGTTAAAAATATTACATAGAATATTGATCATTGTTGAAAACTAAATTTGGTTTCAATATGAATCATACATGGAGCTGAGAGAGATGTGGAGGTGCACACATCACCCTTTTCCCTGCATTCCATTAAAAGCCACAAGAGGGTGATCTTTCTATACATAAGCCCCTTTGATATCCCGTCTCATGTGCTGTATGAGCTCCCTCCAGTTCACCAAGAGTGCATAGTCCATCAATCTCCAAACTGCTTCTGGATGTTACGGAAAACCAAACATGTCTCATTTCTCAATCCTCAATTGCGTTTTTAATTTCAATTATTCAGATTATTAACCCAATCATTTAATATGCAGAACAGGTAGTACAAAAAGACGCTCATTTGTAAAGCGCACCTCTCTCTGGGTGTAATTTGTCACAAGCTATAAATGCAGGTGTGCGTCTTTACGTTTACTCGAATGATACCGATTTAAAGATGGCTGTTTGGGAACGTCCAGGTGGCCCTCTGCCTATTCTAAATGTAAATACCACCCAAGCCGGTGTCCCACGCTCGGCGACGCAACAGCGGCACACACCTGGACCCTGCTGCAATGAAGTACAGGTTTTTTCCACGCAGGGGGAGGGGGGGTAGACAAGGGGATAGAGGAGGATTGTGTGGAGACATTGGAACCGGGGCTAAGGTTCTGCTGAAGTGGCCGGAGGGTAATAACATTATCCAGCGCTACAGCAGCTTGCCTTCGGGGCTTTGCCAAGCTGGGCCTTATGAATAAACAACAAGAAACAAGGCAGAGGATCCCCTTACTCAGCCTCTTTTGTGTTTTTAAACAGATCGGACCTTTAGCACAGTCAGAGTTTGCATTGCACTTGATATGATGTTAATCTTTGAATACATCCGATGGACCAGTTGAATGAGGAAATATAACTTGAAATGAACAATTTTATTATTAAATCTGCATTAAGAGAATTCAGGCAATACAATGCCGTATGTGTTGCTGGGGTGAGATGTGGTGGTGGTGTGGTGGTGTTTTGGAAGCAGTGGGCTCCACCTGCTGCAACTGAGATGCCAACGCTGGAATACAGCCAGGTCCGGCCCATAGTACACCCCCTCTCTCTCTCTCACACACACACACACACACACACACACACACACACACACACACACACACACGCACACACACACACGGACCGTGAGCCAGGCCTGCACAGCACTCTCCTCATTCACAAACACAAAGCGCTCGAACCTGCGGCTAACACGCACAACTCCACTCGCATTCACATCGTCTCTCTGTTGTAAAAAAATAAAAAATACAATGAGGTTTCCTGCAAGCTCCATAAATAGTGAACAATAAGAGCGATGTGGTGTTTAAAGCACGGTTTGTGCAGATTGGCTGTAGATTAATGAAGGCTGATGCTTACGGCGGTTCTAATGAGCGCGGCACGCTGCAGAAGGAGGTCTTGATAGGACCGAGAGGCAGTCGTGAGAATAAAGAGGAGCGAGAGCAGACAGATGGGGTTTATGGACAGGAAACGCGCACATGAGGAGAACCTTGATGACTGCGTATGATAGAGCCTTCTTGTGCAAGATCGCACGCAAATGATGAGTGGAGAAAAACGTTAGCACTGATCAGAAGTTCAAAAGCCTTTGGAGGGTTGCTTTAGAGAGAGAATGTCAGACAAAAAAAGTTGGCAACTTTATATGGAAGGGTTTCTTTTTTGGCATCTGTTCAATTATTTTATTTCGGGTTTTTTTCTCTATTTTAGGGTTTCCAAAGTGCTAGTGTTGCAAATTATCAAAACAATCAAAACATCACAATATGCCTATCACAATAACTGGATTTTAATCACAGGTGTCACAATATACAGGTATTGGCAACAACCGTGATATTTTAAAGAAAATATTATCGATGCAGTGTTAATTCTACACATGTAATAATAGAGTAAATAATTTAGCACCCGTTTAAAGTTTTGCCTTAAGAGACACAATGTTTACAAACGCTAAAACAGAAAACTCAAAACAAACAAAATAAATATTCATTTGACTGCTATCATCAACAATAAATAGATATAGTGATAATACCGTCACAGGGAACTTGGCTGACCAAGATAACCGTGAAGTGAAAATCTGAAACCGTGAGAACATCTTGATACTTTAAAAACGTTTATAAAGTTTTTGTGCGATGCATATAGCAGAAATGATCATGCAAATGTTAGAAAAAATGTGAAATGGAAAGTTGGATTTTTTAATGAACTTTCAGGTTTTTAATGCAATATATTTTTATAAAAATGCACTATAATTAAAAAAGCTTTTGCGTACAAAAAGCATTATCATATTACATTATTTAGCAAGTTTTCCTATTTGAAATTTTGGCAGATCACATTTTTTTGATATCGTGTACCTATACAAAGTACTAAACAGTTTACATCTCCAATTTCCTTTTTTTTCCATTTCCAAAATTTTATAAACCACACTCACAAAAAAACATTTGTTTTAAGCTGAGCAGAACTAGAAAAACATATATTAAATATAAAAATTTGACAATTACTTCTGACTTCCCCACACAGACACAAAGTTTTCCAGAGTTACCAAATCTACTGCATGTTAAAAAGCATGTAAACTTACAAACTAAGTATGGACAAGCAAAACTTACATTTATTAATCATAAAAAAATAATAATATGGGCATTCAGAATTGGTCAAATCAGGGCATCAGTTTTTTTATTTTCTTTGACTTGAATATGTTGGGAAATCAGTTCTGAGAAATCACGCCTTACTAAACACATCATGTTCACAAATGTCCACAGCTCACGTCGAGTCTTTCTTAAAAACAAGCCCGCAGGCAAGTACGGTCCATATGCAAGCTGTTGGAATAGCCGGGCATATGCCGGGTATATATAACACGTTTTCACCCTCCCCCTCATTCCTTCTGTTTGTGCCCAGGCAGAATGCCACGCAGACCGCCAGGAGCACACCAGACCGCATGCTCGCTGTTTACTGCATACGTGCATTCATTCAGCAGACGTGGGCACATGAAGGATGTGAACTTCAGTGGACACCAATGAAAAGAATGACCGAAACTGGGTCCCGCGGAGAGACAGCCATCGCGAAGGCGACGCGCACACACGCAAACAGATGTGGCAAGGCAACCTACCCACCCTAAACGCTTTAAAAACACTATGAGACACCTAACAGCTGTTCCTGACCGGGAAAAAAATGAGAGGGAAGACTCGCAGCTCGGAGCGCACAGCTGGATACGGAAGCAGGTCCCTCTTCCGAGCGTACGCGGCGTGCACATTCTGTCTCAGCATGTACAAAATGACAGGTGACCAAGATGAAAATTAACTAAAGGGACGATAGAGGAAAATTCTCCCGTTACTTTATTTTAGAGATGGAAATGAAAGCAGGCTCAGGAGATCAGAGCAGTGAAAGAACCAAGCGAAAAGCTGGTTACTAAAAAATAAAACGCAAAAACACAAATAAACATTTGGAATGTTCTCATGAAAATATATAGAGTGAAAAAATATAAAGAATAAGCGACCAGTGATAAAAATGTAAAAATAACGTTAAAACTACGTTAAAACTACGTAACTTTTTATTTTTAAAATTGACACAGCTTAAGCCCGCCACAAGCTGAACACGTTGTGCCAAAGAGGTGTCGTTCATCATTAGACGAAGCCCATGAAGAGCTCCACGCAGTCAATGATTGTAGAGAGAAGGGCGGCTGTGATGCGGCTCCATTAAGCTTTCATGTCTCCGATCAGAGGTGCGCTAGTGCCAGGCCCATTGTGCCCATCTGCGGCAGAGACAGACAGACAGGCAGGCCGTTCGGGGACCTCTCCTGCGGTGTGACTAACTCATGACGACAGTGCCAGGGATGAAGAGGACCCCAGTCCTGCCAAGGGACCAACCGCTGCTTGCTTCCACTCAAGGCCGCCTTTGTTGTGGCTCCGCTATCTTCCCACAACATGCGCTTCTATCAAACCCACCCTGGCAATATCCCACAAGAAATGTGAAATCCGCTTTTCACAGTCATGTGTTAAACGTCTTCATTTGCCATGTGGATGTGTCTACCTTTATTAAGTGGGGGGGGGGTATCTGGTGCATGCTGTAAATGTACTAATAGGGTGAGAGAGGGGAAGAGAAGAGAAAGGATAGAAGATAGTATAGTCAGAAGAAATACATAAATGCTCGTCTTCACAGACAAGGCTTAAGACTAGTCTCAGACTAAAATGAAAGTTTGAGCTGTCCTTGCTGAAAAGAAATTGCCCTGACATATCTTAAAATTTGTCATGGCCATTGTTTTATCTCAAGATGCACACCATTAATATTTTTATCTAAGGCACTTCAATAAAAGAGACTTAAATAGCCTAATTTAACTAAGGCATATTCTGGTTTAAGCTAAGCCTTGTCTGTGAAACCGGACGAAAGTGTTTTATTTTAAGCCTGCTCACCACTACATAACTTTTCAGTCTCCAGCAAGCACAAGATTATTACTGGGGTCATAAGTTTACATTAGTGATTGTTTTAAAAATAAGAAGAATTTGGAAATTTAAGGTTCGTTTTAAATTAAGAGCATTTTGTGACGCTTGTTTTTATGAAACATTAAATTGTTCATTTGTTGTTAGAATAATGTTTTGTCTTTTTTGAGACATGTATACAGCTGAAGAAAAACATTTGAGAGCATTTCAAAATTCTTTTCAGTTTTTCTGAATTTACTATTTATTTATGTTTTTTTTCTCAATCTGTGAACTACTAACAATATTTCACCCAAATATCAAATAAAAATGTTGTTTCTATTTGCATTTATTTGCAAAAAATGAAAACTGGAGAAACGGGTCAAAGTAACAGAAAAGATGCTCTGTATTTTTCCAGATCTCTAATACTGCAAAGAAAACAAGTTCGCGTTCACTTTTAAGCAATACAATAGGAATATTTGTAATTAGGGAAAGTTTAAAAAATATTTTTTTATGTGATAACCTCGGTTTTTATCAGTTTTCATGCGTCTTGTCATGCTGTCAGCCTTTCACATTTGCTGTTGGATGACTTTGTCACTCCTGAGGTTTGGTTTTGTTTCAATTCAACAGACACTGGACTGGAATGGCCACAATACATCTAGAATTGCTGATTAAATGAACTAATAATGCTGATTATTTTGTCATTTCATTACTAAATGAAAAAAATATGACCTTTAAACAAAATGATGACTTAGATCACCCTAAGCGATCTTTATTTTAGATGCCTTAAAAATACATCATATATAAGAAATGTTATTAAACATTCAAACAGTTATTTACATTATGTATTGTCCTACATTAAATCTGCATGTAAATGTGATGTGAGAGACTGACGTCTGTTTTAGAGTAATGGCTCCCTCTAACGGTCATTTTTGGTAACTGCACTTTTACGATGGTAAAAATGATTTTGACTCGAGGTAAGTCGTGTATTTTTATTGTTGGTTCTTAAAACACGTAATAATCGATATCTATATAGAAACTACAACCATTTCTACATGACAACTCTCCCCATCTTTTCTATTTCTTTTCATTCAGTCCTGCCCGATCTCAGAACGGATGTGCTCCAATGCAACAAAGAATTTCAATATAATGTTCCAAGTATCCAGTTATTTTTCTCTTTTAGTTCCTGATTATCACTCTGTCATTTCAAACCGTATGTTCACAGACGAATCTGTCCAAGAATTGTTCATGCACACCTGTATGAGAGTCTTTGTGATGCCTCCAGTAGAGCAACGGTGGACACGAAGGTAAATAAATAGGGATGAATGTGCAGGTGAATGATGAACAATGCATGGGTAGAAACCTACCAAGCCTTCAGGTGTGGATGAAGGATGCATCAGGGAAAATTGGGACAGAAGACCAACATCATTTACTTCAGCCGGCCTGACTGCCCAGTGAGGGGTGTGAGAGGAGCAACGGTGCGAGTATGTGTGCGTGTCTTCACCTTTGACAACTTCATCAGTCTCATGGAGGTCTAAGGAAAAGATCCATGCTGTCCTTTTGACTATTTTTGCACATTTTTAGGTGACAAATTGCATTTACATGAGAGGAGCTTAGCAGGTTCAGACACAAAATATAGATCTTAAGGTAGACATATTTAGTTTGTCTTAAATGATCATGTCTACACTTAACAAGGTCTAGAAGTAAAACACAAAACGTGACGATTCACTGTATACGGCAAGCGTGACGGCTTACTGGCGTGACAACACAAGATTCTGAACCGAAGGTGATGGGCCATGGAGACCACACACAACTCGGACAAATTAGCCTGGAATGTCGAAGGAAGTGTTTCGTTTTCAGCTTCACTTTCAATTAAGTTGACGCTCGGGCCGTCCCTCCATCACCCGCTCTCGTCTGCTACCTGAGCCCTCGCCGTATCGAATTCACTTCATTGCAGCATTAAATGGATGTGCCCTCATGAACGAGCGGGTCAGCACTTATTTCCGCACGGCTTTAATGAGAAGCACATTGCTCGGACTCCTGCTATAGCAAAACTTCCCCTCCCTCCCAAAGTTACTCCTGCTCTCGATAGATGAGGAGCTGAGCTCAACCCTAAAGGCAGGAGATGAAAGAAAACAAATGAATGTATCTAGTCACCATTTTATGTTGATGTTGATAGATATTGCTGTCAATCGCTGCTAGAGATGTAGCCATATGTTCAGCTCATGAAAGATACACAATAATGGATTTACGATACTATGACTGTATCAAAATATTTTGAGCGGATTTATTTACAAAACATTTTTTTTATTCTGTGACATTTGTTATTTTGTTAAAGAATAGTCAAATAAATAAAATTAATAATAAATAATACAATTAAATATAACTAACTAACTAAAATTAAATTAAATTAAATAACTAAAACAACTAAAAATAAAATGAACTAAAATTAAGAATTAATTTTAAAAAATGTTTAAAAAATCATAAATAAAATATAATAAAATGCTACTTGGAATCCCTAATATCACTGGTTTGCGAACCAACATGCCCTAGCAAAACAGTCAAAATTGATCTTCTTTTAAACTGTCATTCAGTTTTGATAGGAATTTAGTTTCCTAGCATTCATATAAAAACGTGCATCAATTCATCATACCATAAACAAGATTAAGGATTATCAATCATGGCACTAATGATGGATTGTCACTACTAGATGTGCGAATGGCCCCTAAGACTACAAGACCAAAGATCTAATAATATTTTAAATAAAAAAAGTCACAGTCCCATTTGGCACTGAATCCATCCCCAGCGAGAAAAGGCAAGTATTCAGACAGCCAAAAGAGGCCAAGTGTAGTGCTGGAGATGTGATGACAGGGCCAGGGAACTGGTGAAGGATGTGGCACATCTGACTGGCGCTCCAACACCATCTGTCAGCCTGGCAAAATCACTCATAAGCAGGTTACAGCTATGGCCTCCCGCAAGCCTTCGCTGCCTCTTATGTACACGCTTACCGACTCGGTAGAGGGCAGAGTGGATATGGGGATATTCTGTCATTACTTACAGTATTCATCCCCATGTCATTTAAAATCTGCTTATGACTTGTGTATACACAAAAGAAGATATTTTGAGAAATGTGTCTGTAGATTTGTGACCACACAATGGAAGTTAATGGGGTCCAAAATATCTTCTTTTTTGTTTTGCAGAAGAAAAGTCATACAGGTTTGAAATGACATGAAAGTGAGTAAATGATGACAGAATTTTCATTTTTGGGTGCGCTGTCCATTTAAGGAGTGAAACATAAAACCTGTTGACATGCAAGACAAGGCTTTTGGCCTGCACAAGTTTATGACACCTATGGAGCAGCAGCTAATCACATGACAATAATTTTGAGCTACAGGAAAAATATGGATTTTGGTCGAATTTGAGATTTTCATAAAAAATAAATATATTGCCCTCGTGTCGCGAAACCAATGCTCCGTTTTCTGAGAGGTGCACCTTCTTAAGTCTTTCCTAATACAGACTGGATGCGCGTCCATAGGAAGCAAAGTGCTTGCTAGAGGTTCTGGTTTTAAAACATGCAGGATTGAGAAAATAAAGTGTGGGACTGATGTTAAGAGAGTTATTAAGAGAGATAAAGTGCATGACCTGATTGATGCGAGTTATAAGAGCTCAAAAAAGAGCTTCATCAAAAAGAAAGGTCAAAAAGCAGATACAAGCAATACAAAAGTAATCCGTGCGGCTCCTGACGACATATTAATGTATTATTATTATTATTAAACTAGGCCTATACAACTACTCATTACAATCCATTACCAGCTAAACAAGTACACAAAGTGAAACAGAACAAGTTTCAGCAGCGGGGTGTGAGCGTGCATTTGTAAGAACGCGTGTTTGGGGTTGAGTTAGTTTGTATGAGTGTTGGCTGAAATTGGGACAGCTGGAGCCAATGGGCCATGGGAATACGCTCATCATGAATATTCAGACCAAGCCTCTGGAAAAACAACCGCCTGAGTGATGTCACATGTTTTAACAGTTGTGCAAGGCCACGTTTTGGGTCTGCAGAAGAACGGCAAGTCAAAACGAATGACACTCTATACTTACTTAAAACATAAGTAACTTGTTTTTTCATCAAGCTATTGTATTGGCTCCATAGCGCCACCTAGCTTAACATGAAACGCAAACTTCACACTTTTTGACATAGGCATAAAAGAACCATCAACCAGAAGATAAAAGATTAAACTACAAACCTGAAAAACATGAAATTTAATAATGCATATCCATAAAGGGCACATCCTCTTCCGCAGATAATCTTTTCCAAGCATCTTTATCATGTTCGGGGAATGTTGTACCACAAGCCCCAAAGCAAGTTTCCAAACGTTTCAGAGTTAAATCAGGTTCTAAAAACAAGTTTTCCCTTAAATCTTGCAACTGTACTACACACCATTACCAATGGGAGTAAAGACAAATCCTCATTTGGCCGACCAGATGTTCCAACAGTCAGCAACAACTGTCTGCGAAACCTGCCGTTCCTCAAGAGATGCACAAAGATCACAGACGCATCATCTGTTCTCAACAACAGGAAAACATTAGCAGGATGTTAAATACTTGGAATGATCGAAATGGGTTCGGAATTCATCTGAAACCGCGAATATATTTTTACGTATTTACGTATTTGACGCTTTACGTAGGTTTCACTGCAAGTTTCCGAAAAACCTGAGAAATCACAACTTTGCACCTGAAAAATCAAGCTACATCAGTTTGTTCATTTGTTTAGCAATTTTGCTTCAATTTTATTTTCCAGTTTTCGCTACGCCGTCCGAGTCATCCACGCAACGTTTTGGAAACTCCTCTGTCATGGTAGCAATGCAAAGAGCGAAGCAGATGGGACGGATTAATCAGCCGATGTATGTTTAAGACGAAAGGTATTTATTTGCGTGAGTGGCCAGCGGCCAGAATTAAAGGCCCAAAAAAAGGGACAGCGCGGCCGATCGTTTTTTCAGAGATCGAGATTTTCGCAAGCTAGGAGCTATCAAGTTGCAACGCAAAGTGGTTTCGGGGAATTATAAATAAATACGAGTCAAATAGGCGATCTGGAGCAGAGGAAAGCTCATTGTTTACCGGCTGCTCTGGGGACCTGAAACGGACCCCTCGAATAAATAAATACAACCGCTACAGGAAGTTCAGCTGCTTCCCCTCAGGTCCAGTTTAGTTTTATTAGCTACAGTCCTGTAAATATACCAAACAATGACTGGCTCCCCTGCTCTCTCTCTCGGTTGTGCACGTGTGCTTGTCCCACCATGAGCTCAAGCTTGTAGATATCGTAAACATCCTCTCTCTCGAAAGCTCTTCCAGACTCCCAGGTGCATCTCAAACAACAGACAACCAATCTGGTAGTAATGCGTCTTTAACAGCAATCATGTACAAAGCACTTTCTATAACACACGTTTGTGTCCTCTGAACGTGGAGATGGAGGGAGGAGGACAGGTGTGTCAGCACGCCGGGGCTTTTTGAAGGAGGGCACTGGGTGAACAGCTTGCTCTCCGCAGGGGTCCTACAGAAGGAGCAGGTGAAAAGCTATCCCCCTGCACCTCTTTTACAGCGTCTACCTGACACCGCGGCGAGCGAGGGGGTGGGCGGAGGAGGAAATCGGCCGATGGAGTCGTGAGCAAAGACGCCATCTGGCAAAGGGCTCGGTGGCAAAGAGAGGCCGTGCCACGGAAAGGTCGGGTAATAATGATGTCACATTTTAAAAGGATACGGGGCTAAAGATACAAATAGCCGAGATTTTAGAATGGAAGAAATGTAGATAATGTTCCATTTCCCACCTTGAAGCATATAGCAGGGTGAAATGTGGGGGTACAAAACAAGAGGATGTCACCAAATGTAGCACAAACATTAAAACCTATAAACATAAAATGTCGCACAAAAAAACTTTTTTTTATTATAGTTAAATTAGAATTATAGTTAAAAAAATAACATTCTTTACAAATTGTTCAAATATTGAAATCAGGATCAAAGTTCACTCCCGCACCAGTAGGTGGTACCAAAAGCCTCCACTCCGGATGAATATTTAAAGGCAATAAAGCCATACCATCCTCACCCACAAACCAGCTCGGACCAGAGCGAGCAAACCACTCAACCCGAAATCTCCAGCTGGAATGGATGCGGGTCCAGACTGTCATTTACAAGCCTGTTAAACCTCGCTGGGTTTCACGTTTCATTGCTCTATTATTTACCAATCCTTTCATTCTCCTCAAACGTTTCTCCTTATGTTAACGCTGGTCACCGTTACAGAGTTTAGATCGGAGTTGTAAATGTCTGGTCTGGACAGAGAGGCCCATTTGTGTTGCCCTCCACCACCCCGCTCTATTCTGGGACACATAATATGGTTCATTAATGCTCCCAGTCGACCATCAGAGCTGGTCTCCCACAGACAGGTCCGGTTTCAACATCTCTCCGGTGCCGCACCTGTGCCGAGAACATTTATAGTGCCGTTTTAATACTCATGCCATGCGGATGTGTGCAAATAGTGTGGCATTTATAGAAATTACTGGGTAATTTTAGTTTTGCAAGTCATTTTCCAGGGTTTTGATTAGTCTCGTCACCAGAGGAAAAGGTCCATTGTATGAAATTTAGTGGCATCAAGTGGTGAGGTTGAGAACTGCAACAAACGGCTCACTTCCCCCCTCCCTTTTGAAGCACTACGGTGGCCGACACAGGACTAAGATGTCATCACATTTTCGCTTGTTTGCAGAAGGAGA
This sequence comes from Triplophysa rosa, assembly GCF_024868665.1. NCBI lineage: Eukaryota > Metazoa > Chordata > Actinopteri > Cypriniformes > Nemacheilidae > Triplophysa > Triplophysa rosa. The sequence continues at coordinate 11,030,808 of NC_079914.1, forward strand.
TAACGTATTTACGGAGCGCTCTGTAGAGCAGTTTGTCCGTTTAGGGCTACTGTAGAAACAACATGGTGACTTCCATGTAAGGGGACTTGTGGTGTATGAAGATAGAAATAGCTCTTTCCAAGACAATAAAAACACAACGCTTCATTGTGTAAGGTCTTTATACACCTCTGAACACATAGTTATGTATATTATATTGCATTTCTATCAATAGATCCTCCAAAAAATGACACACTGAACCTTTAAGGTAGAAGAGTGTGAGAGCAAAAGAAGAGGATATCTTTGACAGGGGAAGCACATTTAGACATGGGAAGATGGAAACAATTAGAGTTAAATGGGACCTGAGCATGCCAGCGGATGGCTTGGATTTGCAGTAAGGAGGATTCCGGCCAGGCACACTGATTGCAAGAGGATGTCTCCACTTAAGACGAAACGCCCTCACCTTCTCCCGGCCACACTGCAACATTCATAGTCTGGGATAGAGAGTCTGGCTGCCACCCAAGAGACAGATCTTGGACCAGTCTTTAACCGTTCACTTCAAACACAATTACATTTTTTAAGGACGATCCACTATGCTCACAATATAATCAACTGGCATTACATTAAAAAAAGAAAAAAAGTGATAACTTTCAATGGTAAGTTGAAACACTGTGCCTAAAAAAGTTCTGTGGTTTTTCTATGTCTTTATTTAGCCTCCGTGCATGAAACTCTCTCTCAAAAGGTCCGACCAGGTCCGTTCCAAATGCCGCACACTTATGAGCGCCATAACTTCAGCATATTCCATCTCTCGCCTCTTTGCCCTCCAACGTGGCCCTTGCCAGACAGCAGGGGGACAGCCGGCTCCTTGCTGGCTCGTCCCTGCCAGCGGCCTCGACTGCAGGGGGGATGCGACAGAGTTCCTGGACGCATCAGGGCTACAGATGTGCTGCCAGCTTTGCCAGGGGTCACCTTGGAGAGGCCCGTGGCAGCTCGTCCCCTGGCTCCAGCTGGCTCTTGCTTTAATCTGCCCGCAGAAGGGGGGAGCAAGAGATCCAGGTTACCATGCTCCATCTCTCAAACGGGAAACGGGCACAAGCCAAAATTGACGGTGATCACTTCGCTGCTGTTTAGCGAAATGCACCGTCTGCCCTTGTGTCCTGCAGCAGGGATACTGGCCTTCAGAGATGCCCCCAACAGCTGTTAAGCCTCCCTAGAGTCATGGGGTCAGCAGCACCCCCTGTTGGAAGCACATGTAACACGGCGGCAGGTTTAGGAGGGTCACGAGTAGCCCTGCAAGGGGCGAACATAAGTAATGGGGCCTCCCCGCTAGAAAGGCACAGCCCTGAATCAATTTAATGAGATGGGCGGAGAGGGCGGAAAAGAACAGGACATCCAGAAACTGTACTTAACATGGGTTCGTAAAGAACACACTTTTCATTGTGGGATTGCAAAGCAGTGACTGAGGTACTTTTTTATCTACAGTAGGCATCTCGCTGACCTTTTGAAAGTAGGCCAATTCTCTCATTTTCTGGCCACCAGGAGAGTTTCACAGAGGCGATTGCAGTTGTGGTCTCACAATATTTAATCTCCTGATTTTAGTGACATCTGTCTATACAGCCTCTCGCACACAAACACATATTCTGTGTCCTCTGTATGTCCTGCTTCGGTCAGCATTGCCACCCAACAAATACACTCATCTCTGATCAGTCTCTAATCTCACCTAATCCACTCCAGTGTTCTTAATGAATTAAGTGGCAATCTAGATTTGATCTCCTGAGATTATTTACTCATCTGATTGATTGTAAAAACAAGCCTACGTCAGATATAATATCCTCAACACTAAAATAAATGATGTTTTACCGTAATAAAACTAATTCTAAAAAAGGTTATGTTTTGTAACCATTGAAACACTCTCACCCACACAGAAAACACACAACGCTTTTACACCAAGCTTAACCAGCTGTGCATCTAAAAAATGCAGTTCATATTTCATGCTTTCGTGCATGAATTAAGTCTAAGGCCAAACATGTGGGGATTAACCCCATCAGATGTCAATCACTGTACCGGCTTACTGGGCCTTCACAATCAGACCAAATTTCCTAATTTTGTATAAAACCAACAGCATGGCATAATGAAAGCATAAAAAAGCATAAAAAATTGCATTTGTGTGTTTGGATTGTAAACTAAAGCTCAGCATTGAGAAGAGTTTAGGGAGGCTTGGCAAAAGATTACACACATGTGCAAAGTTCATAAAGACAGATCAGGAAAATGACTAGAAATATTACCACAAGAGGGGATCAACTAGTTTTAATGACAAATAAAACTGTAGTCAATGTATGCTTAATCTCAAGTGAGCTTTTTGTTTTTGTATGCATTTTTTTTGTATGTTCGAATTAGCGCTGTCAAACGATTAATCGCATCCAGAATACATTTTTTTCCTGAATAAAATTGTGTATTTGCATATATTTAAGAAAAATCTAAACATTTATCAACACAAATCAACGTTAATGATTTTTTCTACTGGCCCGGTCTTGCAAGTGATTCCAATTTTTTCTGGCTACACCACAAAAAAGTATGTAATAATATTTAGTTTTTTTTACCTATGTAATATTAATAAATAAGGGTATGATACCATTAAAACTATTAGCCTATAACTCAAAATTTCAAATATTGTTGAAGACAACTAATCAGTAAGTAATAAAATAAGATCAAGTAATTAAAGTATGTGTAATAGCACAGATAAATGTAATAAAGCAAGCATACAAATGTGTGTTTTAGGTTTATCTAATAATAGTAGTTATCAGGTAGAAAAATTAAATAATGTAAATACTTTATAGTCTTCACGTGTTTTAAATATATAATATAGATTTAACCTTACTAAAGTTCTAATTTAATCAGTGAAGAGCAGTGGGTGTTTTTGTCTTTGTTCTATGATGATGTTTGTTATGCTGCTGCCCCTTTAAGAGATGCACGGATCTAATATAATGTAACACACGCGTTTTGTTCCCGTAAGACATAATTGATTACTTTTTACAAGGATACTTGGTATTATTGGCATTTTGGCATAATTTTGTGTCGATATGTCCGATTAAGAGTAAGAAGATGTGAACTCAATTCAGTATTTTGCGCGTTGTCTGATGCGGCATTCCGGCCACGTGCGTATTTCAAACAGCACGTGAGAACCGAATCCAGTCCACTTTTGCATATTCTTGGAAATATTTTAATAGGCAAATCTTAAAAACGTACATGACTATACAACACCGGCCCGAGGATCTCCCATGCTGGCCCCAGGCCATCGGGCAGTCCTTTATGTCGAGCCCTGATATAGGCTATAGGCCTATACATAGGCTACATTCTCGATTAATCGTTTGACAGCCTTAATTCAGAAAAAAACCATATTCCCTGATATTTTGCCTTTTTACACCAAATAATTTTGCCGACCACTTGGAATACCTTGAAAATGTAATGTTTTGTCTATTTTGTATTATACACCTCAGGGAAAATCCTGCGAAGAGCATTTGGTGGCGGCCGCCTCAGCCAAATTTCGTGCCGCCTCCGACTCTTGGCAAAATTATGTCGGGTGTCTTCACAAAAAACACTGCGGGCATTAAACAGACTGTCAGTTGTAACTGCAGTTGCGGCATTACGCCACAATGGAGGCGCTGTTTAGTTATCAGCACAGAGAGGCGCCGAAGAGTTCAGTAGAGAGCTAAGGAGCTCTATTAGCTGCATTTGACGGCTGTTCATATGTTTTACGTTCAATTTTTTAAAAAGGTTTCTTAAATTAACGTGCTGTACATCATTGGAATGTTTTTAGCTGTGAAGTTGGCTCGTAGAATCAGCGTTATACTGTACACAGCGAGTTCGCCGGTATGAATGCACATTGCAATCAAACCGACTTGCACACAAATGACTCCTTTGAACCGATTCATTTAAACAGAATGTAAGAGATCAGCGATTCATTCAAAGTTCAGTGAACCACAAGAGAACATAGGATGTGAATGAACTTTGCTCATTTAGTAAGACTGAAAAGTTAGTTAAACTTGTATTCACATGTTCAACTTTTCTGTTCAGGTGAATAAATTGAATGTTTTACATAACTTATTAGGTGTCATTTTCATCAAATTTTTAGAACTTTAATATAAGTGTTTTGTTAAGCCACTTAAAGGGACGGTAGGCCTACACGCGCGTTGCACCACCTCCGCCTCATTTTGAACCAGCAAAAACCCTTCACCTCATATTGTGATTGTATATAATGTAACCTACAAATATTGTACAAATACGCCCCACTGGAAATCACTTTTGGCCACTACTGTATTAGCACACCTTCAACTAACTTAAATGTTATTCCATTAGAAAAAAATACCAAAAAATCGAATAGCTTGTAGAAATTATCTGCTATTGAAATCAGCCTTAACTGTCAGATTGATACCAAACAAAAAATGTAAATTGGACACTTGCCATTCGAGTTTCATCACACTACTAGCAAAATATAAAAACAAATGACATTCAAAGACTAAAGTACAAATAGGCCTTTTTTAAATGATACCTAGTGGAATATGTTGAGGATACTCGGGATGCCAAGTCACCTGTGTTACGTACTATGGCCTACACAATAGAAGGCGTGGGTCACGGTCTATAAATCAAATCACTGAATCTTTGGAGATCACTTTGTCAGATATTCTGAAGCAGGTGAGTGAGGTGGCACTGTTGAAGTGTAGGAGGGATAATAGTCCTGGATGCGATCCAGTGATACCAGCGAAGCCCCGCACCCACAAATACTAGCCCCGTTTCCCCCTTCAATTGGCGACTTACACCTTTTTTTGGCAGCGAAACGGTGGGTGGCTGGAGACCAAGAGGAAAGCTATAGAGGAAAAAAACACACTTCTCACCCTCAACACACACGCACATACACACAGATACAGACGCAAATATACCCCTCCAAATACCAGATGGTGTTTTTGGAATCTGTTTCCATTTTTTTCATGACAAAAAAGACAACTCCCATGAAACACACATTCTGCATACTTGCCCGAACCGCCGCTGTGTTCACGGAAAGATGAGTATCAAGTGAGACATGACAGCAAAAACTTTATAAACAAACTGATGAGTGTGGCTTCGAGAACAAGGAAAGAGACGAGACGAAAAAAGTTACCAAACTGCTAAGATGAGAGAGCGTGTTGGGCGGGGGCCATAATTGGTAGATGAATGGCTTGATGCCATGGCACAATCCATACCTTGTTTAGCACTAATTTCCGCTGGTTTAAACTCCTGAGAGAAACATCCTCAAGTTAACAGAGTTGATATCAGTCCTTCTACTCTATTACATCAAACTTGTAGACAGTAAAGTGAATCGGTACTGAAAAAGGGGTCTGAACTTGGAAAGAAAAGTAACAGGATTTAGTTACATTATGCATAAAGGAATGAATGGCACAAAACTAAACACAATATTCCTAACCAAGTAAAAAGTGGCAAGAACTACGCAGGACTCAAATACTTCAGGTTTTTAAAGCTATTCTTGAGTTATGGTATCAAAAAATAAAAGCTGCAATTCGTAACTTTGTTTGGTTAAAAGTAAGAAATTAGAGCTGGGTATTGCAAAACTAATTTGGTGATTTGATTCTTATTTATGTGGTTTTGATTCAATTCGAGTATGATTTCGTTTCAATTTGTTCGATCGATTAGTTGTCAATATTAAAAATGTTAGATTTGCATACACAAAATTCAAACATATAACACACAACAACACATAACACAACATAACACAACACAACACAACATAACACAACATAACAACACAACACAACACATAACACATAGCACATAACATAACATATAACACATAACATAACACATAACATAACATAACATAACATATAACACATAACATAACACATAACAACATAACATAACATAACATAACATAACATAACATAACATAACATAACATAACATAACATAACATAACAACATAACTATATAAAATAAAAAATGTATCCTGTTTCACAAAAGTAAGCTTATAATATTGATTTATAAGTTGAGATGTCAAGTACAATTTCACGTCCGTTTGATGGCATTTGACTTCAACCCACATGACATTTTCAAACAGAGGTGGGTGGCAATAAAGCGGCAAAACTCACAGATTGCAGCTTTAATCAATAAAAATATACAGCTAAACATCAAATGTCTAACTTTCGTGTTGATGCCAATAAAAGTATTGACAGGGCATGTCAAATTACAACTATAGACACCGAGGACAACAGTACAACACGAAAGTAGAGAGAGAAAAAACGATCTCTCCCTTCCTTGCACTTTACAGATCACAGTCCTGTTAACACAGAGCTGAAAGTTCTCCAAAATGCCAAGGAAGGGAGCATCTCTTATTGTCATGCCGTAAAACATGGCACCAGACTGGCCCAAAGACCCAGCTGTCTTGGCCAGTAGCCACGGTTCTCTAGGGAGAGAAAGTGAGGGACGAATGAGAAACAGGGACGAGGGGGGTGTCCTGCGAAGAGCAGCGCTGCGCACAGACCCATGCCAGAAATAGAAAGGGGTCCTTTTTCTCACATAGCGACCCTTAACCCCTCCCAGACAGCAGGGATTTCACACGCATCTCTTCCACACAATTGATCCTTTCATTCCAAAGCATAGACACAAGATCAGGAGGGGGGAGTAAAGGTATCAGCGAGACAACAGGACAAACGTCGCACTCACAAACAGAAGTGATAGTATCGGGTCAAGTACAGATGAACGCAAACACTTTGCATGTACAAACGGTGTATGGGAAGGAATATTTGTGTCGGGCTGAATAATCCCGAGCTCGCTGCATGATTAGAAAGGCCATTTGGCCTTGGCAAGGGTATAGGTGTCACATAGACGTGACAATGTGGCCACTGGGAGCAGCCATCAACCTGTCTACTGCCTTTAATGGAGAAACGTAGCACATTATACACATAATATGCATAACACGTGGAATAAGTTTTTCTGAGACATAAATTGAATAAAACCAGTCAACCTTCTGTAAGTGTAATTTCTCAAACTTGAGAAATCCCATTGGCGCAAAAATCCACGGAGCATCTATTTTTGAAAGCATTGCAAAATGGCCCAACATATTTGATAAGACACAAAGGTTTTCAGTTAATATCTTGAACCGACTCCAAATTCAGCTTCCCTCACTTCCTCCGCTGTTTTCTTTTTCCTTTTTTTCACATGGAGCCTCATCCAAATCTGATCCCCGTTTCTTCACATCTCTTGATAGGAAGCCAACGATGCAAGCGCGTGCCAAGCGAAAGCTTCAGAGAACGCTAAAATTCACCTGTCAATATTGTCTGAGCCCATCATACATCACTGCGTTTATTAATTTATTCTAACACGCGTTTCACAGCTTCGGGCGGTTTTAATAAGGGTAAAAAGTATAAATACATATAACCATGAGATAAAACAAGTAACAAAGTGAGCGCTTGGAACGGAGTATAAACCACTAGGCTCTTGAAGCTTTTTATTGGCTGCACTGATATACATCACATTGCAAAAAAGCAGAGACGCCCTGAAGCTGCGTTTTCTACAAAGACATTATACATATGAACGGATATTAGAGCTTTGGCGAAAGTCACGCAGAATGTCCCGTAGGTTAAACTGTATTTTAGAAAAGTTAAACGCTATTCTTTCAAATCAGACGCTTTGTAATATGTACATGTCTGCTTCATTGGTGACTATGCATGATTTTGTACAGAAAACAGAAACACACTCTACATTAAAGAATAAAATCAAATCTATACATAAGAGAGACCGGGGCTAGTTGTCACAAGGTTTTGAATCAACTTCACAATTTTCTACACAATTTCTACACAACTATACAATTTATTTAATACAACTCTACGCAAAACAATTTTTGTTACTCTATGGTTTTGTATATTAGGTTTAAACACTTTGATTTTTTAATCAGGTTGGGGAAAGTTGTCATATTTGTCATTGTGGAACAAATTTTGTTTGATATTATGTTGGTTTATTTTGCTATTTCATGAATTATATCTTATAACTTTGTTACTGTAATGTATTTCATAAGTTTTATGGTTTAAAATCTATATGGATTGTTAAATGACGGATTTCATGTAGTGTGACCAAACACATTACAAATGTTGAGTTAAATGTGTCTTCAATAAACTTACATAACAGTGGAAACTTAGTTAAACCTTCAAACCTAATTATTTTCTACTTTATTTGACTTTGAATAAGTCAACCAGTCCCATACATCAAACTAAAATCAAGGAAATATTTAGCTCACAAAAACGCATGCAACAGTGCCGAAATGCTCTTTCAGAGGTGCTGCGCTGTCACCCATTGACAAATTAATTCCGACTCCATCAGGCAACCCATGAGTCATTCAAGGCTGGTAATGCAAAGCACATTAACAGACTGAGAGTCGCTGTATACTCAGTGTGCGCCCAGCGCTCCCTTACTGAGCACCGGCCCCGCTCTGGAGGTCTCAACGAGTGGGATAGAAAGGCTGCTCCCTCGCTTCAGGGCTCGGCCTGAAAGTCCCTGAGCAGAGACGCTGAGAAAGCATGCGGTGCTCAGGAAGTTCAAGCAGACAATTTTAATCTGCCAATTTCCTCCTCTCTAATCATTTCTCCGTAGTCCATGGTGGAGGACAAATTAGAAACATCTTCCACTCCGACATGACACACGCTCAACTACGCCGGCCAGACAACAGGCAGCGAAACGGGACGTTAAATAAAACAAGGCGTCGCGATAGATTTACAAACACCACGACAGATTTGTTTTAGTTTCGGTTATGTGACCTTTGCGTTTCAACTTAAAAAAAATCAGAGTGAACATAAATACGGTAATATTTATTAACCTACATAAAACACTATACTGTTCAAAATAACATTTATAAGTAACGTTTTAATGCCACTGCATCTTTATAAATTGCAATATAACATATATAACGTTGCTTATTTCACAGTAAGCTATTGGCATATTACTCAATTTTCATTGTTACTTGTTATTATAAAAACAGAGAAGAAAATTTATGGCAAAGGGTCCAGAACACATAGCAAGACACGCACAACAAACATCAAAGTAATCAAACATAATTACTAATTTTGGATAGTCCTATAAATGATGTAAAACGTTATAATAATCTAAACGCAATAAAAGAAACAATTGCAAAAGCATGCATAATTTATTCTCCATTCAATGTCACTCGCCTTCGGTCGCCTTAAGACCTAATTAAAAGTGTTTGACATAAGACGGGTGAAATCATATCACAAACGTGATGAACAAAAAGCAATACAGCTTTAAATGACATGCAATGAGTCTGAATATGAATGCATGTGCAAATGAACACAAAGGGCTTATGTAACCTGACAGCGCGCTTCTATCTTATTTTTGTTTTTAACTTCATTTTAATTTGCGGTGGTAACCCCGACAGCTCTTACAATGATTTTATGGCCTCCAGCTCTCATGTGTACGAATCAACTCACACATTGGTGGCTCTTGGGGGTGTCTGCTCACAGACAAGCAGATTACAGAAGTGCACATAGTACAGAGGATAAAATCCCATTAGCCCCTCAGGTGGTAAGAGATCGCATCATAGCAAACATTAGCCCACTGGTGAGTGGACAGCACTCACGATCTGCCCCCTCAACCTCAAGCACCTTCAGAGAATGAGCGGGGTTAATTGCACTGGGTAATTTCAAACAATGCTGACATGTTAAATAGCCGAATTAATATCATGGTTGCGAACGTGGTTGTATTATCCTCAAAAGATCTTTGAAAGCTGAATTGTTAAAACGGAGAATTACCTTTGATGAGATAAACATGTTCAACCGATACAAATTTGACAACAATAAAGAATTGCTTTTGGGTAATCTGTAGTATAATCACAATAAAAGCAATCATCTTAAACCATGGGGTTTAAGTCTTACATTTATTTTTTTTAGTAAATAAAATACGGAGCAGCTAATTACAGGGCAGCTCATTGGATGTCTGGGTGGCTCCGAGATAATTCCTCAAATTAAAAAAATGGGGTTAGCAAGGTCACACCTTTGACCCTATTAATTAATTTCCTACTGAATAAAAAAAGACCACCAGACGCCACCATAAAAAATACTATGCATAAGCCATAACACATTTCATTTTTTAATTCTTTTACAAATGAAAAAATGTGAACCAAATAATTTAAATTAAATATGAATTCCTTACTAATTTAAAAATCTTTACCAATCAGGCCACATTGATAATTTCTCAGTTTTGTAATAATGCCAGAGATTATGACGCCAGTTTGTTAAATTATAAATCACCATTGCAGACATCCGTGTTAAAATTGAATATACAGGGTTCATATACAGTATATATATACATATATACACAAAATCTAATCCTGACCACATGTTGCATTAAGAAAGTATTTGTACGGATTTTCAGGACAATTTGACTTGTAAAGTAAAATACATATAATATTTGTGCTATATCCATAATATCATTTTTTAGAATTTGAAGAACGTAATATTAAAGATAATCATCATCTAAACAGACAGAAAAAGAATATTAAAATACTAATTGCCTCTAATTGTATTAATTTATTGCTACAATTTTCTCATGTTTATGTTGTCATATGCCATGTAATCCCATACCATTTATTATTATAAAACAATATTATTAGACATTACTATAAAACACATGATATTTAAAAGGTTATTTGTTATCCAAATTAGGACATTAGAAACGTCTATGTATTGCCCTATGATGCATCGTATAACCAAAATGAACAAACAAAACTCATACAAACCATCCAACAAAATTCTACTTTAAACAAAATCACAATTTGAATTCCAGAAACTCAGAAATCAAAACTAACCAAAAATTCAACAAATAAAAAAAGTTTAAAAAAATCGAACGGTTGGCTCACATTCCCGCGGTGCCTCTGTCCAGACCTGGCCCCAGTACACATCATAAAGAATTTGTACACATCACCACCCCCTTCTCCACAGAAACTACACCAGTCTCACTAATCCCTCCATCCAGATACCAGAATATAACATTTCCCCTTTTTCTAATCTGGCTACTTAAGCAGTTTCCCATACAGGCAGTAAAAGCAAAGAGACATGTACTCAAGTAACCAACTTTCCTCACCGGTATCACACAGCGAGACGTGCCCGTGTGCTGCTGGTGACCCGGGGTGAGGTTGCAAGAGGGTAAAAGTGCAAGGAGGGGGGAAACACAATCTGAGATCTGAAGTTTACAGACCCCTAGACGGGGAAATAATACAGTTACTGTCCCAGTGCAACACAACTACCTTTTATTTCAGTTCGGTGTAAAAAAAGAGTTACAAATCACATGGTTTATAGTTTGTAGAAAATAGCAATTCTAATAATGAAGGTAATAATAAAGAAGCTCAAGCCGGGCTACTGAGTCATTGCCTAATGAATACAGAGTGCTCCAAAGAGCCTTTCATGTACCCGCCGCGGCTCATTTGTAACTGCCGTCCACAATAGACTATTGTGAATCTTCACCCCTCCTCATCTCGCAAACCAGTCTTTTTTTCCCCTCGTGCCCCTCTCCTCATTTCTATTAGAGCGACAGGAATGTCAAAGGTTGTCTGGCCTCGCTGACCACAACAAGCAAGTTAATCTGCCCCGGCACAGAGTACGTCTTGTCCCAGAACACTTTGGAGTTTTTTTCCTCTCCATGCTTTAATTGCGGCGACGGCGTGTCATAGCTGAGGAGCGGAGCTCCATGTCTCGCACTCTTGCACCGACCGACCACGCGAGCGCCACAAACCTCAGTGTAAACAAGGGATTAAAAAGAATCGACGTTTTTTCCTAGTTTGGGCTCCTTCGCAAAACTTCGCCGTTGCTGGGAAAAAAACGGCACGGGACGTCTCGTCTGCGGATGCGGAGTGACAGCGGGGAAGTAATGAATGAACGAGTTAGGTGAGGAAATGAACTGTCACTTGTGCGAAAGTGACAAAAGGTCTTTTGTCGTTGAGGATGCATTTTGTCCGACTCGAGCGTTTAAAAGAAAACAGCATGAACTGCGTGTCAGTTGTTATTTGACATCTTTAACAAAGTGGACAAAAGAAGCGAGCAGGTTAAAAAGACGAGAAGACTAGGATATAAGAGCGGAAGAAAAACGGAGTGTCTTCTGTATTCGTAAAGACAAGGAGGGAAGTTTCTCTGTAAAAAAAATGGAATGAAAAAGAAGACAAAATAAGTCTCTGCCAACTTACCATCCACCAAGTCCTGGCCGAGATGTCGTAGCAGAGCTGCCATTTGATGGAGCCTTCCGAGGTTTTCGCTGCCATTACGCTGTCAGCAAGCTTCATCTGATGCTAGCGCACTCACCGGAGATAAGACACCTAATTGAGAAAACATTTGCACTGGCATGTTGGGCAACATGTAGCCCACTCCATACCATATGGAATCATGGGTAAAAAAAATCCTTGACAATGAACCAATCTCACGCAGACCCCGTGGCAAGGTGAGCGGCAGTCATCTGCTCACAGAGCGAGCGGTCCTTAAAAAAAAAAACACACACCACAATGATGAGCCCTTTTTTTCCACATCACTGAGTGCCTGAGGTCCTTTCTTCTCCTTAATTAGGGCTCGCGCTTCATCGCCGCCACCATCATCATCACCACCAACACTATTCAGTTGACTTATGTTTGTTCGAGATCTTTTTCTCTCTTTTTTTTTGGAGGAGTGGAGAGATTTAATAGGACAGAGTCAGGTTGCCGGAGTTTGGGGAACGGACTGATGCGCCACAGGCTATTAGCCTGAAATTTTGCTGGACAGATGGAAGTGCTTAAACACTATCATGCGATGTTTTGTTTTGGACTTCTCCCCCCCCAGAGTTCCTTCTGCCGGAAAAGTTCTGTTTTTGGCAAATTTATCTTCAAACAGTAGAGCAATGAAACATGTTTAACGGATATTGACGGGTCACCTCTGTTATCCGTTTTATCAGCACTTCATTTTATTTATGCATCATAAATTGATTAAAGACACGGAACGTGCTTTTATTATTGACGGCAATGCTGCCATTTAATTTTGTAAGTATAACCAATGGGTTTCTACTTCGTAATTACGCAAAACTATTTTAAAATAAGCATTTGAGAATTTTGAGAACTTCAATATTGTATATTTTTCATAATATGTTTTACCTTATAGATTATAATTAAAGCAAATTTATACGTTTTCCGAATCGTTTTAAGTTCACAAACGGCGAGTGGTCAGCAACAACAGCTTTGGGAATTCGGTGTAACTTTAGGCTTCTAAATAAGGAGAATACCTGAGAGGGAGAGACTAGCCATCAAACAGTTCTCCCATTGTGACGAGGGCTCAGGAATGTGATTTGGCCGGAGATATTGGGCACATTGTTGGGTAGGCAGCGGAGGAACACAGGTAACCTTAACCTGAAGCTCCGGGTTAAATGAAAGAAAGACATCAAGAAAATGGACATCGAGAAAACTGATCTGAATATAAATTTAACACACGGATTACATAAAACGCAACTAGAGAATATTTATGACATAATTTTAAGTTTCAATTAAGTTTATTTAAATGTATTAAGAACTGTCAAATACAAGGAACTAAAATGATGTCCTTTAAATTCATAACGCATTTAATTCGCAATATGTGCTATTCAAAGACATTTTAGGAAATCCATAAAAAATATCTGAGCCCCAATTTTTGTTTCATCATTGTTCCATTTACATTTGTTAATGTAAATTAACAAATGATCTTACATTTTAAGAGTATCCTCAATTATTTTTACTAATAAAATCTGACTAACTCCCATACTCCCAAAGGTACCTTGGATGTAATGTAAATCACTTTAGATTAAAAGCATCGGCCAAATGCACAAAATAAAAACTCAAAATAAAATTCACGGCTTGTAAAGTCCATTGCTATAATGTTGGGCTCAGCGAGATATGACAGCCGAGTCTCGCTTAGATAAGGGAGCAAACAAAACGACAGGATTCTGGACACTAGCCCTGAATGGGAGCTGTGCCATACAGCCAGATAACACTGTTTACTACATACATCTCACAGGTCATCGGGGTCCACGCACAGCAAAAACTGGACTAGCACTGCGTAGGAATTAAATGAAAACCTGTAGTAAGAAAATTCAACTATGCTGTATATTTAAATGCCATTGATTTTAAAAGTTGTGGGAAATGGGTGGAATACATGTGTGTGTAAACACACGTAATTAAACTATAAATATACACATAAGTTATCAATGAAAATGAAATATTAACCCTACACGTTTGTGCACGACACTAGATTTGTGAAGAAAATTTAGAGCTATAAAAATGTGCACATATATGGCTAACTATTTATATTGATTTAGTTTAAGATAATGAGGACAAAAACTGTAAATGGAAGACAGTGCAAGTCCATCACCGAATGTCATGTTCCCACTTTGACCAGTAGAAGGCACTACTGCACTAATCTGATCTGCTTCAAATTTTGATCTTAAATTTCAGATGCAACACTTTGTCCACTCTTTACTGGAAAATATCAAAATGCATCAATGATTCTCTTTTCAGAGTTAAAGAAATACATGACATTCGAAATGACAATTCTGTCATTATTTACATGCCCTCTTGTCATTTCAGACATGTTTGACTTTCTTTTGCAGAACGCAAAAGAAGATATTTTGAAAAATGTCAGTAATGGAAAACCGTTGGTCCCCATTAACTTGCACTGGTTGTGTGTCCATGTAATAGATCTTCTTTTGTGTTCTGCAGAAGAAAATCAGGTTTAAAATGACAACAGGGTGAGTAAAGGATGAATTTGAACGCAAACGATTCCTTAAAGGGGTCATATGGCGGAAGTATGTGTTTTTCTGTGTTTTTGGTGTGTTATAAGTTGCCCATGCATGTATTAGACACGTAAAATTGCTCAAATGAAAGTGTGGGAACAAAAGATGCATTCTATCTAAAGCGAATGCTCAACCAGACTTGCCTGAAACGCCTCGTGTAACCACACCCCAGCGAATCTACGTAACTTCGTAACATGATTTGACTAAGACCACCCAAATCTACACGTAGTTAAGGTGGGCGTAATTCTAAATCTCATTGTATCATCTGTCAGTACAATTGCTTTGGAACCTGATGCTCCGAATATGGTAAGAGGCGTTACACTTCCGTGAAATGCTTGCAGTATTTGACCAATCACTACGCACTGGTGAACTGGCCAATCATAGCACACCTCGCTTTTCAGATCAATGAGCTTTGTAAAAAATCAGCGCGTTTCAGAGAGGCGGGGCAAAGAGAAGATACAAACATGCACGGTATGTGGAAAATACAACGTTTTTTAAACTTTAAATGGTGTATACACATTGTGTTACATCTAAAACAAACAATAATATTCGTTTTAGCCATGCAATATGACTCCTTTAAGAAAACAAAATATGAAGGAGCATGTTTGTGTTTCAGTAGATTTCATAATCTTGATGGATATAAAACAAACAAAGAAGAAAGAAAGCAACGCGGGTTAAAGCAGTACTACATTGAAATAACATGGTCCTCTAGACCTTTTCCAAAAAAAAAGTACCCTTGTCGTGATTCTGGCTCGTCGTGTCATGTCTTTCTTGATCTTGTGTTAGAGTCACGGCGGGATCCCTTGTTATGTGTGGAGAGAGTCATTTTGACCCTGTCGGCCTTCGATACTCTCTCCGGTCTTTGTCTGTGTTCCCGCCCTTTTGTATCTCTCGTTATTGGTTGTTTATTAGTTCATGCCCCACACCTGTTCCCCTTTGATTTGTCCCTCTATTTAATGCCCCTGTGTTCTCTTGTCTGGTGTTGGATCATTGTACTGTTATGTTGCGTGTGGGTGAGTTTTTGTCTTGTTAGTCTAGTTTGAAGTAGTCCTTTGTGATGTGTTATTAGTTTAGTCTTGTCAGTTTAGTTAATCTTGTTCTTGTTTCTGTTTTTATGGTTATCCCTTGGAGGGTAGAGGCCGCTGGGCTCCATCCAGAGTCGGGACCGCCGGACTCCCTTCCGGGGTCGAGACTGCCGGAACCCCGTCCAGGATCGAGACCGCCGGGCTCCCTTCCAGGGTTGAGGTCGTCGGATTCCCCTCCAGGGTTGAGGCCGCCGGTGTCCTGTTCCCGCTGCAGATCCTGCCGGCCTCCCAGCTGGTGCCCAGGCCTGTCGAGTCGACTGTTTTGTGTGTTTGTCCTTGTTTGCTGCCCAGCTGCCAGAGAGCGCTGCCCAGCCGTCGGAGATGCTGCCCAGCTGCCAGAGAGCGCTGCCCAGCCGCCGACATCCTGTCCTGTCATGTCGACATCCAGGCCTGCCCAGCCGGTGATAGCTGGTCTCCCAGCCGGCCATCCAGCCGGCGCCATGTCCTGTCCAGCCGGCCTTCCAGCCGGCGCCATGTACTGTCCAGCCGGCCTCCAGCCGGCCCATGTACTCCAGGTTCCAGCCGGCGCCATGTCGTCCAGCCGGCCTTCCAGCCGGCGCCATACTCCGCCGCCTCACGGCAGTCGTCTAGCCGGCCATCCAGCCGGCGCCATGTACTGTCCAGCCGGCCATCTAGCCGGCACCATGTACTGTCCAGCCTGCCATCCAGCCGGCGCTATGTACTGTCCAGCCGGCATTCCAGCCGGCGCCATGTCAGTGTTTGGTTTTTTATGTATCATGTTTTTGTCATGTCTTGTATTATGGTTTTTGTCATTGTCTTGTCTTGTTTGTGCCTTTTGGAGCGTCAGGATATCGCTCCTTAAGGCGGGGTTCTGTCGTGATTCTGGCCTGTCGTGTCATGTCTTTCTTGATCTTGTGGTAGAATCACGGCAGGATCCCTTGTTATGTGTGGAGAGAGTCATTTTGACCCTGTCGCCTTCGATACTCTCTCCGGTCCTTGTCTGTGTTCCCGCCCTTTTGTATCTCTCGTTATTGGTTGTTTATTAGTTCATGCCCCACACTGTTCCCCTTTGATTTGTCCCTCTATTTAATGCCCCTGTGTTCTCTGTCTGGTGTTGGATCATTGTACTGTTATGTTGCGTGTGGGTGAGTTTTTGTCTTGTTAGTCTAGTTTGAAGTAGTCCTTTGTGATGTGTTATTAGTTTAGTCTTGTCAGTTTAGTTAATCTTGTTCTTGTTTCTGTTTGTTATGTTTACCCCCACGTGGGTCTTTGTTTTGAGTTTGGTGTATTATTTATTAAAAGTCCTGTTAACCCTTTACCCGCTGTCTGCACTTGGGTCCTCTGTCCTTGTCTCCGTGTCCTCACCATCCACGTTCATGACATACCCTTGTTGTTAAATCCAAAATGTGATTTTACTCAAACAGTGGTTGGAAGGTCTTTTTTAATTTAACTGAGAATGAAATAAACAAATGTGTATGTACGTTATCTTGCTAACCATACTGCAATTCAAATGCCCAAAAACAAGACTGCCAGCATCTGCTTTCCTTCATTTCTCTGGCAAAAAAGTACTCTGCCACCTATTATGACATCCAGCTCCATAGCAGGAAACCTTATAAATCAAACACAGATCATTTTATATGCATAGATACTATACAAACGCTGGCTTCATGAAGCCATCAAAGCAAAAGCCTGTTTTCTGGAAAACTCTGAATATCACAAGATGCTGCTGGCAAGCTGTGAACTGAATCACATGCTCCCGCTATCATGCTACATTGACATTACTAAATGTTTTTTAAATCGCAGATATGACAAATCTATTTTCCAAAGCAAATTATTTCCTTCATGCACATTTAACTTTCGTGTGTGCTGTTGTCCATCACTTTGTTGTACCATTACATGCTTTCTTCTTACGTGCCTTTACAGGCTAAATTCTTTTTGATTGTTTACATGGTCGTGTTTACAAAATGTATCTATTTTAAAATGAGCAGCAGGCAGAACACAATGATTTTATTTCCTGGCAAAACAGCACCTTAGCAACCAATTCACATGCCATTAAAACAATCGAACATCATGGATTCAACACAGTGTTTGCATTTCTATTCTGTGCATTCCGTATTAATAGTGGAAATAAAATCAATATGAACTGGCACAAGCAATACCCATACCCAGTGACTTTTATTACTATCCTAAAGGCCTGATTCAAGACAACAGGACGTTTCAAGCAGAGCAAATTTGAGGTATCGCATGAGGTACAAAAGCATTTGACAAAACAAGGAAGCGCATGTTTATTTCCACGCATTCTCCACTCTGATTGTTGGCAGATGCCATAATGTTCCAGATTATTAAACTGTAAAGAGAAATGCATGAAGCCAAATAAATGTGTCCTCATCATTTGCAGTCTTGTTAGCATCTATATTGCTCTGCAGGCATGACTGATACCTCAACGTTGTCTTTGAAATATTACAAAAACAATATACTACACTCCAGGATCCGGCATGCAACATGCAATTTGACTATCAAGTATTGTAGACAAGGGATGACAGCAACACGCACCAAACCAGACAAAAAAATTTAAACGCGAGAGAAATACAAGCCTATTGCCACCGTTGCAAACTTGCACTTGATTTGGCCGAACTCTTTTGTCAAAGAAAATGCTAAACAAAGAAAGTAATAGGAACCTGCTGCAAACGCTCTCCGCCAATTAGAAACACGCCACATATTCATCTGCCGTCCAAAATGTTTCAATTTGCCGGAGGAAGCCAGGGAAAACCATCCAATAATGAAGCCATTGTACTGCTACAGCAATTGAAAAACCTGTCTGGAATCAACGAGAATGAGATCCAGAACAATTCAATAGATTTGTGCCACATCGTCTTAAAAACATGGACGTTGATATTTGGAGATGACATTTAGGTGCTTAACATTAAGTGAAAGTAACAATAATGAAAACTCTGTCATCATTTACTCACCGTCTTGTCATTTCAAACTTGAAATGCGTTTCTTTCTTCCGCAGAAGACAAAGCGGCACTCATTCACTTCTATTGTATGGACACAAAACCAATGCAAGAGAATGGGCACCATCTCTCTTTGGTGAACAACATTCTTCCAAATATCTTCTTTTGTGTTCTGCAGACAATAGTCATACAGGTTTGAAATGATAAGAGGGGAAGTACACAATGACAGAATTGTAATTTTTGGGTAATCTATCATTTTAAAATTGTGACAGAGAGCACAAAATGTGATGTCAAACTACACAAAAGGAGCTAAAAACGAGACAGCTGGTCTCTATAAACAGATATCTGTTTGCGTTTATGGTCAATATAGCCCGTGTGTGTGTGTGTGAACTGTGCCACTACACAACAGAATAACGTGCGTGACGGGTGCCAGCAGCACACCGCCTGAGACTAAGGCCCTGGCAGAGATAAGAAAGTTGGGTAAAGAGAAAAGGCTTGAGCTTTGGCCATAAGGACCATCTGCTTGTAGCACCTTTACAAAGCCAAGATGAGCTACACCAGCTTCAAGTTCATTACGAAAACACCCAAACAACTTTCGTTTTTTCTGTAAATATTGGAGTTTATAAATGCCTTTAAAACGATGGTCATTTCGTTACAACGCTGACAAGGAAACAAACTCTGCCACAATGAACCCCTCACGCAGATTAATGACTAGTTGGCAGATAACCTTTCTAAGGAGTGTCCTTCAATGCTATTTATACTCGCAGCCCTTTAAAGACGTCGTAATGGATCGTTTGAAGGCATGCATCAATTCTGCAAGTGGAAAATTGACGTTCGAGTCAGGAAAAACATACAACTTTTGAAGGTTTTGCTATGTTGCACGAGCACGAACTGGGACGCCTGTTTACACAGGAAAAAAGCCCCGCAGACACGATGAACTCCAGCCAAATGCAGATAAGGTATGCCAAATGCCACGGCGCTACATTTCCCCGAAACAAGATGTAGTGCCATTCTGCCATTTATGGCAATATGCGGTTTGTGTTGTGCCCTACACAATATACCCGCTGCAATGATGTCCATCTTGGCACATCAGAGTTAATCAGAGAGAATGGCAATGAATGGCGGCCAAAGCTGTCACTGACATGTCCCATGTCAGCTAGCAGCATCCTCAGCAATGTTGTCTTGACCTTCACTCATCCTCCTACTCATCAACCCAAATCTGCAGTCCTGCCCCCATCAACAAACATACTCACAACTCACCCAAGTACACTTAAAACAACATACTTCATTAGGCCGTGTTCACACTTGACTTCTTTTTTGACAAGAAAAAGTTGACAATGGCACTTTTTTTGTAAAAAGAAATGCTCGCAGCGTTGTGGTTACAAATAGCAGCCGGCAATGTTCAAAGATAGCATTTGTGCACGAAGGCAGACAGGCTTCATAGGTAGCGTAACGGAAGTCTATTTGAATTATAAACAGAGAGCGCCTTTGCGATAACCAATCACATATTTAAAACCTACAATACTCATTTTTCGCTAGCAATGCAATCAGAAGTTATTGAAAGTGAAAATTAAACTTACATTTATACAAAACTATTCTCCAACGGCGTTTCGGCCGCCATTTTATTTTTTCGAGCCTGAGCCTTCTCGACCAATCACGTTCCTTGCATGTGTTTATTGAAACGACAGGTCTCTGTCATTGGTTAGCTGTGAAAAAGGTGCTTGACGTAGGGCATTTTTTTCAGAAAAGTTTAACTTTTTTCAACCTCAAAAGACGCTCTGAGCTGCAGAAAAAGACACTGGTGTTTAAAAAAGCGTTCAGTAGAGGTCTTCACGGGTCCGCTAACACCCGTAAACCCGAAGTCCGACCCAAGCAGGTTCGGATCTAAAAGATTCACGGGTGCCTCGGACACGGGTCGGGTATAATATTGGTGTCTTTATGGAGCCAGAGATATGACAAAACAATCTGAATTTGAATTTCGTAAATCTGAATTATTGACAAGTGTTTTTTAACAAAACTGAATATTATATGGAAGTTAAAATAGTTTTGAATTAGATTTTGATTTCGAATTTGAATTTTTTTTACTTGAATATTGAACATTTGAAATTTAACACAATTGATTTTTTTTAAGGCAGAGTTTTATAGGCATGCATTTTCAAACAACATATTTTTTGCTCTGAATTCTTAGATTGCAAATATCCAGTTTTTTTTTTAATACAGCCTCACGTTTTCAAGATGAAGAAGAAATTCGGAACATCAAATTCAATTTTCTAAAATTCAAAACGCAGAAATTCAGATCGTACAGAAAGTAGGTCAGAGGTCGTCCACAGGGAAGAGTAGAAGATCTCGGAAAAGTCAAACGGAGCGCTTTGGCCACAATGGCCAGTTATTTGTTCTTATTATCCAATCAAACTCCAAACATGCTGTTTTGGAGAGTGGAACTTCTTACATTGCAATAAAAAGGATTTACATTTTTCAAATTGCGACCACGCCCACAAGACTACACGGGTTGATCGTTTGTTGTTGCTGCAGCATAGCCAAGCTCATACCGCTGCAATCTTAGGCAGCTGCCCGGGATGTGTGCGCTCACTGCCTGCGTTTTTGCCTGCTATGCCTCCACTGTTTGCGCTCACTCCCAGCGTTTGCTGTTGGTGCTTTTACCCACAGTGTGCTTAGTGCACGCTCGCTGCTAGCTGCCCCACTATGCGCGCTGGCTTCGAGCGTTTGTGGGTGCATATACATTTAATATATTAGACATGTATACAATTTTTATAAAGAACGTTTGTGGGTCCTGCAAACTCAATGACGTACGTGGCACGCTGCAATAAAAGTTATGTATAACATTTAATGCTACAATAGAGAGAAAATGAATAAACTATGTAAGCTACAGACTGAAATAATAACTTTTGTAATAAAAAAATAGTGTATTGAAATGCTATAACTTTGATCCAGGACACATTTAACGACCAGCTGAATCTGGACACAACACACGTAAAGATTTTTTCTTATGACCAGAGCCGATTCCAGTCTTTGTCAGTCAGAAAGGAGCACACACCTAACCGCTGTGCCAGACCACTACACCACACATTCAACGACTGGACGTTCTGCTGAACCAACAAATCTATCGATCTATGTTATATTCCCGTTTTGTCAGTAAAGCAACCATGATGTTCGTGTTTTTGTATGGTTATGCACTTTCTGTTTCATGCAGATTAAACATTTTGATAATGATAACAAGAGAGCATTTATTCCTCAGGATATAATGTAAGTTTGTTGTGGATATAGTTCACTATAAATAATATGTTGAGTAATATATGACTGAAAACGCCATACCTTAATATCCAGGTGCATTTTGCTGCGTTCGTTTTGCAGGCTACTGTATAGTAGATAGAAAATGTGTTTATTTTTATTTAATGTAGACTGTATTCACTAAAACGCATAAACTGATAGCTTTTTTATTTTGCGTTGACAAAGTAGGCTATATTTAGCTTAAGATGGAGGTGTGTTCGTTTGCTAAATGAAAATCTTTTTGTTTTAATTGTACCTCATTGCTTCTTGTACTTCATATAAATAAATGAATAAAAGTACTTTAAAACTGCAGTCTTTGTCATTTAAAAAATATACATAGAAATAACACAACAATAGCTTTTATATTTTTCTCCTCATTTCTCTATCTCATTGTTTGTCTGTGTTCAGTCTTTAGCTGTGAACACATATCTGGCATTGTCAGCCATTATGATCAAATTCCATTCATAATATAGTGAAAATAAGATTTGATTAAACATGATTAATGTTTACGACTGGCATGCTGGCTGCACTGACAAAAAAAATTCCTTTAGCCAAAGAATAGACAACAGTACTATTACACACTATTTTTTATTAAAGTTTTATTTCAGTCTAAATGCAGTCTGTAGCTTACATAGTTTATTCATTTTCTCTCTATTGTAGCATTAAATGTTGTACATAACTTTTCAAAAACGCAGGCAGTGAGCGCACACATCCCGGGCAGCTGCCTAAGATTGCAGCGGTATGAGCTTGGCTATGCTGCAGCAACAACAAACGATCAACCCGTGTAGTCTTGTGGGCGTGGTCGCAATTTGAAAA
This sequence comes from Triplophysa rosa, assembly GCF_024868665.1. Classification (NCBI taxonomy): domain Eukaryota; kingdom Metazoa; phylum Chordata; class Actinopteri; order Cypriniformes; family Nemacheilidae; genus Triplophysa; species Triplophysa rosa. The sequence goes on from NC_079914.1 coordinate 11,053,720, forward strand.
ATGTAAATCCTTTTTATTGCAATGTAAGAAGTTCAAAACAGCATGTTTGGAGTTTGATTGGATAATAAGAACAAATAACTGGCCATTGTGGCCAAAGCGCTCCGTTTGACTTTTCCGAGATCTTCTACTCTTCCCTGTGGACGACCTCTGACCTACTTTCTGTACGATCTGAATTTCTGCGTTTTGAATTTTAGAAAATTGAATTTGATGTTCCGAATTTCTTCTTCATCTTGAAAACGTGAGGCTGTATTAAAAAAAAACTGGATATTTGCAATCTAAGAATTCAGAGCAAAAAATATGTTGTTTGAAAATGCATGCCTATAAAACTCTGCCTTAAAAAAAAATCAATTGTGTTAAATTGCAAATGTTCAATATTCAAGTAAAAAAATTCAAATTCGAAATCAAAATCTAATTCAAAACTATTTTAACTCCCATATAATATTCAGTTTTGTTAAAAAACACTTGTCAATAATTCAGATTTACGAAATTCAAATTCAGATTGTTTTGTCATATCTCTGGCTCCATATGTCTTCAGATCTCGAGTAATTTAACATAAATACATTTTTGCTGAATAGAACAGAGAAGACCCGAACTATCCCATACATAAACAGTACGTCGCTCGTGTGTGCATGCAGTTGCCAACCCCCCTCTTGCGACATCGTGTGGCTGGATGGTAGGCTAATTTACGTTGAGCCAGACCTGTCAATCAAGAACGCTGGATCAAGCTGCGTCTTTATACTGTTTTGCGTCCTTATCTTGAGTTTTTTTTTTGCCAGAGTTGCCAACTGCAACAAGAGGAGCAACGATTTATTGCCCTATCAATTTCATTTTTATTGACCTGTTTAGTTTTTCATATCTACTGGTTACAACTGAAAGACGAATTCTGAAATCACAATAACACAAAATATAGGCTAATGTGTAAATAAAATTCAAATAAACAGAGCAGCGAGCCGAACTGGTTACCAGGCCACTGGGATTTGTTTCTTTAGCCTACCTCCGATGGTCAGGCTGGTGAGTGCGCAGCTGCAGACACACATACGTCAAAGACGTTTACATTCGGGTCCAGTCCGGTTCGAAAAAAACTTACGCTGGGTCGGACTTGGGTCTAACTTTATTGGGTCCGTCTCGGGTCAGGTCTTTCTTCTTAAAAAAATAATTTATGCACGTTGGGTTCAGGTAAAAAGTGATTTGTGTCATTTTCGTCTCATTAAAGATCTTTGTACCTGAGAAGACCTCTACTTTTTTTTGAAAACACGGTTTACTCCATAGGATTATAATGTAAAACAGACGCTAACAGCTTCAAAAAAGAAGTCAAGTGTGAACACGGCCTTAGACCTTTCTTATTCATAATGAATAGCAAACATCTCCACAACAATACATTTTTAAAACACAAACTGTAGATTGTTAACAACAAACACCTCTAATTATATACATAAATATGACAGTACCGCTTTAAAGTGAGGGCAAGATGGTGACGTATTCATGCATTTACGTGTTACTCAAAATTAATGGAAAAAAACGACATAATTACCATGGTAAACATGCTTCTAAATGTATCGAGATGTAAACGTCATGTCATTAAATTTAAGCCACGTTTTTAATAAAGTGTGACCTGAGTTACGTCATAAAAGTGTCAAAAGTTACCTCAGATAAAACGACGACGATTCCTGTTTATCGTAACTACAACAAGAAAACGCGGCACTTGTCACTTCGTGAAACTACTTTTGGAAAAACAACACCTTAAAACCTAATGTTAGTTTGTAATGGTGACACAACAATTCTCTCGAGCTACTCAAAATCACAAATGACAAGTTAACAGCAGATTTAAAGTTTAAATTATACCTCATGTGTTCATGCTCGCGCAGCTCCTTACTGGTAAAGGTCAGTTTATGGTTCTGCGTAGGACCTACGCCGTAGCCTACGCAGAGCCGCGTACCCTGTGCGTACCCTACGCCGTAGCCTGACGCGCACCTCTCCAAAAATGTAACAACGCGTCAACTCAACGCGGACCCTACGCGGACCGCAAGCGCTGTGATTGGTCGGTTTGGCAGCATCGTACTTCCTTCTACGCATTTCCGGCATCTTCTTCTCTGGTGTCTTCTTCCGGCAAGTTCAGAGTCCACAAAAGAACAACATGGTGAGCATCGACATCGACCAAGTTACTGAGCGTCTGATTGAAGAGGTTCGGAAATACACGCATCTGTATGACTCCTCTTCGGCGGACTATAAAGACTGTCATATGGCTGCGAATTCTTGGAGAGAGATTTCCTCTAACGTCGGTTTGGCTTCCATTGTCGTTTGCAAACACTAGCATACACACACAGAAAACATCGGCGAAGAAGAGCAAACCCATGAAAACACAAAGAGCCAACTAGCGTTTCGGCGGTGTAATTGCAGTATGACGCATACTCTCAACGCAGAACCATAAATGTTCACGACGGCGTCGTCTACGTACGTAGGCTACGCCGTATGTTACGACGTAGGTCCTACGCAGAACCATAAACTGACCTTAAGCGGGAAAAGGACCTGGTCGTGATGCGCAGGTGCAGTACCTCACGCTACATAGCGATACAAAATAACAAATGTTATAAAACAGTTGCCACATTGTTTTTTACCAAAATTTTTACAGATAATATCTATAAGTGCCGGCCGCCATCTATGTTGTGTCCAAAATGTACAACCATGCTTTATTAACGTTGATTAGCCTACTACAATTTAGCAGGCCTGTTTAATATAATACTGGCTAATTCTAACACGCCCGTGCAGTTGGAATAATATACAGTATAGTTAAATAATCACCAAATTTTGATTTGTGCACAAAAACATTTAAAACTTTTTCCTATGGATAAATCCATTAGGGCAAACTAAGCAACGGGCTACTGAATCACTTGCATCATAAATCGTACCAAACTGTTCCTTCTGCAACGGGGACATCCAGAATTAGATCACTGTACTGTGATGAATGAAGGCATTAATTGAAAATCGTCACTATAGGTGAACAACATATTGAGGTTTTGGCACAGGGCCTCACGTGCAATAAGGTGTGGAGAGAAAAATGAGAGAAAATGAGGAGAAATGAGAGGGCAGGACAATGCTCCTGAAGGTGATCATCTATAAACAGAGCCAGAACATTTATTACACCACAATACATTAGTACTGTTCAATATGAGCCTCCACTGTTGACACCTACAATGGTCCCACCTTTAACCCCTACAATGGTCACACCTTTAACCCCATAGTAACTCTCAGAAGAGAGTTGTTCAAATTATGGTAAAAGACACATCAACACGTCTGTGCTTTTTCGTAATAAACCATTGAAAAACATGCCAAGGCATACTTTTGCTTTTGGTGGGCTTTAGGGCGACTGGTACAGACTAACCTGATCACAAGGAACAATGTAGTTTTGGCCCTGTTCTCTTTTGCTATTTAGCATAATTAATTTGATCAGCCTATAGTAGGCTCAGCGCTCTCAAGCCTCCTGCCACAGTTAATCATATCCATGTGTTAACTGGACAAACGAGACTTCATGCTGCATAAACTGAGACCAAACAATGCAGTTTATTTTGTCGCGCTTAGGGTTATAACATCAGTTTGTGTTGGAGATGACAAGTATTGTCTAAATCTGATTTACAATTTACATAAGAGATAGGCTACAATGTGCGTGGACACAAAATAATAGTGTAAAAGTTATTCTCTATATTTATACACAGTAAAATCACCAGTGTTAAAAAGGTCAAATTAACACTCACAGTGTATAATCCACACTCTCAAAGTGTGGATTATATAAACACTGTGAGAGTATAACATAAATGCAACAATATTGACACGCAGGTAGAGCATGTGGGAAATTAGCCTATTATTTATTTTATTTATTAATTTTTTGCTCAAAAAGCTTTGTTCAATCAGAAATGTTTGGCTTCATATTGAAACGTATGATTATGGATTGCAGATTGTCTGATCAAATCTGAGCACAGACGTGCTAAAATCTCCAAAAGATATACATTTGTGATTAAAGTCTGTTTCTCAGAGAAAAGTTAAGTCTCTAAATGCTTTCTAGCTGATTTTACGCTATCTGAGAGAAACAACTGAAACATAAAATATATTTTTGTGATTTTTCTTTCAGTGCATCTAACAAAAAGTTCCCAAAGAAAAAAAAAAACTTCAAAGCCACCGATTTCTTTGCAGCTAGTTAGAAAGGTGTTTTTTTTTTTTGAATATTTAATTGGACAGACATTATGTTTTTCATTTTGGAAACAGTGCGCTGTGGAAACATATGCTCACCAAACCCCAGCAGATGTCCATCTCGGTGCTGCGGCACAAACCCAAAAAAGCATGCAGACGCTTTGAGCTTATGTGCCACGGGCATTTGCCGTGGCTATAACATCTCCATCACGCTCTTTTGGGACTTTAATGCTTTACATTTACAATTACACGTAACGCGGGGCGGTCCAGCCTCAGCGCAGTTGAGCGAACGCAAAATCGTCATGAGACGCACGTGAAGCTGATAACGCCAGTTGAAAACGGGAAATAGAAAAATGTGATGATGCTCGTATTCACGGCACATTCATGCATATGAATAACGGCGGGTGAGGTGGAAAGTCGGCCAGAAAAGAAACAGAATATGGAAGTGTTGCCATCTGTATTTCGTGTTTGGCAGCGCCGTCCGCGCGCTTCCCTTTAACGTGAGTGGGGATTAACAGACAAGTGGAACTGTCTAGCATTCACACTGGCCTGCAGTACCCCCAGAGACAGAATTAAGAAAACCTTCTGCACTTTGTGATATAGCCAGTGGCGGAGCCAGACAATTTTCATAGGGGTGGCCAGACTGAGACCATAGCTCACACAAGGGTAGCACAGAAACTGATATCATCTTTTTTTTCCTATGTGGCAAGTCACTGTGGATCTAGTAGTGTTTCTTAGTCACTCACTCATTTACTCAAACAGGCAGTGATTGCCTGTAGAATTACATCATGAAGATCCACATAAGCTTTTTAATGTATTACTAAACTGATTTAAAAAAGATCTGAAACAGTGTGGCATTGCAGAAGGTGGTGTCTTTTTAATTGGTGATAAAGCTCACACCATAATGACAATTTACACGACATAAGAATATACCAGAATGCACTTTTATCAAACAAACATTACAATATCACAGAAAAACCAAAATATAGTAACCTTAACATTATGGGCAAGCATTTCCAAAATATTCCTTTGCAATACTTTGCATATTATCATTTGGCTGCCAACTGCCAACAAAACATTTTAATTCCCTGTCAAGGATATGACACAGACAGACCAGCACCATTAAGCTAAATCAGCACTGAAAGTTGACTTTACTTTTAATGGCCTTCTACAACGCTCTTTTAAATGACACTGACACAGTGAAACTGTTTATAGCTTGCGACTTTCATACTGCTAAATTAACAGCCTAAATTAATTTAGCAAACTTTACCATGTCTGTTTCAACTTCAGCACGCCAGCCATAATATACATACATTAAGACAAGAAACATTTCAAACATAGTGAATAAACTTTCTTCTTGTTAACTTACATGTGACCTCTTCTCTCGCGGCGGGAAACAGACAGTCCTCCTACTGCACGCGCAAAGTCCGTTGGAGCACACGCGAACAACAACAACAACACTTCTTCTTCTGTAATTGTGTTGGTGGCAGTGTTGCCAACTCTTTTCAATGGAAAGTAGCTAAAGCCTGCCCGAAAAGTCGCTAAATGTCGCCAATGACGTCACGCGCATATCAGTGACGCCATCACGTAGTATCTGACAGCTAAGTGCTTCAGGTCTGCTTCATATCTCTACTCTCTGAGCGGTTGTATACAGTATTATATTAAAACAATACACCCAAATGCACAATAAATAGGTTCTTAATGACTTATTTTTCTGTTTCTGTTGGCAGACAACAAAAACACATGTAATAGTGAGTGAACTCAACCAATTAAAACTACACACCAGCAGTCACTTCCGTTGAACAGCTAAAATCCGTCTGTGTTCTTGTTTATGCGTCCATACAGTCATCGCGTATTAAATCATAAATGCTCAAACAAGGTCAATAAGTGATTAGTTCTTGGAAACACTGTTTGTACATGCCTCTCTCATTCACGCGTCAGTGCGGTCTGAACTGAATGTGCTGCTTCTCCTGCCGCGCACTGAACAGAGTAGACACAGAGAGGCGGTGCTGCGCTGGGAAGGCAAAAGCTCGCTCTCGCGGGCAATAGACGTGAAGCAGAATGTTTCGCTAAACCGCCCAGGCTTATTCAGAAAGTTGCTAGATTTGTCGTTAGTCGCTTTTTGAAAAATAAGTCGCTAACGGGGTCTGAAAAGTCGCTAAATCTAGCGACAAAGTCGCCAAGTTGGCAACACTGGTTGGTGGTTGAAATTCAAGTTGAGTGTATTACAGCCACCTTCAGTTTGGGTGGAGAAGTACTTGTTTGAGGTGCGCTGTTGAAATGCGTCCATATGGGAACAACTGTGTACAAAAATGGTTCCGCAAAAAAGCTGCCGGCAAAGCGGTGGTGGGGGCCGGGGGGGTGGCCAAAGATCAATTTATGGTGGCCTTGGCCACCCCCTGGCTCCGCCCCTGGATATAGCCACTGTCTTGAAATACCACCTTTCACATCAAACCCCAATGGATGTCCAAAATCACATTTAAATCACATTCTGCTTTGACAACAACACCTCTTGTGGTCTGTGTTGATTTGTGTAGCACTAAATCTCGTTTGCAAGTTCTCTTCCTGAGTTTATAATGAATGCCATCCCGTCCTGATATTTTACTGTAAAATATCATATAATAAAAAGAAAAAAGTACATACAGTACCTGCAATTTTTGTTTCAAACAGAGATGGCGATAGAGAGGCAGAAGTTATACACAGTTGACTAATAACTAATATAATTTGAAGCCTTTCTACACTTTTGAGGGAGGAAAATTTGCAAACCTGTTGCATTATTTAATTATAACTGACGACTAAAAATAAACAAAACAAATTATTAATAAAAACTGAAAAATCTTGCAAATTCAGAATTTTGAACAATATTTAGAAATCTCTCAAATGTTAGTAAGAGGGTGGGGAAAAAAAACAAAATATAACATATAGGCCCAATTTCACAGACAAGACTTAGCCTAAGCCAGGACTATGCCTTTTAAGAATTTAGCCTATTTAAGTCGCTTTTATTAAAATACCTTAGAAAAACATTACTTATGTGCATCTTGAGACAAAACAATGGCACTGATATATTTTAAGATATGTCAGGGCAAGTTATTTTCAGTTAAGACCGCTCAAAATTCATTTTATTCTGGGACTAGCCTTAAGCCTTGTCTGTGAAACCGAGGCATAGTTTCCTAAACGTTTCCAAAACATTAAAGCCTAAAACAAAACATTTAAAGGGACAGTTCACTCAAAAACAAAACATTCTGCCATCACCCTCATGTTGTACAAAACATTTATTCTGTGGAACACAAAAGAAGGCGGTTTTGTGTCCCTACAATGGAAGTCAATGGGGGTCAATGTTGTTTGGTTGCCAAAATATCTTCTTCTGTGTTCTGCAGAAGAAAGAAAGTCATACAGGTTTGGAATGACATGAGGGTGAATAATGATATCATTTTTCTCTTTCTCTTTAAGAGCACCATGTAGTTTGGTTGCTTTGGTTTGGCTGTCTGGTGGTTACCTGGAGAGCTGCCATAGCACCTTATTACCTCACTGCAGGACTTCAGGTCTGGTGACAGACTCAGGTGGCGTCTGCTGGAACAGACCTGAGCTTGGACACCGGGGCCTGCTCTTAAAGCGTGTCACTATTGGCCTGTAAAATGATTCTTATATCCTGGCCTCCAACGGGTTTAAATGTTAATGGGTAGCATCATTGTCCAAGATCAGTGTTGAGCTACAATACATTAACCTGAGAAACCCAAGGCCTTAAAAGAAAATGCAATTAGGAAGACCATCGTAAATATTTAACTGATCGACAGAGCTTTGGCGTAGTGGTTGGCACATGTGCTTGGACAAGATGAGCTTTGAGGCACGTGTTGAGAATGCAGGTTTGAATTTGCATTTCCTAATGTCCTCACACTAGCATTTTCATCTTATCTCTACAGATGTAGCGTCTCTTGAAAATTCTAGAGAATAACTGTTAAAAAAGGTAAAAAATAATGCCTAAAGAAAAAATAAATAATATGGTTCAAACAATTAAATGAATAAGTTTACTAATTTCACGAAAATATTTAGTAATATTTTTTATTTGTTTATTAGATCAAAAGTGCAAATCAAGTGAAAAAATGAAAATGAAAAAGTTAAATAATATTTTTTTTTATTAATTATTATTATTTAACAATCTAATAAAAGTAATTAAATAAATAACACAAATAATTTATATATTCATCAATATATTACAATACTGAAAAGAAAAAATATGTAAATAAATAAACAAATATAAATGGAAAAAATAATGTATTATTATTTATTTTTGTAATAAACAATAAACAAAATGAAAAAATATATTGAAAACTATATTTTCAGTGTATAAATTTGGTGTTTAAAAAAAAGATGGGGGTCCTCACATGAGCATGATCATACCTGGGGGCCCGTGGCAGATTGAGAACCCCGTTACAAAGAATACACCACATTCTTTCCATTACATGTATAGTATTTTTGTTATGTAACAGTATTTTCTTGCATCCATCTAGATATACAAAATGAACATTCCTAACAGAATCAGGATGAAAATGCAATTGTGAGGCCGTCATTGTCCATTATTATGTAAAACACTCTTGGCTGCGATTTACATGCTCCACACTATGAAAAATGTCCTGGAAGCTGGAAGGCAGCCACTGAGGGTTGTTTCAGAGTGGTGGTCCATGCCCAGAACGCCCTACAGTGAAACAGTTCAAACCACTTTAGAAAGAGACAGTGTGTACCAGTTTATTTGGCACCGGCCCCTACAATACCAATCTGAGATGAATTAGTCTGTGAAAGATACTGTACCCTTAAAAACGGTTCTTTTATCTTTTTAGTTCAGTTGCAAGGGACTGGCAGTACATACAATGTTCCTTTCACAGTCTGGCTGTCCCATAATTCTTTGCTGCATGGAGACGTAGGTGATTATGGAAGATTAATGGTGAGTAATGGTACGAGGGGACGGTGACTGTGTCGCAGGAGGGATGGCTTCATTAGTTACTGCTCTTAATTAGTCTAATTACCACAAGCTTGTCCTCCTAAATGTTCAATTATGAGTCCCAAACCTCTCCCTCTGCTCGCATCGCTCAGCAAAGCAACCAAACGAAACTAAACAGTTGTATTGTTGCCATAGAATTGTTTTGTGCGTTTTTTTTCCGAAATTTTAATCTGGTTTGTCACCATAAAGTCAAAACTGCACTGTAAATAATAAATAGTTGAGAAAACGTAAACAAATAACGCAACCTGATGCAGTAAGAGTTTTGAGTTGGCTCAACGATTAAATTAAAGGAGCAATGTGGAGATTTTAGCAGCATCTGGCGGTGAGTTTGTGAATTGCAACCAACGGCTCTCACTCCACCCCACCTCCCTTCCTTTCAAAGCACTACCGTGGCTGAGACAGAACTAAGATGACGTCACATTTTGCTTCTTTGCTGAAGGAGATAACGTATTTACGAAACGCGCTCTGTAGAGTAGTTTGTCCGTTTAGGGCTACTGTAGAAACAACATGACGAATTCCATGATTCGCCAATAAGCTAATTTGCATACAGGCAAAGCAACAATGGCTGATATCAGATATTCTGGTTTTGATTTCTTCTGGGTGTGATCAGACAGATGCTGTGTAATTTGTGGTTAAATGAGCTGATTAACGAGAGCTGTCAGTAGAAATGAGTTGACTCTATTAACTCTATATGAATGCATTACAGTTTTACCTGATAATATACTATACTCGTAATTTTTTGGAGGATCAGGATCTATTGAGAGAAATGCAATATAATATACATAACTATGTCTTTAGAGGTGTATAAAGACCTTACATAATGAAACGTTATGTTTTTATTATCTTAGAATGAGTTATTTCTATCTACATACACCGCTACACAGCAGGTCCCCTTACATGGAATTCACAATGTTGTTTCTACAGCAGCCCTAAACAGACAAAGTGCTACAGAGCACATTTCATAAATACGTTATCTCCTTCGGCAAAGAAGCGAAAATGTGAGGACATCTTATTCCTGTGTCAGCCACCGTAGTTCTTCAAAAGGGAGGGTGGAACCATTGGTTGCAATTCACAACCTCACCGCTAGATGCCGCTAAATTTTATACACGAAAACATAAATGTTTGTTTTGCTCTGATCTCCTGGTTTCCTCTATGTGGGGTTTAAAGATCATAGCAAACGTGGCATTTGTGTCCACTTTGTCATTTCAACCTCCCCTTGTCCTTTAACCTAGATGTGAGCATGTGATATAGCCAAGGGACTCCACCATACTGGGCATCAAAATTTCAGGACTGAAATTAGCATAGGCCAGTAGATACTCCTGGCAACATTTCAATGGCCTTTCTGAGATAAAGCCTCAAAGCCAAAAACATTTTTTTTCTCTTTTTGGCATCTAATCTGGACATGAAAATGTGTTACGCCTCAGAAATCTCATTATGAGGTTCACACCGTAAAGATTATGCCTCAAAAACATACATCTGTCCCGCGCCGTAAAAGTCTGAATCTGTTTGAATGACAGACTTTGAGCATTTGATAAGGTTTGGCAGCCACTTGTCTCTTACCTCAAAATAAAACCATCACTATAACACATTGTAAAATAATCAGCTTGCAGGTTGACCATTATTCAAACTCTATGTTGACGTTCTGTCTCACAGATTAGATTTAATATGTTGAAGCAATATTAATGTAAATAATTTAGGATGCATTATTGATCAAGTATAAATGAGAATCATTGCGGTTGTGGCAGCTTGCCAAAATTGACTTTTATTAATGACAGTCATATACATTGTGAAATGCACATTGTGAAAAGCGCTATATAAATAAAATTGAATTGAATTGAATTGAATTGAATTCATATAGTCTGCTGTGGGTTTTGGATGTAAAAGTTTGTTTGATTTTAGAATTTAAGGGTGAATAAAATTTTTTTTATGAATAAGTAAATACCGTAAATAAAATATAAAAAAATGATCAATATAATTTTTACACAATTTACAAATTTAGTTTACAGTATAAATGTAGTTTATAATAAGTAAATAAAAATGAAATTAATCAATGATTCATATAATTTTCACACAATAAATAAAATTTTTATTTATAAATAAATAAATGTTGTTTATAAATAAATAATATGATTATTTGATTAATATAATTTTCACACAATACATAAAAATGTAGTTTATAAATAAATGAATAAAAACAAAATCTATTAATAAATGATTAATATAATTTTCATTAAAAAATATAAACATTTAGAAAATTTAGTTTATAATAAATAAAAAAATATATAAATACATAATAATATAAATATAATACATATAATATATTCAATTTTAATTAAATTAAAGTCTGGGTCTGGAAGAAAAAAAACCCCTCAAGGTCATTAAAGTCAACACACATTTAATCAATAAATCTGATTTTGTTTAATTTGGTTTAATGTCTCTCTAGCTCTATTTAACTAACCACAGTTCACTTTGAGTACGTAACCATGAATTACTGTGTAGTGGGATTATCGCACCATTTATGACCCATTAGTCAATGAAGACGAGGGCTCGTTGACTCCCGCGCATGACTGCCTATTCACCACATGCTGTATTTATTCTGTCTTTAATGTTTTCTGGTTAGTTTCACTCCTTCATCCTTTATGCACATGGGGTCAACCATCTAGCAATCCCAGCAAGACCTAAAAGACCCATTGAAACAAAAAGAAAGATGCAGGAACCATATGGACACAACACGAGGGGCTTCAGGCAGTGAAGGGGAAGAACATTGAGCCAGTTCAGCGGCGAGGGTAGGATCTCTGCGATACCCCCCTACCCCTTTTCTTCCCCCACGGTGAATCCCCCCGAAGCTCTGGAGCTCACGAAGACAGCGCACGGGGAAACGAGGAAGGGGGAGGAAGCGCCTGCCAACAGCAGGTGTTGGTCCATCCTTCAGGGATCAGGCAGCAGGCTGGGTACTGATGTGTGGCGAGAGCGGGGGCCTGGCAATCTGGTGCCGAATGGTGGAGCGTCTGGGTGGGCAGATAGAATGTGAGATTCCGGTTCAATCCAACCAGCCATTAGAATCAATATTATCAGCCTTTTTTAAGGGATGAGAATGTGGTGTTACCTTTGAAGTTTTGGTGTCAGGGGAAGGTTGTTTTTTTGGACGTGGTCAGTGTGTGTTGGCTTGAGTGCTATCACACTTCTGCAGTTGCACTTGAAGGTTGTTTCCAGCTGGCCGCTGTCGCGCTTCTTCATCCAAACTCTGTTTGTGAATAGGTTCTTAGCACTGGTTAAAAGCATAAACAACTGGATTTGCTCAAGTCTCCTGCATCTCAGATGTTTCTCATGAGAAAAACATGTCTCCTTTAGAGTTTTAGAAGAGATCGCAATGTCACAAACTGAGCTCAGACTTGTCAAGACGGCACTTGAAAGTCAATATTATTGAAGATCTCAATATGAACTCAAATATTTCTCATCAAATGTATTCAAATACAGATTATTTCCACTACAATCTACATTCATTGTATCCCTCTCTTAATGGAATTAAAACAATTTTCGCATTTGTTTCTATTTTTTCCTCAAAGAAGCATCTGAGACTGATAGATACTTTAAAAAACACAACTGAGAACTTCCTAAAATCCTCAGGGTGTTTATATTTGATGAAATTGTAAACTACTTGTGATTATTAGAATTGTGATAATTCTATGTTGCACTTTTTTCATTTTTAATTGGTGTTTAACCACAAATTAGGATTGTGTATTAAATGTAATAATCACTTTTTTGGGGTTTTATGATATTTCTGAAGGTGTGTGTGGTTTGGAATCTCCGTCACCATATGAAGTATATATGAACATTGCTAATTTCTTTAGCCGAACCTTTAAATTATTAATAAGTTCAAGAGTAATTAAAGATGGTGTGTCCTAATAACACTGAGCTTATTGCAAGAACCAATTTAGAATCACTGGAGGGTCAGTCGCACTAATATGCCTTTATTATTTCAAATATATAAAAATTCAGACCACACACATACTGTAAAAAACAGCAAATGAGTTGACAAATAAACCTGTCCTACGTGTCCTATGGTGTGACAGCAGGCAAAAAATTAGAAAAGACAAACAAACCGAAAGGATAAATCTCTCTCATGCTATATATTATAAATCATCGCTGTCCTTCAGAAATCTTGAATGTCTAAATTAGCTGTTTTTCAGGAAATGTAACAAAACTTTTTACTTTTTAAATGAATAAATACTGTGTTGTCAAAGTTGACAAGCACTTTTTAATACTTTTTATTGGTTAGATATTTGCAAAACCCATGACAAACATAAGTGACTAATAATAATGATTTATTGCAAAAAATAAAAATGACAAAACATGGACATACGAGGTTTTAGAAGGACAATCAAATATAAATATTAATAATATAAAATATTACTAACAGTTTGTTTTCTACATTTTTGCTGTCACACCATGGTACGGTTTAATTGTCAACTACCCAAATATCATTATTGATGCTTGCAAGCATTTGTATAACAACACTCAAGGTTACAAATGTACTTTTTATGCCCCCAAAAAAACAGTAGCATATTTTTGGCTGAACTCCCCCATCGCAGTTTTGCAAGGGAAAAGTTTAGTGGCAAGCATACGTTACGACTAAAATGCTTTCTATTGTTATTTTTGTCGTACGACACCTTTGGCTTCGCTGTAGTCATTGTCATCAAACGCTGAAACCATCGGGATCCACACACGAGCCCCGCATGTTATCTCTAGTCATCGACTGAAGACAAGCCATCCGCCCGATCCAAAATTTCGTAGAGAGCCTGGTGTGGCGGGTTTGGCTTTCGAGTTGTTGTGGCTGTCGTGTTCAGTGAGAACCGTGTGCTGCCATATGATGAGGAACCTGTCCAGCTTTGATGGCTCACGTCCCATGTGGGCAACCCAACCCCCCCCCCTTTAGATATCCCACTTTCTTGTTCTACCCTCCCAGGTCTTTTTGTTTATTATTTTTTGGGTGCAGACACAACAAATAGGATGGTTTCTCACGGCGACTGCGGCCAGGCTGCTTGTGAAGAGCGGCTGGCAGAAAACTCACAGTGTGGAGCTGGCTGAGAAACGCTGTGTTTGAGGAGTGAAATCTGTTCTGTGTCTCTACAGCTCACAGCCAGGTCTTCAGCTCCAGCCAACATCTCTGGATGGACCATTGTCACGTCCGGTTCTACTGCTGTGTCTCTGCTATCAATATTGTCTTGGATGTTTGTCCTAAAAATGCTAGGGAGAAATAAAAACAGACACAGCTGAGACAAAGTTGACAGCAGATTTAGAAACAAATGCAATGTTTGTAACTCTTAAAAGGAAAAAAAAGAAAGTTTATTCACCTTCATGTCATTTCAAATCTGTATGACTTTCTTTCTTCTGCCGAACACAAAAGAAGATATTTTGAAGAATGTTGGTTACCAAACAACATTGGACCCCATTGACTTCCATTGTATGGCCACAAAACCACTGAGACATTTCTCAGAATATCTTCTTTTGTGTTCCACTGAAGATCACAGTTTTAAACAGCTTCCCCATTGCTGCAATTGTCAGTTTGTACATCAATTCACAATTGAATTCGCACAACCAAGACTACAACACTGTCCTATTTACACAATTCCCAGCGCTTAGAAGACAACAAAAGTCACATTTTCGACAACATCTGCCGTTCGTCCCCAAGATTTCATGTACAGTATATATAATAGATGTGTTAGCTCTCTAAACGCTCAGTATGTCAGGCAGAGGACGCCTCAGGTGAACTGTGAGGCAGTCAAATGAAATTATATCCGCTCCACACATGCCGCAGATTCATGCACCAAAGAGCGCAGAGACCGAAGCACTTGGCAGGAGTCCGCGACATGTCCTTTATTCAATCTGCCACCCATCTCAATACTCCACCGATGCAGAGGTTAATTCTTCCATTTGGGTTCAATCGAAGACTTAGTATTTATCTTTCCACAAATTCATTAAAGAAAAATTACTTTAAAACATTTATCGGACGATAAATTGTTAAAAAATGAAAATTCCGTCACCATTTACTCATCCTGAAGTTGTTCCAAATCTGTATAAATTTCTTTGTTCTGTTGAACACAAAGAAAGATATTTGGAAAAATGTTAGCAATTTTAAGTTCTGGGACATCATTGACTATAGTAGAACAAGATATATTTTATTGTTCCGGTGAACACAAAATTAGATATTTTGAAGAATTTGGGAAAGCAAACAGTTCTGGGTCACCTTTGACTACCATTACTACTATAGTCAATGGTGGCAAGGACTTAAAATTACAAACATTCTTCCAAATATCTTCGGTTGTGTTCAACAGAACAAAGATTTTTTTACAGATTTGGAACAATTTGAGGGTGAATGAATGATGACAGAATTTTATTTTTTGGGTGAACTATCCCTTTAACTTTGTGAATAATCGGTTTTTATGTAAATGACAATAGTTTGAATATACTGTATAATACTAAATGCTTGCCCGTGTTAAATTAAAAATATTGTTTTCTCTGTTATAAGAAAAAAACACATCATACATGAAAGTTTTTTATTGTTGTCATTTTTAGCAATAAACCAACCAGAAATTTGACATTTTCATTGGCTAATACAATTCATCACCTCTAGGCAAAATTTGACCAAAATTACTTGCCAAGTGCGGACCTGCGACCTAAATGAATACATCATTTGCACAGATCAAATAATCTTCCAATTTGCATTTCTTATGTACTAGCCTATTTCAAGCAGATTTAAATTACAAATACAATAAACACAAAACGTCATGCATTTCAAAGAGCCTTGTTGTGAATCATGAAGATTTCTTGGGCAATAATAGACAGTTTGAATAAATATAAAACAATTGCATGGCTACACCCTGCTGCATTTCCAATAAAGGCCAGCAGAGGGAATCCAAATGCAGAGCACATGGACCATGTGTTTAAATGATCCTCTCTTTAATTCTTCAAAGAAAACATAACAAATGTAGAACACAGCATAAAATCCACAGTAATGCATTTTTTTTAATAGCCGTGAAAAGTATCTACAAAATAATGAACCAATTTAATTGTGTTATGTTTTATTCAAAGTAGACGTCAAAATACAAAAAAAATGTCAACGTTGGTTCGATTCAGCAACAATGGGTGACTTAAATTCTCACTGAGATCCTAAATATACTTACATTTATATAAAAGGACTGCATTAAAAGCATAGGGGTGTCGCATTATACCAGGATTAAGAATAAACATATTAAAAACCATCAGTATCGATACAGTGTTAATTTTATACATAATATTAATAATATTGTAAATAATTCAGCGCCTGAATTAGCTTCTCTACAATCATATTGAGTATAATTCGTTGGCCAAAAAAAGAGAAAACACAAAATAAACTAAATTAAAAATGAATTTGAATAGAATTATAAAACATTTTAATATATATTGTGATAATATCATTATCTTCAATTATTTTGACCGCAATAATCGTGTACTGAAAATTCGATATCGAGCTCAAAAACCCATAACTACATAAACCAACTGTGTGAAACATCATCTATTCAAACACAAAGAGAACGTTAAGTGAAGATCTACAAGCATCATGACACAAATGGTTCTATCTTCAATCAAACATGAACGCTTCTTAACATACAAGACCTCCAGGTTACTGATATATTTTTTGATGTACAGTCGACATGTAATTTATTAAATGAACAAAAGCATTTGCATAATCGAGTGCTTTTCTGTATTTCTGCTAGGTTCAGCTATAGGCCCAGAGCCCATGTTTAGTGTGTGTGTCAGTGGCCAGTCAGTCATTCAGGCTGTGTCTGCTGTCAGCTCACATCAGATTCACTCTCTCTGACAAGCGCTATTCAGAATGGGGCGTCTGGACAATGGCCCGGCCTGTCAGAGGAGATGGCAACTTTTGCTGGGAGGTAGATGGCATCGGGGGTCACTGAGAAAATGTATGCAAATTTGACATTTCTTCCCTCATTTGCATACATGGCCTTCTCGGCGAACTGTTTTTTGTTTCCTTATTTAATTGCTGCCGGTGTTCAAAGCAAAATCATATCTATCTATCTATCTATCTATCTATCTATCTATCTATCTATCTATCTATCTATCTATCTATCTATCTATCTATCTATCTATCTATCTATCTATCTATCTATCTATCTATCCATCAATCCATCCATCCATCCATCCATCCATCCATCCATCCATCCATCCATCCATCCATCCATCCATCTATCTGTGATGATATAATGTCATGAGGGAGTCAACAGCTATGAGGAAAATTTTAAATGTAAATGTTTTTTCTTTATGTGGTTCGTATACATACAGTATATAAATAAACAGTACACACGGAAATTAAATGTTTATTTGTATACATTTACTCTGTTTATATACATAGTACAATTGCTAATTATATGAATCTTTATCCTTTAATATGAATACAATGTTTTGGTATACCTACAGTAAATACAGTTTGTTATATAACAGCACAATTTAGTTTCATTGCTTTATTCTGTAATGGATATACATTTATTTTATTATAGATATTTATTAATTATTAATGTATTAAGTAATTTATTTTTATAATTAAAATACATGCTTTTATTCTATTATAGATTTGATTATGGATACAGTTATTTTATGATGTATATTTTTTATTGTTTTCATTCTATTTTAGTCTATTATTGACATATATGAATTTATTCTATTATTGATCTTATAATGGATATGTATTTTATTATTTATATTTATTAATTGTATTTATTTTATTATTGATTTATTCTATTATGGATATGCTGTTGTATCATACTGTAGCATTACACAAATATGATTATTGAATATGTATTTGAGTCATTGATTTCTGACTGAACCTAATAAAATTTTAGTGTCTTTATATTGTGTGTTTTTTTGTTGTTGTTGTTAATTATGTTGTTATTTTGTGAATTGTGAGTGAAATTATAACTACTGCTGCACTTGGCTTTAGATGAGCTTGCACTTTTACTCTTACAGTACGTAATAGTGACTTATTTATGGTAGTAAAGAATCGAATATAAAACACCTCTTTCACATGGACAGCACAACCCTGAACTTGTTTACATTCTGATATTCACACAAATAAACAAGCCTCTTGATTTTTGTGGGACACCAGGCGTCTGGCATGATAGTGACTAGGTGAACCAGGCTTGGCAGGCCCACAAATTTGTGCTCGTGGTCTTGGCAGGTCTACCCACTCCTCCTCCCCACCTAAATCCCTTCTTGCAACTGTATGCGTGCTGTGCTAAAGTTCCCACCACCCTCCATCGTCTCCAGCTCAAGACTACACACCTGTCTGGCATGCACAAGCAGTCAGGGTGGGAAGCTGATGGCAGCCAGCTCTCCTCCCTCGTCCCACACCGCCCTGATGTCAGCTGGCTGTGAAAGGCGACGGGCCTCGAACTGACCAGAGTCTGAACTGGGATGCGGCCAGAGCTCTGGACCCGAGCCACGCTGCCCATGTCTGTGTGAGCTGACCCGCCAAGATTCTCCAGCTCTGGTGAGCTACGAAAATGCAATACGGGGAGGTGCACAATATACATGTAAGGCCATATTTGCATGGAACGTGAGTGTTGTGAATAATAGTGATGTTATTTGTGGCTAATTGGGTAGATTTCCCCGTCCTTGAACAAGAAGTGTATCAGATAGGTCAAGTTAGGTCAATTTATTACAACAGTTATCTGCGAATGATCTAAAAATATAAAAAAATAATCCTTTCATCCTTATTACACAAATTAATTCATTATTTTCTAATGAATATTCAAAACAAGTATAGACTTCAATGTAAGAAATAAACAGTTACTTCTTTAACTAACAATAAATTTTCATTTTACAAAACAGCTACAACAGCAATATTTGCATCACATTGTTTACAAATGTATATATTACATATATATATATATATGTATATATAAGAAATAAGTTTATTTATTTGAAGTTTTTATACAATTGTAATAACATTATTATTTATCCAAAATTAATTATTATTATGATTTTTATTATTGAAAACACTAAATTATATCATTTATAATGTAATGTAATGTGAATATTATATGATATTATATTATTATAACATTAAATCAAGAAGAACTACAGAAATACTTTGACATCAATTCTATCCAAATTATTACAATCTGGGCCTGTATATAATAATTCAAAAAACATGGAGACAAAGTTTCATGTTTCTTCTAATAATCTTTCTCAAGTTGAAGAAAAAACAAATGCAGACGCTTCCGTCCTCTTCAGGCGGTAAGTCATGAGGCATGGCGCTAGGACGCTGGCCAAGTCTCCTCCAATCGTTCTGTCTAATCTAAAGTTACCGTGCTGCTGCTTCAGCGAGCACTGGAGGAGACACCCGGCTACCGTAGCCGCTGGTAAATCTGTGCATGGCTGTCACATCAAAACACAACATTTTAACATGCAGACGAGCACAAAGATGAAGCCTTCGAAATAACCCATTTGGATAGTTAACCCAAAAATGAAGTTCTTTCATCATTTACTCATTCTTATGTCATTCCAAACCTGTATGAGTTTCTTTCTTCTGCAGAACACAAAAGAAGATATTTTGAAGAACGCTGGTAACCAAACAACATTGACCACATTGACTTCCATTGTATGGACACAAAACCATTTCTCAAAATATCTTCTTTTGTGTTCTACGGATTAATAAATGATGAAAGATTTTTTAGTTTGGGCGAACCATCCCTTTAAAATACATATACTGAGACTAAATCAATCCAACAGGTGATTCCTGGTTACAAATGAAAACTTTGAACTCGGCCCCAGTCTCGACCCCTGAGGCACCTCATGGGCCTTGATATTAAACCAAAGTGCCAGCAGTCATCTGGTCCTGTCTCGTTTCAACATCCTCTCACCTTCTCAAAACGCCCCTCACCCGTACTTTATCGGCCTGCATACACTATTCATTAGATCCATAACCGAGAAAACATAATTTCCCTGTACAGTAATTACATTTATCTACATATTAACATGTCACGGCCAGGAAACGAGTAAGGGGTCTTGTTGTTATCTGGTGGGGTGAGAGTTCATCGTATTTGGAAGAGGTAGATGCAGGGTGGCTGCTCCTCTTCTGAACCCTCCGGCGCTGAATGCACCGTCGACCTGCTTTTTCATTTCAAGTGGATAAACAAACTAATTATGTGGAAATATGATAATGTATTGTGCCGGAGGAGCAGCCCACGACTCTCATTAAGAGAGACCCACTTGGGTTCTTACTCTAATCTTATGTCTCTCTCTCACTCACACACTATTTCTCCTAGGGAGCGTTGGCCTTTCATGAGCCATGAACATTAGTGACCACTCTGGGGCGTTTCGCATCAAAGTCGGCCACATTACCATAATCGCAGGATTATTCCCTTTTTCCTGCCAGCGAAGGTCAACGTCTCCCATGATTCCTCGTGAGGAGATCAACCCCAAAATTCTCAAGGTGTACAAATGCGCTTGAGTCCCTTACCTCATACCTCGGGAAAGGCTGTGGGCAGACCCTCTTGACTATCCTCCCCATCCGTCCATCCTCACATGATGAAAGCACATGACTTGAGTGCTCATTCAGTTGACAGGTCCACACTGCAGGACCTTGTAAATCGTCCACTAGTGTCCTCACACTCTAGGCTTGTCTTGGGGTCCCCGGTAAGATCTCCTTTACACTCCTAAACTGGAACAGACAAATCATTTATTTTATATACTGTACAGTAGTGGCCAAAAGTGATGTCCAGATTTTTACTCATATAAATAATTAAAGATGTGATCATTCAGGTCCTCATGCTTTAAATCCAGCATGCAATTTCCTGACCTTTGTCTATTATAAAATCAAAATGACATAAGGGACAAAGTTAAAACGTAAAATTTCAAACCGAGAACCGTCAAAATGAACCAGAACACATTACACTGCCAATGTTAGAATGCTAAGAAATCTCAAGACATTTCCATCACTTCAATCACGGAACTAACTTTAAGTTAAGTTATAAGAAGAGTTTGGAGTGAAGGAGAAACACAAAAAAAAGCGTTCTGCGTTCACAGCTGGCAAAGTCTGTGCAATGAAACAACTGCCATTGGGCTTCAGGGTCAGATCTCATGCCAGCATCGCCAATCCTATAACTGTTGATTAGAAGAACTGAGAAAGAATTACACCTTATTTAATCTTGCGATAATGAAGTGTCAACCCAACATCCTCATCCTCCCCATCTCTAGTGATGCAGTAAGACTTTACCTGTTAAAGAAGTTCTTCCTGTGGTGTGATGATGAATGTGATAGTTTGACTTGTGTGCCAGGAAACGTTTTCTTCTCCAACTTCTCCAACACTGCTGTGGTTTGATTTTAAACCTGAAAACACCATAATGACATTCCCATTAGATATGAAGACCAGCATGCTACTATGCTATCATGAGATATTGTCATGCATCATGTTTGTAGGTTTTCATAAATAGCTTCTGTTTTTCAGCAAAACAGTATGCATACTATATTTGGTGTGCATACTAACCAAATAGATTTTTTTGCGGCTCATTGATTTGTCCTTCCTAAATCAAGGCCAGATAAGCAACATAAACTTGGTTCCAGACAAAGTCAAGGCCCAAGAATGACACACGCCCTGGGCCAAGGTGGGCGTGCGGCCAGTAACGCAAGCGCGAAAGGGTAGCAGTCAGAACACATCAGTGAGAGCACACACTTCCAATGAGATTAAAACTAAAGCGTGCACAAGTTACTGGCATTCTTTCAAATCCCTGACAGCGTCAAACATATTTACAAAGATCAGAATGTAAAAAATAACATCGCTTTTAATGATAAAGTACGATAAACATTATAGAAAGCCGAAAAGTTGAGTCACCGAGTTAACAGTTACACTTAAGTCTTGATATCCTAAATGAAGTTTTTTTTAATTAAAATGCATGTGTTTAGCTGCTACCAATAGACCGTTCGAGTCACCGTCGAGTCCAGCTCCTTGTAGTTTCAGCAAATAATTGCGTGTTTTAGTCCCGGTTTTTTGTTCCTCCTATTGAATGCAGCCATTTTGCCTTAGTTTTACCACTCAAGGGAGCGTGTCCCGGCGTGTTCACGTGGGAAAGTGACGACACGTGCATACCCTCTATAAACAAGTAAAAGAGATAACATTACATCTCCCGCAGAGAAGTAGCGCTGACGGAAGTAAGCAAACACTGCTTCAGAAGATGCGTGACGTCATGTGAAAAGGGCCTATAGCTAGGAAACAACATATACAAATATAAAAAAAATAACAGGGGCAGTTGTGGCCTAATGGTTACAGAGTCGGACTCATGACCAGAAGGTTGCCGGTTCGATTCCCAGGGCCGGCGGGTAACAACTGAGGTGCCCTTGAGCAAGGCACCTTACCCCTACTTGCTCCCTGGGCGCTGCAGTGATAGCTGCCCACTGCTCCGGGGGTACGTGTGTTCACTACTCTCTGGATGGGTTAAATGCAGAGGTCACATTTCGTTGCCTTGTACATGTGCAATGACAATAAATTGAATCTAATCTAATCTAATCTAATAAGGACGTCTGTGAAAAACTCTCCCCAGAAACATTGTACTTCGATTTTTCAAGGTCCGTTCGACCTCAAGCCGCGCTGCCCAGATTGACAGGTGTTCTGTCGAATTGTGCTACCCTGTCGTATTTTTCTACCTCCGTACAAAACAGGACTAAACCCCCAAGTCAATCACAACACCGGGGTAGCAAAAATACGATGGGTAGCATAAATCGACAGAACACCGGCGTATAAAATCATAGTAGTGCGACAACGATTTCATGATATGTTTATGTCAAACTCAGATCGGTTCGCGCAGCGCCGGGAGTTTTCAGAAGCGCACATCAACTTGGATAAAGCACCCAGGGAACCACGCCCCCCCCCCAAAAAGTCACTGGCCCCCCAACCAGAATGAGATTTTTTAAATATATATTTTTTTTATATTAGAACAATATTAATATTTATTAATTAAAATGTACATTATCAAAGCACTATGTAAAAAAAACTTGTATAATAGAAGCATCGGGAAAAAACTATGAAATATATCCTGAAAGTTGTGATAGAAACTGGCGATAATATTTAAAATAAAATTCTTAGCAAATTCATCGCAAAAAATTCTTAGCAAATTCATAATTCACATATACGGGCACAGTACTCATATAAAAACATCATCAACAACAACATACACGAATTAGGCTAACCTTACATCGTTTTGTAAACTCAATTCGACAAACAAACTTATTGTATAGTATTTGAGAATACTCTGAGACAGTACAAGTAGCCTATACAGAGACGGAAGGTTTGCATTTCTCGTGCATTAAATTACATTTTTTTTACATTAATGAAAACTGTTGGGACCCTTAGCGTTAGCGAATAATAATAGCACAAGAAGCTGGCATCAACATAAGGTAAGACAAAGCAGCAGATGTTCACAAGTGAACACAACAGTAAATCACAGGTTTTTGACGATTGTTTTATTCAGAGCCGTGCCAGGGGCCTCGCGCCTGACCTGAAAAAAAAAATATATATTTTTTTATTTCTCACCAAGCAAAATAAAATTTCTGATGTGTCTTCCTCTATCTATAATTTCATAACACATGAACAAATGTATAACATTGTTTTAATAATTTCTATATGGCCTTATGTACGTGCTGCTTGCTCGCTCCATGGCGTGCTCGTTCTATGTACGTATAGCTGCTCACTCTGAGGATGAATAAAAAATGTCGGCTGTAGCACGAGAGCTTGATCGATTTCGTCGACACGAGTCAGGGTGCGAAAAAAGGAAAAGAAACAAGAGTTTCAGAAAAAAAACTTTAATTTTTAAAAGCAAATTTATTTAAAAATAAATTTGTGAAAGCTAACGTTACCCACCATGCTACGATCAACACTGTTGCTACCGTCGAGCCGCGAGAAGACATAGTTCAGGGTGAGTAATAAGTGTTCGTTGAAAACATTTATAAAAAGGTTTGACATTTTTCGTTAAATTGAACCATGCATTTTTTTCTTCAAACTTTGTAACGTGGCAGTTCCTAATAAGTTTTTTGTCTAAAAAGGTTTTAAAGTAAAAACGATAAACTCCCTGCAAGTTTTTATTTTAGAAAATCATCATAAAACTTTCGCAAAAACCACTCTCTCCTCCGGAGGGCCTCGCACCCCCCTTGCGACGGCCCTGGTTATACTGTACTCATTTGTTTACCTGGCAGCTGTCGCGTCTCTGCGCATGCGCCCTCTGCCATTAGCGTTTCATTCATAAAACAAATACTTCATCGGTGGCGTCAACCAGCGCGTAATACGACTGATGTTATCTGATAAAACCTTGTGCATGCGGTCTGTTTATCAAAAGGTCGGTTCTTTTGTGGCTTTTTAAGTTTATTTCATTCGATTTGTAATTGCAACGAAAACTGAAGCCATATATGAATGGGCTATATTTGAAGAGAGCTCTGAGTTTTTTCTGGTCGAAATTGTTAATGTGATACAGTTCGTTTGTATATGGTCTATGTAATCTGAAAGCTAAATAAAATTAGTCAAATACATGTTTTTCCTCAAGATTCATTATGAAAGCAGTATAATATATCGCCATATACAATGTAGTACAATATAGCCTATTACCATAATTTTATTATAGCATACCATAGTTAAACTTTCTGTAGCAAAACTGTAGCTCATTCTGTTTATTCTGTAGTTCAAAAAAGTTACATAAAATACAATTTGAGTTTGTTTTTATTAGCTTAATTAGATGTTAAAGATATTATTTACTTTATGTTATTTATATTATATAAATCATATTTTTGACATCATTTCCATAAGAAACATTAAACTGAAACTCATTGAAAGTTCTCTTTGAGTAAAAACGAGTTGACTCTTTATAGTCAGCCTCTCAGTCCGTGATCATGTTCATGTCGCAGTCTCTTTTATCATGCCTCAACACATTTTGTTGATTCGACACGACACCGGATCAAATGGAACTGGCATAGTCTATCAACGCCATCAGCAATGTACAATTGCGGCCCCAGATCTGTCAAGCGAGCGACTCAAAGAAAAATAAATATAACATAATTGTATGCATTTATTCTTTCACAAATTCAAAAAATGGACCATAGTACAGGTTTACTCAAACTCGGGCATCTGGTAAACGGTGTGCAGGACAGCATGTGTTAAATCACTTTAGTTCTTTTGAGACTATTTATATAGATTATGAGAATGTAAGTTCTCTTAAGATCCCTTAAACATTTAAAGAAAACAAAAAATAGAGGTTCAGAATGCAAAGAGCATTCCCTGGAAGAGATTTACATCTCAATGGGACTATCCTGATAAAATCAAATCAAAATGAGGAATACCCAAAAGCTCTTACACCTGAATATTCTGATTATTTATTTTGGTCAAAGAATTTGAACTAATTGATGCTTTAATTCATTTGAATATTGTTGATGTTGTTAAATAATTTAATAGTTGTAAGTATATGTCTTCATTTATTTCCTCATCGTAAATCGTTTCTTTTTATACTTTAAACCCTGTTGCAAAAAATTTTCTAATCATTTTTTTACAGAATGTGTCCACTAGTTCTATTCTAGTAGAATAGCAACAGCATTTCTCACCCCTATGTGGAGGCAGCAGGGGGGTGAACACAACTGACCACACCACATTTATCTGTCTCGGGCTGAACGCAGTTGCCCAGCAGGGGTGCGGTATGCTTTTGTCCCGCAGGTCAGGCCGGAGCAAGATAAAAGCGTGTGCGGGTGGACAGCATTTGAGAATTGCTCGAGTGCGGATACATATGGGTGACTGTTTTTCCGAAACACCTTTGTGTTAAAGTCTTGTGTACGTCTGATCCCCCTTCGACGTCCATTTCCTTTAATGGAGCCCACAGGGCAATAAAACATCAAAGCTCCCGGGGCTCAGCTCGCAGGTTGGCCTTTCAAAGTTTGAGAAATTGCGCTCAAAGCTGGTACTAATTTTAACCCGTCGCTTATTTCCTTTTTTCTTTTTATATTTTGTCTGCCTTTGCACTCTTTGGAGCTTTTTTGGAGTGCACCGAGCTTTGTCTTCTTGAGGGAATAAGAACATCTGGGTTTGTAAGAGCAAGAGTAAAGTAACAACCTTTGGAGCTCTGCACGTTTCCTGTGTTTGGAGATTTAACTCTCCTCTCCTTTTCCGTGCGTTTCTGCTGGGTTTGCAGCTCTGCTTAAGGTAAGATGGCAAACAAACATGTCAACCCTCTTTTGTTCTTATATTTCACTCTTTTTCTCTCTCTCTCTCTCTCCCTGTCTGTTTGTTTTTCAGCAATGGTTCTTATTCAGCAGGGGGGAAGTTGAGGGTAGACCCGAGGAGCTGACAGGATTCCTCTTTAGTCCGCACAATCGAGGAGAACTGGCCAACAGCGGATTCAGCTGTAGGTATGTTAACAATGCTCTGCTAGCTCTCTGTTTTGTGTTTTGAAACGATAAAATGTAGCAAAGGAGACATTTGAAGGCAAATTTCACAATCCCTGCTTTCGCGCGTTGGCTTGTGTTTAACAAGGACAAATGCTGTTTACAAGCTACCAACTTTCTGTGAAAGTCTTCTATTGTTTTAAGAGAATGTAACGGGGATTGAGAAGTTCCCAATTCTTTGTCTGAACACGTTAGCTTGTGTTTCTTAAGTCAAGAGTGCGCATGATGTCCAAGTCGATGCTGAGTCATGTTTAAACATGCAGTTTTTGATGAATGAGTATTGAAGGGTTTAAAGTCGAATCTGACTTTCCAAACTCGTTTTTCTCATTACATTTACAAAACAGTTTTGAAAGGGGAGGTTTGGAGCATGAGATCAGATTTATTAAAATGCATGTTGCTCAAATTAAAGTACTCAAAGCTTGTTTCAATGATTTTGACATTAAAGGGACACTTCACCCAAAAATGAAAATTCTGTCATCATTTACTCTGAAGTGGTTCCAAACCTGTATTCATTTCTTTGTTTAGTTGAACACAAAAGAAGACGGTGGAATGTAAAAACAGTTATGGGGTACCATTGACTCCCATAGTATTTATTTTCCCTACTTTGTCGGTAAATGGGGGATGAGATCTGTTTGGTCACTGACATTCTTCCAAATATATTTCTCTGTGTTCAGCAGAACAAAGAAATGTATTCAGGTTTGGAACAACCTGAGGGTGAGTAAATGAAGACAGAATTGTCCTTTTTGGGTGAACTATCCCTTCAAATGTCAGTGTGATTCAATGACAAAAGCCTTGTCTGACAACTGTGCTGTCTGGTTTCTTTGGCATTTGGCTACATAGGAAGTTACCAGAAGAAGTGCAGTTCACATGCTCCTTTGATCACTGGCCTGAATTCATTTCCAGAGATTAACCCCTTCATGCCCATGCTGTTGCATTTCAGACTTAAAATAAATGCTGTTTGTGCCAGGGTTTGAGGCTTCAATTAAAATTAGGGCTGTCAAACGATTAATCTCATCCAGAATAAAAGTTTGTATTTACATAATATATGTCTGTGTACTGTACATATGAATTTTATATTTATGAAAACATACACAATACACATGTATATATTTAAGAAAAATGTATATATAATTTCAGTTATTGGTAAATATAAATAAATACATGTAAATATTTCCTAAATATGTATACATGTATGTGTATGTGTTTATAAATACAAAATTAATATGCACAGTATACAGACATATATTATGTAAACACAAACATATATTCTGGATGAGATAAATCGTTTGACATGGCTACATAATTAAAATGTTTCAATAAATCACTGAAATGTTAACTATTGTAATATTTGTAAACTATTAATACTGCAACTTTTGGTAATCATTTGGTTAAAAAGAAACAAAAATAAGTTATTGAGCAAGTACAGAAAAACAATGTTGAGAACTGTCTCTTTATCTTACTGCAATTCAAATCAGTATGTTTAGAATAATGATATATAAGTTGAGCTGTCTGGTATGATTTCATGAGAGATGTCGGTTTGATGTCATTTCGCTTTAACCCGCGTAAATATGAATACATCAAGAAACCTGCAATTTTATGTTACAAACAGAGACGGCGATATACAGGCAAAAGTAACAGTCTGCACCTTTAATATTACAACTAATCCTCTTGTTTCTTGATTTGTTTTGTTTACCTTTAGTTCAGCACATACTAGCTGGAAATGACCGAAAGACTTGTCTAAAGAACTACCCTTGTGCTGAAATTCCTGTTTTTGAGCCGGCAAACCAACTGAACTTACCGAAAAGATGGCAGTGACTTTCTTTATTTTCACCGTTACCTTGAGCTCCCTATGGACACATGCACAAGGTTCGAGTCTGGTTCAGGTAAACACAGGCCTCCAGGTAACAAGGGGCCGATCTGTATTCGTCACAGCAGGTGTACTCAAGTTCCGCTCGATGGGGGCGACTGAGGCCTGCAAGGTGGAGGTGGTGGTCACTGAGCCCGTCACACAGAGAGTGGGGAAGCTCACGCCTCAGGTAAGAAAACAAATTCAGTTTCAGCAAATTATACCCATGTAGTATTTACTAAATAAACTATTTAATGTTGTCTTGCAGGTCTTTGATTGTCAGTTCTTACAAGATGAAGTGAAGTATGTTCACAACGGCAGCCCACTATTAGAGGAGGACACAGTCATGCTGAGGGTCTACAGGTTAAAACTGTGTTGTCATAATCGTTCCTTTTCCAACAGAAAAGAGAGAGTTCACCCAAAAATCAACGTGTCCATAAAATGGAAGTCAATGGGGTCCAATGTGTTTGGTTACCAACATTCTTCAAAATATCTTATTTTGTGTTCTGCTAAAGAAAGTCATACAGGTTTGGAATGGCATGAGGGTGAAAACAATTATGGAAGAAATACAATTTTGGAGTGAACTATCCCTTAACTAACATTTAGCAGTTGTTTTGTCAATTCAAAGCTTTTTTTCATGTATTAATAAATCATGAAAGTGTCCTGCTGCAAAAACCATTAAAGTCTAATGTCATTTCCATAACATTCTCTGCGTTTCTTCTTTGCACACTCAGGTTTACAGACACAGTGACTTTCGTTGAGACTGTCTTGCTTAGGGTCAAGGTTGTAGAACCTCAGAGAAGCTTAATAGAGTTCGGAAGTGTCCCTCTGGTGGTTCCTGAGTTCTACGGGCTCTCCAACACCATCAACAGCACTGTCCTCACCTTTAAAACCCAGGCTGGTGTGGTCTGCACCGTCCGTCTTCTAAGCTCAGAGATCAACATTTCAATGCTCGGTCAACTGGTGGTTGAGGATCACACAACTGTACAGGCGTCTGAGGCTGGACCAAGAATAGGTATTTGGATTTTGAATACACTAAACGATTATTTTGACTCTTAAAGGGACAGTTCGCCCAAAAATGAAAACGTGTTCATCATTTACTCACCATCATGTCATTCCAAACCTGTATGAGTTTCTTTCTCCTGCAGAACACAAAAGAAGATATTTTGAAGAACGTTGGTAACCTAACGACATTGTCCCCCATTGATTACCATTGTATGAACACAAAACCTCCTGGAGACATTTCTCCAAATATCGTCTTTTGTGTTGCACAGAAGAAAGAGTCATATACAGGTTTGGAACAACATGAGGTCGAAAACATGACTTGATTCTCTTTGAAACATTAGTCCCTTACTGTAGATCATCTTACCTTCCTTTAAACCTTTCAAGGGCGGCATACTGGAACCCCCTGTCCAGGAAACAAGGCATGTGACCACAATACAAGCGAAGTAGAGTTCTTGAAGACAGATTGTGCGGCGTTCCTCACTTCAGGTCTGAAGTACCAGCACCTCAGCCCTCCATCACCTGAGATCGATTATGTCCCCATCAGGGTGGAGTTCAGGGACCAGTCTTCACGAGCTTTGCTGGAGGTAAAATATCACACAAAATCAGATCCATATAAGAACATCACACTGAAGGCACTGAATATCCTTCTCCAATCTTTTAGACTGAGAATATCTGGTTACCAGTACTGATTCAGGGTGCCATGCAGAATCAACCCCCTCATGCTGCCTTCATGTCGATGTTCATCCTGGAGGTGGATCAGTTCATCTTGACTCCCATGACGACCGCTGCCCTGGATGCCAAAGACGATGAGACCCCTCAGGCTCAGCTGATCTTTAACGTGACCAAGCCACCAGCGGAAGGATATATAACTCATTTGGATGATCACACCAAAGTCGCCTCCTCCTTCTCATGGCAAGATCTGAATGAGATGAAGATTGCCTATCAGCCACCAAACAGCAGCTATACAGCCAGGAGAAATTATGAGGTTGGTTTTTTGTGAATGACTCTTTCTTCTGAGGAACACAAAAGAAGCTATTTTGAGAAATGTCTTTTGTGTCCATACAATGGAAGTCAGTGGGGGACAATGTTGTTTGGTTACAAAAATAATAAAAAAAAAATAATTTGTGTTTTGAAGAAGAAAGAAAGTCAAACAGGTTTGCAATGACATGAGGATGATTGGGTTAAATATTTCTTTAAATGTTTATGTTGTACAGGTTGAGTTCGAAGCCATTGACGGCTCATTTGCGGCAAGCTCACCAATCCTGATGCACATCTCCATCCGTACAGCAGAGACCAACTCCCCTCGAGTCTCATGGAATATGGGTCAGCAGATTTACTGAATTATATATAATATGATAAAAATAGAAATGGTGTTATAGGCTGAGCAACTTTATTCTTACAGGATTGGATCTGTTGGAAGGCCAGTCCAGACCCATCACTTGGGAGAACCTACAGATTGTTGATAATGACAATATAGATGCTGTGACACTCATCGCTATGGATGGGCCTCTAAATGGACACTTAAGTGTTAGAGGTAAAAATGTCTTAACTTCATTTAATATATTATGCTAAAGACAAAACTCCAATAAAAACTTAGCAGTTATTGCATGATACAGAACTTAGAATGAACGATAGCACTGAAATTTTATATTCATTATACATCCAAATTTCTTTTCATCCTTATTCATCACTTGTGCATTTATCAGATGCTTTTGTCTAAAGCAACTTCAATTGTATCAGCATTCGAGTCAAACGTGTAAAGTGCATCCCTGCTCACGACGTGTAAACCCGCTCTTGCCATGTGGCAACCATCTATCATGCAAGAAACATATGTCCGGGTACCCTGCATGAGTTTGCTAATCAGGTGTAAAATGCTTTGGCGACACTTCGCCCAGGGGCCCTCACGACCAGAAGATGTCTTTAGAGCCGTAACGTCTGTCCTTCCACTCCAGCGGACAGTGAGACAGCATTTGGTTCGCACGAACCTTGAATGAAGCAGATTGTAAAGACTTATGGCATTTCATGCCTCTGCGCAAAGGCCAGATGTACAACACAAGGTGATTTCGCTTCCCACAGACTATTTTAAGCCAGCTTTGTGGACTGGTGACAGTCTACGTCTAAATAGCATTTTCAGATGTTTATATTTACAAACATGTGTGTGAAATGAAGAACTGGGTTCAGATTCAACAGCGATGTATGAAATTAAATCTGTGGTTTGTCGTATGTAGCCATTTTGTTGTAAGGGACTAAATGGGTGATTTCTGGTTTCAAGTATCTCTAGGTTCCTGATCAGCACCGGCCTCCAGACTTCTCAAACAACTGTTTCCATGTTCAACCAACCGCTTCTATTAATTGGTGTTTATGGTTTTGAGCTATACGTGATTTGCGATCCCTTTGGCGTAGAACAGAATCAATTCCTACCTTTGGCTCCAAATCCACCCAGCCCCGTCCAAAAGCATACGTTAGTTCTTTTTACAATAAAATGTTTGGACACCCATTGAGTTCTGGTTTAGAACAGACAGATCTCTCTTGAGAACCTAGATAAGGATTGGGAATTCCTCACCTGGACATCTAACAAGTGACTCCGGCCCTTGGGAAAGTTCCCATTCAGGTAGTCTAATGCCTTTGGCCAAATGGAAACATGCCTCTGCTTCTGCCCAATGTCCTCATGTGATGGAGCCTGTTTTTTTTTTGGGCCTGATGCCCACAGCCACCTTTGGGCCCAATTACTTAGTTGTTTCTCCATTGGACTCGTGGCCCTTTTCCCCCTGATGAAGTTGCTAATTGGGTTTGCTGTGTAACCAGTCATCATTCAATCTGTCTGGTGACCTTGCCCTTCTGTCTCCCTGGCAAGCAGGATGAGCTCTGCTTCACGGTGGGCGCCAGCCATCGCCTGGGAAGGACGCCATTTTTCTTTTTGTTTTCTGCGTTGGGATGAAGGCAGCGTGCGTGCCCACAGGCGAAAGTGAAACTTATTTTTCACATTTTCATCCAACCGAAAGAGTAAGATTGCAAACAAGATATACGTCGATAATATACATAAGTAGATGTAGAGGACATCAATTTAGATATAGATATACATAATATAGGTTTAAATGATATAGATAATAAAGCTATAGATTAAATAGGCAATAGACATTTAGATTATATAGATATTAAATAAAATAATAGATATAGATCATATAGATTATACAGAATAGTAGAGATATAGGTTATAAATAGAATAGAATAATATAGATTTAGATTAGATATGGATGATATGGATAATATAGATGAATAGATACTGATAATATAGATTTACATATATATATACTATACTATATATATATATATATATACGAATATATATATATATACTAATATACATATATATATATACTATACGAATATATATATATACTGTATATATACTATATATTATATATATATATATATATATATATATAATAAAACAATAGATATACATAATATAGTTACTGATTACACAATAATAATATAAAAATAATAATATATAATATAATGACAATAAATACAATAAAATATCATAAAAAGAATAAGAGTATTATATAATATATAATATAATATTAATAGATAAAAAATAATATAGATTTAGATTAAAGGTCTAGAGTGGGATTTATTGCGGCTACTAGCAGTGAATCTGAGAATTGCAACAATCTCTCAGTCCTTCGCCCACCTCTCCCTTTTGAAACACGACGGTGGCCACCACAGTACGAAAAAGATCTCGTCGGCTGAGACAGCGTGTCTTCTCATGTTGACGCAGGGAAGAGATAATGCAGGCATTAGAAAGACTGTAGAAAGAGCGATGTCTTATTTATTACATAAAATAAAGGGTCTGTGGATTTTAATATAAAAAGAAGGATAAAAGTCAGGACCTGCGTTAATATTATAAAGACGTTCCAGCAGAGACGCGTTAGGACCTGCGGTACTAAGGCTTTTAGCAGAGATACTCATAGATATTTATGGAGATACTTTCCAGCAGAGAGACGTTGGAGAGAAAGATCATCTAAAAATCACCCTGAGGAGGTTGCTTTGATTCGCATCAGTATTTGAGTAACATTGGTTTTCTGTTTGTTTGAAACCAAGATATGTTGTTGTTGTAATATTAACTGTGTGACGGAGCAGTTTTGAGCATCACTGTTTATCTGGAACCAGTGTGCTGCTTGTATATTCTTGTGTCGTCTTCGCTTATTTTAAAACGCGCTTTGTAGAGCTCTTTGTCCATGTAGGGCTACTGTACAAAACATGCCGGCGAATTCAATGTATGTAGGCCTGCTCTGTATGTAGATATAAATAGCTTATTCTAAGGTAATAAAAACATAACGGTTCATTACGTAAGGTCTTTATACACCTCTGAAGAAATAGTTTTGTATATTATATTGCATTTCTGTCAATAGATCCTCCTAAAAATCCCACAGTGCTCCTTTAAATATGGGTGATGTAGAGTATTTACATATAGACAATGTAGATTAACAGATTTTGATAATTTAGATGATATACATATGGATGATATAGATAATAAAGATTTCAATTATATAAATATAGATGATATAGACCATACACAGTAGATTAATAGACATAGATTATATAGATGTAGACAATATGGATAATATAGATTAAGATAATTAGATAGAATTGAACCTAATGTGATCAATTCATTGTCTTAAACTGGAATTAATGAACTTTTGGCTTGTCATTAATCATACATTCAGATGATTTTTTTGAGTAACAGCATTCTTTATTCAAGGTGGCAAAGGTTTCATGTTTAAGGTGAAGGATCTCAGAGAGGGGGTTGTGGTCTATCACCACTCTGACAGCGACACCACCAGGGACTACATCGTCTTCCGCATCACAGATGGCCGCCACAGCATCAGACACAAATTCCCCATCTACGTGCTTCCAAAAGACGACACCCCTCCTTTTCTCATCAATAATGTGGCCTTTGAGGTCCAAGAGGGCGGTTCTGTTCGGGTGGAAGAGTACATGCTAATGGCCTCGGACTTGGATTCCAGCGACGACTATATTCAGTATCAGCTGATCACTTTACCCAGAGCTGGACAGCTGGTGAAAAAAACGTCTAGACATGAACCAGGTCAGTGGGGTTTATTGCCAGGATGGGGTTTTATATATCTGTCAATGCAATTAAAATCAGTGTAGTAGTTCAAGTAAAACCTGTTGATCTTAACCGATGTCTTCATGTCAACCAGGTGTCCCAGTTAAGAGTTTCTTACAGAGGGACCTGTTTCAGGGCCTCATCTACTACAGGCATTTAGGGGAGGAAGTGTTTGAAGACTCCTTTGATTTCATCCTCTCAGATGCCCGTATGCCTCCAAATCTGTCTGACAGACATGTAAGTCCCACCTCACTCAAGTAATAACAAATATCTGGGTCTTATGGAGTTTGTCAGATGAACGTTGATGTTGTTCATGCCTTTGAGAGGTTCTTTAAGAAGGTTCCACCAAGGTGCACTACACAAAAATATAAGCTGTTTGTCTCTACATCTATAGACGGTGGTGATCCATGTGTTTCCAGTGAAGGACCAGTTGCCTGTGGAAGTTTCTGGAACGGTCCGCTCCATCACTGTGAAAGAAACCGAGGTCGTTTACATCACTCAGAGCCAACTACACTTCAGAGATACAGAGAATCCAGATACTGACCTCATGTATGTGATCACTCGTCCCTGTTTCAGTCCGGGAAACACTAGGTACAGTATATATTTATTCTCAGAATGAGGTTTTGAAAAGTATTCACTTTTTTCTAACATAAACCTTCTCCAGACTATCAGATGCAGGCAGGCTGTTTTATACTGACAGCACAAATGCGATGAAAAAAGACGCAATGGTTCCAGTGCTCAAGTCATTCACCCAGGTCTGAAACGTGCACCTCTAATGCATCTTAAATACTAAACATCATTTTGGTGTATGTAAAACCCAGTTAAACTCTTAAAAAAGTGCTTCAAAAGGTTCTTCGATGCCATAGAAGAACCTTTAACATCTGAAGAACCGTTCTGTGTCACAAAAAGTAAAAAGTAAGAAAGAGATGGTTCTTTAAACAACCATTGATTGAATGGTTCTTTGTGGAACCAATAATGGTTCTTTGATGGCATCGCTGTGAAGAACCTTTTAAGCGCCTTTATTTTTAAGAGTGTAGTTGAATGCTATCTTTAATGTCTTCCACAGCATGCAGTGAACCATCACAAAGTCGGTTACATGCCCCCAATAGAGGATATTGGTCCTGACCCCCTCTTTGTGCAGTTTGCATTTTCTGTAAGTGACCAGCAGGGCGGCGCTCTCACAGGGCTCACTTTCAACATCACAGTAACACCCGTTGACAACCAAGCTCCACAAGTGAGTTGTTCACTATTAATGTTTCTATTTTTGTGTATGTGTATTTTGCTACAAAAGATTTAAAAGTTTCATCATTGAACTGAACAGACACAGTATTTCTTGCTAAGCTTTTCATAATCTTTTTTTCAACATAACTACAGGTATGAATCGCTGTATTTGTCTCCCAAATTCACAGATGTTCACTAACTTGCTGAGGGTCGAGGAGGGTGGCGGTAGTTTCTTGATGGGGGAACACCTGTTGGTGCAGGATGTGGACAGTTCAGAAGATCAGCTCAGGGTACACGTGAAGACTCAGCCACAGCATGGAAGACTGGAGCTGCAGGGCACCACACTGATGGAAGGAGACGGCTTTAGTCTGCAGGACCTAAAAGCATTGAGGGTCAGGTAGGACATAAAAATGCTACAGAGGGAGATAATTCATTCATGGTTTGGTGTAAGGTTTTGATGGATCAAAACCTTTGAGCAACCAATTGTACATCCATTTTTTTTATTAATGCTTTATTATGTTTTAAGGTGAATTACTGGAGGCCCTTTTATGATCTATTAAGAATTGAAATCCCATCTCTGTCATGACAGATATATTCATGATGATTCAGAAACCTTGAAGGATAGCATTGGACTCACCATCACCGATGGAATCAACTCGGCGAATGGAGAGCTTTTAGTTCAGGTATATTCTTAGTTAACCGTTTGTTAATGCAAACAAGTAAAATATAATCAAACATACTTTATATTATAATATATAGTAGATATATTTTAAATATATACCTTAACACTTCCATATCGTGCTTCCCTTACTGTATTTTCTCAATAAATGTAATGGATTTATTTTTGTATTTAGATCTTGCCTGTGAACGACGAACCCCCAAAATTAGGTTCAGATTTAAGAGCTGAACTGTCATGCAAAGAGGGCGGTCGCGTCCAGATTACAGTTGAGTACATCTCGGCTACGGATGAGGACAGCGAGGATACTCGTCTAACATACATGTTGGCCCGAACACCTGCACATGGGGTTCTACAGCGAAATGGAGTCACTGTGGACAAGTTCTCTCAGCTGGATGTGCTCAATGGACTCATCTTCTACCTGCACACAGGTTAGGACAGTGTTACTCCTAAAACTTAAAAACTCTAAAATTAGCATTAATTTTATAAATCAATTCAACAGGGCTGTCACAACATCAGATTTTCACAATATCATCACAAAATCTATTAAGATCAAATTAATAGCTCTATCAGTCCAGAGCTTGAATTTAGTTTATTTTGTGTTTCTCTTTTTGATTATATTAATCATCATGATTTATAATTATGATTATTAATATCATAGTTATTGTCAATACTGGTATATCGTGGCAACCATACAACTGAACAATAATTTATAATAAGATATATTACTTTGAGGCCAATTCATGTATTCATATTATTATAAATAATATATTTTATTCCTTATGCTGTGGTCACAGTTCACACGAATTAAGCGATTTGCGTGAGTAAATTACACATGAAGTCAATGCAAAGACGCGAATACGCACGAACTTGCGGCAGGCGATGTGAATGATGCAAATCAGGCGGCGTTTGGTGTGAACGTTTGGTGTGAACACAGCATAAGTTTGCAAACCCACTTGAATCGTATGAAAAATGCTGCAATGCCCGGCCTCCAGTCTTACCGTTTTATTTAAACACAGAATTAAATACATAGTAATAGATTGTGAATGTTATGAATAATTACAGCTCTCCAATACACTTCCCTCATTCAATAGGTGGTGAGATTGGTCCAGATCCTGTGTCAGACACAGTCACACTCATAGTGTCTGATGGAGAGGCTGGAATAATGGATGGCTGTTGCCCCGAGGATGCTCTACCCCCACCTGTCCCCCTGCATGGGACACTTCCGGTCTATGACCTCAACATCACTGTGGTGCCTGTCAACAATCAGATCCCTGCCATAACACTGGGTAAAAATCTACTATAGGGTCTGTAGTTGTCTTGGGGACAAAAAAGACAATGGGCTTTCATGTGCTTGCATTGCACTGAATGGATTAAACGGCACACACTCTCGATTTAATCACCAAAGCATTTGGCAAAGGTGTAATTACTTCATCCTAATGACAATCCGCTTAAGTAATCAAGCAACCAGGACATGTCTGTGCTATAGGCATGTGATGGACCGCAGCTTGGTGAATCGCTTAATCGCCGTCTCGCATGCAGCCAGCTCAGGGAGCCACACTAAAGCAAGCATTTCGATCCGAGAAATGGTAGTCAAGAGGTCTCGTAAGCGCTATGGCCAAGATGAGGGATTTAACGATAAATCCCAGGCCTGAAATTTAACTTTACAGTTATCAATGCAGAACAGTGACCAGAGCGAAACAATAAGCGAATGACAGTGGCTAGGTACTGGGAATGCTTGTCGGGAGGTAGGCACACACGCCAGCTGGTTAAGATTGAAGACATAGAGCAGAGTAGTTGTAGTTAAACAGCACAAGAAGAAAAAAGATACACATTCCCATGAGAGCAAGTGGACACAAAAGAAAGACAATAGACGACACGCTACTCATTGTGTCTTCCCTATATTTTCCTCATTCAGTCTCAATTGTAATCTCTAATTCGGTTAATCCTTAAAATAAAAAAGACGGATTATCCAACGTTACGTATCTTATCTCGCCTGCTCTGCGAGAAAATGTCGGCATGTAATTAATTTGCATTGAATAAAGGCTGGCACTTTTTCTACAGACTGCTGGTCATTAATTCCTCTCCGTGTTTGAGGGCTCCATCCAACCACAACCTCACCAGAGCCCATTCTGCATTCATTATTTATCAGTGCAGTAAATGGTAGCAGATGCCAGTAAGCAATGGCATAATGGCTTTATCAACACCCAGGTGGCAGCGTGCTGGCCGACAGCCGAGAGAGAGAGAGCGGAGTGTTAGTGGGGTGGCATAGCAGGCTTGAGGAAAGAGGAACTGTAAGATAGAAAGATATTGGGACTTGTGCAAGTGAAAAAATAAGCATCCTTCTGTGATAGCAGTGTTCTTTTTCTTCTTTCCATCAGGTGGTATGTTTCTGGTAGATGAGGGTTCCAGTGCATGTTTGTGTGGGGGGGTGTTAGAGGCCACTGATCCTGACAGTCATCCGGATCAACTCATCTTTCACTTGGTGACCCCACCGCAATATGGATTCCTGGAGAATGTTCTCCCGTCTCCTGGCTTTGAGAAAAGCAATGCTGGACTCAGAGTTGGTCAGTAGCATTCTCGAGGCTTTCTGAATGTAAATTTGCTGGTTCTACACTGCAAGAAAGAAGTTCCTTTTTGGCAGTGTAGAACAACATTTGTCTATATATTTTTTTTTAAATAAACTTAAAATAAAATATATTCTCTTAAAACATGCAGTTATTTTGCAGTATTGAATCAAAGATCACACCTTTAATTCAACTTCTAACATTTAATCTGTTTATTCTACAACCTTTAATTTTAGTCCACTAAGTCAAATTTTATGAATAAAGTTTCTTTTAGCCAGCTTCACCTCAGCTCAGGGTTTATCAACTATGTCCAGTCATTAAACCACGGCGTGGAGCCTACAGCCGATTTCTTCACCATCAGCGTCAGTGATGAGATTCAGAGATCTGCACCATTGCCCTTCTACATCATCATCAACCCTACCAACGATGAAGTGCCATCACTGCTGCTTGGCAACTTCTCAGTAAACCTTGCTTTTCCACATGCTAGCTGTCTGGTATCAGGACTTGATTTATCAATAAACAAACTATCTTCTTCAATAGGTCATGGAAGGAGGGATGAAGGACCTCAGTCCTGATATTCTAAACGTAGTGGATGTTGATATCCCAGTAGAAACACTTACAATCACCATCCTGGTTCCTCCCGCCCATGGAACCCTCCTCAATGGCATATATGGTCTTGAGATGAGTCGTTACAAAAGCTTGAGCCCCGAGGACCTAAACCGAACATTGGCGGTTCTTTCTTTTACTATACAGGAGCTACAACAAGGTCAGTTCTTAAACAAGTGATCAAATGTTTTCCCAGTGGGATTCATCTTGGGTATCAGCTTGTTAGAGTTTGAGAGGACAGTGTCCCTTCTGTGGTCCAACCACCCTTGTGTGCCTTCCAGAGGGCACTGGCTTGTTATTACTATGGGTATCCAGGCTTGCAGAACAGATGTTGCAGGAGACAAAGGTCACAGATTGCCTGCGGTGCTCTTGCTTCATCTGCAAAGTCGCTCCGACTGCTCCCTGCGCGGCTAAGTTGCGGCCGCTGCGCACGTGGTACTTGGCGACCTCACAGCTTTGCTTGTTAGCGAGTGATAAAGAGCCTTTGAAACATGGGTGACTAGGTCATTGACGAAAGGGAGAGCATTCACAGATGAACTAGTAAATTTAGATACAAAAGTTTTTGAGAGTTAGCGACATCAGTCAAAGGCAGCTATCGAGGAGCTAGCCTAGCAGTCACTTGAAATCGCTATCAAATAACTTTCTTTGTTCTGCTGTGATCTATAGGAATGAAGATCATGTATATGCACGATGACACGGAAACCCTCAAGGACACTTTCACCATACAGCTGACAGATGGTGGGCACACAGTCCAGAGGACTGCGTGCGTTCGCATCATACCAGTCAATGATGAAAAGCCACGGCTACTAAAGTAAGGACGCCCTGGGACAAATTCAGAGCCAAAAAGGCGGATGAAAGCGGGAATGTGTTGGGGGTTTTAGTGGGGGACATTGGACAGAAGCTGATCTTGGATAAGTTTAGAGAAGGGGGTCAATACAACCTGTACCTGTACCGCACATGTGGCTGGGGAATTTGTCTCTCCCTGATGGAGTAGCTTAGAATTACGTTACATCCTTGAGTAAATCGCTAATTTTTATTCCATCCTTTTCTCTCAGATCAGCAGGATTTGTATTTACACCCTCCACCGGATGAGGGTGTACATGTAAGCTTCACAACAGCAGAAGTAATACGTGTTTTTGGCATAGCCTGCTTCCTTGTTGAGGTGTCCTCACGGACAGGCCGGTCCTGGTTGCTTTTCTAGATGTGAATACGTATTTATTTATTTAGGATTCACTGTAGCATAGAGACTTGGCATCGGTTGGTTAAGTGTCCAAAGCATCTTGATCTCTGTGCTCAGAAATGCAGGTGTTGATGTCCAAACTTTGGAGAAAAAAGTAATCTCTAGTGTGGTGCTAGAAGCAGAGGACCACGACACTCCCGACAACCAACTTTACTTTATACTCAACGCAGGTCCCAGATTTGGCCTTCTTCAACTCTTGGTTAGTGAAGATGGATAGTCCTCGATGTGATATGCAGTGTATTTGAAAGAGCCATTATTGTTTATGTAATGATGCATGTTTTCTTTGATCTCCAGACAGAAGAAGGATGGATTGATCTGAGTCCAGGTCAGAATTTCACCCAGGAGGATGTGGAGATGAACCGCCTCCGGTACACTCACACTAAAATCGTTGGCTTCAAAGGTCACGACAGGCTTCACTTTGTTCTCAGTGATGGGGAAAACACATCACCTCCGCAGACTTTCTTCATCTTGGTTCGGATTGTTCAAAAAGGTGAGTTTAGTTGATCAGAGGGTCTGCATTGTACTGTCATTAAAATGAAGGTGAAATACTGAAAAAGCATTTTACCACCTCCCACTTTATTTTATAATGTTGTCGAGGCATTGAAATATAACGAAATATAACGCCACTCCAAATTTTCTTCAGTGCAGTTATAGAATTATCATAGTGACAGTCCAATCGCTATATTTGTTTTCCTCTCAACCCAAGTCCAAGGAAAACAACTTTGTTGACAGATTAAATCTGTACATGCATAATTAAAAGCACTGGCACTCCCTATGGCTAAAATGACTTTGCCAGTTGGGTGAACA
Source organism: Triplophysa rosa (assembly GCF_024868665.1). Taxonomy (NCBI): domain Eukaryota; kingdom Metazoa; phylum Chordata; class Actinopteri; order Cypriniformes; family Nemacheilidae; genus Triplophysa; species Triplophysa rosa. The sequence continues at coordinate 11,095,469 of NC_079914.1, forward strand.
TGGAAGGATGGCAGCCATTGTCCTCTTGGCTCCGTTCTGACTTATCCTGTAGGAAGAGAGGTGAGAACGTTCTGGCGTGCAGGATGGGCCGCCTTTAAACGGCCAGCATGAATTATTAACAGAGCAGAGGCCAAACATCTGTAGTCCTACATCCCAGCCCTGTCCCTTCTGCCACAACTAATTCTCACATGTCAACAAGCTTATCTGCACACACACTCATCCCATGTGGAAAAAATAAACAATTCAATATTGCTAATAGTGCTTTTGCAGTACAAGCATTGTTACAACCAAGTTTACTTGCCGCACACAGGCGACATTGCTCTCATCACTAAACCTGTAACCCTGATGGAGGGAGAGAGAGTTACCCTGACCACTGATATTCTGATGGCCACAGACAGTGGAAGTGCGTCAGATGAGCTCATATATACTGTATCGGTTCTACCTGCACATGGACACCTGCACATGGTTCAGACTCCGGGGGTTCCTGTGTTCTCTTTCACCCAGATGGACGTGGCTGCCAACCGGATGTGCTACACTCATGACAACAGCCGCTTTGCTGACCGCGATTCTTTCAGGTCAGTGATTTTCATTGTTGTTTTGTTAATTATAACAGGTCTGATCTTGTTTTAGTATGATTTATTAGTATAAAAATAGTACATCATTATATCAATTCAGAAAAGCTAAATCTAATACAGTAACATGTACAATAATGTATTTTATAATAGGTGATATGATGGGAGTTTTAAAACCATATGAAACTCTTTTCCTTAAAATTCTTTATGCTAGCCCACTCCAGTCCTTTCAATACAAAATTAGAGATGATGTAAAAACAAGAGACGGATCACTTTTGCTTCGTCCGCATGCTTTTTCAGGCCAATTTGGCAACGGGCTGACTTCAATCAGGGTGTACAGTTGACCTGCGCCGTCTCATGTGAATCTATAACCGGGTTTGTCACCCAAAACTCTGGCTTGCTTTCCTCATTGGGTCATCTGGGAGCAAACAAACCTTCCCGAGCCAAGCCTGACTAGAGGCGGGTGGGCCTTCGAAGAGAATACGGACCACTCTGTGCCAATGTGTTCAGTCGGCACAGCATGGGGCGGTATGGGGGCCAAGCGCAGCGTGTGGACACTATGCCATGTTACTTTTTCACATTGCAAATACAATGGTTAATTTGTTTTTTTTAGCAAATTCAAAGCAAAAACAGGCAGGCGCTACCTAACACCTGAGCGATACACCTACATGTCAAACTCTGACAGCGAGGTTAAAAAAAGAAGAGATCTTTGCGTCTCCCATTGCTCTGCCATGACAGCTGATGATAAATGGCCATTATTAAGAAAGTAATAATGCCCTGGCATTGGTTATATGCCTCTAAGAGATGCTGTCCAAAGACGGGATCCCAGGGCACAATTACTGTACCAAGCAAATACGGGACAATGGCAATGCCAGATGTTGCACCAGTCTGGCTGCGAGAGTGGACCTGCGTGCCGGTTGCGAGTCTAGTGCGAGGTGGCAGTCGTGTTGTTTACTATGGCTGGCAATTATCAGCTCCAGGGCAATCTGTGTTGGGTGGCAGATTGCCTTGGCAGAGGGTGGAACGGGGGACTCAGCCTGGCTTGTACCCCTCCTTGTCGCCTTTTCTGCTCGATTATGTCAACCATGTTGGATGACGATTGGAGCTCTTTGACTGACAAGCCTAAAAACAAAGCAATACACATGTTTTTTAGAGTGATCACAATTTATGCTCTCATACAGCTTTGTTGTCACCAATGGCGTGACCTCCAGAAGTGGCAGCGTTCTGTTCATCGTGGAGCACAGTGACCGTATCCCTCCCACCCTGAACATTAACAAAGGCCTTCTGCTCACAGAGGGCACTGTGAAGATCATATCCCATGAGCACTTGAAACTGAATGATCCAGACACAGTTCTGGACAACCTCACCTATATCGTTACTCAAGGCCCACGATATGGGAAGTTGCTCTGGAGAGGATTTCCCCTTTCAAAGCCACGTTTCACGCAAGCGGACATTAACAACATGGATCTAGCTTACCACCATCTGAACGGGCGAGCTAAGATTGACAGGTTCACCTTTCAACCCACTGATGGATCTAACACGGGTTATTTGGAGTATGGACAGCTGAAGAGAGAGCCTGCTGTGTTCACTATACAGGTAGGATGTTTCTCCATCTAAGGACGTTCAATCACAAGTAATGATTAAAAGTCATTGCAATGCAAATGTAATCCTTGAAGAGATCAGAAACGAACTCAGAAATTAAAATTCTTGCATTTACTCATGTTGCGTCATTACAAACCTGTATGACTTTACTTCAATGGGTTCCAATAGAGTTTGGTTACAAAATGTATTATTTTGTGTTTAGCTGAAGTAAACAAGTCATACATGTTTGGATTGACATGAAGGTGAATAAATGATGTCAGAACTGTCATTTTTGGGTGAACTATCCCATTAAAAAACTGTACTACTCATCCTCAATGTTCGTTTCTTGGAAATCAATTTAGTACAAATCAGGTAATCTACTGTTTTTGTTTTTTTAATGACTGACTGTGAAAATGTAAATATTTGATCTGAATTGGAACAAAAATATACAATATTAATAGTTACCACAGTTATGTTATTATTGCTGATTTAAATACAACAATACAGTAGAAGCGTCATTTGTTCTCTTTACATATTATGCTTTCAAGTCCAAAAATTGCCAAATGTCCAAATTGCCATTGTTTTATTACATTTTATCACATTATCATTTGTCAAAAGCTAAACAATAATTGTTTACCAAGTCATCTTTACAGGTACGATTAAAAAGCGGAAAAAGCATAAAAGATAGACATACAAGTTAGTCGGTATGGCGACGGTTACCACGGTAATTTTTTGTATTATGGTTGAATAATAATCATCCTTTAGTTTTAGCCTAGATAACGTAACTGTCATGTAAACAGCTAGAACACAAACTGAGCACTACAGGAGATCAACGGGTTAGCGTAGAGGTCCCTGTTGGATTGCATATTAAACGGAGAGTTGCGGACGGCCAGGTGCTCGCGCAGGTCCGCTGCCGTTCACCGAGTCAACCGTCGCTCTCTCGAGGCCTCTATCCACATTTAATATTCCGTTTAAGCGGTCAGCGGGGCGGTAAACGTGCTGGCCGCACTTCCCGCCCTGTGCACAGGTGTATCGGCCGAAAACTATGGTTTTCGTACCCGCGGGAGCGCGCACACCGTTGGTTGAAGCTGCGCGTTACTTAAGCCAAAAACGCGCAACCTTCGAGACCCCGGCGTGCCATAAATGATATATAGGCCTAATTTATCTTTTCATACACAAGACTTTACCTCTTAAAAGACAAAGAAATAAAAAATATTTTTTTGTGAAAGGATGCGTTTTTCTGGTGGGCAATAAATGTTTTGCATCATAAAAAAATAAATATGATAGTTTTAATGATATATTATTAATTGTGTTTGTAATATTATGTTAATTTAATTTATTATTAAATTGTTTTTTATTTGGTTTTGTCATTTTACTGTTAATGAAACTAAAATTAAAATACATGTTTTGATTGCATTATATTTATTGGGAAAAAATTATGGGCTGGATAGATAGATTTAACTATATAAAACTGCATTTATACTGTATAAAATATATGGAAAAGTATATGAATACTAAAATGTTCAAATTTCCTATATTTTTAACGTTTATTGTAAGCAGTGACTCTCAAATGAACATTTCTCCATATGTAACACTGTAATGCTTCCCTCTAGTGGTAATGTTGCATGAATGCACTTTAAATGTCTTCTCTCTTTAGGTTGCACTACTAACCTAAGCCATCATTTTCATCTTCACAGATTGAGATACTGGACAAGACACCACCCAATATTGTAAACAAGGGCATTCCAAGTGCTGTGGAGAGTATTCAAGATGGCAAACAAGGCATCTACATCACTTCCAAAGAACTGCAAGCCACCGACCCAGACAGCCCCGACGACACACTTGAGTTCACAATTCTGAGGCCTCCACATTTCGGTTACTTTGAGAATGCCCTCACAGGCAGGTGCATGGGTGGCTGATGGACCGTCACTATAAATGGCACATATATCAGGTTAATGGTGGTGTAGAAATAACTTGTTGCTTTATAGGTGCCTACATCAAAGGGCGCTTCACCCAGAAGGATGTGAACCAGAAGGCAGTGCGCTATGTCGTACCTGTGGACATGGAAGTGACATCAGACAGCTTTGAGTTCCAAATCACAGATCCAGCAGGAAACACAATGCTTCCTGAAGTGTACGTCACCTCGTTGTAGCGCACATAAATTATATTTATAAAAAGTACCTACAAAGTAAACCTGAAAGTATACTTTATTAAATTTCGTTCAAAACAAGTAAACAAATACTTGAATACATTTTTGGGCCCAATGTGATTTTGCCTTTTTCAATTACCAACACAGGATGGAACTCAGGTGGTCCCGTGTGGAGCTATCTGCTTCCTGTTATCGTGTTTGTGAGAATGCAGGAACTCTCGGTGTGCAGGTGGTACGCAGTGGGAACAGCGTAGATCCAGCGTACGTCGGCATACAGGTGTGGTTTATCGTTTTAAAACGGCATTGGCGTGTCACATGCATCTATATTTGCACTGACAGAGTTAATCTTTTCCAAAATGTTATCACACAGGTGGAAGAGGGCACGGCCAAGGTTGGGAAAGACTTCACTCACAGTTCGGCCAGTCTTATACAGTTTGATCCAGGTGGTTATCTCATGCATTTTCCATTTAGCCTACTAAGATTTGATGTATGTTGAATATGTTGTATGTGCACATTGTATATGCACTAGGTGTGCACGTCAAAATGTGGAACATCCACCTCAAAGATGACGGTTTAGAGGAGAACCATGAGAAATTTGAGGTGATTCTAAAAGCTCCAAAAAATGCAGTTTTGGGACAAAGGAACAAGGCCACAGTTGAGATTGTGGATCCTAGAAACGGTAAAATCTGACCTGCACCATTCCCATATCACACAGTCTTTCTGCTATATACAGTACGTATCATCTGAGAATATTACCTCCAGGCAGGTGTAATCAAGATGATCTTATTGTTGAAGAAGATGACACAGAACATCCTTTTCTAAGCCCACCAAATGTCCAAGAGCCCGAACCAGCACTGGTTGAGGAATTCACTCCAGACCCAAGAACCAGGATCTTCTCGGACAACTATCCGCAGAGAGGGGACGTCCCATATCGTACCCAGTTTAGCCATTTCGGTGAAGGAGAAGCTTGGGAACAGCTGAGGATTCTGGGTAGAAACAGACACAGAGTGAGCCAGCAACCACACATGTGACATTTACTTCATTACTTCACTTCGTTCATTGTAGTGTGATTGTGGTTTTAGGTGCATCTGCCAGAGGTGGACAACAGAAATCAAGAAAGAGTTTGGACGGTAGGGTTTTCATTCATGTTTTCAATACTGAAACAGTTCAGAAAAACAACATGACAAGTTCATATATTTTTTTAGTTTCATGGGCTTTTCCCAGTGAGACGAGAGGAAAAGGCGCCCATTCCTCGTGTCCATTCTGAACTGGAGATCACTCCGATCTGGTCCTGGTCTGGATATTCTGCCGATTCGGAATCAGTCGAGACCCCTCAGAGGGACTCGGCCTCATTTGCAATGAATTCAGGTGTGCAACAACACAAGGTAGGCTATGTTGTCTTAATTATTCAGCCAATATTTAAAAGAGTGTTTGGGTTAAAGGAAAAGCACACCTCATAATCAAAATGGTGTTATTTTTTACTAACCCACATGACGTTCAACATGTTTTAAGACCTCCCGGCATCTTCGGAACACAAATAAAGATATTTTTGGTGACACCCGAGAGATTTCCAGACCTCCTCATAGACATCATGGTTATAGTTGTTGTCAAGGTCCGACGGGAATACTTTATGTGCGAAAAACAACCCAAAATAACGACTTTAATCGATATATTCTCCTCTGTCTTGTCAGTCTATATGGTGCACGTTCACGAGAGCACTTCGACGCTGGCGCATTCGATTTGAGAATATATCGATCAAAGTTGTTATTTTGGATTGTTTTTCGCACATAAAGTATTCCCGTCGCTTCAAATAATTAAATTGAGCCACTATGTGCGGATGGACCAATTTAACGATGTCTTTAGTACTTTTCTGGACCTTGACAACAACGATAACCATGATGTCTATGAGGAGGCCTGGAAATCTCTCGGATTTCACCGAAAATATCTTTATTTGTGTTCCGAAGACGCCGGGAGGTCTTAAAACATGTTGAACGTCATGTGGGTGAGTAAAAATGAAAGGAAAAGTTCACATCAAAATGGTGTTAAATACTTAAATACTAAAATAATGTGTTGCACTGGAATAAATGTTATATATTTTTTCTTTTAAAGTCTCAGAAGTCTGTTAGCATTGGTTGTCCCAATGGCTGGACTCACCATCGGAGAAACTGCTATATTTTGGGCCCTGGTATTGCTAGCTGGAGCAGCGCGCAACATGCTTGTATGCTGTAAGTTACACCTTTTGATTGTAAAGGATAAGTATACATGTGTAAATATTTGCATATTTACAGACTTCATCTTTTCCATCTCCAAATTAGGTTTGAAAGTCACTTGACAAGTGTGCACTCCAAGACTGACATGAAGTGGATGTGGAAGTTTGCTGGAAAGCAAGCGTACTGGATCGGTAAGATTATTTATCATCTGAAACGTTCATGTACTGTAATTTAGCATTTATTTTCCTGTAATTAAGAATGCTTTGATGTTATTTATGCAGGACTCACAGGCAGTCATGAAAAGTGGTCTTGGACTGACGGCAGACCTCTGACATTCTCAAAACTCAAGAAGGGACCAGGGACCAACCATCAGGATCCCAACAGCTTGACTGCCACCTGTGTTTTGGTCCAAAGTCAGAAGATGTGGATCCCAAAAAGCTGTATTAACGGATCAGAACACAGATACATTTGTTCAGCACCTGCACAAATCAGTTAAAACAGATATTTAAGTTATAATTGTCATTTTTGTATTGATTTGAAATACACTAAAAACGTATTACTGAAGTAAAACAACGTCTTTTTGTAATGGATGCTTTCTGTTGTGGTTAAATGCCATATAAAATTGTGATAATACAATAAAAACTATAAAAATAAAAAATTCGTTATAAAAAAATAAAAAGGAGTCGTTCATTTGTGAATGGCGAACGTTTGCACACAAATGTCTGGTTAAACACTTTAGTTACTGTTTCTACAATAAAACCGTGCTACTGTTTACCATGCCATAAAATAAATAGGTACAAAAAATCCAGAAATAGTATGAAAGGTTCTGAAAAAAAAGTAGTTTAGTTTTAGAATAGAAACTAATGCGCATTTCGATAACCGAACTTATTGGTTCCGACTTGTTTTTCGTCCGGACACTTATAGATGTGGGACGGGGAGAAGATGGCGGCGGCCATGGTACAAATGTCATGTTTGTATCGTGGGATGTTGGCGGTCAGGGCAACTGGCATCCGACCTCTCATCCCAGGGCTTGTGCCATCTCAGTTTAGGGCGTTTTCGGTAAAGAAAGACCCGGAGTTAGAGGAAAATCCCTATTATAATAAATATGAAGAGAAGATCAAGAATCTGCGCAGGTGAGTAAGTTAGCTGTCAAACGCTGATGGGGTTTTTACGTCATGTTATACTTTAGGTGGATCAACCCGTTTTATTCAGTCTATGGGATCAACGCGCATATGTTGTGTTTATTAATTTAAAATCAGTTCAAAACCTGAAGAATACCAAGCCCGACTGGAAAAGCGAAGTGAAGTGAAGACGCAACCTCTCGGACAGTCCAGACAAGCTGAATTCGTGAAGTATATGGAGAAGGAGGTAACGTACAGTAACCGTAGTCTAACATTGAAATAACGTTACATTTGCATTTTGATGTCTTTTTACGCAACATTTAATTTGATTCATTTTAATTTATGGATAATTAACATGCATTTAACATATTAATCATTTAACGATATGTCATCAAAAAATGTCAGAACCAAATCTGTACACATGATGATGGAGACCATTGCTTTAACTTTTTTTTAGTTGGACAAACGAGGAAAAGAAGGATCTGGGGGCTTCACCAAAGATAAGGTATGAAATAAACTTGAATGCATGATGAATTGGGGTTTATTATTTGTATAGTCTGCTTTTATCTTATTTTTCTGCTTCACATTTATTTAGACATTGGGGTCTATTCTCAATCTTGAAATGGTTCAAGACAAATCTGGATCTGAAATCGCAGAGGTAGAAAATGTTTTATCCCGCAACACATTTCCAACTTTTCCATACAAAGAGTTTTATTGTATTTGTTAAATAGTGAGGAGATATTAGGCTATACTCTACTGTGGATATTTCATAGTTTCCGCATGCACACCTTTGTATTATAAATTACAATCATATAGAAAACGTTAAATAGATGATCAGACTTTATACTTATAAAGTATTTCTTAATTGGTCAAACGCTTTTTTTCCCCTCACAGCTTTGGATGCAGTACTTTGCAAAGAAAGACACGATCAGCGCTGTCATCCCAGTGAGTTTTATTCTGTGCATTTTATTTGTCATAGCAATGTTAAACTTTCTCTACTTTATGCTAATTGTTCTAGATTGTGTTCCAAGTTATTGTGACGACTAGTCTGATACTGAGTCATTGCATTGAAAGATGAACACCCTTCTAACACATTTTCTATCATAGGGTTCAACATATGACATCATTTTTGGTCGTGCCAAATCTTGTCCAATGGTAAGACTCTTGGCATTGATCCATGTTCAAATCTCTGGTATAATCATACTGAATGCTAACTTCTAAATGTCCACTTGATGGCAGTAGTTCCCCACAAAACCACCTTTCATGAGTTTGCCTAATCCTTTTTCTCAAAGTGTCATATCCTCAGTTTATAAATCTTAATTCTTTTGAGATTGCCAGCCAATACATGTATTGCCTAAAACCAAGATACAGTATCAGTTGCTAAGTCTTGCCAATCTTTGCAGTTTTTGTATGCCCTGCCCCAGAAAGAGGGTTATGAGTTCTTTATCGGCCAGTGGTCTGGTCACGAGCTGCACTTCACTTCTTTGATCAACGTTCAGGTACTATTTTCCTGGTTTTTTTATTATATATACGGCATATTTATTGTTTGATTAGGTGATACATTAACTTGTTTCTGTTTCAGACTATTGGAGAGAATGCACCCAGTCAGGTTATTTTATACCATTATACAGACCTGCAGAAGGACAAGGACGTTGTACTTATGACTGCTGAAATGGATGGCAAATTTGTGGTAAGTTCATCATTTGTAAATGCTTAAACTGAACTTAAAATGTTACCTGTTGAAACAATACACCACATTTGAATGCAGAGATTTATTTCACAGCTGTTTTAATTTACTTTTCTGAAACTCTTTTTTTAGACCGTCCATCAGGCACAATGTTTAGCCAATCAGGTGCAGCTGTTTTACGCATCGCAGCGGTATGAGACTTTCCGATTGGTTGAGACCTTCAACCACAAACCAGAAGATTTTAAACACATGTCTGTGATAGCAGAACTAGAACAGAGTGGAGTGGGTCCGGGAGTCACAACAAATTAGTTTTAAGGCAGTAAAAACAACTGAAGCCTAATGAGAATGTCTCTGTGATAATGAATGGAGTCCTATGAGAAGAGATGTTAACTCATTATTAAGAGGATGTCTCCATTGCCTTTGATTCAAAGTTGATAGACTGATGGGATTGTGAGTCATCTGCTACCATGTATGCAGATTCACATGATTTGTTTCACATTCAACAACGACATTACGTGTTCCCAACAATACCTGCAAATATAATATTGTCAAACCTATTGGTTATTAAAAACAACTGATACATACATGTTTGTTTTTTCCAGGAAAAGACTTTCCGGTTCTGTAAATGGTTATTAATTTACTTTATTGAAAAAAGGTTCACCACTAATCCGGTTTGTATTGTTTCCCCATATGTCTTATTACTTGAAACTGGGTTGTATAACATGTGATAGCACACCTCTACCCCAGTGAGATCTATAAATAGATTGTGTATATTCATCGGGGACACTAATAGTGTTTCTGTTTGTATGTCTGTTGTGGTGTACTTCATAATAAAAGTTTATTCTCACGCCATGAATTTATTATCAAAATTCTACATTTTATAAGCACATAGCCCCAATACCCAAAAATGTAAAAAACAACTAAATTTTGAACCTTATGTAATTGATATGTTTTATCATTTTTAATCTGACAACTTGGTTTTGGAAATGTTTTGCTTGAATCTTTAAAATAATGACACTGGTTTTTTATATTGTTATTTGTTATCTGATCTAACTCTGTTTATGTATTTACAACCATAACACCAAATACTATTTAGTTTAATTTGATTACGTTTTTAATTGATTTGGTTATAATGGGAATTGTATTGGTTTTAGTGGAAACTATAATGGTGTATGGGTCTCTAATAGTAATGTGTTCATTTGGTGGGATGTTATCTGCAGGATAGAACACAAATCTAGGGCAAGATCTAAAACACTACATAAAAATATGTTTTAATAGCAAAGGAAGCCATTCCAATTTATATTGTGCTTTTTTACGAGGGTAATTAAAGATAAACCGTTGGAAACGCTAGTCAGTTGTCACCGATGCCCCACCCTGTTCTCTACTATAAAGACTTCAAATAAACCTGACATTACATTTCCCAATGATCGCTATTTATAACCCTTATTAGCCTTTATACGCTAATTACCGGCGTTTTGACTGCGCTAGCAGCCGCATCCGTTCGCGCGCGTCGTCAGGTGCTGCATCCGTCCATAAACGCCCACCTAGATCCAGCAGACGGGAGCTGCGCTTACATCCGAGGTGAGCATCTCTATCATATGGCCATTTATCGACGGCTCCTTGTCGTTTATGGGTGTTTGTCTGTGAATGTCGTCGTTTGAAATTTGTGTATGAGCTTGTGTGTTTACATCACCTGATCGTTTCCATATCCATCGTCCTCCGATTATGCATGTTTATGGTTGTGAATGGTTATAGCTGCCAAATCACCTGTCGATTTTGTTGATGCTTTATCTATGTTAGACAAACAGACCACGTAAAAATTGTGATGGAGGCTTTTGACTTGGTGAATTGGCACGTTTTAGATGCGTTTTCATGATGCATAGACCACGTCGTATTCGTGACAGTATGACGAGCTGTTTATTACAAAAATGTATGAAAATATGATTTGTTATTGTTTCATATATGTAGTATGTTATTTTTGGAATATTTGTTTGTAACAATGTAATATTTGTTTTTATGTGTAATGGCATTGTGTTGTAACATTTGTAATTAATAAATGATGTTTAATAATATCAGTGTCGAATATAATCGATATTATAATATATGTAATAAACGTTTCTTTGTATACAGGCCTATATATGAAGAGTTTGGTTACAAAATGAGATGATAAAAATTCTAAAATCATGTTTTTTTATTATGTTATCATGTTTTTATTGTGTTAGTTAGCTGTATTTATGAGTTGTTATGGCTTAAATCAAAACAAACCAACTGCAGTTTGATAGATATTAATTGGAATGCACAATACAAAAACATGATTTTTGAATTTTTATCTCATTTTGGATCCAAACTCTTCATATACACATTTTATCTTATAAAATAATATATATAGGGATACTTCAGACAATTGGATGAAATTTTAACTTCTTTGTTATTCATGTGCTGTATTTACACTCTTTTGCACAGATGGCAAAAGCAGACCAGCGTTTTGGCCAGAGGGATGGATCCGATCAGAACTTTGACTACATGTTCAAACTCCTGATCATTGGAAACAGCAGTGTAGGCAAGACCAGTTTCTTATTCAGATACGCGGACGACTCCTTCAGCAACTCATTTGTCAGCACGGTCGGCATTGACTTCAAGGTGAAGACTGTTTACAGGAACGACAAGAGAGTTAAACTGCAGATATGGGTGAGTCTGGTGCCACGTTGGCAATGCCATGTTGTTTATGTTTCTATGGAAACACAATTCTTTTCACGCCTGTTAAAAATGACGCTACAGACACCAGAAAGTGTATTACTGGAGACTGTATCCACACTCGCCTTTCACCAGACTGAATGAGAGCCGTCATTTTCTGGAGGAGGAGAGAAAACAATCGCCTTCTTTTTTCCCACATGCATCATCGATGCTGGTTGTCATGGAAGCAGCACTCCATACTGCTCCCTGGCAGAATGATCCTCATAGCCAATTAAAGCCGCTCCTGAGGGTTCGGGGAGCATGCATGCGAGGGCATCTTTGCGACAAGTGTGACACGGCCGAAATTTGTGAGAAGATGCGATTAGCAATCTGTGTGGATTTGTTGTGAGATGGTAAAAATAGACTCATTCACAACAGCTGCAGGGAAGAAAAGCGTTGGCCATTGAATAAAGACAGGACTGAAATAGACGTTTCATTGATGTTCCACTAAACCTTTCATTACATTTGTGTTTAACTGCAGATTTCTATTCTATATTGTATTGTATTGTATTGTATTGTGTTGTATTCGTCAATCATTGGTGTTGATATCGTTTAAAGGATACAGCTGGACAGGAGCGATATAGAACTATAACTACAGCTTACTATAGAGGAGCCATGGGCTTTATCCTGATGTATGACATCACCAATGAAGAGTCTTTCAATGCAGTCCAGGACTGGTACGTAGTGCAAAGTTCATATTTAGGCTGCCATGTTCGGATGTTTTTAAGAGTAAAGTCAAGTTTTTATGAACGTTATCGCGGGTGTATTGAAGCTCTGGCCACCCGTATCATTTTGTCCTGGGCCATTCTTAACATTTTTATCGTTTTCGTCCAGGGCAACACAGATCAAGACTTATTCTTGGGATAACGCTCAAGTGATATTGGTGGGAAACAAATGCGACGTGGATGAGGAGAGAGTGGTCCCTTTTGAGAAGGGGAAGCACCTAGCCGACCAGTTGGGTGAGTTATGCCTTATACCTGTATCTCTGGTTTCTTTAATTTAGACAATTTACACAATGTGGTCTTTTCTTATAGGTTTCGAGTACTACGAAGCAAGCGCCAAGGAGAACATCAACGTCCGACAAGTGTTTGAGCGTTTGGTTGACATTATCTGCGTGAAGATGTCCGAAAGAGTCGATACGGATCCCTCACTGGTCACCGGCGCCAAGGCCACCAGGCTAACCGATAAGCCGCCCCAGCTACCTCAAAATTGTTGCTGATTTCAGTCTTTCCTCACATGCCAATCGGCCGTGGATACGACGTTGTTTGGAATTCAGTTGTGTGGCAATCGGAACCGACCTATTAGATAGTAGCTATCAAACACACGAGTAGTTCGGTAACAATAGCACCTCTAATCTACAGTCCATAGAAAACTTAAAGCAGGGACTAGAAAAAAGCACAAAGCTACGTGGCTATCAGAACTTCAGTGTTCACTGCCGAAACTAGATTTGAAATCTGTTATGGCACAAACTTGCAAATCTTTAAAGTTGTATTTCAATTGTGGTATATCAGTAGTTTAATAGTGGTTGAAAATGCTCGGTTTATACAATATATCGTTCCACTAAACAAGAAAACTCGGAAAACTGCAAAATGGTTGTCATTATGCAGACTTTATGGTGCTCGGTTGTTTGTTTGATATTGAAAGGAATTGCACATTGGATGTGACTCCATCTATATCCGCTAAGTATGCATTTTTGAAAGTATGAGCACTTGTTTAAGCTATGTTCGTGTTAAGACAGAAAACAGTTGTGATGTTAATCTCAAAATCAGACATCCCGCAAAATGAAATTTTATGTTTTACGCAAAAACATAACATGTTGAATTTAGTATTGTCAGAAGCCATCTGTAACAGTTATGCGTACTAATAGACTGAACACGCAATCGACATATTCCATAGTCAGGTGATGTTCAGTTTCTTCTAAAATCTATATTTATTCTTCAATAAAATCCTTAAGCAGAACGTTGAAAATGAATATATTGTGAGCTCGTGCCAGGATGTCTATATTTCAGAAACTTGTAGCAAATCCCCGTGGATTGGTGTACGTATAACCTACTTTGGAAATTTATCAAGTGATGTTATGTACGAGTGGTTTATGTATTTATAGTAGAAATGATTATTCAAAATGAGATTTTTTTCATTCAGATGTTATAGGCTGTATTTTTTTCCGAGTAGATATTTATTTTTATGCTGCTGGTTCCTTTATTGGGAGTATGTAGGTGTCATTTTGCTGTCAGTGTATTTTGATTTGTAGACAATTTGCACTGGAGCGTAAAGTGATTGTACAATTGTGAATGTTACTTTTAGATGCAATTTGTAACAATAAAAGCACAAGTCACATGTATTTTGTTGTATTACTGTTTCATATGTCGTTGTCATTTTGATGACATTTAAAGTAAGTGTTTTTGTGCAATAGAAACAAACTTGAAAGTGAGCAGAAGTATTCAGAATTGTGGTAATATGCATATCAGAATTACCAAGGTTTTATTTCACAAGAGGTTTATATGAGTTTTATGCATTCAAGCACCTGTTGCAAGTTACCATTAAGTTGAATATTATTTTATACATTTAATATATCATCCTCAAAGATGTCACAGACAATATATAGCTTTATATACAACTGAATTCAATTGGAACCCTAGACAAGCTTATCTACAAGATATTCAAGCAAAATTTCTGCTACAAATGGATATCTCTGTAATAAATAATAAGTCAAGTAATACTATGAATACTATGGCATACTATCATACAGTACATATATATATATATATATATATATTACTANNTATATATATATATATATATACATATACATATAATATCATAAACTATACAGTAGCAAACATACATACTATTTATATATATATATACTATATTTTAAACACATATATACTGTTACATTTTCCCATCTGTGGATTTTGAGCTAAAACCAGATCAACCTGTTCCAAAACTCAACGTTTATCTGTTTGCCAAAGCACCGGGCGTCTTGACCAATCATGTACGTTCTTTATTTTACAACATCTTTAATCAGCCAATAAGATTTCACAGTACTACACGTCCTCAGCACAAGTATTATGTCGGCGTATCAGCGTTCGTAATCCCATCCACAACAAGAACAGAGGTATGAATGAAACTTTTTCCCGAAGTTTTAATTATGTGTAAAGCTGTAAGGTTATTTAAACGCTCGTTGTGTGTTTTTGTTATGGATTAGTGGCTGTTGATGTTTTAATAGTGCAGAAGACGTGAAATGCACGTTTGACAAGTGTCAATCATGTTAGATATACTGTAGCGTGTTTTATAAACTTTACGTCTGTATAGCACATAACGTCACGCATTGTTATACGCACAGTGTGTAAGTCATAATGCCCCAGACGAATAAAGCTAAAACTAGCGGTGAATCTGCCGGTCAAGTGCCCGGTCCGAAGGACGCAGAACCCCCACCACCTCGAACCGACCCGCGTGGCCTCCTGTCACGAGCCGACGGAAGCAAAGAAAGCGATCAAAGTGACCCGCAAATAATCACGTCACCAAGCGACCCGAAAAAATACAGGTAACTTTAGACGTTTCCTACTTAATAAAAAAATGATCCAATAGTAAAATAAAATAACAAAATATCAACAGTATTGTTATAATAATATCGATTATTTATTTACAACTCAAAAGGTACATTGAGCTGAGCAATGGACTGAAAGCACTGCTCATATCAGACGTCACTCATTCCGATCATATTGAAGGAGAACATGATGATGATGAAGGGGCTTCTGAGGAAAGTGCTGGTAATAGTAATAATGATGATGAAGGCAGAAAGACAATAAATAAATGTGATGAACGGAACACGAAATGCCGCTCAGAGAAACAGGTGACATTACTATCTTGTTATAGCTAAACACAATAGTTGTCTACCTATATATTTGTCTTGATATATTCTATCTGTTCGTTTGATCTCAGTCGGCTGCTGCTCTCTGTATAAGTGTGGGAAGCTTCAGTGATCCTGAAGATCTGCCAGGTCTCGCTCACTTTCTCGAACACAGTAAGTTACAGTCACCGACAGAATTAATTTATCTGGGTTTTGCATTTTGTCACTTTTGTTTTCATCTATTCACATGCTTCTGTCTTTCCCAGTGGTGTTTATGGGAAGCGAGAAATACCCGGATGAAAACGGCTTTGATGCTTTCCTGAAAAAACACGGAGGAAGTGACAATGCGTCTACGGATTGTGAGCGGACGATGTTTCATTTTGCTGTTCAGAGGAAGTACTTCAAAGACGCGCTGGATAGGTGAGTCACTTTCTTTGGTTCTAGCACATCAGATTTTTCTGAAACATAAATCATACAAACTGGTGTACTGGTGTTATTTGTCCCCAGATGGGCACAGTTTTTCATCTGCCCCCTGCTGATTCCAAACGCTGTTGACAGAGAAGTGGAGGCCGTGGACAGCGGTTTGTAAAAATATTTGATTCATATAACCATGTGTGTGTTGATGCTACTTCAAATTAAAAACGACACTTCATTTTCTTTTCTGTGTGAGCAGAGTACCAGCTGGCCCGACCATCAGACTCTTATCGTAAAGAGATGCTGTTTGGAAGTCTAGCAAAGGTCAATCATCCCATGAGAAAGTTCTTCTGGGGTCAGTCTATATTACACACGTACGTAATGTTTTACGGTACTGAACGAGTGGATGATTCTTACAATATTGATTGAACTTGAATCAGGGAGTGCTCAAACGCTGAAGCAGGAGCCCAAAGAAAAGAATATTAATACTTATGACCATCTGAGGGAGTTCTGGAAGAGATACTACTCCGCTCATTACATGACCCTCGCTGTGCAGTCTAAAGGTACTTTTGTACCGTTCTAATTTGAGAATATTAGTCTAACTTTGGAAACGTTTCTTATTCTGGCCTGTTCTTTTTTTTGTCATCCCGATAGAGAAGCTGGACACGCTGGAAAAATGGGTGAGAGAGATCTTTCTTAAAATTCCAAACAAGTAAGTAAACACATTATCACACATCTCTCAATTTAACAATATGCAGTAATTGAAAGAAAAATCCCTTTGTGTTCCTCAAAATGTGCTAAATGAATGTTTCTGTAAATTTCTGCAGTGGTCAGCCACAGGCGGATTTCTCCCATCTTCAGGATCCATTTGATACACCAGCTTTCAATAAGCTTTACAGAGGTACAGCTCGATTTCACACAGTGTAGATCACACCTGTTACCTTTTATGATATGTAGTTACGACACATTAACCATTTCATGTAAATTGCAAGTTTTAATTCTGTTCAAAGTACAACACAGTGACACATTTAAAGGGACAGTTCATCCAAAAATGAAAATTCTGTCATCATTTACTCAACCTCGAGTTGTTCCAAACCTGTATAAATTTCTTTGTTCTTTTGAACACAAAAGATATTTAGAAAAATGTTAGCAACTGAGATTTCTGGGGCACCATTGACTACCATAGTAGAAAAAATGTAAATGGTTGTCAAAGGTGCTCCAGAACTGTTTGTTTTCCTAAATTCTTCAAAATATCTTCTTTATACAATACAATCATTTTTCCTACTATGGTAGTCCATGGTGGCCCAGAAATCTCAGTTGCGGAGATTCTTCGAAATATCTTTCTTTGTTTTCAATAGGGCTGGGTTTTGCGAATTGGCGATTCGATTCTTGTTTATATGATTTCGTTTCGATTTGATTCGATTCAGTATTGATTAGTTATCAGTACTTAGATTAAAATGCTAGTTTGGCAGACATGGAATCTATATTTAAATATATATGCTGGTAACTGAAACCCTCCTACTCATTCACATTAACAGAGCCCACACAATTATGTTTGGAATTACTTTTTTCTTTTTACCTTGTGTAACCAAACAAGTAACCAACAGTTTAATTTTTTCTTTTTATTTTAACAGTTAAATTGAAATCATAAAAACATGTTTATAAAAATAAATTTCAATATTCAAAACGGGCCCATAAATCTCAGCGCGAGTGATGGCGACATCTTCAGGACGAGAGGCGAATTACAGATTCACATCCATGAAGTAAAGCACACGTAGGGATGTGACTGTGGCAGTTTTTTTTTTGGTTGAGAATTGGGAAATATATATTTTTATATAAATAATGTTTATCTTATTATATTTGCGTGTAGCAACCACATGTAGAGTGGAAGAGAAATATAGACCTTATTTAAATACTTTTTGAACAGTGATATCTGAAATAAATGAGGATGAAACATCCGTTCTTTGCATTTTTAATGCGCAAATCCATCAGTGAAATGGCACACTACAGCATATAAAACATTTAAATAAACATCAGTAAATAATGAAAACTTAAGAAATATAAGAAAGTTAAATATTAAACATAAAAGCTCTTGTTGCAGTGACGACTACAGTCAGTGGCGTATTAACCCTTACAATCCTTAACAATTCCATTTGAATCAACCTGTTTAAACCTACCTTGGCTTTCCTATTCAGATTGCCATAAAAAGTAACTTTTTCCTACTCGTTGATGGAAAACTAACATGTTGGCATTGTCCAGATTAAGATGGGTGCAGCTGCACTAAATGTGCGTTCAGAAGTGAACAGAGCGCAAATGAATAGATGTCTTGAAGAAATCGAAGAATCAATATGTTTTTACCCAGCCCTAGTGTTCAACCAAACAAAGAAATGAATACAGGTTTGGAGCAACTCGAGCGGGTGAATAAATGATGACAGAATTGTCATTTTTGGGCGAACTGTCACTTTAAAGGTTTAATAACAACACGTGGCTTTTACAGTTGTGCCTGTGAAAAAGGTTCATGCACTGACCATCAGCTGGGCTCTTCCACCTCAAGGAAAACGATACAGGTCGGTACCCACACCAACACTAAAACCAGCAAAAACCAGCTTAGGTTTGAATGAACACTAATGGTATGATGGTACAGCACTGTATGTGTTTATTTGTTGTAGAATAAAACCACTACATTACATTTCCTGGCTGATTGGTCATGAAGGAGCTGGAAGTATATTATCTTTACTCAGAAAGAAGTGAGTTATGGATTTTCATTCTTGCTTGTAAGATACACACATTCACTTGATCACTAAAATATTGATTTGAACTAAGAGAGATTGAAAAAAATCAGTTTTTTTAAAGAGATGCATCTCACAAATAATTGTTTTTAAATTTATTTACTTTTCTTTCGTGTGGTTCCAAACCCTAATGGAGATAGAGTATTTGGTAGAGTGTTAATGTCAGTCACCATTCACTTTCATTGCGTTTTTTTCCTACAATGAAAGTCAATGGTGACTTCAACACACAGCCAAACTACTTTGTGTTCCACAGCGGTTTAAATAAAGCCAAACAGGTTTGGAATGACATAAGGGTGAATTAATGACAGGTTTTCATTGTTCCATTGATGTAGATGCTGGGCTTTGGCTTTGTTTGGAGGAAACAGCGAGACGGGCTTTGATCAGAACACCACCTACTCCATCTTCTGTGTTTCAATCACACTCACTGATGAAGGATTCCAGAACGTCTTCCAGGTCTGATGAAATCCTGTTTTTGGTCATTTTAGTGTTCTCGGTTCATGTCATATTATTATTATTATTATTATTATTATCACCTTAATAACCATAATAACTTTACACATGATATTGTGTGTGCAGATCATTCATATAGTCTTCCAGTATCTGAAGATGCTTCAATCTATCGGACCACAGCAAAGGTCTCATATCTGTTGAAGATTTTTATTTCACTGTGTTGGTTTTCCAGATTAAATTGTGTCCTGTTTCTGCTTTTCCAGGATTTATGAGGAGATCCAGAAGATCGAAGCCAATGAATTTTACTATCAGGAACAGGTGATAAACAGTTGTGACATTTCCCCCCTTCAGTTAAAATAATCTCAATATGTTAAATAGTATTTACAGGCCTTTTCCTCATATATATGTATTATGCTAACAGACAGACCCTATCGAGTTTGTGGAGAACATTTGTGAGAACATGCAGCTCTACCCCAAAGAGGACTTCCTGTGTGGAGACCAGCTTATGTTTGAATACAACCAAGAGGTCCGTCATTATTAAGTCTAAAACGTCAGGCTTTGATAAAAAAAACACGCGAGACTGTATTCTGATGTCGAGGTGTAATCTAATTGGTTGAAGGTCATCTCGGCTGCTTTGACACTCTTAACCCCAGAGACGGCCAACCTGTTACTTCTGTCCCCTGAGCATGAGGGTCGCTGTCTGTTAAAGGAGAAATGGTTCGGAACGCTGTACAGTGCTGAAGGTAATGACTCGACTGGATATTGAGCATGTTTTTGTTGGTGTGGCAAACGGAGTTGGATGTATTTATTTATGTACATTTGACGCATTTTTACTGTGTTGAAGTGAAAGAAATATAGAATTATTTCTACTTTCACAGACGTTCCACAAGAATGGCGTGATCT
Organism: Triplophysa rosa; assembly: GCF_024868665.1. Lineage (NCBI taxonomy): Eukaryota > Metazoa > Chordata > Actinopteri > Cypriniformes > Nemacheilidae > Triplophysa > Triplophysa rosa. The sequence goes on from NC_079914.1 coordinate 11,115,931, forward strand.
TTGGGCTGGAGATTTCCCACTGAATCCTGACCTTCACCTTCCAGCAGAGAACAAGTTTATAGGTCGGTTTTGGTGCTTTCATAGCATTATTTTTAGGCAGACAAACGTTTTAATGATCAGCGTCCCTATCACAGACCATCACATCTCTTCCGCTTGCATCCTCTCACAGCCACAGATTTTACTCTCAAAACATCAGACTGCCCGGACACGGACTTCCCCGTCAAAATAATGGACGGCTCGAGAGGCCGTCTGTGGTTCAGAAAGGACACCAAGTTCAAGATGCCCAAAGGTATGAAAACGAAAAAATGGACGACAATACGGTTAACAAAAGTAATATCCACAATTGCCGTACATATCGAGTCTTTTGTATTTCCCGACAGCTTACGCACTCTTCCACCTGCTCACTCCAGTTATACAAGAGTCTCCGAAAAAGTACGCGTTTCAAATCTGCATTGCATTGTGGTAAAACATCTATCACACTTAACATGCACTGCCTGTTTTCTCTGTTCTTCTCCATGACAGTCTGGTCTTGTTGGACCTCTTCGTGAATATTCTGGCTCATAATTTGGCCGAGCCGGCGTATGACGCAGAAGTGGCGCAGCTGGAGTATAAACTTTTGCCTGGAGACCACGGCTTGTTCATCAGACTCAAAGGCTTCAATCACAAACTGCCTGTGAGTTTCACTTCTTCCGAGTACAACGCACAGAAAGCTCATTTTTGGTTAATTTAAATCAAATGCCTCTGCCAATAAACACATTTTTTCCATTATTGAAACCTTTAGTTGCTTTTGAAGCTGATTGTAGACCACCTGTCTGACTTCAGCGCCGCTCCGGATGTGTTTCGCATGTTTACTGAACAGCTAAAGAAGACCTATTTCAACATCCTCATTAAACCAGAGCGGCTTGGAAAGTAAGAAACAGGTTTTAAACCACATTGTTACACACCATGTTTCATCCAAATCCTGCGAGGCATATTCTCAAGAGTGACTTTATGTGTTTCAGAGACGTCCGGCTGCAGATCCTGGAGCATCATCGCTGGTCTGTGATGCAGAAGTATGGTGCCATCACGGCAGACCTCAGTGTTGGGGATCTCATGGACTTTGTGAATCGCTTCAAGGACGCTTTATACGTGGAGGGACTCGTACAAGGGAACTTCACGAGTGCTGTGAGTCTCGTTGACAGTTCATTTCATTTTGAGCAAGCGTTTGTACTGGATTTGCTTATTTATGTGTTATTTGTATGTACACAGGAATCCGAGGAATTTCTCCTATATTTTATAGAGTACGTTTTTTCGGCTGCATTATTCCGGACTTATTCTCTATGATCAATATCTGCTCATCAAAAACAGGGCAGTGTTGTGAGAATTTCATCTCGGTATGTTACAGAAAACTCCAGTATAAACCTCTTCCAGTTGAACCCCCCGTTCAGTTTCGAGTGGTTGAACTACCTCAGGCTCCTCGCTTATGTAAAGTCCAGTCTCTCAATAAAGACGACGCTAACTCAGAGGTCACAGTATACTGTCAGGTAATGCTCAATGGGAGGTACGGTAAAGTTTCAGGTTGGCATTTAAAGTTCAATTGATATTGGCCATTTTTACCAGGGATAGTTTGGCCAAAAAGCATAATACTATCCATAATAAAAGTGAATGGAAACTGGACAAAATGGACAAAAAACAGCATTCTGTGCAATATGATTGCTTTGCGTTACTTTGTGTAAGAAAGAGATCAAACATGAAGTTGTTAGTCTTTCATTAAGTATACCTTTAGAAGTGCATGTGGGGTAAATTGCTTTCATCTTTTTTAGACAGGCCTAAGAAACTTGCGAGAGCATACGCTCATGGAGCTGCTTGTGGTAAGATTCACCTCACCAATGGGGCACTCCATCTGAGTTTTCAGTAAAATGCAAAAACACACACTTCACCTTTAAACAGAAGCATCTGCATGCATTTATTTTTCACATTTGTCAGATGCACATGGAAGAGCCTTGTTTTGATTTCCTGCGGACAAAGGAAACTCTGGGGTCAGTGGAAATTTCTTCAGTTTAATCCATTTTGTTGCTGTATGAATATGTAGCATCCCTGTAGTTCAATTAGATAGAAACGTCTGGAAAATGTACATATTTAAGATATATTTCTTGCACTCCCTTCAGGTATCAGGTGTATGCGTGTTTCAGAAACACGTCTGGTATGCTTGGCTTCTCAGTTACTGTTGAGACTCAGGCAACAAAGTTCAGGCAAGTGTTTCTTTTATTTGTTTAGTAGTCCTGCTGTTAGATGATTTGAATTGAATAATCGTTTTTCTTTTAACTCATTTCTTAGCACTGACTTTGTGGAGACTAAAATCGAAGAGTTTTTGGTCAACTTTGGAGAGAAGTTGATTGATCTGTCAGATGAGGGTTTTCAAACTCAAGCGACGGCCCTGATCAAACTGAAGGAATGTGAAGATACTCAACTGGGAGATGAAGTAGACAGGAACTGGTTTGAAGTGGTCACCCAGCAATATGTCTTTGAAAGACTCTATAAAGAAGTGAGAAACCAGTCCATATGTTCTCATTCTTATTGTTCTGATTTATTATTAACTCCTATTCTTTATTCTGCACTGTTTTGAGATTTTGTTACTGAGCACCGTTTTCCTTTTCCTTACAGATTGAGATTTTGAAAGATATCACCAAAGATGAATTGGTTTCATTTTTTATGGACCACAGAGGCGCCACCAGTAGAAAACTAAGCATACATGTATGTTGTTATTAAAGTAATCTATAAAGTACATTAATTGTATCAGATAAAATGTTGCTATTTCTTTTTCTTTTTTGCTGACATTTAAGTAAACTAAAATGATTTGACCCCTATAAACAACTCATTCTTTGATTTTGGCAGGTGGTTGGATTCGGGGAGGAGGAAAAGCAAACCCATGAAAATGGCACCACACCGGCACCGGAGTCTCAGGAGGAAGAAACCCAAAGTTCATCTTACGGGAATGTTTCAGAGTTGACTTTCCTCACCGCCTCACCAGCGCTCCTCACAGCCACAATGATAACAGACATCCGGGCGTTCACATCTTCCCTCAAACTACACCCCTACCACAAAATACTGACCTGAGACTGACTTCAGGTGGTCCCAATTTACCCGAATTAACATAGAATGAGATGATCTGGCAACCTACAGAGAAATACTAAAACAGACCTCATCTTTAACTGATAGAGACATTGCCTTTTAAATAATGCATAACAAAGATCGGTCACCCAAATCTTCCAATGTATTATTGTGAATAATTTGAATCATGTATTTATTGGATAATCAGGGATAAACATTATAGCCATATCATGAAAATATGTTTCGAATTAACTGTATTTTTGTTTTGTGTGCATGTTGTTTTTGAAGGGTACGATGTGTTTTATCTTTTAAATGAAAAACGTGGAGATGTGTACGCAAACGTACCTCAGGCTTTGCGTCTAAGTGTGTTTTATTTAACCTTCTGATAATTAAAAAATGCATATAAAATTGCATCTATCTTTTTTGCTGACTTCACACTTCAGCAGGAATGGATACGTGCGCTTTTAAAACACGTTTGCCTATCATGACGTTCCCTAACCCGCTAAACTATACAAGTAATAAGACCACTTATAAATAATTGAAAGAACTTAACAACATATGAATTACGTTAGCGACAGAACCAAAACGATTATATCAGATAACGTTACTTTATTTTGATAAAGTATCGTTTTTGCATTTTGACGGTCTCGTGAGTTTAATTCCGTAACTCTGGAAAGTTAATATGCGGGCGCGCGACGCGTCCATAGCAACAAACATGTATCATTGTACTAGACTGAGGAGCGTGGACAACAGTAGCGACGTTTTGCCTCTCGGTGGAGAAATTACGTCGGAAACGTCATGTTTTGCCGCGTGTACGTCTTCTCCGGGGTTGTTCGTGTTTAAAACGTGCTCGTAGAGTTTGAACAGTGTTAATTATGTCGGTGTGTGTGAAGTCCAGCCCTTCTCCTTCTGATGGACCGAAACCAGAGAGTCGCAACATGAAGAGACGAACTAACTTCTCTCTCAATAATAGTAAGTATCTGTCTGTCTATCTATCTATCTGTCTGTCTGTCTGTCTATCTATCTATCTATCTGTGTTCAGTGAACGAAGAACATTCTTTGAGAGAAGACACGTCTATGAAAGACAAAAGCAGCCTGCAAGAAGAGGCGATTCATAGTGATTTAATTCCCGATGAGCTCCTTGCCACCCTCACCTCCACCATATGTCCTCAAAACACGCTCGGACCCCTGAAATTAAGCAAAACTCCCAAGGACTTCAAGGTATGTACACTTTGGTCAAGATGAATTTTAAGGGATGCTAGAAGATATCGATAACAAGTTTTTGGTTTCCTCCACCAGGTTTGTTTACAACACCGGCCTGATGCATTATGGCATCAACCCGCTGGCCGCAAGAAATACAAATACTTTCTCGACCAGCCAACATCTATAAGTGGAGCTGGAAGGTTATCATCCCACAAGCATATATTTTTTGGAATACCGTAACACAGCCCATAAAATAATCTTGTGCTTGTTTGAATCTCAACAGAGATATATCCTTTCTGTGTGACGCCTTTATATATCAGAAGGATCAATTGCATCTCCCGTCAGGCTCTGCTCTGTTGCATGGAGATCAAAAAGCAAGTATTTAAGCAAACAGTCTACGTTTGGTCCTATCCTTTCTTTGTTTTAATAATTTTGTGTTATGCTTTTGGTTGAAGGACGTGCGTCCACTGGAAACATTAATCCCTGAAGAATATCACATCATTAAAAACAAAGGTCTTAGGGGACTGCAATGCTATGATGAGTAAGTAGTCCGGATTTGACCAATATAAAAACATTCTTGAAATTCTCATTGTTCATCATTTTAAATTGTTCATAATTTTAAAGCAAATTCACAGTTCTGTTGGAAGACAATGAAAAGAAGCTGAGAGTCTTTCCATCAATGTGAGTGTTTCTTTAGGAGACTATGTTTGAAATGAATAGAAATGTTTCTCTTACAGTGATAGTTCACCCAGAAAATGACAATTCTGTCATCACTCACCCTCACGTCATTCCAAACCTGTGAGACCGTCTTTCTTCTCAGAAACACAAAAGAAGATATTTTAAAGAATGTTTGCTACCAAACAACACTGGACACCATTGATTTACATTTTATGGACACAAAACCACTGAGACATTTCTCGAAATATCTTCTTTTGTGTTGTACAGAAGGAGTCGTATACAGGTTTTGAATGACGTGAGAGCGAATAAATGATGACGGGTAATTTTTTAGGTGAACTGTCCCTTTAAGAACAAAATTGAATGTTTCATTTACATGCTGCTAAGTGCCTTAATAAATTCTTAATAAAATAAACAAAAAATAAAGTCCATAAGTTTGGACGTATGTGTGTAACATGTTTTTGACATGGTAAAAATACAAGTATATTAAAATATTCCAGGAAGCCCAGCAGTCGGCTTGAGGTGATGCAGCTGATGAAAGTAATGGATGATATGCTGGAAAAAGCAGGTGTCAACCAAGATCTTCAAGAGCTATCTGAACTCTCTCAGGTGAGGTTTATTGTTACAAACACAGGTATACAATATTATTTGTTTATCTCTTGCTTTTGTTCTTCTGTCTCAGATGGAAAATTTACTGGAGCTGGTTAGAACGGAGCAGAACATTTACAACATGGTGTTCCACGAGCTCATCCGCCAAGTCAGTGTTGAATGTGCCGAGAGGGGTCAGCTTCTCGCCAAACTCAGGTCTCATCACTGCTTTTCTGTCTTTTTATCCCCCATCCTTTAGATGGTGACATCACTTCCTATTTCTCCTCAGGCAGAGGTATGCGGCGCTCCTCGACCGGATCCCATGGCAGGTGAAAGGCCTACATTCGGAGACATTAGCACAGAGGGCATTAGACCGACGGCTCACGGAGGAGATCATGAGCTTTAGAAACTCTGTTGCAAAGCTTAATATGTAAGTCCAATTCTTTGTTATACGACTACAAAGGTTTTGCTTGCTTGTATTGCATTTTTCAAAGTTTTTTAGCAGTCTTTGCTCTTCAGATGTGAATTTTTTGGATCTTTAAAAGGGAACTGAGTATGATGAAGGTACATGATGAGTGTGTGTCCAAAGAGGCCGAGGAATCAAAGGAGGAACTCGCTAAAGCTCTGGAGGAATCACAACGCAATGCAGAGTGTGTGAAGAAATATTTACGCTGTCATTTATGCTTGTATATGAATCTGTTTAATACAAATTCGTGTTGATTTATTCTACAAAAGGTTTACAAAAGTTACTTTTCTGTAGCATTGTAGCAAAGTATCATGATCTTTACGAGCTGCAGCGGAGAAGACTCGGGGGTCAGATGCTCCACCTGTCTGATGAGAGGGACCTTTGGAGAAAAGCAACGTACAGCCTCGCTATAAAGGTCACTTTTAACACCTTTCCAGTGTTCCATCTCTATCTAAAAATAATAAACTAAAACATTTGTTTTTTTTATCAAATAAACTACGGGCCTAAATATTATTTGATATAAATACAATTATTAGAACGTGGTCTCAGTAATAAACTAAAATTACTAACAGGAAATAAATATAAACGAATCTAAAACTGAAAATACTAAAAATAAATCAAAGAATTAATATAAAAAATATAAATAAAAAAATACATAGATAAACAAAGAATGGATAGGAGCTCATAACAAAATTGATAAAAACTCAACTAAATTAACATAAAAACTAAACACTTTAAATACAAGAGAATTTAAGATATTAATCAAATTAACCTGAAAACTAAAAATATAAACTAAAAGCGAATTGAAAATATGAATACAATTAACATGAAAACGAAAAATGTTAAATAAAAGTTAATTTAGAATATAAATAAAAATACAATGCAAATAAAACCTATAAATAAAAGCCTTTCTGCAATTTAGAGTTTTATGGTTCGTGTTGTAGATGGTGCTGTTTTTGTAACAATTCAAAGTCAGTTAAAGGGATAGTTCACCCAAAAACATCATTTATTCACTCTCGTGTTGTTCAAAACCTGTATATGACTCTTTCTTCTGTGGAACACAAAAGAAGATATTTTGAGAAATGGTTTTGCATCCACACAATGCGGGTCAATGTTGTTTGGTTATCAGCGTTCTTCAGGGATCTTCTTTTGTGTTATGCAGTAGAAAGAAAGTCATACAGGTTTGGAATGACCTGGAGGTAAATAAATAATGAAAGAAACTAACTGTCTTTCATATTTCCTTCAGATAGTAAAGATAAATAAACTCCAGCTTGTCAAACAGCTAAATGTTAGCGAGCAAACCTGGGCCAAGACTGCCGAGCACTTCACTCTCGTCCTCACAACAAAGGTATGAACACAACTCTCTCACATCTAAACAGATCTGTCAGGACTTGACCGTGTATGCGATTATACCCATAATCACTCACAGGATTCAGAGGATTTATCGCACATCATCGAGTTGACCGACCAATGAAAAGAGAACCTAACCACCTTCATGGAGAACCTCAGAAAGACTGAAAGCAGTCAACACGAGACCATCCAATCTGTCCGAGCTCATGTTGTCAAGTGGCAGAAGTTCTGTGAAGACCAGATCAGGTCAGTGAAGGAATTCCTGTTTTATTTCTTCACATTCTTCAATGTTTTATCTACTCTGTTTTTTTGTTATACAAAAGGAGCCCTGATATGAAAACCGATAGATCTTCAGAGGAGGAACTGTCTTATGACCTGAAACAATGGTCAACGGTTAGCAATGCTAATTGTCTTATTTTCTTGGTTTCTATTAATTCTATTACTTTTCACTTTAAGTAAGTCAAAAAAGTTAAGCCCTATCTCTGTTCAACCCTAGGTGTTAACACAACAATGTGAGCGTTAAGGAGGGGAGGAGCTAGTGTCCAGTCAGGAAACACTCGAAATGCTAACAAACCTACATGAGTCCTGGATTGAGGTTTGTCTTCGGCTCTTTAGGAGACACCCGGCTTCAGATGGAGGGCCACCTAAAGGTCAAGAGGCCATGGGCGAGCTGTCTAAAACCATCACTGAGCTTCACAAGCAGCTGGGAATCCGCATCAACGGAGAAAGTGGTAATATGCAGGACTTTCCACATATAGTAGTCATGTGTTGATTCTCAAATAGATGACTGTGTTTTGGTTCTTCATGCAGGGATCCATGCAACACTAATGTCACTTAGTGATAATATGGAGTTCTGGTCCAGAAGACTAAAATCACGGAGTGGACCTGAACTGAATCCTTCAGGATATTGGGTGAAGATGGAGGAAGCTCTTGGTAGCTTGATAAATCTGTTTGAAGATGCCGTTTTGCTGGTGGACAGTACACAACTTGAACGGGACAGGGCCAAGAAAATACCCCATGCTAGGTAAGAGAGTTGCATGAAACGGACATTTTCTAGGTTCATTTAAAGCACAGCTGGGATTGTCCATATTTTATCCAACCATGGGTTGAAATAACCCAACATTTTGTTTATTTTATGGTTTGTAGAGCTTATATTTGAAATAGATGTTCCTCATTGAACTATTATGTTTATTTGGCCTTCTGGGTCTGTGAAAGGATTGACATCCATGATGTCCTGAAGACATTAAAGGATTTCCTGTTCTCCCAAGAAAACTTCTTTGAATGTGAAGACATGAGGCTTCGCGAGGAGGTATGAAACAGGCCTTCGTACCTTCCCTGCATTACGCAATAAGCCATTCATTTCATTAGATGATCTTGGGTTGCCAGGCCAATTCAATTCACTCCAAACTGATTCGCTGGATGGTGGACCTTCTGCTTTTAATGGTGCCGGTACATTCAGATGACCAGGCATCTCTTCCATCGCCTGAACTTAACATCATAGTCGACGTGTCTGCTGAGAAGCTGGATAAAGATGCCAGCATCATCTCAGAGAAGCTGGATAACCTTTCCAAATACATCACAAGGTAACATTTCCAAACCCAACATCATCTGAGGATTCTGGTCATCTTTAAGGGATAGTTAACCCAAAAATAAAATGTCCCCTTCATGTTGTTCAAAACCTGTATGTGACACTTTCTTCTGTGGAACACAAAAGAAGATATTTTGAGAAATGTCTCAGTGGTTTTGTGTTCATATAATGGAAGTCAATGAGGGCCAATTTAATTTGGTTACCGACGTTCTTAAGAATATCTTCTTTGTAGCTCTTGTCAGGCCATCGTGGAAGAAGAAATCTTGAAGACCTCAACTCACCATGACACTGAGAATGAGCTGCACCAGCTCGCCAAGCTTCAGGTCAAACCCGCTCCAATCAAACGTTTCCTCCTTGTGTAGCGAACAGATTGACATCCTTTCTGAAATGTCACTGTGTTTTCTGCTTTGTGCGTGTACAGAAGGAATGCAGCGAGTGGGTGGAAAGCTGTCGGGTCCTGCTGTTGGATATCAATGGAAGTCCTTTGGAGATGCAGCTGTCTGTGCCACAGTCTGTTAGCGAGATCACATTAGAGGATGCCAGCGTGGACTCTCTGGTAGAACTCAGTAGCTGTTATCATTGGTGACCTTTAACCAGACGTTTACAATGGGTTTTAATTTCATCAAACGGAGAAATAAATGGATGGATATTGTGAATGACTTGATGTGGAACCTGTGTTCTCAGCTTGACCAAGAACTGGAGGTACCTACAGAGACAAAAAAAGATGAAGAAGAACCATTGGTTACGAAAGATATTAGCGGGCATCATCTTTCCCCAAGAGCTGATGAATATGTAAATAAAGAAACATTTTTATACTGTATAAAAGCCTAGCTTGACATTGACCATTTGGCTGCATAGACCCTTTAAGATTCTATACTAAGCTTTGTTACCAAGATGTTAAAATTTTTATATCACAGGCACTACAATTAGCACCAGATAATGGCTCGGGCAGTTAGTCTTGGCTTTATTAAATGTCACGCTATCACCTCTGCAGGGGGAAGACCAGGGTGTAAAGGCTAAAGACGGCTTAGTCATCAAGCTAATAGGTTATGATGGTAATATCACAGAACAGATTTTGGGAGAGGACACTGTCCAGCTTACGGGGGTGAGTTTATATTTTATTTGTTTTTTCATCATCCGGTTTACATCCATAGAGTATGTCACTTCAAGAATTCTTAATATAGCATGTACATATCTTCTCATCCAAAGAAATGAAAAATCATTATTTATTCACTGTCATGCTGTTCAAACCCCAAATTTATTTACAGTATGTTAATTTATTATATATGTTTAATTTATTACAAATCACTTTGTGTATTTTTGTATTTTATTTAGTTATATTTTAGTTCATATTCTGTCAGGACCCTTGAAATAAATGGCTTGAGTAACGTTTATGCATCTTTTGAACTTTTTAAGTTTTAATGTCTTAAAAACAAAGAAAGGCAAGATTTATGACCAGAAACAGATGCACTTTTGCCAACACTTTCCTTAAAAATCTAGCTTTGGGTTAGTCTTTTAGTCTCAGGACACTGTTAGTTCAGTGCCATCAAAGATCAAACCACAAGTCTGTTCTCAGGTAATAAGATTGATTACGATCATTTTTCCAGACAGATGACCTTGTTGTGTCTCCTCACACTGAGAATGCCCAGGAAGCCTTCACAGCTTTAGAAACAGTGAGATTTCTTCAGCAGGAACTTTTGTAAGTCCAGCACACATATTTTGACTGTAATGACATCTGTAGATTTTCTTCAGGCTATATAAGCTGTATTTTATAGAGAGGTGGAAGCTCGTGCCGTCACTGCAGAAGTGCGGGCGCTGAAAGCCGAGGAAGACCTCCAGGTGGCTCTCGACAAGATCCAAGATCTGGAGAAACAATTACAGGCTCGGCCCAACGCAGAGAACAAGTGTAAGTGTTAAACACCGACTAAAATAAATGACCCATGGTAGTATCATCCAGTATCTAATGTATGTTTGAAAAATGTTTTTAACATGTAAATGTAAATGTATTAACTTTGGTAACAAACTCTGTACAAAGTCCAAGGTCACCACCAGCTACAAATAAAAAAAGAGTTAGATTTGTGTATGTAGAAAAACACTGAACTACTCTATTTCTAAATTGAGTTTTTGTTGAACTGTTCACAGTGAACAAGAAAACTGGACCACCCAAGACCCCCAGCACCCCGGCTGTGTCATCTGAACCCAAAACGCATCAGAAAGCCGAATCCAGCCCCAAAAACACCAAAGGCACTAAAAGACACTAAGGTTAAAACCAGACCTCAGTGGGTGTAAAATAAAGCATTTGGCCTGTAATTAAAATGTAGCGCACACTTTGTTATTTTGTTGCATCTTTACAAGAGGTGAGACCTAAACAGACGTATTTTATGTTAGTAAAAGTGTTAGATTATTAGTGATTATTAGTTAGTTTGGGATTATTCATTAGCATGCTGCATCAAAGGAAAGTGTGTATGTAGTGGTATGACATAAGAAAAGTGAACAACATTAAACATTACGCTAGGTAAACTAAATGCTATTGGCTTTTAAAAAGAGGAGGAGTCTTTAATACTGTATGTCCCGCCTTAACTTCCTGTTTTAGAAGAAATTCCATTCCATTTTAACATTAAATAAACCCCCCCAAAAAACATACTGGTCTGACATATCTTGAAGTTTGTGTTGTCTCTACATCACGGGCAAGTATTTAGCGCTCTCTTCCGAGTCGTCCACCGGGGTCAGGCTTTGATTGGCTGTTCTGGTTAAACTGGCTCAGGATTTTTCTACCTTGATGCCCCATCTGCAGGTCACAGAATCTAAAATAACCATCGGTTCTCCATGTTTCACATTGTTCTTGTCCACACTTACTGTACCTTCTCCGTGTCCCTCAGTCTCCAGTAAACCCAATAACTCCTCTCTCTCTTCTTTAACACGTTCTCTCACAGTATCCACATTCACAACAGTGCTCCTCGAGATGACTTGAGCATCTTTGGCTTCATGTGTTTCTTCTGAAATGTCAGGTTTCTCTCGCTCTTTTCTTTTGTGAGGCTCTTGGAGTTTCACGGATTTGGGTGCCTTCGTTTTCCTGTCCTTACGTTGTGTGAAAATATGACCTGCTGGCTATAAGTCTATGTAAGTCTGTAAACTTTATAAAAATGTATAAGAATAAATTTGTGAGAACAATTTTAAATATTTACATATTTGACAAGTCAATACTTTGTTGAGATAAATGAAAATAAAATGTAGATGATGGTAAAGTTGCAGAGTTATTCATCTATTGTTGGTGCATTTTATTCATTTAGTTTTAGTGATGTTTTCTTTGTCATTTTAATTATGCTTGTCTGTTGTCTGATAAAAAAATATTGTACCAAGAACTAAAAATATGAAATCTTTGATTGTTTAAAACTGTTCTTGCATAACAATAAAACATACCTTTCAGATGTATTAACTGTAGCTAACCCCTGCTTAAAGGAGTCATATGGCACGAATACGTGTTTATCTGTGTCTTTGGTGTGTTATAAATGCATGTATCAGACATGTAAAATTGCAAA